>NC_083501.1:4375000-5000000 GCF_905332965.1 Bombus pascuorum | reverse complement strand
CATTTAAATATTAATTTACGCACTTTTTATGGTCAAATATTAATATTGAGGTTAACTATTGTATTATAATAATGTTGTTTAAATAAAATACAATTACAGATTGATATTATCGAATTGGACTTACTATGATCTTTGAAGGGAACTTCATGAAACTTTCTTTCGTACGAAAGGCGATTGGTATTCAAGATACTCGTGCATTTTATGCGGATGTAAACCGAGCAAAACGTTCTTTCTGATGTTTACGAATTTGATGCCTGGAGAAAGATAAGTATTCCTGAGCATCATTATCTATGACTATGTTTTGAAATACAGGCACGTCCGTTTTTCAGTAGATCTTCTTCCATCTTGCTCCTATAAACATTGCGTGTGAACAACTCGACTACTTACCAATAACTTTATGTAATCGTTATTCAACTTCATCTATGTTCGTTAACCCTCTAGCCGTGAACAACACTGAAATCATATTCTTATTTATTAATAGACTACGGATTTTTATACAAATTCATTAATTTGAGAATATAATTGTAATATTAGAGCTTCGGTAGAAAATTGTTTCATTTATTAAATGTTGTAGAAATCATTATGGTTTGGACATCTATAAAATAAATATCCGCAATTTATTTACTAAGCACTATCTTATTTATGTCTCGGTATGTTTACGAAAAAAATAATTATAATATTATATTTAGATTATAACCCAATTAAATATTAATTCAAATATGCACATTTAATTAAATCATAATTAATAATAGGACAATATTGAATAGTTAATATGAGAGCGCCGAATTCAAAATTCCGAAAAAAGAGTTACAGGATAAATAGTACACATTTTACGTGGTAATTGGACCTGTAATGAGTAACATTGTAGTGGAAATTATGGTATTTGTAATTCAAAAGAAGACGTAACGCGGTTTCGTTTCTCACTGTAAGAAAGTTATCCATCTACCGTAACAAATGTCTGTTAACCTTGGCAATGATAATGCATAGAAATCGGGGCTACATTTTTACGAAAGCTCGCAATACACTGGCTGCGTCGAAGCCTGTCGATTAAGCTGACTGTTGAGAAGACACGAAAACTATAGTTACATTCAAACTAAACAATCTATTAATAGTATCTCTAATTAAATTCTATTCTTTATGTGATCACTTATATATAGAGAAGGTATTTATACGTTTTTTTAGTAAATTTTTACCTTTTTACACTCTATGGAAGAGATATTAAGATGAACATCTTGTTTTTACATTTCCAGGAAAATTACATATTATTATAATATATTAAAAATGATTAATATCAATAATTGTAATAAAATTCACTTCTGAAAGAACTTTGGTTTAAAGAAATACTTGAAAGCAAAAACTCGATTAAAAACAGATGTCAAATATGAAGTTATTCTATCTTACTGTATTTTGAAGATGATTAATATCAATAATTGTAATAAAATTTACTCTTAAAAACGAATTCGTTCACAAGAATGCTTAAAAACATAAATATTTAAGAGCGGGAAGTAAAAAGATAGATACATACAGCAAATCTAAAACTAATCTATTTTAACTTACTGTATTTCTCTCTCTCTCTCTCTCTCTCTCTCTCTCTCTCTCTCTCTGCATACATTCACATATAATCTATAATTACTAAGACTCATCCCAATGACATACCTTGTAAAAAGAGCCAGAGTCATTACTATATTTTGAGTAACCAAGCTGATGTTTGGGGAAAGGGAGACTTTTCTATATGTATTAAAAAGTCTAATTACGTTAGGTAGGTCATGCTCCTCATAGTTCACTGAATAGTTAGTTGCGCGCGGGCTGACCCATTGCTTTCCCCGTAAAAGTGAAGAGTTAAATCAGGTTGACTCTTTCTCCCTGCTCTGTATGGTCGGATACCAACCAATGTCCTATCAGTATGTGCACATCAAGATCGCTTTTACCTTTTTGTGAACGAGGAGGGATTCCTAGGAGTATAAAACGGTAAGGAATCGATTCGCGTGTCAGTATGTGTGTAGTTTCAATTTGTCCTAAGAGATTCAGTCACCAGTTAACGTAGTTGAAACCTTTTTGGACTTCTTCTCTTCTTTTGTCATGGCGAATTTCATTTCGCTCGTGAGTACTGAATAAGTTGTAAAATAATATCTGTGAAATCGCGAAATTTCATTTTGAATCCAATTCAATGAAATTTTTAATGCCATAATCGAAATCGTAATATTACTCTTCCGAGTTTTGTTCAAAACTTGAATTTTTATAACAGGTGAAATGGTTGATTAACTTTTTAGATTAACTTTGTAACTGTATATCTAACTATTTATTGGTAGAGATGTTTGTTAGTGTTTATGCTTTAAGTAGAAGATTGTTGGCCGTTGGAGGATGAGTATTAATTTATGGTGAAATTGTTCCACTTTTAGAGTGCAGTAGTCCTCGGTTGCATCCTGCTGACCCACGCGGAACCACCGGCATCGGTTAACAGTACGTATTTCTTATGCCTTTTAAAATACGACATTCTTTCGAACAAATTTTCTTGTGACTGTAATACATTTTTTATATTAGCAAACTATTAGTAACAAATAATATTCCAATTATATTTAAATTATTTAAATATTAATATTTTAAATATGGCAATTAAAATATTCGAAGTAATATTGTTCTCCTTTTTTAACTGTTATTGCAATTTTGCTAAAATTCTTTTTAATATAAAATTTTTCTACTGAAAATTTTTAAAATAATTTTTTCATTTTATTTCACAAATTTATTACAGGCTATTCTATCAGCGGGGAGAACAATGGTTTCGAGTATAACAGCAATATTATCAACGGTGCCTACATACCTGGGAAAGAAGGTCATAGAGAAAACATGGACTTTTACGGTGGAGGAAATACTGGACACTCGTTGACCAACAGCAGGAGCCAAGGAAACCTCGATGAAAGTTTAAGGAGCAGCTCTTACAACGGATTTTCACCCAGTTCCCATAATACTGGTTTCTCTACTACTTATACTACTGCTACCACTCACGATAATCTTGCGTCGAGCTCTTATTTCCCTAACAACGCTGCACAATCCAGTTTTGACAGTTATAATAATAACAACAACAATGCTGATTCGGGTTTCGAGGCTTACACGCAAGGCAGCGATCAAGCTGGGTCGGATTTCAATCAATTCTCCGCTAACAAACACAAGAATCCTTCTTATATGAGATTTTCTGATAACATATCCGGTGCTACTAATACAGGAAGCTATCCAGAGACTTCAGAGGCTTCTTCGTTTAGAGGAGATTATTCTGGAGATTCTTTTAGGAGTCACACATCTCAAAATACAGGATTCATAGACAGTGCTGACCCAGCTTACAACAGAGAAGTTTCTAATCTCTTCAACAGCCCTAGTACCGATTATTCGTACGGAAAGCATAAAGAAAATACTTTTGGAGGAAGTAACAAGTTCATGACCGACATCTACTCCATGAATCCTGATACTCGCTACGTGCGAGGAAATCACGGGAATATGGGACGTGATTATACTTCTTCTATGTTTTTGGCCAACTCTGGCCAAAGCAGTCCATTCGGCAACGTTCGAGGAAGCGCTGGTGCTTATGGATCAGGAAAATTCGGCAAGTATAATAAGCATTTGGGTGATTATACCTCCAGTGCAGGTTTGAACTACCTTTCGAAGGAGCAAGACGTTGATTACTTGCTCAGTAGTTATGGTAAAGGCAGTGGAAAACTGGCCGCGATTAAAGAAGGTAGACCGAGCAGTTATGTTAGCCAATCTTATCTTGGCGGACCTTCGTACCTTAATAAGATTATTGGAAGTTATAAGAGTAAACCCAGCTTCATGAATTCATATCATAGCAGTTCACCGATTGGTTATTCATCGATGTCTGGCTTACATGGTAGTTCCAGTGGTAACAGTTATGCAGATAGTCCACCACTGAGAAGATATCGGAGCAATAGCTACATACCAGGGCATGCTAGTCCATATCCCGGTTATTATTGATACGTTAGACAAGCGTGAGGGAAGTATGTTATGTTATGTTTTGTACATATTTATTATATGAAATATTTAATTTTAATTAAATACTGTTTATGTTTGTTGTTTAAAATAAAATTATTGTATAAATGAAGGGAGTATAATATTCATCTCTTTTTATTATATTCTTGAGATCTGGTTTTAATTATGGCGGAGTTCGTGGAAGCTTTGGCTTAGCTAAAAATGCTTCCTCTGTATCGGATTTTGTCTCTTGCGTCCATGAAACCTTATCGTTGGCAATCCTATTGCTATCTTCGGTATTCCTATAAAGAAAGTTCCAATTTCGTATGATTATCGATATTTTCTAAAGAAAAAGCTTGATAACGGTAAATAAAATATGAAATTTATTCAATAATTTGTGGCGTATAAAAAGGTTAAAATCTTAATATAAAAATTTACAATGGTGCATAACTAAGTTTAAAATCATACAGTGCGTTTGTATCACATTAGAATTTCGACTCACAATGACGCTATGCTGCTGAGTTTCTCCATTACTGAAAAAATATAAAAGCGATAATAAAATTATAACTTTTAGATTCACGTTATTTTATAGAATACGTTCGATGATATGATTCATCTTAGATTTTATTGCTTTCATATGGTCGCTCCAATTTTTTCGAAATCATGACCAAGTACATGTTTAAGAGAAAGTTATAAAGCTTTCACTAGATAGTGCTTACAGTAAATCCTGTCAAACGTGGTAAAATCAGTGGACGTTTAGAAATTTATAAATGGTTGTTACGCATTAAATATTCTTTTCCTAATTTTTTCCAATAAAGTGAAATCGGTCGAAAGATCATTTTAAATAAAATTCCTACCTGTTGATTCAGCTTCGCTTCCGATTCCTAGGAGCATCGAGGATGCTAGTGTCGTTTTGCTGCTTTCCCTGTAAAAAAGTTCAATTAAACGTCTCGTTATATTATATCTTTATCCTAAAAAAATATAACAAACTTCGAAGTATGATTTTCATAAAGATACATAGCACTTTCATTATGAATTTCTTTTACGAAAGTCTTATCATTCTTCGAGTTCCACCTTTCGTTCGCCACTTGCACTTTAAAAATTTGCCGATCCTTAAAAACGTTATAAATATAAATTTTAAATTTTAATTTGATAGTTAATTTCTCGTTAAATACCTTTGTCGGAGAAGATTTTAATTCGACTACACGTGGCTGTGGTTTAGGATACGAGATTGTCTTTTTAATAGAATTTTGTAGTATTACAATATTATTTTTAGTT
The DNA here is from genome assembly GCF_905332965.1 of Bombus pascuorum. Classification (NCBI taxonomy): domain Eukaryota; kingdom Metazoa; phylum Arthropoda; class Insecta; order Hymenoptera; family Apidae; genus Bombus; species Bombus pascuorum. Next base: position 4,994,747 of record NC_083501.1, on the reverse strand, counting down.
TTCACGTTAGGCTTGCTATTTACCAATTTTCTTGAAATGTATAAAAGAAGTTTATAATTTTCATAAAAGTATATATTTTTACTTTATCAATAAAACTATCTTTTTATTTAATTTTATTAGTTTTACATATTAATGAAATTAAGGTCGACATGCTATAACAATACCTTGGTAAAATTTCTTCATGTTGTATTGATTCGTGTTCAGAAGATAAATTTTTAATTTGATTATTCTGCATAGCAGAATCTATTGTTTCTGTTTTAAATTGCGGAAATGATAATTCGTCGGATATTGTTTCCTTTTCTTGAATTGTCTTTGGTAAAATTGTATAACATGACTCTAATAACGATTCTCCACACAATTCTCCGTAATTATTCTTTACCGGATCATTTTCGTCCAATTGACTTTCCAATACATCAAATTCCTCCTGAAAGTTTTTCTTTTTTTCAGCAAAATATAAGACATTTTATAAATCATTACCCACATTATCATTATCTGCCATTTCCTCGTCTTCCGTTTTAATAGTAATTTCACCTCTATGTATCTTTAGAATATGATCCAAGTGTTTCCTGTTTTTCCCATCTTATTTAAATATTTTATTTGATATAATCTAACTTATATCTCATAAAAAAATATTTTACCTTATCTCGCCAGTTTTATATTTACTGTATTGTTCTATTATAGATGAGAATTTAATTCGTTTTGCTTCCTCGTTGAATACGTGATTCGCCAAGAAATTATTTAAGGCTCCATTGATATATGGTAATGCCTGATTTAAATATACATCATAAATACATGTATATATGTATATGCATAATGCGTATCATAATTCGTAATTTTAGAAAATATGAAACACGACACATATATTATACCGATTCATGATCCATTAAGAGCAAATCAATTAATGTTGACATAAGTAAAGGCGCCATTGTTGACACTCTTCTTTGAGCTGTTTGATGCAACGATAAATTCATTAAAAGAGCCGTAGCATATTCCAATCGATAAGAATCCATAACACGATATTGATCATGTAGGTGATGGATCAACCATTCCATTAATCCATTTTCTATCATATAAATCCTTTGTTGTTTACGTAAAGATAATTTTTGTAACATTGCAATCATCATATTGCAAGTCAATGTATCTATATTATTATCAGAAATACTATTCATGCACTTGAATACCTAAAACGTTTATCTTATTAATTCTATAATCTTTTTTAAAGTTTTGATATTTACAATTTTGTTAGTGTCACAATACCGTATCAACAACAGTAGAATCAAATGATAAATAGTCTCTTCCACATCTAAATGATGCCAATGCATTCAATAATCTCGTGACTGATTGTTGTAAAGGATGTGGTATGATAATGTTTTGTGGCGTTAATAGATATGGCAAAATAGATTTGCCCCTATAACTAGCAATTTGACTGTGAAGTCCCAACAAGTCTTTACTTATATATTCATGCACCGTTTCATCTCTTTCTCCAGGTTGACTAAATGTTATTTTCTAAAAAAAAATGTTTATGTATTTATATTAAATAGATATTAATTAATTAATTTGTCTTACCCTTCGCAATGCTTGCAAAAGAAATAGTTTTGTTTTAATGCTTCCATTAATTAAATGTAATTTGATTTTTTTGAAATTCAATAATTTTGGAGGAATAAATATATTGTTTGAGTTTGAATACTCAATAGTTTTCATATCAGAACGAGATTTTGCTAATAACAATTCTGATGAACACTATAAACAAATAAAATATAATATAATAATATACAAAAGATAATATACACATCAAATTCTCAGTGCTTACATGTGTACTATCTTTTATATTTTGATTAAACAAATCTGGAAAGATTCTTATACAAGTTTCTAACATAGCCTGGAAATCAATTACTTGTCCTTTTACAGAATCCTCTAAGGCACTTGTTAATACTCTTGCAATGCTCATCAGTTTATGATAATCAGCATGCAGTTTATGAAATCTGATTTTTAGCTTTTCATAATTGGAATGAACACTGCATAAATGAGATTTTGCTACTGCTAACTCTTGAGTACACTGCATCAATTTTTTATTCCTTTTAGTAAAGTGTGATGAATATATCTCTTCTCCTGAAGAATTCATTGATACAGTCTGTATACTTCTACAAAAAGAAAAAATAATAAAAGAAGATGATATTTAGATTGTCATTATATCAGAAGAATACTAAACATTTCTCACTTTGATTTTTGACTATACTTTATACTATCATAAAAAATAGGTTGCTCTTCAGATTCATCATCTTCCAAAAACATTGGAATGTTTCTATCATTTGGTATGATTGGTACATTATTGTTTTTAATTGCCTTCTTTGCAATCACATCTTTTTTGGAATCTTCTGATAATGATGTATAACTTGAAGAAAATTTGTCTGAATTTTCATCATTATATTTTGTATTGCTAAAACTCTTAAAATTGCATATATTTTCATGACATATTTTATTTATATTATATTTTTGTAGCAACTTGTACCTTACTTGTTGTTTGTAATTTTTGAGAAAGAGCTGTAAATGGTTTGTCAGTTTATCTGACCAACTTTTTTCAAATATGTTAGAAAGAAATGGTTCTGCATATGGATCTTCCATAAAAGGAAATGCAAAATAAGGTCTTAATTCTGCATCATTTTCTAATTCTTTACCTGTTGTATTTAGAAATGTACGTAACCGTTCCATACTATCATTCATGTTCTTCTCTATTTCAGTCATAAAATTCTGTGTATTATTAATGTTAAATCAGTCATTACAAACACACTGAATCTTTGTGCGTACAGCTATTTATGTTATTCATTTTAAAATTTTGTGCAAAATTTATATTGCAATTAAAACAAAAAAAAAAAAAAACAATCTCACATTTGATGTTCTTACAAAAAGATAAATGTAGTAAATGAGAGCAGAATAAATATGACATGAATTTATAAACAAAAATTAGAGGGTTAAAACAGATTAAAATTACTTCTTCACATTCAGAATCTTGTTGATTAGATGATGTCACAAGATCACTTACAGCTGCTTGTGTTTTATCTGAATGATTTAAAAAATAAGATTTTTAATTTTTTAAGAATATAAAATTTATATTTACTCTTTACATATATTGAGTGTTATAAATACCTTTTTTTTTATACCAATGTAACATTAACATGTGTTTAGGTAACATTGCAAAATACACATATATATGTAACATTAAAATTTTACAAGCTTTCGTTTGTTTAGCATCTTCAGGTACTATCAAATTCCATAACTAGAAATAGAAAGTTCCAACAAATTATATTTCTTATTACATGTAATATAATATATTTGATCAATATTTTTTATTATACGTTGAAGAATGTTTTCCAATCTCCTGTTTTATAGCTGAACATTAATTGTTCGTAACAATTTTCGTACTTTTCGCCTTCGGTCTGCAAATCATTCTTAAGATGTTTAAAACCTTTTATTGTTGCTTCTACCATCAATGCATCGGCAGTATTTTCAAAATCATGGTCTATAAGGAACTATAAAATTTGTGTGTTTATATTCATTAGATAATAAATATTTTGCTAATATTAATAATAGTTGATACAATTTTAAAGACGCAGTAGAACTTGAAGGATATATATACCTGATGAACAAGTTTTAATTCCTTGTTATCCATTTTATTTATTGCCCGATTCTTATCCATCTTTCTTCTTTATTTATTTAAATTGACAAGTTTAACATAATGGGGTGGAGAGATCGTTTTACGTCGCTATGTATTTAAGGAGTTGTGTTTTACATACAGTTGTGTGAAGGATATTCCCTTCCATAAGATTGATTTTACGCAAATGCATTTCTAAGCAATTTCTGGCGTTTGCATCTACATGTTCAGTAAGATAATATCTTTTAATATCATGAAGACACGAAATATTGTATTTCTATGAAAAAAAATAATTAACTCTTAATTTATTATGGAATGGAATATAATATTGATTAGAAAGGAAACAACTTAATTATTAAACGCTTATGGATTCATAAGAAAAAGGGTTGGTTCTTTCATATGTATGAAGTTTTAAAAATTTAAGAACAAAAGCTTTTCGATTAATGTTGTATATTATCGATAATGCATAAAAAGTTATAAATTAAAAAAATTTAGAAAATATATGAATTTCATTATAAAAGAGAAATTTAATTCTTTTAATAAATCTATATATGACTTTATTTACAGATGTATACATTGTGTTTGAACATGTACAAAACTAGCGTTCAAAAATATTTGCCTTTTTATAAGTAATAAGTCAATATCTGAATATTTCCCGAACATTTTTTTAAGTACCTTACTTCAATCATCAAAAAATGGAAGAACACAAACATATTTTTCGTGAAAATGTGATTCCAGAGGTTTGTTTTAATATGAAGTTTATTTACTAAAGGTTATGTTTTATTTTACTTAAAATAATTTTGACTTTTGACATTTTTATAGGTACCAGACTTAGCTATTTATATTCCAAATTTTATTACACAAGAGGAAGAAGATGAAATAACAAAATATGTGAATAGTGCTCCATTACCAAAGTGGACACAATTAACTCATCGTAGATTACAAAATTGGGGTGGTATTCCTCACCCAAGAGGCATGATAGCTGAAGAAATACCAATTGTAAGTATTTATAATAATTTGTTGTAATAACTAATGTCCTCACGATAGAAAGAATCTATTATATAATATTAAAATAAACTGATACACATATATTTTATTATATTAACAATAAGTTTTCAGTGGCTCCAAAAATACATTAATAAAGTATCATCATGTGATATATTTGAAAAAAATAAACTACCTAATCATGTTTTACTTAATGAATATCTACCTGGTCAAGGAATAATGGTATAGTTACAAATTAAACAAGATATATATCCATACATAACGAGATATAAAGCATATTATAATATGTATTTATTAGGCACATTCAGATGGTCCACTCTTTCATCCAATTGTAACAACCATAAGTTGTGGCTCTCATACACTTTTAGATTTCTATAAAAGGCTTGACAGTACAGAGGTTGTGATGATAATTATAAAAATAGTTGTATGTATGTGTATAAATTACATGCAAAATTTTGTTTCAGCAACACCAACCTAATTTAGAGTTCAGTTTTCTGTTAGAACGTAGGAGTCTATTCATTCTCCAAGGAGACTTATATCACAATTACTTGCACTCAATTGCAGAAAGAGACACAGATGTTGTTTCAAAGTCTGTGATAAAAAACTTGAGTATATGCGGAGACAAATTTTCGGAAGGAGAAATATTAAAACGGGGAACTAGGTTGTCTTTAACTATTAGACATGTTCCAAAAACTAGCAAGTTAAAACTAAGAATTGGATAATATATTTTTATGTACATACATATTATTTCACTTTGTAAAGTTTGAGAACACTAAATGTGTTTTTATTGCTTTACGTTTGCAAACCTATACAATATATTTAGAAAGAAAAGGAGAATTTTTATATAAGATACAAAGGCAATGCTATTATATTAAAGCATTTATAAAATTATAAATATTTACAAAATAATTTCATTTCAAGATGTTTCAGTTTTTATAGCTGTAGAAGTATCTGTATCTTCATAATTTTCTAAACTTACATCCATTATTTCCTCATCGCATTCATCTAACATTCCTTGTAAAGAATGTATGGAAGATATTAGGACATGAAATTGTTTACGTCTCATTTCCAATTTGTGTTCTAATTGTTTAGACTTTTCCTAAACATCAAGAAAATCATTTTAAGTTTATAGAAATAAAATAAACTCTTTCTTAATTATTATGGTGCAATGGTTTTTACCTTTAACTTGCTCAACTCTTCACATAATGTAGCAAGTTTTAAATTGGTTTCTACTCTATCTGGCTGCTCATTTATAACTTTTGCTAGTACGTCATATTCTATTCTATTTTTCCTAACACGTTTTGCATCTTGTAATTCTGCTTTTGTTTTTTCTATGTCCCTCTTAGCCTCCTCTATTTGTATTTCAATTTCTTTTGACAATTGTTCATAGCTTTTTAATTCTTCTTGACTCATATTTGAGACTAGTCTGGATTTTCGTTGTGCAAATTCACATTGAGCTAACTGGGATAACATTCTTTCATGTAAAGTATTATCTACTTCTGGACTATTTGCCCATTTTATAAATGACTTTAAAAGCATGTTTATTCGACGATCATCTCCAATTCCATCTCCATCTATCAGTAATCTCCGGCGTATTACTTCTTCTGTAAGACAAATAAATTGAAATTAGAAAATTGAAATTAAAAGTTTTGATAAAACATTACAAAAATTGTGATTTTAATTCATTTAATTGATTAAGAGGTTATGTCTAGTAGTACCATAATCAACTTACCGTCACCCATTCTTTCTGTAAAAGAAAAATCCCGGTACAATAAAGAATGTATTATTTTTTATCATATAATCGATATATTTGTTTCATTAATATATATAATAATAAATTATTAGCCGATGAAAGTTCCGTACATTGTGTACATTTAATGCAACTAGCGAGCGACATCTGTAGTCTATTTTTTTTTAATTAAAAATTACCATGGATAAAAGTTAAACAAGTAAAAAGCTTGTAACAAGTAAAAAAAATACAAATAAAGGAGCATGTTGCTTGAAAAATTACTTAAAAAATGTTTTAAACGTATATCGAAGCATTTAATTGGAAGAAATAGCAGGAAATACTTTTTTTAATGTTATACGTTTTGCAAAATAAAAAATTCTACTTCACATACTATTAAAATTTCCTTAAAATCAGTACTGTTATTGTAATTGTATTTCATGCTCCAAAAATTAAAATCATTAATTAATTCGTAACTACATTTATAAACAAGAAATGTGTACAATTTTTTAATTTTTTAAGTATTCTGATTTGACTATCTTTCTTAATTGCAGAAAATTATCAACTTTAATGATGATTAGAAAAAGAGATAATAATATCGTCGGGAAAGAAGTTATTAAGTTCCACGAGTCAGCGAATGCAACGTGCTCCCATTGGAATATTAAAATGATCCGCCATTAGTTTAATAAACCTGTCTTCTTTGTTCCCTTCGTCCAAGAGCCTTTTCCATGCTCCTCGAAGACTTTCGACGCAGCAGTCGCAGATGTCACTGTACCCCTAATGAGCACGCTATTTTTCACCAGTATTTTTATCCCGTTTATTGGCTGCCCGTTTCACAAACTGTCAGCCGGATATTAATCATCCTACTATTACGACTCTGCCTTTATTTCTTCTAAGGATAAAGAATGAAAGGGCCGTCGGAGTAGAGGGGATGGAAGGTAGGAAAACTTGTGTTCCTTCATTAGTAGTATGAGAACAGCTCTAATATAGCAGATTTTATTTCATTGAGCTGACACATTTGTATAAATTTCTTCATCCTTTTTAATTATTTATAATTTTAGTAATATCTAGTCATAGATCATGATACTTATGTGTATTATTATTATTAGATTGCGGATGTTTATACAAAATGAAGAGAATGGAACCTATACATAGGTGAATATTTGTTTCATCCACTAATTTTATGATAAATGCTGTACTTTGAAAAGTTTCTATATTTTTCTATATTATATACATTTTATGCGTATCTGCACTTAAATTTCCCATAAATGCATAAAAACTTCGCAATCTAATAATTATATAATTCACTAGAAAGATTGGATAGGATGCTATATAATCTTTTGCAGGTGGTGATGTTAATGATACATGTATATACATATTTCCTAAGTATGTTATCCTATGGAATCTATTCTAAAACTGATGTACCGACAAAGTTAGAATTGATCCTCGCTGTAGCATAGCGCACTCTATTTCAGCTGCTTTCAGAGATACATAAATGTTTTTCAATAGTAATCTTTCGTATTACATTCATACATCAACAAATCTTCCATTTTATGTAAATTTTAATGATACGTAGAAAGACAGCCCTTCAATAAATCATTTGCATTATACACGTGCTAAGTACAAATTTATAGTATTGTTAGTAGCCAAAAAATTTATCTTGTTTTATTTTTTATTGAGAATGATTAACGGCTATTGACAAGATATATTTGCGGATTTATGGAGGAGTTCTTTCTGTCAGGTAAAACGCAACAATAAAATTTATATTGGCACTGATAAATACACGTAAACTCTTAAATGTGATATAACATGATTTCATCTTTTATTCAATCGTAATACTCGTACATACATATACATATATTCAATTTACGAAATACTTACATATTTAAGAAATGCCAGAAATCTTAGACTCGTAAAAGATGAAGAAAGAAAAATTATTCCTGGTCTGGGTCTGAAAAGACTGGCACAAGTGTTAATTTCGGCAGTAAAGAAGCAATTTGTACTATTGGCATTCACAACAGTGACTTATAAAAGTCAGTCGAATAAGTAGCTATAAGTTTCTTGCGTCGGATATAAAACCGAGAGAACAGAAGGGCCTAATATATCACGATTTATTCCGCGATAGATCCTCGGGAAGATACTCTCAATGAAACGGCGCGTCGAGTTACATTGTACGTTCCTTTCGCTCCCGTCGATCCCATAAAAGTCCCAATAATAATTTCTGATGTTTTCCGATGCAACATGTTTGATTTAGTGTCGGACATTTTGTGATCGCATATCTGCCTCGTAAATCTCTCCGCGGTGGCGCCACTGCATAAAAATATCAAACGTCGATGTGTCCGCGTTCAACCCCAATCCCACGTAAAATATTGCCCGTGATTCCGCGCGACGGAAATAGCCTTTCATTCCGGCTGCCTGATAATTCCAGAATTTCGCGATTTATACTCCGAAAGGTTATAAAAGATACGCCCGATTGCGTGTTATTATTAATTGCTGCGCGCCACGATAAAGTGGAACGTTTTAGTTTTAAAAAATGCCCTCAAACGAATATCGGGAGGAATACCGCGCGAAATATACGGTAAGATTATTCGGTCAGATTAATCGGTATTCAAATTGAAAACGGGTCCGAGGAGGAAACGGAAAATAAAACTTCCGCGGCCATCAACGTCTCTATCGCGTATACTAATTACGCCGGACCCACCGATTTCGGTATTTGCCCGCTGTCGTTTCATGATTGATCGAATCAAACTGTTCGATGATAAACTTTCGGCTGCATTTCTATTATTATAGGTCTGCTACATACGGTTTTATTGTTTCTCGCAAAAATTAATTTTCGTGTTTTTATTTTCTTGCGTTTTTGTCGTTCGTGGAATCGAAGGTTTATTATTAACCCGTAATGCGGTACATGAATATTCAATATTCATAGGAATTCAAAAATCATATAATATGCAAAGCGGTAGATACATCGTTTTTGGGCCAAGATTCCTTTTTAATATTTGCACTTTTAATGAATGACAATTATATGAAATATTTAATGTCTTGTTACTTATTTTGGGTTACTTTCGAAATATATAGTCGTATTTTATCATTTAAAAAAAATTTTCGACAATAATTTCAGCTTCGTACTAAAATTTTTCTTCTAACATTGAATCTTTTTGCTTATTAAAACAGAAATAAGATTGGAACATAAAAGTTAGAGTACCGCAGAGAGGTTAAAATATAACTAAATGCAACATTGATTTGAATGGAAATTTCAATGAAAACGCGACTGTGATTCTATCTAATTGAATGTAAACATATCTCAGTAATCATCAGTAATGTTCATTTCACATTTTACAGACATGAGACACACATTACGTACATATTACCTTATAACTAAGCGAGAACCGTAAATACAAGGAAAGCGATGTGCAAATACATTTTGATATTCTTCGTTCTAATTCCTTTATTTTTATTAGTTGTATTATAACTTTAGTCTTTATGTTTTACATCTTCCTTTTTGTTATAAAATAAAAGAACGGTACAATTTTTTCGGTTACTTATCATACATATTTAAGAAGCGATCTAACAGTAAATGATCGATGCGACTCTTGTACGACTATCGAAAGTCGATAGTTCTTTCTATGTTCTTTCGCTACGTGGCGCTGATCAGAAAGAAATCGATCGTTATTCATTGATTCGAAGCATCTAGTCGGTGACCATTAAATAAAGCTTGCGCCGTGCGTTCGCGAATAGAATGCATTTATCTCGGCGTAACGTCATCGTGATGCACGAGTGGTTGAAATGATAAGTAATGATGTTAATAAATAGTGGAGTCTGCATCGGCGCAAATAGGGAATTGCAGAGTAGAGTTGTCCCCCTTGCTTCTCTCTCGCTTGAATCAGGGGTCGCGCGTGAAAACGGCTGCGCGCGTGTACTAATCGTGGCGGAAAGGGTGCCGTGAGTTATGAGTGCTCTATGATATCAATGCATCAATTTGACTAAACGAAGGATTAATTTAATAACAAGTCAGCAGATGAGTAGTCGGATGATAAATAGAGAAGGGAGGATGGTAAGCGATATTCACAAAGGAGGGGGGGGACGTAAACCGATGGTGTTCTTTTCTTTTTATTGGGCCGTCTTAACGTACCCTGTTGTTTTAACACGATCTAGACATAATTTAATCCAGATATGTTTATCATGCTTCTGGAGAAACGATCATAAGGTTATTTCATTTTGTAAGTTTTGGTAATACTGCTCACATTTAACTTCGGTTTTTTGTTTTAAAAGTGGGAATGATAGAGTATATTTGTGTTAAATTTATTTGAAAGATGCGCCATTGCGTGACAATGGTATACTTCAATCGAAATGTTCCTAATTTTCAAAGACTTCGTTTCTTTTCACTTTTCAAGGGAATCACATATGTACGTATTTACGAAAAAAGTGAGATAGGTGAAAATCAATTATTACTCGACAATTATGTCAAAGGATACAAGCCATTCAAAAACAAGTCATTCAACATCGTATCGAAAAGGTAGGCAGTTATACAAAAGTTATAAAACGCATTTGACAACCATTGAAGGTTACGAAAGTTCAAACAAATATTTTGAGCTTATTTATTATACAATTGCATTGGAATCAGTCATGTTCATAAAAATATGAAACTGCATAAATATCGCAGTCTAATTATTACGAGTATAAAATATCTATCTTTATCGAGGTTAGTTGTAACAGTTATTAAATATTATTGAAAATTCGTGTTCTAATATCGTATTCAATAGTATTCATACTATAAGTTTCTGCTTGAATGCAGAGAATAGGAGAGTGGAGTGGAAATAAAGCCAGAATTCTTCAATTTGCGAAACTAATGCAGTAAGTTAAGGGCGGTTAGGGTGTCCGAGTATCAGAGGGGAAATCCCCCAGTTATGTTCGGTAACAAAGTCAGCCGGTGCTTCAATATTGTCGTAATCGCCGTTATTATTGCACTGTCAATCATGTGTGGTTCTACGAGCAATGAAATATTGCGCTTTCAAATTATTGCGGCAAGAATACCAAGAATCATATAATACATGCAAACAAGCATAATTAGAGTGTTTCTCTCACGTCGATCATAATTATATTACAACATAACCTATATTTTAGGCATTATTTTTCGAATATGTATAGTACACGAATTTTAGATTCTGAATAAAATGTACAGTAATGATTGTTTTCGTTATACTCATCGTAGCTACATATAGTTTTGTGCAAATAATCTTTGTAGAGTAATTCATATCTAGAATTTCCTAACTCCATAAAAAGATGGTAAATGCTACCTCTATAATCGTATTCAAATACTATTACTACAAATCTATCTAACTATACAAATTACTTATAAATAATCATATATTTCATAGATGAACGTTGAAACACAATAAATTTGGCTGGACTGAAGTTAATACGATGTTTCATAAGAAAGAATAACGGAACCAAGGAAGAAGCCCAAAAGCCATGTTCTTCACGCAACACACTACACTGGTAAGGTATCATATTCTTGTGTTGAACGTTTCTTCGCCGCCGCGACGGCGTTTACAGCGAATAAAATTAAACGGGAACGGTCCTCGGGCCCGTTCGTGTCTCCCATTCACGCGAACGTTAGCGTTAGTCAAAATTGTACCTACGTGGATTTCCTCGTCTTCGCCTGCGTTCCACGGATGTCGTTCGCCGATCTCTCCACCACTCCCACTTTTCACCCCACCGTGTTTCGTTCCCGAGCGCCGATTTAATCCGGGATTCAGCACTCGATTTGATACGTTACACAGCGGTTTGTATGCCCTAACTCGCCTTACTCAACACGGTACACCCTGTTCGTATTACTGCTCCTACGACCCGCCCATACTAGATCGCTTCATTTTGTTTCACCCTCGGTTCTCTCATTATCTCGTGCAACCGCTCTCTACCACCCCCTACCCTTTCCTTTTCTGATGTCTTCCTCCCTTTTCTCACCCTCTTAGTGTACAGGCTATTTCAGAATTGTAGACTAATCGAGAAGAAAGTAGTAGGGGATGATAAGAGGACAATTTTTTGTTTAATCTTTATATGTTGTGTAACCTGAAAGAGACTCGGGTATTAAATATTAAACAATATTATATATAATATAAATTTCATATTTTTATATATAGATCCCTTTTATTTTATAAGTTGCACATGTGTGATTCATTAATCGTATATATTTTATATAATATTTTGCTAATTTTGCTATAAAATTTTGCTTACTAAATGAATAAAAATTTTTGTATTTTAGTCTCTTTTGTTCTTCAAAAGTATTTAAGAGATTTGTGACCAAATATATTTGATTTCGCTGATAATCTGAATACTATGTATGTAATCCTGATACAACTATGTACCACATTGTGTATAAGATTAGAAGGTACTCTGATATAATATCTCTAAATATTCTAATTCTTACGATCAGGGCTGTACATACTTTAAAACTCAATTTCCCTTATGTAGCCTTATTATCTACACAAAAAATACATCTATTCTTTATCATCCCCACTTTGTCGTCCCTAATAACTTTTACTTAATCGACCCCTGACTCTGAAGTAACCTGTACACACACATACCACGTGTCTTCCTTTTCTCGTTCACTCTCGCCTCGGATTCGAACACTCCACCCTTACATTCTCTCGAATCCCCATTTTTCTCTTTGTCTCGTTCCTTGCCCAGGCGCCTCACTATCGCGCTTAATGTTCCCACTCTTCGTCTCTGTATCTGTCTCTGTCTATCCCTCTTTGTGTGTAGTATCACATGGTTACACCACAAGGGTTCATCCCCTGCAGTCCTCGGAACGAAAAGTGGTAGCTAGACAGCCACCCTCTTCACCCTTCGTACCCGCCTCTGGTTTCCTCTTGTCGGTGTTCCTCACTCACCGCCTCCTATGCCCTCCCGTGGCCTCCCACTTCACCCTACGTTCGCATTTAAATTAGATTAGATAAGTTAATCAATGCGGTATTCGAAGTAAAACCTGGGATTTCGTGTCAGCCGGTCGGCTAGAAGAGAAATTATTGGCGGTTCGGATCGCGATCGCTCGATCGCTATTGGAAATCGTCGAGTCACGGGCAGGGATGGGTTTTAACTTCACGCGTGCCGCGTTCTTCGAAATCCTACGTGTTACCGAATCGTCATCCCCTAATACCCGAGATTTCCTACTCTTTATCTAAATTTTGCAACTTTTGAATTCTTTAACATCAAAATTTCGTAATTTTCTAACTCTTGACTCTGTTCATCATTGGGAACCATAATACTTTAGGATTAGATTACTTAATTTTGGAATTTTTCATTTAATTCGATCTCATCGTACCGGCCTCTACCTTGGAGAACGTAAAATACAAAATAAAGTTAAATCTTCTAAACTTTAGTCATTTAAAAGACGTTATTGCAATTAGTATAGTACAGCATCACAGCTGTAAGTTAACGATACTATTATCTTTAAGTTCATTTATTTCAGTTTTTATTTTATTTTTCATCCTTCCGGCCATAAAGAGGATTTGCACATTCGCTTGTTCATGTGTTTGCAATGTATGTTCTTGTTTTGTGTTACAGTTACTTAGCCTAGATTTTCATCTAAAATCAATTCACCAGTGCGTTCGAGTCACACTTTGAGAATCTACGCCCTGTGCGACCATCTGAAAATCTTAAACTCCGCCACATACAATAAACCATATATGTAACGCAATTAGCAACACAGTATGTACAGCGCACTATCTGCAATTTCCGCCCATTCTTGGCGCGGCGATATTACGTGACGTTAATGTACGTTGGCAAACGAACGGGCGATTCGCGAAATTAGTAAACTTGCTTTGTGGCCGGGGGAGCAGTCGTAGAATCTATAGGTCAATACAGGTTTGCGAACGAGCCCTTCTCCTTCTCACAGCCGGATAAGGAAAAACTTTTCGCCATTTTTCTTTGCACGCCTCTCGTTAAGACAATTTATATTCTATTCTGTAACACGAGGGGTGCTGCGGCATGCTGCGAGTCAAGTGAGTGGGTGGGTTGGGGGACACCGACTTTTCTCCTTTTTTCACCTCGCCCCCCTGCCCCCCTCTTTATTTCCAATTGGCATCGGCACCCTCTGTCACAGCGTGCCAACTTTTTTCATATTCCAATTAGAATATTTTTCATTGATTTAATGCCGGCGAGCGCAAATATTAACGGCTTAACACCACGATAAATTTACACTGCCAATGTCTGCTACCGCCTCTCTCTACTCTTGTCGGTTCTCGTTTCCTCGAGGTGGGTGGGAAAGAGGTTGTAAGGACCACCTCTTTCTTCTTCCTCTTTCGCCTAGCTGTGAAACGCTAACTTTATGACTCACGAGAACTCTCGTAACATTAATCACCCGGCTATTCGTATTCGAAATCGATACCGGTTACGAAAACGCTTCCAACTCGCGCTTTTTCCTAGTTTCGTGGAACTTCCGGTCGGACCAAACGGCGTATGTACGTCCAAAGCTGTTGTTTGTTGGCTCGCTGGCTGTTAAGGGACAAGGGAAACTATATACAACGAGAAAGAGTTTTGCTAGTTTTTGGCAGATGTACGTAGCTGGTTGGACAGTGTCTTGGGAATTATTATTATTACCTATATCGTGGATTATCATCTTTCTTTTTGAAGTACTTGTATAGAGATAGTTGTTTGGATAGTGTTCTAAGAATTATTATTATATTTAGGAATTATTATTATTTTTTATATATTTGTATAGACAGTGTTTTGAGAAGTATTATTATTATATTGAGAATTATTTCGTTGTTATTTTTATCTTTCAGATACCTTTTGAATATATTTAAGCGATTGTTTGAAGTGTTTTGGAAATATTTGTTATTATATCGATAATAATTAGATTCTATATCCAAAAGGAAAGATACTTGAATTTTTCTACAGAAGTGAATTATTTAAAACCGTTAATGCGTCCCTTAAAGAAATCTTGTAATATTTTAATGTCCTAATGGAATTTGAATGAATAAATTTCTACTAGAATTTTTATAAATGCGAAGATCTTAAAGGAATAATTTTCTTTTCAATTAGTGTTGGTAGTAGAAGTCAGTTGGACTTAATCGGCGGTCAATGTGTTAAAAATTACGTCATTCAGGTGTCTTGCTTTATGATTGATGCGTTTCCTGCAACACACTCGTACATCGTTCATTACGTCCCTTTGCATGTCGCTATCAATGCTCCTGATGGTCTTGGTGATTTTCGTCTTCAATTTACCTATCCATACGGTCTCTATTGATTTTCGAGAAAGATTAATTAAAAACGCGTATACTATCTGTTCAAGCACGAGAACATTAATTTTAGTCATTTCACTATGAAATTTTCATTCGTTTTAGTTTAAGGACTCGCATTCTCGGTCGATATGGGTGCGGAATGTTTCTCCAAATTGAACTCGTTTTATTAAATACAACTTAAAATTTCAAATGATCAAATCTTGAAGTTCTCATTTTCTCGAATTCTCAAAGCCGAGAATTATCGAGTCAAAAAAATGTTCAAACTTCCAGATCTTTCAATTCTCAAATCTTCAATTTAAATATCCGTTTCTTAGATCTCTTCTTCTTTAATAAATATTTTTACATTGCACACTTCCTTTTTAGTTATCGTATTTCATCGTAGAATTAAGCATTTCTCTTTCCATTTAGAATTCAACGAGACACGAATCATTAAAAATCGAACATTGCATATATCCAATCCTGCTGACACTTACCTGTTTCTTTTCGAAGAGTTTCCAGAAAATCTCTTGCATAAATAATGAAGTACAAAAAATAAATAAAAGTTAACACGGTCGAGGAAAGAACTGTGCGCAATGCAGGTAATTTAATTTGAAATAAATACAAATATTTCGAATGTTGCGAAACGTGAGGGATAAAAGACTTACACAGGGTGGTTTTTATAATTACCGTAATACGTGTTCCATTTATTAAATTGGAGATATAATACACAAGCGATAGATAACACGTATGTATAATTTATACAATACTTTATACAGATTGTCTCTACCTCGTTCGCGCTTAGCAATTTATCTAAATACTGTACAATAACACGTTGAACGCTCGAGTAACTGGTACGCTAGTACACTCGACCCCTTTTTTCCATCGTTACATTTCTTATTATTCCATTTCGAAACTCGTTGACCAGCCACGACTTTACAATTAAAAATCGATTCTCATCGCACGAATATCGGATACACCGAAAGTATTCAGAATACGCGTTAATTCGGGTATCAGGAAGGTCTTAGCGTGACTTCCGGTTCTTCGTTGGTAACCAATACTTTGCCTTTAGTCGCACACTTCCTGCCATTACACATTATGTATACGTGTACGTCTACGATCCTATTTTTTTTTCGCTTTTTGCCTCCTTCGAGTTTAATTGGGGAACACCTATTTACTCGTTGGACGAGTTTCGGGCGATCGCATGAATTTTTTCCAGTAGTTTGATCATTTCGAGCGCGGATATAACGGGCGATCAGGATGTCTACAGTTTTTGTAATACCAAATTATGTAATTCTTAAGATCTCCGTTGGATTCACTGCTGGATTTTCAAATTCTGAAATTTGTAAACTGGAAAATATTCAGATCAGGAAATCTGTGGATCTTCGAACCTAGAAATTTCGAAACTTTGGAAATCTCAAATCTACACATTTTTAGTTGTAACGTCCTGGTTCTCGAGTTTTTTTTTTTTATTTTCCAACGAATTTTACTAATTTTTGTCCGTTCTTTAGAGGCAGAGGAGTTTCTACGTGATCTGGCAATCGTTTCGGTTTTTATTTTTTCGACTTGTAACAAACGAGAAAAAGAAGATAGAAGATAGTTGTTATATGATTTCTACTATTAATGGAATTTTGCTAATTTATAAAATGAATGAAATACGTTTAAAAATATCAGCTATGCGCCCGAAAGCCGTCCCATATGTATATCTATACGTCAGATTCTTATTAAATACGTTAAATATCACATTCACGTTTATCGTATCTACAGAATATACAAAATTCATTTGAATTCGCTTATTCGTTCATTGGCATAGTTCACTGGGACGTAAATAGAGAATTCTTAAGGGGAATCGTTCGATTCATTTACCTCTTACGCATATTTTTTTTCCTTTGAATCTTTATTCTCGTTCGTTTCACATTCGCGTTTAATTTATTTGAATATTTATATATTTATACTCATAGTGGTGGTGTTAATGGCTTGTCTGATACTCAGCATACATTTACTATACACGTGCTGTTTAACTGAATACGAGCTTACCGGCGTTTCTTTTATTATTATAGTTAATTACTTGCAGGATTGATCGACGTAGTGGAACCATAATTTCTCTTTAGCTGGAAACTCTCTAATTTTAAGGCAAGATTCAGAAAAAGTGCCTTAAATCGCTTTTAGCATGATACAAGATTTATAATTTTGTAGAGTACGTATTTATAAATATACAGATTCTTATAGCCAGATATCTGAAATCTTTTGATTTGAAATTTCTAAACGTTCAAATTCTCAAATTTGTAATCCCTAAAATGTCCAACTTTTACATCCTTAAACGTGTATCTTAAATTTGTAGAATTTCTTGAAATTTAATCTTAAATTTTACAACTGTTCAGTTTCTAAATTTACAAACACTGAACTTCTTGAAATTCGAAACTTTTGGAAATTCTCGAGTTCCAATATGTATGTGCAGATTTTTCAAATTCTCCAATTTTCAAACTGTCCATTATTGTTTTCGAAAATCGTGATTTCGCTATTACCCTGACTAAAATTTCCTACAATCGTTGTAACTTAATCGTTATCGCAGAAATGACATTTTTAACATAGACATGACTAGATTCAGCCGCCGAGATCTATTACTAATTCCCGACTAATTAAACTATATAACAACAACCGTGTTTATTTTCGATCTACACGATAAACATACAAATTTTGATTTGTCGATAACATGATTGTGCCTCACCACAAAGAGACTTCTTCTTTTTCTTGCCTTAAAAATTGCTTGTCGATTGCCATAAAAGAAATTTACTCCTCAATATCCATAAAATATTTGTTTTAATCTGAAGATCCTGCAAATAATCGCATACGTATAAATTACTGTCATTCAGTTATAATATAATAATTTTGCGTGTATTTCTTGCAACGTACGTCCAGACGGCACGATCCTTTCGTTATAGTATAATTTTATCTTGATACAAATATATACAAACGACGATAGAGCTCTATAAACGTTAAAAACTCGTCGATGAGATTTGTCGGAAAGAAAAAGGAATGCGTTTATATTTCTCAGCGGTTCGTCAACTTAAAACATTAAGATAAATGGATTTGTGAAAATAGCAATCTCGCCAATTGTGCCACTAAAACTCATTATCTTGCGAAAATTCGACGTATCGATCCTTCTTACTCGAATACAACCACCAGGCATTTAGTTGAATTTACTTTTCAACTATTTACGTCAATTCTTCCCTTTTGTATAAAAATTAATTAGTCGAATTATTCTTTCTAACTAATACGCGTCGATCTTTGGTTCTTTAATAATAATTACATTAATTGATAACATCAATTATATAATAAATTCATATCTATATAGAAAGTCGTATACATCCTCCTCGAACTCTTCTGTACAAGTTAACACGTTTTAACGGCACAATATTATAAGTTAGATGAAGTCAGCCTTCGAATATCTTCTTTTTCGCACAAATTGACAAGTTCTTCGATCATCGTATGGATAGTCATTTTTCTTCAACTCGTCAGTCTTGGTGGCGTCACGTTCATATCGACATTTTAACAAATTTTGAAACGAACGCTTCGGGGCATTTTCTTTTTTCCTTTTCCATAGAACAACCACGTGGACGTTTCTCACTATAGCAATTTTCTAACAATTTTAAACTGAAAGAAACCATAATCTTTTGGAACAAATTACTCTTTGAATTATTTTAGGTCAATTGATGGAAAATTTTAACCCTAGAATTATTATCGGACCGGTTGAAAATCTTCGTCCGATGTTTCGTGAAGTCAACTTCCATTAAAGCTTCTTTTGACAATGCGAGGAACGTTAAAAAAATGAGAAATAAAGAAAAGGGGAATGTTTAACGATCGGTGTGTGTTGATGTTCCTTTTCTAAAATTCTCTTTGCCACGTATTCCTTCACATCCTCTTACGAATCTACCTAGTGAATCTAGTCCTTCGATTCGTTCTTTTATTTCGTTTCTTTATTCGCGTGTTTTAATGCCTGTATTGTTGCTCGAGTTCCCTTCTCAGCCTCTTCGCTGCAGTCTCGCTGTTTCCCTCAGCCTCCGCATCGCTGCAACCATCCTCACCCTCGGCGACGACGCCCTCGACCTCTTCTTGCCTCCTCTTCGCCGTTGCCATTTCAGCTGCGTGCTTTTTCCGCCATTTTGTCCTCCTGTTTTGGAACCATACCTGGAATCACAAACGAACCCTTTCGTTGGAAACTTGTCTCTGTTGCATTGAAACGATTTTTTCTGTCTTTCTTCTTCTTCTTCTTTAAGTTAATTAGCTATAATTATTAAATTTGGAACTTTGATTTCTTTTAATACTTCTAATTCTTCCGTAATATAGGTAGTATATGTTCATGATTCACATTCAACTTCGCTTCTGTGAAGCCAACTTTTAGTCAAAAGCACGTTCAACCTGAATATCCTCTTTTCCACAAACATTCTCTGACATCTTTCACTTCCAAACATAATCTTGCAAATATATTAGTTAGTACCAAGTGAGAATATCTATCAGTTTCTTTAACCAGTTAGCTGATGCGACCTCTTTGAAAAGTGTGTACCTAAGATGTGTGGCAAAAAGTAAGCGACAACGAGTACACTTGTCAAACACAGAGTATGCGTGGCTGTTACAACACAGAATGAAGTTGTAACGAAACGACTGTTTTATTTCTTAATTTTATTACTGCAATTACTAAATTCCAATTTAAACAGCAAATTGTAACTACTGTTTACGCGTGACGAGTATGCTCGTCGAAAACATCTAACTGGTTAAAATTATCATCTGCGACTACTATTCACCGCTATTATTCGTCAAGACTCACAGAAAACCAAAAAAGAAACCTATCAACCAAGAATCCTACTTTCCATCGATATTCTTCATCCCTTATACCTTCGGGAGATATACTTTTGAAGCTTATCAACCTCCTATCCAATGCAGAGAAATCGAAAAAGAACTAAAAGATTTCCAATTAAAAAATTTATCGATCCATCAACATTCTCTAACACTCACCATCATCAAACGTAGGTTCGGAAAGACTGAAGATTTCAAACTCTATTCATCTTCTGAAAACAGCTATCTACCAACTGAGAGGCTTCATCTTAAGGTTCTCACGGCCTGGATTGTCACACTGTTCGAGGCTTTCGCGCGTAAGCCGTGTCCAGAAGGAAATTCTTCACGACGTTTCACCAGCATTGCAGCTGCTTCCTTCAGGGGTCTGAGGTTCCTCAGAATTGCGTCCTTTGCGACAGTGTTAAGCGCAATCATCTGCTACTCTACTATTGCCCAAAACCCAAAGAAACCCACAAGACTCCCCTTTTCTAAAAATCCTCTTTTCTATCAACATGCAACAACACCTTCCATTCCCTGCAAGTCAACCCAGCCATCCCACAGTGTGGCATTTGAACGATTATTCGGTACAAAGATAAAAAAATGCTTGTAATATGCAGTTTCCCTAAAACTCCACATCAGGAAACCCGACGTAGGTAGAAGTCTGCTTATCAAATATTTGATAGTATCTTCTCTGGTTCCTGGGTCAGTTGAAATGTCTTGAACATTTCTTTTCTTGTCTAACCGCACATGGTGACGTTTAAATAAATAGCGTCTTAATAACACCACTTATCCTCCGTTTTGTTGGACATTGTGCTGGCGTTTAACGAATGACAGAGTTTTCCTGTAATTTTTAAAACCTCTTTTGGGATAAATATGGTCAGAAATCCACTTCTCAATCAAGTGGTGATTACGAATGGGTCTCGTTAAAAAATGAAGAACATCTGGCATAGCAATTTTTAGTAGGACAAAATTCTTTAGCGATGCGATGCAATACCTTTCTGACACGGAATAAAAGCTTGCAGGATGGTTCGGACCGTTTCTTTTTTTTTAAATAGCTGTTGAAAGGAAGAAAGAAATTTTCAAATTGGAAATTAGAATCATACGTATCTTTGCTCAAATTCTCCACATTTACAGTGTAACAATTATTATCTAACTAATTGTCTTATCTATCTAATTATTATCTAACTAATTATCTTATCTATCTAATTATTATCTAAGGAATTAACAGACAAGAACGTACAATAACGAGCTTGGTAATTTTCAAGCGATTAGACTTTGATGTACAAACGATTTCTACTAATCCTCTGTCGATTTTCCCGCGAGTTATCGTTTACATTTGTATTACTCCCATACCGATGATATCATCGACTAATGAGATCAAAATCGAACAACGTTATTTTTAACAAGGTTATTCCTATCTTTGTCTATCGTGCACGTCGCACCGTGCAGCCTCGCGAAGGGTTCGAAGAAAAAGAAAGAGGTGCGCTTACGAGTGGGATGTTCCTATTTAAAGAGAGGGATTGACGTTTTACGCTCGTGCCAGGTTCCAGCTCTCGGGCTGCAGTCAATCTCGCCCAGATTGTCTGGCTTCCTTTCTCTCCGTTATCTTAATTCCTCGAGTGTTTTAATTTTCATCCGAACAGCTATTAACTTTTACGGCTGGCCGTTTACTTTTTAATTCGTTTACCGCCTACACGGCAAGGGCTGCGCGTTGCACACCACCATCACCACCACTACCACCACCACCACCACCACTACCACCAAGCCAAGCGACGCCACGCTTATATCTTTAATTTAAGCTCTCGACTTGGCGGCCATTGAACAAGCCTGCGGATTGGTGAGGAAAGAGGGGCCGCCACGGGGGTGGAGTTTAGTTGGGGTCACGCGGCGCTCGCCGCTATGGATAGAGGGTGGTTTGTGGGTGCAATCGCTACGCTCGAGTCCCGCCGCTCCCCTGGCGCCCGTTACGTTAATTAAATACATTGTTGCGGGGACACGGGACTCCTGCCGCGTATTTCCAGCTTTATAGATGTACGAAGGGACCACCTTGAGTCGCCTTCAACCTCTGAACAGGCTTTTTTCGTACAGGTGGATCGTTCTTAATTCGCGTGCTACTGTTCGCACAGATAATACTCGGGTCCAATGCGGATACTGTCGTCCGCGCGATATCTCTACGATTATACATCTTTGTGTGTTTTTCTATCTAAGAACAACGAGTACAGACGTGTATGATAGTAGCGATATCGCGCGGACAATAGTCGCTCGTCCACAGTGCGCTTTGGTCATAGCTTTGCTCTATCGAGCTGAGCTAATGACAGAGTTTCGGTTCCCGTGTATACGGAGATTTGCAAAGAGTAGCTGCATCTCGCGCCCAGCGATTTCTGCACGAGTTCTAAGGTCGTAGCAAGCCCCTTACAAATTTTCGTTTTGTTTTGAGATTCCAGGTTGACTGAGGGGTTCATTGTAGGTCGTTGGATTCGTATTTTTTACGGCTACGATATGTGGCGTTGTTTAGAAAGTTCAAGGTCGCGCTGATAGCTCGGAAAATGCTAGGCATCAATTAGTCAGAATATATTCATCCGTTGAGTTGCTTCGAGTATAGCAAATTTTATTTCATAGATTTTTTGATGCAGTCAATGGATAGCGAATTATTTTCGGTGGTGATCTTCATCGACTCACCCTGTGTGATAACGAAATAAGAAACGATGAAACAGTTTGCTTTGCAGATAAGAAACGTTTCTAGACGTCCTTACTTAATAATTCGTCCGTGCGATTTCCGATCGCGATATGTTGATCGGCCCATCGATCGAACGTTTTATCACCGCCGATAAAAGCGAAGGGAGCGGAATAAAAAAGATAAGCGGGAACCGGGATGGCAAAGGATAAATTTTTATTACGAGCCCGCGAAGAAACCGACTTTTGGCCGTTGCCAACTGCTTCGATTGAAAATCCTATCTCCCATCCGGAAACTCGATTTTCATTTCACGTTTGCTCGATCATTGTACCGTTTCGAAGATTCCAGTTTATCGTTCGGCAACAGATTTTTTGAATTTTATCATCGTCGCCCTGTATACATATCTTTATTAACGGATATTTCCGTGTAAGCATTCGCGAAGGATAGATATTTTTCGTTTGCGAACAGAGAACGATACTTTTGTTGGAAAGATGAATTTTTGTATTTTCTGTTCTTTCCTCAAGATAGAGTTATAGAATAAAAGAGTAGAATAGCAATAGAATGACAGTAATAATACTGATGCAACAGAATTAAGGATCTTAGATTAGAATTAAGAAATAAGGAGAAAAAATATTAGGAAGATTTATTAAAAAATTTACCACAATTCTTTTTATTTGGTTAAAACAAGAAAAATAAACTAAAGAATATATTTACCATAAGAGACAATTATTAATAATGACAATATAAAAATATTAATAATAAACACTGATAACAATAGTAATAGGGTAAAATATTCTTAAATATTCTTAAATATTCTGTTTTTATTCCAATCATCTTCCACGTTAGTATACGTGTACGTGTAGTTTGTAAATTTAAAAAAAATGTTACGTGACTTGGTATGTAAAGGTTCAATGACTATGAAATAATTTGCTAATGAATTGTTCTTAAACAGAGCGAAAATTGTCCCAACAGGGTGTAAGAATTGATTTTCGGCTAACATTATGGCGGCGTACTGTTTAACCAGGAATTACCTCTAATTTAATAGACCGTAATGGGGCCAAAACGTGACGCAAGTAACCGATAATAAGCCATTAAAATCTCTCTGCAGTTTACATTGCCCTCAAATTGAACGTTAATGTTAGAACAGCCAGCGGAACACGGCCACGTTCGTCAAAATATCACATCACGCGCTGAAGATCCAGTTACGTTATTACAGCAATTATCGTTTTATCTCTATTTACAAGAAGGAAATAAGAAAATTAAAAAAACAAAGAAAAAAATGTACGATATTTGAAAGAAATATCTTCTTGCAAGGAAAGGATCTTTAAAGGGATTAAAAAATGGTACGTCTTATCTAAAGATTTCTTTTACTTAAATCTAAATAAAATCCGAATAATAGAATAATGTAAAACGTATTATCAAGGATGTGAAAATAACATAAATAAGCAAGGATATTTGAATCAACAAATTCTCGAAATAGCCTATTTTCACTAGCGATAAATCGAAACGTTTCGTAATTCTCGCGAAATATATAGGTTTTACTATCCTTCTCTAAATTAATATTATTACGCTGTATGGGATAAAATATTCCCTCAACGTGTATATTAAATGAGAAATATTTTCGGTTAAATTGTCAGAATATTCTCAGCTAATCCAAACTTATTTACCCCATCAACAGAAAACCATCGTATCCTCCTGCTTACCCTAAGATTCAGCCCCAAAAAAAGGACAAAAAAAGAAAAGAAAGAGAAGTGAAATCAGCGACTAGCCATTTCAACAAATCCCACGCAATTTTGGATTCGCATTTTTCGGGCAATTTTTTTTTTGTCCTCCCGCTTCGGAGATACAGTGGCGAAATGTAAATGCGAGCAGGCGGCGGCACTTCGACGTGGCGCGTCATTCATCTTGTTTTTGAACGCGTTAGTCACGCGTTGTAAACGCTCCCTCCGCAACTGTTCGATTTATTAAATCAGGATTATCTAAGCCCATTACTTTGTCCTGTAAAGCTAGATACAAAACCGCATTTATAACTGCGCAAAGCCCTTACACCGTCGGGGTTCCACTGTCCATCTCTTTCTCTCTTCTTCCCTCCCTTTCTCTCTTTCCCCGTTATTCCCTTTCCTCCTGATTTTCTCTTTCCACAATGTCGTCCATGCGACTCTGTCGCACCCTCTGCTCGGCGTCTCTCTGTCCCTCTCGGATCCTCCCCTCATCCTCCAATCGTAACAGATAATACCGGCCAGTATCTGATCTCGTTGATATTGGCGGATAATTTACTATGCGAAAGATTACAGGCGTGACTCACATCTTGATAGCCGCGATTTCGAAGCCGGAGAATTTGCATAGACACGCGGCTACCAACCGATTACCAGAGTGTAGAACAAGCTGGATCATGGTGGAGGGTCAATTTCATTGGGAGTGGGCTTTCTCGAGATTTTTCGCCGACTATGTTCTGACTAAGATGCTTTTAGCATCGTTTGGGCTTACTTTTTACATCGTAGTTGTCATAGTTAAAGCATAGGTGCATTTTAAAAGGAGAAGTTCAATGGCAAGGGTAAATGAATTAAATTGTATACATATAGTTGTACATATCAATTATGCATACATATAAGTTGAAATTAAATTGTGTGCACTTAATTGTACATATGAATTATATACATTTAATTATACATATAAATTATACATACACATAAATGGAAATGGTAAATAAATTAAATTGTGTACATAGAATTGTACATATAAATTATGTATATATAATTATACATATAAGTTATACATACAGATAAATGGAAATGGTAAACGAATTAAATTGTGTACATATAATTGTACATATGAATTATATATGCATATATATACATATGTATGTATAATTTATACGTATAATTATACGTACAACTCGAATTTATTAAATTCCGATAACAAAGCTGGGAGTGTTATAAAAGTGCACATCTTTTGTCTTATTTTATTTTCATCGTAGAATCATTGTCTTTCGTTCCTCTTCTTTTATGTTCCTCGATCGTCACGTAAGGATTTCATCGTTTCAACCTGGATCATTTCTTAACTCGAAATTTAATACTTTTGAAATAATTGATTCGATTGGAATTGGCATGGAAACGAACGTTTTAAAACGATGATTTGCTTTTAATACAATGTTTTAACGCATTGCGATTTAGCGATGTAAAGTAATAGCTGTGTAACACACGGTCAGCCCACGAATTACAATTAGTAGGACGTAGTTGCTGAAAACGTGTGTCTATATGATTTTCCCATTCATGTTATATTCTATATTCATTCCATTCCCATGACAAAAAATCATGATCGTTTCACGACTTCCTTTTCGGCTCGAATTTTCCACCCTGTCAGAGGTTCCAACATGTCACCCTCGTCGACTTTTCCTCGTTCCCTTCTTTCCTGTTATTCCACTTTGCTGCGTCCACTCTTGCTATCCCATTTGTCGATAATCCTAAACGTTCTTCGAATAATAGCTTTTCTTCAATAATAATATTTATTGATATAATATCTATTTATTAGTAATATCTTTCAATAATGATATTTATTAAAAGATTTATAATTTCAACACAATTTGAATAACACCCTAACGCTGTTCGTGTTAATCATATAACTTTTACGTTACGATATTTCATTATAGTCGAAATCTTTTATTTTTATCTGCCATATAATTAGCATAATTTTAATCCTGAACTCATAACCTTGAAATGTTCATCCCTCAATCTCACTCTCGTTCCAACGTAATAAAAAGATCTTTTTGATATCTTAAGAAAATATTTAATATAAAATTGAAATAGAAAATTTCGCTTATCATCATCAATTCTATTGTTGGAATACAACGATATTTCACGCATAGGCATAATTACCCTTTCACAGGCATCCACACAGGCATTTGAAGAGGACACTTACACAGGTCATGCTCGTTACTGTATAGAGAGTGGGGTTCAAAAGTATTTAAGGGATCATGGGTCACTACCTAAGTCTAGTCTGAGAGTAACTGGCCAACAATCAAAAATCTCCATACGTTGTTAATTATATCACTCGCTTGTATACATTTGGTTCTGTAATTCTGTTTAATAAACATCACTGAATATTATTTCAACATAAACATCGTGTCTTCCAAAGATGATTAATCTTAACTTCAAGATTAAATTCTAACATCTATTACATTTTCCTCGAAATTGAGAACTTTGTCAACGATAAATGTAATTCGTTCGAAAATCACTCAAAGAACTCAGCAGGGCTAAAAGGTACATTCACTTATCTATTTATAGCGTTAAAAAATATACGCTATCAAATGATGCTACATAGACTGTTCTTAGACCTTACTACTTTTAAACTGTATTTATATTTTTACGCCAATTCAATCATCAATGCAAATTCATATTTTTGTAGATGCAATTGAAAAAGTGAAACTTAAATACACAATCGTATTACGTACTAGATATAATTCATAATGTAAAGAGTATTACATTAAATTTCGGATTTGTTTATGTACTTTTGCACATTATATATACTTTGTGCATTCTTGCGTCCTTAAATTTCTCACGGAGGAATAACAATTTGCAGGTTGATCTTCAACTGATTTTCCACTCGATGAACAATTATCGCGGAACAATGGAGACTCGGCTCTTCATTCGATTCACTTTTCTATAAATTGATCCGGTCGCGATCGAATCCAGCGTAATAAACCAACTACAGTGTGGCTTTTTATCGGCGTGCGCCACACCGAGAGATTGGTTCGCATATCATTCTAAACTGCCGGATAAATTTATCGTCACGGTGGATCAATGAGGCCTTAATGAGATATATTACCAAATGAGAGTGTTTATATATCGAATGCGGTCGACCACGGCTGGCTAAACGCCGATCATACGTTGCCGATCTATAACGTCCGCAAAATCACCCTCGTTATCCTCCCAAATATCCAATTTCATTTTTTATTTGTTGCTAAATACCGTATCAACAGGATCTCGTATTTAGTTTGTTAATAACGATGTTCGATAACAGCAATGACAGTGCTTTAGTCGTTGATCTTTTTTAATTTATCTCTTTTCCTTAATTAATTAATTAATTGCGTCGGTCGATGGTATTTTTTTTTTTTATTTGAAAGTAAAATGAGATTCTCGTTCATAGAAGATGGTAAATAATAAAAATCGATAATAATACCTCCATGTCTAGAATAATGATTTATGTGAAAAATCTTTTTATCTATTTTTTTATCTATCAACCGTTTACTTGCAATGAGTGACAAATTAAAAATAGTAAATTGTAACATTCCTGCGTATCATTTTCAACTCAAACGTTGTTCTCTATCGTTAAAGAATGTCGCAAATTAAAAGATGATAGAATCGTAGCGAATACTTGACATTTATTTCAATTTTATATTCCAGCTTTTCTCTTTCAAACGTTGCAAATTTCTTTGGAACTCCGTCGAAATTCGTTGAAACTTTTGAAGAGCAAGGTTGGAACAAAATTTCAAAAGACCGTAGTAGGGTTAAAACACCCTGTACGCTCGGAACAAAATGGTCTCGAAAGGGCGCCGAGTGAAATTCGCGGCTTTCATCGGTGGAAGCTAGCGTTAAGGATGGAAAAACGAAATTCAGTCAGGGTGGATGCTTAATGATGCGTGGAAAGTCGTGTGTGACATTCACTCTGGACAATTTCCACCTCATTGAGTCCGCTTATCATTCAAATGGTACCGTCTCATTGACACATCGATAAATTTTTAAGGCCGTTCGTGCATTCGCGGCAAAATCAAGTCATGAACCTGCTGAGAGATGAATCGTGAATCGATCATCGCCAGACTGCGAATTTTTATGCGCGATTTGATATTTTTTACGAACGAAGTTGATGAAACGAAACTTAAAGCGCAAATTTGTTTCGTCTATTAACCATCGACCTTATGTCTGTAACGTTATTTTTGCTCACGTCGTTTGCATACTGGGTCGTTTAAGTCCACGCAGTTTCTGTTAGGTTTCTGCGTTTTAGAAGATCTCTAAAAATTATTGAATATTCTTCCAAGTTTCTAGAATACGTTTTTACCGCTGCATATCTAACTTGACCTTTTTAAGCAGAGTAGAATTTGAACAAAGGAATGAGATGAAAAAATTGCTTAGAATTATCGATGGGAAACGATCCATTATGCTGATGGAAGGTTAAATACTATAGTGAGTAACATCTGCTTTGGATGTTGTACATATACTTAATTACATGTATTATGTGTAAAAATGTTTCTTGAAATTTCCTAAAAAATGCATAACCATTTGCAGCCTGATCATCATTTTCGTTTGAAGATCGACTACCAGTAACGAAGACAACTATCGGTGAGTCCTTTCTTTCATCTGCTTCTTGTTATAACGTAGTTAATTGCATGACAAATTTGCTTTCACCTTTTCAACGTGCTGTATTCTCATCATCATTCGCTCATCACTGTTTCATATGGTATACGATTATACAATAGTGCAGAAAGCAAAAATATCTTCCAATATTCTGTATCGAGACTCTAAAACAAGAATTCAGAAGAAAGTAGGAATAAAGTACAAGAAAAATCACCTCGATATTTCTTGCAATAAATTCTTTCCAATAAAATAACAAAATGAGCCTTCAAATCGATGCAGGATTACAAAGAATTAAGAATCGTTCGGACATAAAATTTGTGGTTCTTCGAATTTCCAGTTCACTCCTTCGGGAGAGATCTGAATCTGTTCCAGTTTCTTTCAGGCAGCAAAATCCAAGGAAACACGATAGAACCACAAATACACTGGTTGGTTACAAGTATTAGAACACTAGCTGATATTTAGTGCAAGTTGCACGCTTTTCACGGCTTTCATTTTCTAAATAAGTATCTTATTACAAATCCGTTATTTCCTTCGTATTATACGAGACGCATCCAGAAAAGAAGTTGCCATTAGTTGTTGAAGAGAAGTTGAATTTATTCCCAAAATCTTTGATATTTATCGCAGCGTATATATCTTAAACTAGTCTTTTATGTCGTTTTTATCGTTATTGTGATAGTTGTCATAACGGAATACTAGTTTTTGTATCCCCACTTCATAGAACGTCACCCAGAATTGCAGCCAGCGTGACCATAACTTTCGAAATTCCAAGCGGCATAACTTCCGGAATTCCAGACAGTATAACTTCCGAAATTCTAGACGGTGTGACACAATTTCGTGGAGACACGACCGTGAAATTCGTGGGAAATGAATGGAAAGTTGACGAAATTGTGAATCGCCTGTTCTTTTTCTTCGACCGCGTGCAGCAAATCGTCGTTGGCCACAGACGGTCCACCGGTTCGTTCGATCGTCATGCACATTTTCACGACCGTCATTAAAGCTTCTAACCCATCTTCTTACCATTGTGTCACTCATGGTATGTTCTTTGTACACCTCGCAAAGTCGACGATGAATATCAGTCGGATTTAGAATGCATTGAAAACGAACAAATAGTCGCAAACACGATTCAATTGTCTCAAATTGGTAAATTCCAGTTACAGGTAGTTTTAGCGTTTGCGTAACGCCAAAGTGGAAAAGAAATGACAGAATTTTCCACGGCACGTGATACATCCTACTGTTGAAGATCAGCGCCGTATAACATTCTAATGATCATCGTGAAAGCTTCAAATCGTACGAATCAACTCCGCTTCGTTTAAAAGAGCGAATCAAAATTACTTTGAGGATCACGAAGGTTCGCGAGGATCGGAATCTGTCGAGATCAATCGGTCCAAAGTAATTTCTCGTAATATTACAAAGTGCTTGGAGCAGAATGTTTCTTCAAATAATAAGTAATGCGATCCGCGAGAATGGCAGAGGGTAGTTGGCTTTTGGCGATAATGCGCTCCTCTGTATTCCGTTCTCGTACCGCTTCCCCATATCGATATGTTTCCTCGCCCGTCCCCGTAACCCACCCCGGCCGACCATTTCGCCTCACTCGAAGATCAAATGGCTTCACCGATTCGCGTTATCCCCAATATTCTATTTTTATTTCGGAATCAAATTTCGCGACCGACGGCAACTGGGAAACGGCCGAGCTTTACGGCCCCCTTCCACCCTCTTTGTCGTTCTCTTTTGTTCCTTTTTCGATGTTCGCCAAAAAATGACCGAGCGGAAATCGAGTTTAAGCTCGCACCGTGTCTTGATTTCGTCGATGAATATCGATAACACCGGTGAATGATGTTTCTCACTGGGTTTCTCCCCTTTTTGCTGCCCTGGATCTTCTCCTTGCTCTAGGCATTTCTTTCTTCATCAAAATTAAAATGTGACGTGGTGTTGAAACGTTAAGTTTTAGTTTTGATATTCGAGGCAGTCATAATGCGATGTTTGTACACGTACAATTCCTTTTTTAAATAGACAGTACATTTGTGATATCGTTAGTAAGGTACTGTTGTGCATACTTTGATATAGCGAGAGGTATCTTAATCGTATAAGAAGTACGAATCAAATTCGAATGGCTTTTTGCTATTGTTCTCTCCAGTATAGTAGACGTACGGTAGTTCACGTAGTATTCGAATACTTATCTATCATAGACAGCTTTTATGTCCATATCGTATATGGACGTTAGTTTCTTAATTACTTTCTTAAATTATAAATTATAAAAGATTGTACAAACATTCGTAGTCTATAACAATCGATATTCTTTAAATATTCAAGAATGGATAGCTAAGAAGAGCGCATATTTAATTCCTAAATTAAGTATAGCGAAATGAAAGAACAGTTTAACTATACATTATGGAACTTTCTTATAGAAAGCAGAAGATACGAATTATCATATTTCCCTCCTGTAATCTTCGCATGTAAATGTGTACATATTTGTAATTTTTATACGTATTTGTAATAGAAAAAAGTTAATATTTAAATGTAAATTCTCGACATACCGTAGCAGAAAGTTCAACTTTTCTTAATCTTCATTCACTAGAACAATCTCACTTTAACAAGACCTGTACATGGTATTCTACTTGTTTCTATTCGCTCGGACGCCTACCGTGCTCAAAGGAGGGGAAGAAGGTCCGAAAGTCAATTAAATAATCCCCGGTTCGTTCAGAAGTAGTCGGATCAGTGAAAATCTTATTGATCACATCTGCGATCCCGTGTCCTCCTTTGTTTCCTAAGCGGAGCACTGATCTCTGCAGCTCGAATGAATTATGGGGGGTAGGGGAATATTAATACGTGTGTACAGTGATACAGATACATTCATCAAATTTGATCAAGGAAACACTCGAGGGCGTTACAGGATTAGTCTCGTCTCCCCTTCATAGAAGCCCGATTTTGATCAGCATGGATTTTTAGCCTCGCCCTTTATCCTAACCAAACTCTTTCTCTTTCTCTTGTTCCTCTTCTTTTTATTTTTTTCTTTTCTTTCGACTGACACGGCGTTAGCGGAAAATTGGATACAGCCGTTTATGACCGTGAAAAGATCGTCTCAAAAAAGAATCCGTGTTTCGTATTCGATATTCGTCAACGAGATGTGTAGCCAAAGAATCGTTGATGTTGGAGATTCAATTTTCAGACGTGATACGATTCTTCTTTTTTACAGCTTTTCGATGTTTTCCTTGTTTTTTGGTGGGAGAAAGAAGGGAAGATACCGGTTAGTTTTGTAGGTATAATATATAAGAAGAATGATCAAGATTTTTAAATATTGTAATTATTGTAACTAAGAATAGAAACATATATATTTTTGTATAACATCCTAAGGAAGGCATGTTGCATTAAAATTTGTGAGCAACTTTATCGACAAAAAACACGTTTATCCTTTAGCTAATTAAGAATTCGTTAAAGTACAGTATTGGGTTTTTAACTTCTCCAACTTTTTCGAAATAAACCGAGTTCACTCACCGGACGAACACCTGACCATACCGTGACGAAACATTATTCGACGGTATTCGAAAGCAGCACGAAAAGAAATATCCTCTACCCAAGCAATTACACGTGATGTGAAGCGTAACTGGAAGACCAGTTTCCCCATCACAACGTCGCCAAGCTACAAAAGAACCCCTAGGAAACTACCTTTCCAGAAACTAATGCCGCGAACCGACCGTTCTATTCTCGAAATAAAGTCTCAGCCTCTTATCGACGAAGGCGACGAACATGGTAGAACAAGAGACCATATACACGCATATATAGAAACGAGAAAGAGAGAGGGAGAGAGCGAGAAGGCACAAGCTCGTGGAATCGAGCATTATGGAGTCAAGTACATGTGGGCCAATTTCGAGGGTACGAGCTGTGGGAGGTGAATGAAGGGAACGCCGCCTGCTGCCGTGATTTATCACGCCATGCCATGCCGCGCCGTACATACATACACCACCATGATGATACATGGTGGAGGAAAAGCGGGTAGGAGGCTTTCGCTCGTACTAATTGACGTCATCGATATTGGTATCCGTCGACGAGCAGATTACTCCGCCGTAAACAACTCCACCCCTCCCCCGGTGGTGCTGCTGCAGCCTACCAACCCAGCAGCCCGTCCTCTCTTGTCGTTTCTATCGGGACACAGGGGTGCCCGCCGCCACTTTACTACCACCACCACTGCGTAAACACCATCTAAGCCCTCGTTCCTTCC
Organism: Bombus pascuorum; assembly: GCF_905332965.1. Classification (NCBI taxonomy): domain Eukaryota; kingdom Metazoa; phylum Arthropoda; class Insecta; order Hymenoptera; family Apidae; genus Bombus; species Bombus pascuorum. The sequence continues at coordinate 4,961,076 of NC_083501.1, read as the reverse complement.
GCGCGGTCCTACCCTCGAGCGCGCGCTATTTATCCCCATCCCCCCTCCACTCCGGTTACAGCGCCTCGCTATCCCCTCCACTTCGATGCGCGCCGAGATCATTGCGCGTTTTATCCCCACCACATCCCCACCACCGCGAGTTTCGTGCGACTACTGTGCGCTCCATCGGACGTGGACTTCAACTTGTTACTATAATCGTGGTATAGTGTCTGGTTTTAGTGTGTGTGTGTGTGTGTACCTCTCTCTCCCTCCCTCCCTCTCTCTCTCTCTCATCTTTAGCTCTCTAGCTTGTTAAACGTGATACACGCGCTGATACGCCTACGAGCATTGGGGTGTCACGCTCTTTAACTCGCAAACGCTTGGCCGTTCACTTTGCCATATTAGATTCTAATAGGGGACGCGCGCCACTCGGGGATCATTCGTTTAGTGCTGGAGACTGAGCTTTGCGCAGTGGTTACGTCTTTCTCTTTTTATCGTTTAACTGGTCCTGTGTTTGGTTTGGTTTCGTACGTGCACAGGATGTTTCAGCGATTATGATACGACTAGCAAGTGTTGTATCGTTCTATTCGATAGAGTAGAATGAGAAGACGCGCAGTGGTATTTCTTGATGTGGCTACTTGAAAAAATGATAAATAGAAGAATCACGTATTAGAATAGAACGAGGAACATTTTTTTCAAATTTGAAAAATAATTGAATTATTCTCGTCTTGGTATTCTTTTCATCCTGTGTACTAATTTTTTACTAATTTTTTCACGATTTAGAATAAACGTTTTGTAACTCCTGCACTATAGATTTTCAAACTTTTCTATTATAGCCACAACAATCGTGTCTTGCAACGGTCGTAATAAAATTTCAAAAGGTTTAACATAACGTATATAATATACACATTCGTAAAAATTTTCTCTAAGTGATGGAATATTTTCATCTGCCACTGTACATCATCGAGCATTTTCGGTGGTGTTGGTCGTTGCACTTTGCTCACTGTTCGCTTCACCGAGCCGGCTAACTAAATCACGCGTCGGACATCGTTGGCAATTTGAACGACGACCCGCGTAATAATCTTAATAGCTGGTTCTCGTTCGATTCACGTCGCGGACCAGTGCATTGCGCTTCGGTATAGTGTCAAGCGATGATTGCTGGTGGCGTCAGAGCAATTCGCGATATTTCCACTGGGTAGACACGCGGAAGTACTTTTTCTATATTGTATGGCGAGGCTGATATAAATGCATGTATAACGAGATTGAAGAACTGATGGATGAGTGTTTTCTGGTGATTTTGAATGGCTTTTATGGAGAAACGTTGACTCTAGCGCCATATGAGTGATACACCTATTCTTTGAAGATAAAAATTCTAATCCAGAAAAACATTCTCCTTACGTAAAAAATCGAAATTCAAAAGTATAAGTTTAAATCCACCAAAAACCGAACTAATTAAAATCTCAAATTAAATATCAAAATCTCTGGCTATCCTTTTCTCTGAGAATTAGCCAAAATTCTGGTCTCAGAAGCTCAACCCAACCTAAAATAACAAATAGTAATTATATTAAGGTTGGATTATGCTTCTGGGACCAGAATGTTGATTAAATTAAATTATTTGGAACAATTATCGCAATTCGCTGTTTTAGTTTGAATCGAGCTTCTGGGACCAGAATTTTGGTTGATTCCGAGAGAAAAGAATTGCAGCCGGAATTTTGGTACTTCATTCGAAATTTTAATTTGTTTGGTTTCGTTTAGATCTATACTTATAATTTGCACTTGTTCGTGCGAGGAGAATATTTTTATGTTCAAAAATTACATACAAACCATTGTAATTGATATGTTTAATTAAAAAAGAATTGATAATCTTTATGAGACGATAAGTTTGAACCAATGTTGCTAAATTTTGCTTTCGCTTGGTTGTAAGATTATAGTTCCCTGCTATTTTCATGATTAATTAGAGATTTGGTAAAATAAGGTGTAGCAGCATATGAGTCAATCGTAAGAGACTCATATTGTTGTGTCTTGGAGCACCAACTTTATTTTGGTTTGCTAGATTCAAAGGTAAACAAACTCCGGACAAAATATTATCGCCGTTATTTGTAATCGTCAACCGGAGTTACATTCGAACTTTCTATAATAACACCGGTCGATATAAATAGACGAACATGCTCTCTAGGACAGTCATTACAACGAGCATTATAGCGAGACATACTGTCGAATAGTGAGCATAGAGTTGAACAATAGTATTGAACGAGCGACGATTACGACCGGTATACACTATCTCTGTACTTGTACTTCAAGTGATTTTGATATAATCGATTATTACAATTTTATCTCTCGTTTTTTTTAATAAACCAAGCAACACGTATAATAAACCACCTCAAAGTTTTAAATGATATTAAAAAAAAAGAAATGAAACGAAGTCTGAACAACAATTATAAACAGATAAACAAAATTGAAAAGATACAAGTAAAATACACGAATGTGTAATTTCCTAATTATACTACTAATTATAGAAGCTCAATTAACCCTCCTTTAGAAAATAAATTCAATTTTCTGAAATCATTTTTGTTGGTCAATTTCAAGTGGTATAAATAAAATAAGTAATTTCAGTATTGTTCCGATCAATCCTTCGAACGTGAATGTAAACGTGGTTGCGTGGCAAATTTAACGTGTATTTGGTTAAAATAAAGGAAAAAAAAAAGAACAAACAAGAAAACAGACACGAAAAAAAAGAGGTAAAAGAAGAAAGAGGAAAAAGAACGCGTATCGGTGGGATACACGTTTCGAAAACGAAAAAGTGATAAATCTGGAAATGTGGAATGACAGAACACATATATCTTCGTTGGACGGAACTAGCGAATCCCTATATGCCGTACTAATCCTTTTCCGATACTGAAAAAATGATAAATCTCGGATGTAAAACCACGAACGTAGGATATCGATTTTGTATACAGGACGATCCATAAGTGAGCCATAAGAACTTTAACGTTTAAGCTCGTTCGTCTATAGTATAAACGATGTATTTGTTTAACAAGCGATCTTTGATCCTCGAACGATATCAAATAAAATATTTTTGCCGAATCTGTTAACTGACGAGTAGTGTAGTCAGATTAATACGTAGTTAGAAAAACTTTAGAGCATGAAATGAAATATTTATTGATACAAAAAGACGGACGAGCCTAGAAGAAACATCGTAGTTATGATAGTAATAGTAGTAGTAATTTAATCTATTACGTTTTAACGGTATTTTAACTTACGATTAAACATCATTGTTTCATAAAATCATTTAAGATTTTCGTAAGTTATGAGGAGAAGGAGGGAGAAAGACAAGAAGAAGGAGAGACAAAATACGAAGGCAAAACACCTTATAACAAAAAATCCAGTTCTTAAATTTCTGTAGAGTCGTTCGATATTTTTGAAGATTAAAAACACTGCACGTATAATTTTTAAATTCTCATGAATCGTTCAGAAGTTTTATACATTAAAGGAAGAAGAAAAAAGCAAATGGAATAATAAAAAAAGACAATAAGTACAGAACTAGTCTTCGTTTAATAGCGAAATACAACGCGGGAAATTTAATTTTTACGCTTCCATAGAATCATTTAAGATTATCAGAATATTCAAAATAAAAAAAAAAAAAAAAAAAGAAGACAAGAGGAGAGGAACGAAATGAAAGGAGAAGACAAAACAAGAAATGGAAGACAAGCCTCTGTTTAATCAGATCAAACGAATAAACGTATCCCGTAAATTTCATTGCTGAATATACTTCATAAATCCACGTTCATCCGAAACGCATGATATTAATTCGACTGAAAGCTTTCCGTAAATAATGTAATGATCGATATATCGTCGCGTCGAGGCAGATAAGTTTATTACGCGACGAGCGGAGCGAAACGCTCGCGTCAACGTATGTCGAGCAAATAATTTCCAGCGTAATAACGCAAATGTTTATAAATGTAGTTCGCTTGATCCCTGCGTTTAGTCACGATCGTTTGTCAACGATGAACGTGGCCGCCACTCGGTGAGATCATTTTTAGGCTTCCAGAGACTTCAACGCTCGATCGTGCTCTATTCACGTTAGACGCGTTGAATTAGGCTACTATGTGCATAAAAAGCATATAAAAAATATCGTTTCTCCGAAGTTTGAATTTGACAATTTAATACCATATGTTAAATCTACGTCCTATTGTCAATAATCAATGAAGATAAAGAAGTAACATAAATGTTAAGAAGGTTTCTAATGAAAATGTTAAAATCATTTATTACTGGAAATCATGAATAATTAGGGTTTCCAATGGTAATCTTTTGTATTTCTTTTTTCATTTCGGTAATGTCAAAGAATTGTTTAGGTATTAAAAAAATCTGTAAGTTTACTTCGATGGTATCTCTTGAATATTATTATTGCCATTTTCGATTTTATCCTTGATTTATTTAATATTGAGAATGAGAAATTATCGATTGCACTTTATAAAATATTAATTTATCATCAAAGATCTATGAAATATAGTTATTTCATTTCTGAGAATGGAATACAATCGTTGAATTCTTATTTCGTTCGTCTATCAGGCGAAAGTTCAGAACGTTTAACAATAACGGGGGACAATATATTCCTGTTATCTAACAGCTGACATCGAAGGAAGCACGAAGTAAGAATGTAATACGCGGCACATGATCGTAACACAGCGGCAAACGAGAAAAGTTCGCGACGAAACACTGTTTCGCTAGTGTATCAACTGGAAGAACCATCTTCATTTTCTTAGCGATAAAAGTTCGATTGTCTTCCTTTTTCATTTGTAAAAGACGACTCTACTAAAATACATGTTACAGGAAATAGAATGTATATGATTCTAATATAAAATCTTGACGTCTCTCCGATCTTTTAGATTTTAATAATTTACCCACACTTTGTTTTTTGTCTTTTCTTTCCTTTTCTTTTTTTTTCTTTGTGAGATAATTTTTCACAATTTAAAATCGCGTCTTTCATTTTAAATTTCAATAATTCATCTGAAAATTTTGTTCAATAAAATTTCTGATCACTCGAAAAGATATTATACATATACTTGGTATATCGAGTTACGTAGGGATAATAAATAACTGGGGGAATTAGGATCCTCTTTCTACAAGAATTTCTAACTTTCCCCTTTTCATCCCTTTTCGCTAATTATACCTTGATCATTAGTTTCAAGCCCCGATCCCCGTGTTTCCTTATTTTTAATTTCTTTTCCCCCGCTGCTTATTTCAGCCTCGGTCCCTTTCTTTCCCCTTTTATCTTTTTTTCGTCTATCAAGACGCCAGAGAAACGCTCAGAATATTAAAACTCGTCTTGCTCTGTACGAAAGAAACTTGCATTTAGTCGTCAGACGCGTAGTAATTTCTTTTTGGCCACTTTCCATCCTGCTTCTTTCCTTTTAATAAGAAATTCGAATTCTAATCTATATATATGTATTTTTGGTTTCAAACAATTGCGACCAGTCGTATGAAAATCCTATCCAAAATCAACAATTGCAGCAAGAACGCGTAACTATCAAATTCGAAACACGTCCCTCATGTTCGATCGTTCACAAACTTATTGTTACTCTGAGTGTAGGTACTGAGGTATCAGAGTGCTAGCTAGCGTCTTAGAGTACAGGAATCTTGCGCGCGACGATCACAATGGTTGTGCTAAAGACCAACATCTTGCTAGCAGCTTCAATGTAGACATTAAAGCTTGTAGGAAAATGGAGAATACACATGTGCGTTGTTTCAGCAAGAAAGTAGTCATTGATAACTTGCGACAGTTGATACGACTTTAAATAATAAAACAACAACGCAACTACCATTAAATTTCACCCTTCAAATCCTTCCGTCTAATCTAACTACATCCCCTCGCCAAAGCTCGCCAACCTTTCCACCGCTACAACCACCAAGCCAAACACATCGAAACACCGCCTATCCAGTACGAATCGATGCCTCTGAATCAGCGACTCGTCCCGTTGCTCGGGTATATATTGTCGTAATATTTCGGGAAACGGTGCTCCGTAGATCCGTTGGCAATCTCGCCCCCGAAGATGGCATATACGCGGAGGTGAATCGCCTCTTGCCGAGGAAATCCGAGGTAATTGAATGCTAACCCCTCCGTCTCCACCCCTCCTTGCCCCCTTCCCCGCTCTTACCCTTCTCCACCCGCAATCCACCCTCTCAGTATCATCCAGCGAGAGACAGGGGGTGGGATGGGGAGGCCGGGAGGGAAAACGTGCTCATCCCCGTGGCCATCACTCACCGACGCAGACTTGTAGCTTTCAATAAAAATGTAAATATGGCGGCGTAGAACGAGCCAATGACAGCGCTACATCGACGAGGCCGCGACACACACAGAAACCTCCGGCTAGCTGCGGAGGGTTGGATGGAGAAACGCGAACAGAAAGAAAGGGAAAGAGCACGGAAGGGGGTGGCTGAAGAGGGAAACGCAGCCAGAGGGTCGAAGATGGCGAACCAGAGGAGCGACACGATGTAGGAGGCTTCGAGTGTGCCAGGAGAGAGTTCTCTTCCTCGAACTGGAAGCTACGAGTACTACAGATGTAGCTGTGCAGAGGCGGGAGTAAAAGTGGCAGGCTTCCACCTCCCTCTTGGAGGATGGTGGAAGAAGAGGTGGAGATGTAGGGTGGTTGGAAGCCCACCTCCTCCTCCTTCTCTTCCTGGATATGGAAGATAGGTAATAGAGGGTTTTCAAGGGAGGTAGGGGGGGAAACTGAGGATGGAGGGTCGAAAAGATGGAGAGAAATAGATGGATAGAGAGAAGAGAGACACTGGGTGAAAAAAGAGGATTGGAGGGGAGGGATGTGACGCTGTCGTCACCCAGGAGCTCTCAACGTTTCTCTTCGTTCCTCTTACGGCGAGTGCTTCATAGGGTTTGAGGGTGGGAGGAGATAGAAGGGAGAGAATGACGCAGGTGCCGCAAAGCTTGACACGTCTCCGGGCTGTTTTGTCACCTTCTTTTATCCTTCGAACTTTTTACAAGCTGCCTCGTTAGAAGCTTGCTCGCGGCGTTGATGGAGTAAGCCGGCGGCGGACAAATGCGTTTTAAAATTACGACAACCCCCTCCGCTCCCGGTTGATGTCGGAGAACGACGAAGGCTGATGCCCCAGTTAGTGTACCTCTGCGATGATATCCGGGGCTTTCGCGGATTATTCGGTTGCTTCCAGATAGGTTTTCATTTTGGATTTCTTTGGTTTTTTTACTATTTTCGTTGAGTTCCACAAGCTGATTATTAAGACATAGCTTTATGAAAATTCTCTGATTCGTATGGTTCTAAAACATTAATATTCGGGTGGTCGAGTTTATTTTGTTCGTGTTTGATTGAATTTGATATAGTTTGGCATAGGTTTTAATTTTCGGTCTCTTTGATTCTATCGACGTTGAGTTGGGCTTGATAGGATTGTTATTAATATAATTCGATGCACATTCGATTCGTGTGGTTGCAGAACAAACGATCGATATTCGATTCAGATAGCGAGATTTGTGCTTGTAAATTGGAATCTATTTTGTTCGTATTTGGTTAAGTTTGATGGTATGGTTGTTGCAATGGTAATTTAGATAAATTTTAAGTATGATTCTTGTCTTTTACCGATTTGGAATTTCATGAAAGTTCTCATTGATTTACGCTACCGTTTCAAAAATATTGATACGCTGTGATTGCGATACTCGGAATGTAATTATCATCGACACCTCGAGAGTTCGTATTTCGTTCACGTCGTATCTTAAGAAATTACCAACCCTCTTATTCGAACCTCGAAATATCCAAACAGCAGTGTATGACAATAACAATATCATATCTTCACTGCTCTTTTACTTCCCATATTTCTACCAAATCTTCATTATGAATATCACAGCCCAACTATACAAACTATAATTCGTACCATTAACAATCGCGATTTTAATGAACGATTTACGATCATCTACATCCAGATAGGATATTAGAGCTTTCGAACCTCTCGAAACCTTCGAATTAACGATGCAAAATCAGTTGCAATAAATTACAAATTAGAACGGTGAAAATACAGATGGAACTGAAAGGGAAGAAAAAAGGGCACGACGAATGAAATAATAATTTCAGCGTGGATATTCTCTATCGAAAGGGATCGAGATCGAAGCAACAAAAAGTGGCTGGTCATTAAAACGGATGATTTTTCGAGGTTGTAATCCGCGCTTAAACGTTTAAGCCGACAAGGAAATATTAAACGATGGCGGCCGTTAAAAACACCGGGCAGTTTAAGTTGATTTTACTTTTTATCGCGACGTAGCGTACCCTCCCCGCTGCCGTTCGTTCCATCATTCACGGATTAATATCGGGCGCCGAGCTCGAAAACGCTTCAACTGTTATGAATTTTTATTAACCCATCTACATCTGTTACTCATAATTAGCCGGGCGCTCGCTTAAATCATCCGGACGTTTTTATCGGAGATTAGCGTAAAGTTTATTAAAAGCACCGCGCGAAACGCCACATTCTAACGTTCGTACGCGTCTAATTTCTCTCAAACAGATTTCGCTTCGGCTATGTTCTTCGGATCATTCTCGATTCAATTGTTTCTATTACGAAATATCTCGCGTTTGACCATGCTACAGCTTTTCTTAATTATGTTTTTTTTTTAAGAAATACCTTCGTAGTCGCGTAATTTGAAAATATCCAAAGAATTTTATCTTAATATTAGTATGCACGATTTCTCGATTCAAGTTTATGTCGAGCATCTTCTTAAAACGTTACGAATACTATCTGTTCCTTGGAACGAGAGTACGATGAAAGTATAAAAATTCCAGGAGTCTAGCAGCGTTGAAAAGAACACCGAGGAACAGCTATTAATACGCGTAATATCTTCTTCGTTTAAAGATATTTCTTAAAGTAACGAAGGTTCTTTCGTTTGTGGAAATGAGAATCAAGTCAGAACGAAAAGAAAAGATTCGAGGATCGTTTCGAAAAGCTAACTTTCTCATCTTTCGTTCTATCTATAATCTACGAAGGAAGACTAATCCTAAATGGAGGAAGAAGAAAGTTTAACATATATACCGTAATAAAATACAGTAATCGATAAATCGATCGAGTATATAAATCATTGAAACAGCTGTAATTTGCATCCAAAGATGCTCTATTTGACGAACCAAAAAACGTGTTTCCCATACGATGATAAAGACAAGCCTATGGCGAGGAACTCGGATATTATTTTCCAATTAACCACCTAAATACTTACACAATTCTACGCAAGAAGACCAGTTAATATACACCAATCTTCCCGTAATCTCCTAAAGCAAACCCTACCGAAACCTATCAGAGACCCAAACCCACATAAACTCATCAAGAGTCCAGCCAAGACACACTAACGACCCTTTAATCGCCCTAAAGCAGAGCTACCCCTAAAAACAGACGAAAGAAAAAGAAGTAGAGAAAAGATGGGAGAAAAATCTCTCTGAACACTCTTACCTTGACTTGCGATTCGGACATGCCCAGGGCGTAGGCCAATTTAGCACGTTCTGGTCCAGCTAGGTATTTCGTCTGCTCGAACGTTTTCTCAAGAGCGAAGATTTGCTGGCCGCTGAACGTCGGCCTGGTGTGTTTCTTCTTGCCGCCCTCGTGTTCGCCGGTTCCACCGGAGCCTGTCATCGTTTGCTGACAACCCAGCTGTTGCGACACTGTAACATCGATATCTTCCAGGGATTCTCTTCTATCGAAGAGTAGCGATGGGCTCAAATACATCGCACGTACTGTGCAGAGGCGAGGCGATGGCTAGGCAAAGGAATTTGCCTCTGATTATTTCTGTTAGGCCCAATAGAATCTTAGAGATGAGCATGCGTATTGACCGAAATGAGTTTCTATGTTTATGTTCGGAAAGCATAAATTATATTCGATATGTAAAAGAATTTGAAATAATATTAAGTGTAATCTACGATAAATGAGGGAGAAAATAGTACAATGCATCGAAAGAATTGTTATAGAAGGTTGTATGATTATTTGTAATTATTTAAAAGTCTTCGAAACATCGTTTTCAAAATATAAAGCGAAAAATTTTGTCCGGCAGGAAGCTTGGAAACTATTGCATGTCACGCAAAAGAAAGTTTAAACTCAAAGTCATAATTTTATAAAATAAATTTGACAAAGAGCAAAGAGTAAAGTACTTGCGACGTACTTGAGCCCATCGCTATTCTCTTCGTCGCTCCAACAACATCGGCTCCCTTTCCAAGGAGTCGTTATTTCCATTCATCCGCCCGATAGTTTAAGAAAAAATGAATGAAAAAAAAAAAGATGTCGGCTACTACGAGCATCCGGTACAAAGAGAACAGAGATCGTTGCGGGTCGTTCCCAAAAAGAAAATTGGAGTCAGTGACGTTTTTCTTCGATTATGAGGATTTAATAATAACTTCGGAAGAATTAAGTTTAGGTTCTGGACAAATTGTGTTTAGAAGTTGGAGAAATTAGGAATCGAATTATACGTTTAGAATTTCGAGGAATTGGGAATTTGACATGTTTGTAATTTTGTGGAACATTTTACTGTTCCAGTAAAATTATCACGAAACTTATCGAACCAGTCGGAGTCGTGGTCACTTTTATCAAGCAATTAATCTTCATCAATTTTCCGTCATTCTTCTTGCCATGGTCCACGCGTTTCGTCCCCGACGATTCACATAGGCTATCGATAATTACGTCATAAATTTACATCTCGTTACACGCCAAAAATGTTCTGTACGACATATCTATTGAAAACCATCCAATTATTCCACGATAACACGTCACGATTGCAACCTTTTGCGGTATATTCGATCCTCCACTTCATTTACCTCGTCGACGTTAAAAACTCATACTAATCGCAAGAACATATTTATTTTGGTTATCGTAGAAATAAGCCGAGGAGCAAAAGTTTAGGGAACTAAATACGAAGGAACTTTTTGAAAGCAGAAGGAGAATTATTTTTAAACATAGGAGAATATCGGGACTAAAATATTTTTAGAGTAAGTGATAATTATACAATTTTATTATTAGATTGATCCACGTGAAGTGTCTCTTGGGAGTTTAAATTTGCCAGGTCAATATCATTAGTTAAATTTCGCTCTCTTGTCAATTATTATATACCAAAGAAGAAAATCTCGAGAGATCACGGCGAACGGAATAATTTTTTAATTTTAATTTTTTAATGGCTAACTTTACCAGTTCGTACTTTTACTTGTGTTTCTGACAATTACAATTATGGGACAAATAAACAGGATGAAGCTAAATACTGCTCTACATGGAAACAAAATTTTACTAGCTAATAACATTAGTTTAAATATAACGTAAAGGGGCTCGTGTAGACAAATGGTCTCTACACACAAGGAAATTTTTCTACGTTTATTTGATTATCCGAATCAGACATAATATTCGAATGCAAACTCTTCAGATTCTTGTTCTTGCTTTAATTACAGAAACTCGAAATTTTCTAATTTAAGATTTTCTTAAAATCGCTACCTACAAATAGATGGTATTTTAATAATTGATATTGGAGTATCACTATTTTTTCCAATTTGTACATTTCAAATAAGAAATATCATCATGACGCCATAGAAAATCGTCCCACTAGAAAAAAGGGGAGATTACGGTTTAATTTGACGGAATAACGCGTTTCAAGGGTTAAACACTTGTGCGATAGACCGCAATGATGGCGTCTCGACGGGTGTTGGCACGTGACTGCCACGTGGGTTCGCTGTTCCGCAAATAACCAGACTTTGTTATCGTTATCCTTGCCTTCACGGCTGATCCTGCTTACTCCTGTAGGGATACAAGATCCTACGGAATAGATAACGCCGTTGAATAGAACGACACGTGACAGAGGGTGAGATTGGCCTGGAATTATCGCGACGGAAACACGTTCACAGACGATCTACCGCGAAAAATTGTGATTAGTATGTATCTTGGGGTTTCTAGTTGATGTTGCGAGGTAATAGCCTGGAAAATTCGCAGGAAATCGCACGAGCATCTAATTGATAGGGATACAGAAGAAAAATAGCATTTTCGGAAAGTCAGTTGGTTGGACTTTGGTAATTTCGAAGGCTAATTGTATTTGATTTTTGGAAATTTTAATTTCTTTGTTTTGGGATTTTGGGAGAGTTTGGTGTTTGCAAGAGCGCGGTAAGATACGGCCAGCTGGTTTTCAGTAATTTCGACGAATACACGGCCGAGCTAATTGAACTAAACTGTAATTTAATTACGGAATTTAATTACACTGTACTTGAATTACATAGCAATTACGTATATTTACGAGTAATTACATAATTCAAACTTCTCAATTAATTACATAATTCGAACTTTTCCAATTAATTCTATCGCTAATTACCGTGATCACCAGCGTAATTGAATTACTATGTAATAGCATACGATGTAATTGAATTACTTTGTAACCGTAACTCATGGGTTAAGTCGATCGTAATTCTGCCCAATTCTGGATAAATAATGGTTGGAACAAAGCTGTGTTTTTTCAGTGGCGATAGACTTTGACTGTGAATTTCATTGTTATCCATTGTATCGAGCGAGACGAAGAAAAATTGGCGATTTTACTGGCTTCGAAATAATGTTTGCACATACGTAGTTATTAATAATGATATTTTTATGTCAATAGTATTTATAACAATATAATTTTCTACGCTCGAGTCTAAAGCAAATGATCAATACGGTGCACAGCGTGAAAAATATAATAATTAGTAATATTCTCATATCGATAACATCGAAATATAACAAATAATCCAAACAAACGACCATTACAATTTATTGTAGCACAGAACAGAATTATACTTTTGATATTTCATATATCGTTTCATTTATACTCGTCCTGTAGCATTTTACGTATTTCCATTTCTATTAGATGCATAAACATTCTCACTGTAATAATCGCAATTTAGCACGACGCCCTCGGTGCAACCAACCCTTAGTGGAAAATCAATCTTGCTCCGTAGAGATGACAGGATGGCAAACGACTGACACGCATAAATTTCCGCAAAAAGCGCACGGACTTATCGAATTACCGGAGCAAGAGAAAGTTGGTTGGCGTGAGTTTACGCAGTTTCTAAGTAGATGAATAGGGGATATCGCGTGAAACGTGTAGCTCGATCGTGAGTAGAGGGTGGAGAGTGCGGTAAGCAGCTCATTAGAACCCTCCCCGCCGACTGGCCATTATTGCCTCGTTCCGTATTCCGTTACAAATTGCTTTATTAAATTAAAGTCCCACAACCCATACTGTTGTGACGACCCTACGCCTCCTCTTTCCCTTTCCAACCCCCTCTCTGCATCTTCTCTTTGCATCATCCCCCATGTGCCGCGTAAACGCGTCTGACCGCGTGCTGCCTTCTATCCTTGAACCCTTCTTAATTACCATACCAACAATTTGACTTAATATTTTTCCTTTGCATTCTCATTTTCTATTATATCCGTACAAGGTGTTCGTACGATATTATCTAGTTTTTAGAATTTTTGTTACATATTTTATTAAATACCAGACTTCTTAATTATCATACCACCAATTTTACGCAATTACCATGTACTAACAATTGTACTTAGTTACCATACGCTCGTCATCCATATTCTACTTAAAACTACTACTACTATTCTCTCGTGCTTCTCATTCTCTGAACATTTTTCATTTCACTCAAAATATTTATTTCCACCACTAAATCTTTAACATTCTTCCGCTGAGCAATTTAATTTAAAACTACCCCACACTCCTTTACTTTTCATTCTTTCAACGTCCATAGAAACCATCTTCCTCCTTTTCTCAACATTTTCTACATCAACGCTTACCAACTCATATTCTATTTAAAACCACCTTACCCTTTCTCTCTATTCCTTCAACATCTACCACTTCATCAATCGAACACGTTCGTCTTCACTACCAAATTTCTAACATCCATCTCCCACTAATCGATTCAATTTGAAACTATCACACTCTGCCTTACCTCTCATTCCCTCATCGCCCATTGGACCTATCTGCCTACTTCTTTCAACATCTTCTACTACAACACACGCCATTCATATTCTACTTACCTCGTTCTTTGCTTTTATCCTTTCAACGTCTATCATCACTCCACCCACCCAAAACATTCATCACCACCGCTAGATCCTCAACATGCATCTGCCGCTAAGCAATCCCATCGTCGAGGCAATTGAGAAGGTCCAGGTATTTAATAGAAATATAAAACCATTCCCATGGATGTAATATAAACGTTGTCCCGTGACGGTCGTTGAAGGATCAGCACGCGAGGTCTGTGCAACCGATCGACCTAACAGCCTGGAATATAAAGCACGTGGGTATCGACACGGTGCCTTTATATTTCCACTCGTAACTCAAGTCAGCGAAAGAGAAACAAAGCGATACGCGAGCAAGGGAGAAACGGCAGGAAGAAAACGATAGAACAGGGAAGAAAGAGCGTGGAGTACACCGCAGATACGTCCATGCAGTTAAAATATTGCCCAGAGTTATTCACGTGAGTGCGGAAAGCAGGGGCTGGGCCTCGCAGGGATACGAGGGTTGATATTGAATATGATATTCCGGATACCGTGGCGGACCACGGCATACCCTCTTATATTCGTCCCACAGTGACATCCGTGGCCGACACGACACGCTGGAACAACACGCGGCCCCGTTTCCACGTCCACGCCCATCCACGCGTTCCTGCGTACTTACATGCCCGGTATCCTCTCTGTCTCGTCACCCTTCTTGCTACACACACCCCCTTTAGCATCTAGTTTCGCTGGATTAAGTGCCATACACACGGCGAGACTTGTTTCGTATTGCTCATGGAGGGACGATTGGTCCTTGGATACAGTGGCGTGCAGAAAATTTCTGGCTAGATATTTCTTTCGCTTTATATTGGAAATTCGATAAAAGGATTTTTACCCTTATTTGCCATAGACGTCGAAACTTACGTAACTACCACAGGAGACTGATAAGGTTTATTGCATTATCTATTCATTAGTATAGTGCGGAATACAAATCAAGTTCGAGTGTTTTTGCTTCGTACATTAATAACGAAGAGATCCGAACCTGAGTACGCGATAGCAAACGTATTGAAGATCTTTTCTCTGTAATTATTTACTGTCATGGAGAATGTGAAGAATGAAAAAGAATAAAAAAAGGAGCGGTTTCGAGGAAGTTCCGTAGTGGTTAAGAATTAAATAATATTGGGCAAAAGAGTATGACGAGCAAAAGAAAACAGTATAACACATGAACATTGTAGTGTTAACGTTCTTTAAAATACCGATTCGACGTACAAGGTGTAACAGAAGGCACAGAACTCACTTCGGGAGCTGATCATACACCTAAAAACAAAGAGGAAGATTCGTATAAACTTGTGTTCTATCTGTCTTCGTTTATGAGATATAACGAATTTCCTGTTTTGATTTTATCTAATTAACTTTACGAAAGATGTTCAAATCGATCATCTTGCATTTCAGGACAAGTCTGTAGACGTTTTGTCGTGGAGTCAGTCTGAATAGAGTTCCTGGT
Organism: Bombus pascuorum; assembly: GCF_905332965.1. NCBI lineage: Eukaryota > Metazoa > Arthropoda > Insecta > Hymenoptera > Apidae > Bombus > Bombus pascuorum. Next base: position 4,945,598 of record NC_083501.1, on the reverse strand, counting down.
TTTTCCCGAATTTGTTAGAAACCTTCTTCTTCTATAACGTCTCCTGTATGTAATAGATTCGTTGCATCTTATAGACGAAGACAAATAGAGCATATGTTTATACGAACATTTTTTATTGTTTTTAGGTGTACAATCAGATCCCACATATTCTGTTACACTCTGTATACAGTGAAAAGTATATCTGGTCAGAAATTTTTGCACACTGTTGCGTAGGTAAAGATAACATTTGAACAAACTATTGCGAATATCTTGAACAGATTTTCATAAACGAAAGTTGTGTATATCGATGAAAACAATAGTTAACTCTTCGACAGCATATTATCCATTCCCCGTGATAAAGATTAATAACAATTAAATTAAAAATTCCAAAATTAAGAGATCTGACCTTAAATTATTACACTCTCTAATCATCCAATGATGCCAGTTAAAAACTAATAATGTTTAACGTAAATAAAAAAGCAGTAATTCAAGATGAATACAAATTGGTCTTAAAGACACCTTCGGATAAGTGCCATTAAGCCTCGTTCAATTTCGGAATGTTGGAGCGATATACGTGTCCCTATCCACATTCCAAAAGTTTCATTACGTAAATTTCCTGTTAGCTATCTATTTGATATAAATGTACAATTTAAACCTTGCAAATATGTATATTTCTCGTTTGCATATGGTTTATTTGTCTGTACCTATGTCACAGTTCATGATGACTATGTGCTAACTCTGAGATGGTGTGTAGGGTGCTTTAACTTTCGCTCGGTCTTCTTCTGCTCGTAGAACGTTTTCATCCCCTCGAAACAGAGGCGGGTTTTTGGTTTGGGTGGTGTGCGTGGCTGGCACATGTGCCACCGGCGGGGCTTGATGTATGCTCTTGAAAGGGGATGCTCTTTCCACCGACGTCACGTGTTCTTTCACTTTGTGTTTCTGATTTTTCCGCTCTTTTTTTTTCTCTGCGGCTGCCCTTAATCGCTTTCACAAATCGCCTGCGGCCTCCGAATCTGCCCTCCAGTTGGACTTTTCGCGAGTGAAGCGATTTTTAGAGGGTGAAGGTGAAGATGCGAGCAGACGATGATGGGAGAGAAAATTCCGAGGTTTTCCTATTCTTTTCGTTTCTACCGCGACAGATGTAGTATAATTTCAATCTACTGTAAACTATCATCATATGATAGTTTAAGTTAGGTTCAAGATACATTTTTAAATCAGGATGTTCAGGGAAAGTTCGAAGAATCTGGTATCTTCTCTCTTTTTAGCGATGAGAGGAACGTTAAGTATCGATTGGTATTGTCAAGTCTGCACAAATGATCACAGTTTATTACAAACTCTTCTTTATACGCAAACGAAACGTCGCACGGTATAAAATTAATGCTAATACGATAATTATTTAGATTGTTCTAGGAGAACGTTCTACAGTCGTACAAGTCGTACAGTTTTCAAAGAAGTTTACGTGCTAGTGAATTGCTATAGCGTACAGTAGAGGTGTGAACGTGAGGATGCCTGACTCTTCCTACTAGGCACATTGATTAATTTTCTGAAGAATCTTCGAACAGTATAACAGTGTCAATGGCAATCCTCGTATGTCCCAAGGTCGTAACGTTCAACGAACGCGTAATATCTGAACAGTCATGGTCAGTGGCGGTCGATATTAATTTCTATCATCGATATTTTCCAAAAACTGTATTTTCCAAAAGAGTTATGTATTATAATTACGATATTCTTATCGTAATTACAAATACCATACAAAAATCTACCGTTCATATGTATTGAATTAAAGACTTAACAAAAATAGAGGAAAAAAAGGGAATGGAAAAAAGTAAAAACGAGGTGGTTGAAGTGAAAAAGATTGGATTCAAAACATTGATCGGTGAGGGTGCTAGAGATATTTCTCTGCCCACGGGATATTTCGTTTCGGCCGATATTAGTACAGATTTGACAGCTGCTCGTGTTTGCTTTTGCGGCGAGGAAATCGGTTGACCAAAGTGAAGAAACACGTGTCGCCGGGCCACGCTAAATACCGCTTCACAGATCTAAGAAAACAAGTTTTTTATTCGTAGACAGGAGAAAAAATTGAAGACGAACGAATTGACGAAGGCTTGGAATTTAACTCCAACAGTTTTTTCCCTCCGAAGCAAATATTGGAACTCAAGTAGAATTAAGATGATCTACATACCTACTTTATTAGGCTATATTTTACGTTAGATCAGTTTCCATATATATTTAGTGTTCTGTATAGTGTTTTACTCGTTACACGCCACAATAAGGATAAATTAACGAAGGGTAGGAAAGAGTAATTAAAATTTGAAAATATCCGAAAATCCCAGAAATGCCACGCTTCTTTTAAAATTATAATGTTTTTTTAGTGAAATTAAAAATATTCCAAAATTTCAGAAAGATACATTTTTTCATTGAAAAGTACCTACGTACAAATGAATTCTGTTAATTCATTTAAAAAATAACCGCATATTTTAATTAAAGGAAAAAATACTAAAAATTAAAATCTTCTAATTTCATATCCTTTTAGGTATCTATTAAAAAAGTTTAGAAAAGAATTACCTATGTTTCCTTGTATTTACAGTCTTACCGTTCAATGATAGACGAAAGAGAATATTCCAGCAAATACGAGAAAGAAGTCTGTTTTCACGGAATTATGTTTTTTCTGCGCATGTTTTACAACATAATGCAAACATAAAACTCTTCCACGTTACGACATTCTGCTTGTTATCCTATTTGCGAAACATCGCGAACAATCTCTGTTCTAATACATTGGAACGAAGACTATATTTGGTAGTAGGCGAAATATATATCTCGGAAAGGAAACTCACGTGTGTGTAGTCTTGCTCGCCATCCCAGGGGATCACTGACTAATCCCTGAAGACCTGGCCAATAGACAGCAGGATGCCGTGGCTCCGTTCTTTGTTGGAATTGCCCGATACCTGCATTCAAAGCAAACACGCCATGAACATACGCGTATACATAGATAGCATCCTCTCTTCTTTAGTTTGCTCGCTGCATTTCCCGCGTTTCATTCTTCTTTATCTTTGTCGTCTATCTTGAGATTCTCAAATATTTGTAAAATTCTTAGTATTTAGAAAAATGTAAAATTGTGAATTCTTCTGTGTTGGATGTATGGTTTCATTTAATATCTGATGTATAAATATACAGAGTATATATGTATATAAAGAAAGGATAATACAATAGAACGATAATACCAAGTGTTAATTAATAAATCGAGAAGATCTTCTGGATTATGGACTTTTCTCGAGATATTCCCTTTTACCAATTATCGTAATTTTATAATTAAACATAAATTAAATTATCAAACATAAATTATGTTGCATCGCAATAATACACCGAGATACAAAAAAGTTGAATGGAAAAATAGCATTTCCAGAGAGACGCTCTTTTCCGATTTAATATTTTCCAAAGCACAAAGAAATATCGAATAAAATCGAAAAGCGAAACATCAAAGAATATCCTTAAACCAATTATTTGAATACGATCAAAGTCGTGTCATAATTATCCTGCCATACACAGTCATATAGGAAATAATAACAAATAATACCTGTAGAGGTACATGAGTCAACGTTTTGAATCGGGAGAGACTCGTATTATTGTGCCTTGGAATACCAACGTTGTTTTGGTTTGCTAGTTCAAAGGTAAACGAACTCGGAACGAAACATTATCGTCGTTATTTGTAATCGTCAACAGGAGTTACATTTCAACTTTCTATAATAACACCGGTCGATATAAATAGACGAACGTGCTCTCTAGGACAGTCATTACGAGTCATTATAGCGAGACATACAGTCGACTAGCGAGCATGGTGTTGAACAGTAGCACTGAGCGAGCGACGATTACGACCGGTATACACTATCTCTGTACTTATACTTCAAGTGATTTTGATATAATCGACTATTACAATTTTATCACTCGTCTCTTTAATAAACCAAGCAACACGTATAATAAACCACCTCAAAGTTTTAAATGATACTAAAAAAAAAAAAGATGAAACGAAGTCTGAACAACAATTATAAACAGAAAAACAAAATTGAAAAGATACAAGTAAAATACACGAATGTGTAATTTCCTAATTATACAGCTAATTATAGAAGCTCAGTTAACCCTCTTTTACGAAATAAATTCAATTTTCTGAAATCATTTCTGTTGGTCAATTTCAAGTGCAATAAATAAAATAAATAATTTTAATAAACCAACCAACACGTTTAATAATAACAGCCTCATACTTTTCTGCTTAGAACGTCTTTAACGTTTTCTTAAAATTTAATAAGCTGGCAAGTAGCGTGTAATCTTGTAACAGAATTCTAATAACGATTATTTTATGGAAAATGTAACAAGATGTCGTTTAGGATACCGTGGTGATTTATGTAGCCGAATGGCGTGACAATATGACAGCAAGAAATTCCAACAGGAAAGTGATGTTATTTATATCCCCTTCGCAGTTCCCTATATCTTTCAAAGAGATCGCGCCAACGTCGGAGAACCGCAACGCGACGCGTGTGGCCACGAACAATCCAATCACAAGAGAGGTTTCCACTCTCGCAAAAACTGTTTAACCCCTTCAAACCTATCGTCGAAATTACAGTTACTTTGCATCGTTCTAGGCGGAGGATCGTCTATAAAAATTCACGTTTATACGAAGTTTTAAGTTTGCATTGTAAAATTGAAATCTACAGGGTGTTCGTACGATTACTTCGCGTCTAAATATCTGGAAAACAATACGTTCTCGGCAGAAACGTTGAATACTAAAGTTTTGCCGTTTCGAGGAGAAAATAAGTCTACTATTCTATTTATTTTTCTCCTTTTTTTGGGGAGCGTCTCTAAAGATATTTGAAAGTCAACTTTCGTCTTTCAAGTGGGAATCACGCTTTTCCTTCGCGGATTTTTATTCTATGTGTAAAAAGAAGACACTTTTATGCACATGGAACGTTCTTTTATCAGACTTCATTTTAAAAAGATATTTTAATAAAATACATACTGCTTTTGGTTTTGCTATTCCCCAAGTAGATGATGGGAAAATCAAGCGATACGAATGGAAATTCTTCAATTTTTCTAGACATTATTAGCTGATAAGGGAAAATCAATAAAAATTCCACTCTCTTACGTTACTTTTTTATTACCCAAGGAATCACAGTAGTTTCGCACGATCTTCTCAAGATAGCAATCGTAATTACTATAAAAATCGTAATTTGAAATTATCTTATATTTAAAAATTCAATTGTAAAATTTTATTTCTATTTAATAGAATTCTAAAAAAATTGGATTATAAATATTAACAAATTTTATTACAATCATCTATTCATTTTATACTTTCATATCTTCGACCAGATCTTCGAATACTCGAATCTCCAAATTTTTGTCAATTCATAATTCGTATAAAATTTTAAATACCTTGGTTTCCGATCGTTTAGATCTTCAAATCTCTACAACCTTCTGAATCATCGATCCTTCGAATAGAAAATATATTACCAAAAAACCCATCTTAGATTCTAAAATTTCTCGAAAGCTCCTTAATTTTCCTGCACGGCAACCTGACACGAAACGTGTTAACCGAAGCAATTACAACCGGAAGACCAACGACCGTAATCACGCTTTCACAAATTACTCTGAACCCTTTTCCTTCGCTCTTAACCTAACCACCCAACGCTCGCTTTATATCAGGTTTATAAAATCCCAGTTGGTAATATTGTTGCATCGGTCAGTCGTTAATCGTAGCTGGTACAATTCGAAGAAAAATCGTACGGTTCTTTCTTTCTTTTTCTTTTTTTTTTCCTTTCCTTCACGAAATCTCTTTAGTCGTCTACCAATAAAACGTTATTTCCGTTTTTAGTGTTCTAGCGGTTCTCGGTTCAAGAAACCGGCGCTGGAAACGCAACGCGTTCGAGATACGATCGTTACCCCTTTTGTCCGTTACGTTCCGATCAAATAAAATTTATTGAATCGTAAAAACCAGGGCGATGCTGCATGCTCATCAACAAAAATATTCGGCATCGGTGTCGTAACTGCTCGTCAATCGCCGGGCTCACTGATTTTAATTGAACCTCCAACGGAGATTTTTACGGGGCCGTGCGTGGTCTGGGAGTTTGTCAGGGAAAATCGGTTTAGGGAATGTCGAAATGATTTTGGAAGAAGGTGACCAAGTGAGCGGACTAGCGATCGTGGTTTAGAAAAGAAAGTTTCATTAATAATTAATTTTACAGAATAAGATTATGTTGGCTATGAAACTCGTGGCGCAACATTGTATTTATTGTAGCATTTATATAGATACTAATTAAATTGGATCCACGTACATTGGTGGCCATAAGCTCGTGTTAGCACATACCGCGATATTCAATAGAAATTGAACGCTCGTCGCTATTTTCACTTTTTAATTATTTTATCGTAAATCCTATGCTCCGTTCGCATTATACGTGTCTTATGACGTAAAGTAGTAACTGTAGTTAATTTGGGACAGTATCCAATATGGATGTAATATCTGTACGGAACGCTGCAGTATCTCGGCAAGTAATTAACAAAATCAATCGCCAACAGCGTAAGATGGTTTGTTAAAAGCAAAGGACGAGCACATTCACGTTTGAGCTTCACTTGGAAATCTGTCGGTGAATGCAGTCGATCGTTGTGTTTGAAAGCCTATAAAAGTTCTATAGAGGAGTTAAAATAGTGAAAGTTTTTAGCGAAGACGAGTTAAAGAATATTACTTTTGCACGATTTGTCACTAAACGTACCTGTTTCTGAGTGTTGGAAAAAATGTAATTAAATTTATATGAACGTTAAATTTATTTTCTTCTTAGTATAATTATTATTCTTTTGTCAAAATACGTATGTACCTAATACGGAACACATCGTGTGTACGTAATATGTAATGTGTCAAGGATGCTGCATTGCTAATAATAAAGATACAAAATTATATTTATCCTGTTACGACAATTGCAAAAGATAATAGCGAAGAATAGGTTCAGTTCGCTATTTTCATTAGAAACACGAACAACGTGCTTCTAAGGTACGTCATTCACGCGTTCAACGTGTAGAAGACAAAGAAAATTAACGTAATGCAATACAAGCTTAAAGAATGGAAGATATTTGTCCATTTGTCATCTTTATTTAAATAAATATTCATTCTTCATAGTAAAAGTAAAATTGAATTTAAACTGTTGAACTTTAGCTCATGCGAATATCTGCTTTACTCTAATAGCTGAGATTCCATAATTCTGATCATCTGATCATCCTATATCATGCAAAAAGAATACGTATACAATTTTCTCAAATTCACGACCAAACATTTGCTCAACATAGAAAAATCAACGATACGATATTCGACAATACTCAAACAAGCAGCAATAACATTTTTTAGGAGAATTCGTGGTTGAACCTATTACGATGGAAAATAGGAAATAGAAAATGGAAATAATATTCGGCTACGTAAAATTAAAGCGTTGCTTCTGTTTCGAGTGAGACGGAACGGGGGTGAATTATCGCGAAAGCAGATGCAGCCACGCCGGAAGCCAAGAGGTGGCTGAATGAACACACCGACGCGTATCGAACCTGCGCATTTCGTATTGCGCGACATGCATTGCTCGCCCATTTTACTCGGGGGCGGGATACATGTTTATACAGCGTGCTCGATGAAAAGCGTACTCGCGACATTTTCCATCCTCCTGGTAGGGAAAATTGTGGCCCTATGTAGAGGGTTAATGAACGGTCGTTTGCTGTTGGAATAATTTCCTTTGATTAGGAGAAATTATCACGCACCGTTGACCGCAGACGGTATCGATGCGTCTCGTGATATCCGAATTTTCTTCACCGGAGACGTATTCACGTTTTCAGACATGTTTAAAGAGAGATACAATCGACACCATCGTGCGAAATTGTCGTAGGTGAAAATTGACGAAGCGTTTATCATGCAGTTCGTGATTATGCTTGTCATTCGTTTGCTGTCACGTTATTTTCTCTCCTTTGTCCTTGTTTCATTTATTTCGTCGATTTATTCGAAAAACTCTTTGGTGTATACGATGTAAAAAAATAGACGAAACATTAGAAGCGTAAATTGCGAGGAAAAATAAACGTAAGCTTTAGACGCATGTATCTATAACAGAAGCAATGTTAGGAAACGTTATAATAAATGAGAGTTGATAAATGATAGCGTTAGTATGGATTGCTATACAATTAAAATAGCCATATGCCACATGGTGTCTTTCAGAATAGAGCAAAGTGAGATTCTTTAAACTTCTAGGAGGAGCGTTTGGAGAGAATAGTCGCTTGTCTTGCGATATCTTACAATCAAAGATAATATCAAACGTTATGCCTATACTGTTCAATGATTGAAGAGTCAAATCGCTAAGAATCGGGTGATAAACGCGAGAGAAAGAAGCCGCAACGTTTGTCAGCAAGTTTAAGGAATTTACATCGAGTATTCTCAACTTTGTAACCATGCGATTTGCAGTAAGGCGGTCAGATAATACAAACATTCCGAAATGTGTCTAGACAGTAGATGGTAGAGAAGAATTCTGAGCGTGTTAGCGTTACAAGAGAATTTTGATACTTTGCGAGTAAGCCCTAGAGATTTAAAACCACGAGATGTAATTGCAGCGAGACGCGAATGGCAAATTTAAGGAAAAAATAATGCCCACGTTCTTAACACGACTCAACGAACATAGTAGTACACTGTTTATGGCATAGTTAAAAAATTGAACTACTCTTTCCGTGGCTAAATCTGACTATGTGGCATTGGGCTAAATTTCAGATAAGAGAGACAATTTGTCGTTGCAACAGCGCTCAGGAAACCGGTCAACGTAATTCTATATTAATTAAACTCATTAACGACTATAAACGCAATGGTAAATTTTGCTATGATCCTAAAATCATCCTAAATCCCTAAATTTTTTAATGCAATCTGAAAATTAACGCATCGCAATTTTTTCCACGAAAATGGATGTCCAACTATCGTTTCGTACGAATGTTAACGTACTATTTCATTCTGTAGATTAAACAATTTATTTTCCCAACAAATCCTACTTCTTTTTGTCGAATCAAAAAATTGCAACAAATGTTTATTCTTCTTCTTTCTCACGAGCAAGGGAAATATCCAATTATATACAAAGCGTTAATTAAAAGATCGTAGATGGGAAATGAGAAGAAATTTTTGTTTTCATCCCTAATATCTATCCTTAGTCTCATGAATTACCAAGAGATGAGATCCTCCGATAGCTTTGAATAGCGTAAACGGACGAACTCGATGGCCCTTAAAACCCGACCTTGTTCGTGGCATCGTCAGCCTAATTCACGAACTCATGAACCCTGGTCACGTGCCCCTCTCGTTCGTAAAATGTGTTTAGTATTTCTATGCCGCTCTTGATGGCCATGCTTTTAAATTTATGGTATTATACTTGGTATATAGGTGTGTGTGTGTGTGTGTGTGTGTGTATGTGTGTATATACGTATACGTGTCGCGATATCATTAATAATGGACGTACCGAGCTCGATGAACCCTTCAGTGTTGTGAAACACCCTCGATTCTCACGTTCCCCGATACAACATCGTTAAAATGGCGAAATAAGAGCAACAGGGCGAAGCTTGCCCAGATTCCGCTTAGAATTTTATCTTCCATCTGTTTTCATAATGAAAATCATGTAAAATTGACTGCTATAGAATTACGTAGCTGGATTTTGTACAATTTAATTTGTCATTGCAAATACAAAAATAGAAGACTTTTAATAGGAAAATAGTTATTGTCTTGTAAATTATAATTTATACATGATGGAGTAGTGGGGTGAAAAATAGCTTGCATTTCTCGAAAACCCACAGTGGACCTATCGAAGGAAATAAAAACTTTTAAATACGACGTTCTGCTTCGAAGAAGATTCAATTTGGATATTTTTCAACACGGGATTTTGCTTTCGAGAAAATTTGATAAATCCTGGCTGTGTGAAATTGTTAACAAACAAAAATTCTAGATTACCCACTAGAATAGATATACACATATTAATTATTAAGAAGGAGTTTAATAGTATAATATGACATAATAAGATAGCAACATAGCGTAATAACTAAAAGTTGGATGTAAAAATATAACGTGGCGTAAGAAACTAGAAATAAGAATGCGATAGCCATGAGCCTAAAGTACAGATAAATTATGATTATTATTATCATCATTATTATTATATTATGAATGCAGAACACTAAATACATATGTACGTTCAAATATTTTAATCTGACATTTATTAATCGATGGTTAGAAATCTTTCTCTCCGTGATTGAAACGTGGCTTTCCAACTTGGCGAAGGATCGAGAGGTCGACTTCAGATCGCAAACTCGCCTAACCGAATCGGATAAACGCGTATACTCGCGCGAACCGAAGTTAGCGTATTTCCGGTTAACCACCTGACGACGGTGGCCAACTTGGCTAGGGATTTTGATCCTGTGTTAACTCACGAACAGGTCAATTGTACTTTACAATAGGAAACGCTGTTATATTGTATATAAACTGGATAGAAGCCAAGAAAATTTTTCTCCAAAATTCTATAATGCAATTTTACCTTCCTATCGCTGCGTCATTTTATCTTATTGGCTACTATTATGTTATCTATAAAAGAAACGAAAATAAAAGAAAATAAGAGAGAAGGTAGGGCAGATCTTAAACAATGTTCACGCGGTCTTTTTAAACTATAGCCGGTCCCATTATGGTGAATTATGAGAACGATTGCTGGAGATATTTGAACGTCCGCCACGGGCAAAAGTAGCACAGCAGCCGGATATAAATCGCGAAAGATTCTTTCGGGACCCCACGGTAGCTTTTACGGGTGCCACGCCGTGGATTTCTCCTTTTATTGGAAGGAAAACAATTTTATAGTGTCTACAGTGTTGCTCAACCGCGTTACGTGCCCCGGATCGTTCTTACAGAGAGCTCTATCTTAATTCTACGACATACTTACAGTGATGGACAAAAGCAAGTTTAGATGTAAAATGAAAGATTTAAAAGAAACGCACCATCGCTTTGCAAAATGGATTTACATTTAATAAGAGCAATGACTAAATCAGAAAATACATAACTGTTATCCGACTAACTGTATATGTAAGTATTCTTAGTATCTAGCAGGTACCTCTTTTACAGAGTTTTTATAGAGGTATATATATATACATATGTTAATTTTCGTTTTATAAGCAAATAATAGAATGCACAACATTTTTTGTTTTATATTATTTTGTTGAATTACGTACGATCAATAGAACAAAACATAGAATGCTTCGCATAGAACATTATTTCCTTAGAAAACGCGAGAAGCTTTTGAGTCGACTTAATGCGTAAGAACAGATTCAATTTTATGAACTTTGAGCGTGTGATTGCGAGAAAGATGTAAGTACGTGTGAGTTTCAAAATATATAGCAAAGCCAAGTCCATTTCCAAGCTGTTAGGCCACAACTAGATAAAATAACGATAAACCTAAATTTCCTCTTGCAAATATCAGCTTCTCTAATTAAATTTACAATTAATTATTACGTCATTCGAAATTTGTATTTCCTACAGCACTTTTCAATCGTCGAATCCTTTGAAATTTTAAAATCTTAAAAAAAGAGAATTATCGTGGCAAAATTTTGTTTTTAAGGATATTATAATTTAATTATATTCAAAGATAAATTTGACGCTATTGCGGACGATATATTCGCCAGGATTGAATCGATATCGATGCCGGCCACGAAGTGAGAGCTATTGGAGGAATCTTTATGAAGTGTTTACGCTTTAGGAAAGGTTTGAAGGGGACCTGGCCCAGAAACGTGTACCTAATGACATGAAATCGGGTACTTCGGATTCTAGCCAAGCTCTTGTACCACTTACATCGAACAATATGGCTAAATTTACGCTTTTACGTGCTCTTAGAGTACCGTGTTACGTGACTCAAGCACTTTCGTATCTCCTACATCGAATTCACCTTACAAAATCTCCATTTCATTTGAATCGATTTCATTTTAATCTATTTTACTCTGAACTAGTTCAGTGTTCGTCAGTCATCTTTAGATTGTAGGCGACCCATAAAAGTTTGGATTAAGTTCCTCAATTTCAGGACTCTTCGTTTTCATTCACATTCTACATTTTACACGATAAAGATCATCAGTGGCATTTATCGCGTAAAATATGGAGCATAAATCGAAATTTAAGATATAGATGGAAATTAAGCGAGTTAACCGAATTCTCAGCTAAATTATGTGATTCTTTAATTTCAAAACACTTCGTTCAAGTTCGCACCCTATATTTCACACGATAAAGACAAGATCAAGTAACGTAATTGAAATTTAATCTAAATTATACTGCTATCATCCGTGAGCTAATAATTTCAATGTGTTGAACTCGTTAATTTATATAATTTGAATCGTAAATGTTTCATTTCTCAGTAAGAATTTAATAAGAAATTTTATGGGACAGTCCAATTCATCGGACTTTGGAATAATGTGAAAATTTTATAGATGATAGTGTGAGTTGGAAATGCTGGAGAAGATTAGCGATCAGAAATTAGTATCCTTCAGATTGGTAAGCTAGTTTGGTCATACTTTGGGATAGCAGTATTAATTATCTGTATTGCCGGAGATTTAGTTCGACGAAGCTTGTGAAATTTATTCAACGACTTCGTTTAGATACTCAATTTTTGATAAGTATCGTTAATTGCTATTGAAAAATATAGCGACGGATAAGTACGCTGTGGCTGTAATTTCTTCAACATTGTTACATCATTAAGTAGCACTTTACTTTGAATTGTTTATATATCTTTTGTTATTATGTGTATTCTGTAATTTACATTTTCGAACTATCGAAAGAGAGAATCAAAATTATTAACGTAAATAAATCACGATGTATTTAACGAAACAATAGTTGCATAGAATAAATCGCGTATAAAATATCGTAAATCCATCAAAATTCGATGTTAATGTTCTTTAATCATTTTGCAATATCTTCGTATTAGAAGAGTGAAAAAGGGAAATGCAGAGATTCTAAATAACAATTTCATAAAAATATAATCGAATAATTTGAAAAAATAATATATCCATTATTCGTGCTTTATTTTATATTACAACGATAATTATCTCTTCGCGGAGATTCAAATTGATAATTATTTGTGTAAATAAAAGGAAGAAGAGACGAATAAAAGCAAAGATCAGTCAGGATGTCGATCGATTTTCCAAAATTACACGAACGTAAACAGACGTGTATATCGATTTTCATTTATAACTTCCAAATGAATTACTTTTTATTAAAATTATATTCTTCTAGTTTCAATAAGCAGTAGAAATTTCGTTGAATTTACGATGGCGTTCGTCGGCCGTCAGGTGTAACGATTCGCAATCGCCTGGGAAATTATTCGAAATTCACTTTCGTTTCGTCGGCGAAGCGACACGAACGGGTCTCGTAAATAATTGGCGCTTTAATCATTTTAAATGCACGGATAATCCGGGATCAAGTTCAAGATAGAGCTCCAGGACAGATACAGATTATTGCTCGTGCACAGGACAGAGCGGTATTTGCGCAAGACACGTTTAATTTCAACTGAAACAATTTAACGAACAACATCCTTAATACGAATCTTTCACTTTAAATCACAGAATGTACAACAAAATCCTCGTGAATGATGTAAATTTATGAGAATGTACAGGATGAATTATTCGAGTAATTAGAAAATTATGGCACGTTGTTTGATAAATCGGGAAGATTCTATAAAAATAAAAAAATAATTTTCATAGAAAAGTGGAGAGAAATGTCTCGACAAGATTCGAACCATTCGCATTAAATTACATTGTATGATTAAACGATGAAGAAAAGTTTGTAGGAGCAGGAAAATGGGTTAATTGAATAATATCAAAATTATAACACGTTTGTTTGAAAATTGAGAAAGTTCAAAGTCTCCGTTACAGGAAAGTTCCATAGAAAAGTAACTATCGCAGAAAAATTCTGTAGAAAAATAACTTCTGCAGGAAATTTCTTACGTACTTTCTTTGAAGATAGAAGCATTTCGAAAATATCGTAACCTTTCGTGTTACATTGGAAAATATACAAAAAATACTTTTCACGAATAATACAAAGATTTATGAGAACATACAGAATGAATTACTTGGGTAATTCCAAAATTATGTTATGCAAAATTATGTATGTAAAGACAGTGTTATCGTGAAGAAATCACTGTAAATTTTCTTCGTTATAAAGTGATGTTACTTCTCCTAATACTTGGTGTTGCGTATGCACAATATTATGTTTTTACGAATTCTTAATTGAATAAACGATAAATATATTTGTGTTTTTAGTAAAACTGACCCTAATTGGGATGTGTTATATCTTTGTTGGCAAAACGCGAAGGAAATAGTATTTCTACCATATGTAGTAATTGGTAAAGGGAAATTTGTTCTCGTAACGCAAAAAACATTTCATTAGAAACATCGAAAGTGTTAAATCTTGTTTGCAAAGAACATTAAACCTTCACTTGTTATAATACGACTTTTTAATACTTCTTGTTCCTTTATTTTTGAAATAAGATTTGAAAATGGGATAAGATGACAGATTATTGATAATATTAGTAATTGCAAACATCGATTGACATTTAAGCCGAATGAAATATCGTATAAATCTTTAATATTACACGAGAACAGAATCATTTTTATTCTTCGATTGTCGACACGATCGATCATACCGCCGGTCAAATTATAAATCTGCTGCCGCTGGCGTTTTTGATTTTATTGAAATTAATTCGCACGATATTAATATCCGCGTTGTATAAAATTGGAATAAAAATCGTGTAAAATGAATCTTGCACGTTCTTCCCATGAAATTCTTTTCAATTATTATTCTAAGTTGGATACTGTTGTTCTCGATTGAATTTTTATCGTTTAATATAATTTGGCGATCATGGTTCGCAAATCATGATTTGCCTTTCGCTTAGACAAATTCTATGAATACGTGTGTATTATACGTCTCCTAAACATCGACTATTATAATCTTCTTTCTTGTTTAATACTTTTATATCTGTCACATTCACAGTATCCTGTCTACAATCTTTATCTATCAATTTTAAATCTTCCAAATTCCACTTTATATAATCTCCCCACAACAAAACTATTTCCACACCTATATCCTTCGTACTATATTATTTCCCTATACTGTACACCCTAAAATCTTCGCCATCACCTAATTATTTTCACAAGTATTCTCACAGTCATACCTCGCATCGATTAATTTAAAGATTTGCAAACACGAACTTCTGTAAACCTCTGCAAATCAAAATAGAATCAAAAACAGGTTGGAGAAAATAAATAAAAATTCTCATCCGACAATATCCTGCGTGCATACATTATACTTCCCTGCGCTATGCACTGGTACAATTAACTAGGACAATCTTTTCTGAAACTTGTGCGTATCATTAAAATTCCCTCCTCTTACAATCCTTATCGATTCTGAAACCTTCCAAATCCCAACTTTTAACTTACAGATCAGCTAATAATGAAACTATTTCTACGTTCTATTTTGTTCTCTGCTGTATACGCTTGGAAATATATTTTTCACAGGTACACTCCCATTTCCATGTCGATCAATTCAGAAATTCCAAACCTTGCGAAACGTTCCAAGAAACATAATAAAACCAACGGAAATAAGACTGAAAAAGACTGGAGAAAATAAGAAAAAATACTCATCTAACGATATGGTAGTGAATCTCGCGTGTGTTCTACTGTGCAATTAATTGGCCAATTCTTCCTAAGATTTCTGTATCTCTTACGTTCTCCCAGTTCATAACCATTATCAACCCCAAAATTTCAACTTACAAATCTCTGTACAAAGGAGCTATTGCTGAATCTACATCATCTATATTATACTGTATACCCTATACTGCCACCTCCCTATACTCCCTCCCTCATATCGAGGAATTAAAAAATTCCAAAGCTCTCGGAACCTTCTCAGAAATTCAATCAAACCAACAAAGATAAGGCCGAAATAAAAGTGAATTAAGACTGGGGAAAATAAGGAAAAATACTCACCCGACGATGCGGTGAATCCCGCGTGCATGCCGTACCTCGGCGCGGTCATGTGTTGGGGGTGCGGCGTCGGCTGGAGCGCGGCATGTGTGGCGGACACAGGCGCCTGAGGATGCGTGGCCGCCGGCCGCGACAATATCGTGTCGATGCCATGCGGATTGCTTCCGACGGAGGTGATAGAAGTGGCAGGACTATGTTTCCCACTTCCAGTGGGTGAAGCCTGCCCTTGAGTGATCGTAGACAATGGAACGCTGATCCTGGGCAAGTGAATCCCGGCAGCTTGTTGTTGCTGTTGATGATGAACCTGCTGTTGTTGTTGTTGCTGTTGTTGCTGCTGGTGCTGCTGATGTTGCTGATGGTGACTTCGTTCAGCCATAGAGTGCAACGCTGCCAATGGCTGACTGGCCAACATGCTTCCACCGGCGGCGCTCAGATTTAAAAATTGGAGAACATGAGGGGCGGCTGCTGCGTGAAAATCGTGCAACCAGGGCGGTCTAGGAGGCGGTGGCGAGTGGCTGGATGCAGGAGGCGGCGAACACGAGCCCAGAGATGAACCCGCAGACGAACTTCTGTCGCCTTCCAAGTGACTGTTCCGTCTGTGAGCGTCGCTCAACGACGACATGTTCTCGCCTGGCTGCGCCTCTGGGCTCGAACGAGACTGCAAGTCCGTGCAGGGCTCCGTGTCCGTGCAGCTCTTACCACTTGTGTTGTTGTTGTTATTGTTGGTCAGAGAACACACCATCTCGCACCACGCATAGTTCGGCAATGAGCGGAAAATTTCGGCCGGGACTCGAAACCGGGGTTTAAACGACAAGATCGTTTGCAGATGTTGGGCGGGTCGAGCACTTTGGAGCGCGGTCACTGGTATACACTAAGCATAATCACTCACGATTTGGCGGTGGACTGGTTCCTCACCGATCACTTTCTTGCGCTCCCATAATGTGGTTTATTTGGTTTTTCGAAATATTAGCTGCAGGATATTTTAGAATGTGTTTTGTAGGGATATTTCTTTTTAGGAGGAGTTAGTTTTTATTATTATTATCATTGGTGTTAGCTTTATTTAGCACGTGTGGCCACTTTAAGGTTCTCCAGAGTCCAACGTGAATTTGGAATACTAGATAAATAGATTTGAAAGATTATTTCATCAAAATATCCAAAATTTGGTGGACGATGGTTTTATTTACGTTAATGGATTCTTAACAAAAAGGTGAACAAATTGATTTTTCGAGATATTTTCTTATATAAAATATTCCAAAATAATTTTCGAAGATCACTGCGTTTCAATCTAAATTTTCTCTTTTCTCGATGCTCAATACAAGACTCTTTCCATTATGTTCTCCAATTTCTTCTTTTTCTCCAGTTCAGTGTAAATTCTCTACCACTGTGTTTTTTAACATAAATTTGTTTTCCCTGAAGTCCAAAATAACCTTCCTTTCACCACTATATTCTACAATATGACTTTCTTTTTTCCCAGAGTTCCATATAAATTTTTCACTATGTTCCCTAATGAAAACTTTTCCCTTTCCTGAATTCCAAAATGACCTTTTTTCCTACTACATTCTCCAACGAAGATCCGCCCTTTTCCTAAGAAATGCAAACCGATCTGTTTCTCACCACTGTGCGCTCTACTCCAAGTTTTTCCTTCTAAAGTTTAATGCGATCTTCCCCCACCACAAATTTATTCTCCTATACAAATTAATTTCTTCTAAATCCAATATATCCCTTCTTCCACCACTGCACTCTGCGATACAAATCTCTCCTTTTTCTAAAGTTCAGCATCAACTTTCCATCGCTGTGTTCTCCAATACGATTTTCCTCTCCCCCTAAGATCCAATATAAACTGTCCACCTCCGACTACTCAAACGCAAAGATTTCTTCTTTTTCCTCTCGTCCAATCCTCCTCGTCCAAAGTCCTTATCTCACTAGATTTTTTCCTCCCCAGATGTTCCCCTTTCCCAAAGTCAAAACTTCAACAACTTGTGTTTTCACCACTGTACTCCTCTAGCATCCACCGAAATCCTTGCCTCCGAATAACAAACCGATACCCTGCAAATTCACGAATCATGCACGCCTAATATCACTTAAGGTACGACATCTCGGAAAATATGGTTGAAAAATCACGTCGATCGTTGGGTACACTATACTAACTTGTTAAGGGGGTAGTAGCCGAGCGACTCGGCTCGCCAAGTGGTATGCGACTGGGGTGCATCGGGAGCCAAGCTCGTCCGATCCGACTTAACTCGCTCGAAGCATGGTCGAGGTGCTTCGTGTTTGGTTCGGGTTTTGGTTTCGGGTTCTCTCGGCTCTCCGATAGGTCGATCCAACAGCCGGCTGTGCAACGAACGAACGAAGTGGATTGGCGTGGAAACGGTGGGTCGGCTGAACATCGAAGGGCGGTTCTGTTCCAGGATTGGCCAACCTCGGCTCATTCCTCCGGAAGAAGAGGTGTTCCGGGCGGGGCCTCTCAATCTCGCGTTAGCTTCTTGTTAAGCGTCTTTCATTGTGTGTTTAAATTCGTAATTTATGATCCCGACTGAATAAAACAAGAACTCGCTTGGTGTTCCGCTTACTGGCTGCTGGCTGGTTGGCTGGCCGAGGCTAGGAAGCCCCCTGGCTCCGGCTGAGCTGTTTGCCTGACTGGCTCCGCTAGTTTGCTCGACAACTGGGCACCTCTGTATGACTATGGTGACACTACCGCCTCGATAACTTCCTTGCTTCCGCCGCCCTCTTCCTTTCCACCCCTTCACGCTCCTGCGTATGCCCTACCACCCCTCTTTCCGTCTCTCTTTTCCATGTCTTTTCGGGGTATATACAGGGTGGTCAATAGGGTATACTCGTTTTAATTGTAGCGTATCGTGTCGTAGCTGTTGCCTCAAGCTGGGAAGATTAAGGCTTCGTCGGGTCTATAGGTCGGTTTATTATACGACAATACGTACGTATCTATGTATACGTAACATGATTTTTTCCTCAGCTATCGATTCACGTATTTTGTCGAGGTATTAGATATAAAGTATAAAGTGTAGCGTGTCTGTTATAATCCATGAAGTATGTATTACGAAACAAGTATATGCAGGATATTCAATAGAATACTGACTTTTGTGGTGCTGTAGCGAATTATATTGGTTGCTTCGAAGTGGAAAATATTAAGATTCTGTTGAGTCTATAGATCAGCCTACGATACGATGATACACATCTGGTACGATGGTACATCTGTAGCACAATTTTCTCTCATTACCAATCTAAGTATTTGATCAAGTACCTACAAAGTATGTACAAGACATAAAACATAAAGTGTCGAGTCCAACATACGCTGCTACTCGTATCTGCAAAACCATCCTGAAATTTCCAACAAAATTTCCAATCAGAATAATCAAACCAGAATATTAGTATGCGTGCTCTAACGAAAAATTAAAAGAATATGTCATGTCGTTAAGATCCTACGTTGTTCGACTCGACAAACGAAAACTGATGTTTGTATCATTATCCCGTTAGCCACCCTATATGTATCACCATCTCTGTGCCGGTTCACTCCGACCGGACGAGTCTCCAGCTTTTCAGCCAGCCAAGTACGCGTAGACCGAGCAAATCGAGTTATTTGCTCCCGATGGTCCATTTGGCTTGCTCCTACGTATGGCGATGCACGTGTCAACGAGAATTCGCTTACTTCATCCGGCTAAATCATTGCCACTAGGATCACGTAACTAATGTCGCTCCTTGCCTCTCTCTATCCTTTTACAGCTACGCTTATCCTTCGCTCCAAACCATCTTCATTTGTTTCTGGTATCTGGGTTCAGCTAGATCTGGCGTTCGACCAATCTAATGATCGAGCCAACCGGACGAACCTTTC
This sequence comes from Bombus pascuorum, assembly GCF_905332965.1. Classification (NCBI taxonomy): domain Eukaryota; kingdom Metazoa; phylum Arthropoda; class Insecta; order Hymenoptera; family Apidae; genus Bombus; species Bombus pascuorum. Next base: position 4,925,740 of record NC_083501.1, on the reverse strand, counting down.
GCTCGTTTTCCAACCGAAGGATGAATAATTTATGCTGGCTGACTGCTGGCTACCCCCATTTCCCTCCTCCAAGCTTCAGTTCGCTGGCGTTATGTTAGGCGAGAGGTTCGTCGAATGTCGAATCGACGGATAATGGACGGCGAGGCATCGTTCCCGGCGAAATTGTTTTGAACTGGAGGGTTTTAGGTGAAGGGAGGGGAGGATAGAGATTTGATGTTACTATTGGTATATGTTGCTACAATGGTTAGATGGTATTCTCCATATTGATTCCGGGGGTGGCTCCGTCAGACCAGCTATCGTCGGATGGACTTGCGTCTGACCGAGGAAGTTTATTTCTCCATTTAGATTTCTGCACTGTATTGCTTCCTCTGCAGTGTATTTCTTTTGGTTTTCAACGGTTCAAGAAGAAAACTTTGTGAATACTTTGGATGAGAGAATAGCAGCAGTAGGAATTATAGGGTGTGGATGTTTTTAGGAAATTGTAGATTTGACGAGCTTTTTATTCTTTTGAATTTAGATTTGTTCGGTATCCTATTTCTTTTGCTACGATACTTTTTTTTTCGTTCAATAATTTAACAAGATTTTACGCATGATATTTTATTTAAGCAAGAAAATCTTAGGATATGGGTGTTCTTAGAAAATCGTAAATTCGACGAGCTTTTTATCGTTCTGAAGTTAGGTTTGTCCGATACGTTGTTTATTTATGGTGGTTTCTTTTGCTCGATAATTTAACAAGATTTTACGAACGATATTTCGTCAAAGCGAGAAAATTATAGGACGCGGTTATTTCCTCTCGTTCTGGGATTATATTTGTCGAGTGTATTGCTTCTTTATATGTCAAGAAATTTCTTTTATTCAGTGGTTTAAAAAGAAGATTTTGTGAATGACATTCTGAGAAGGGGAATTCCTAGAGGCAGGAAATTGCCGGATGTGGATGTTTTTCCTCGTTGATACACTCTGTGTGATTATTTCGTTTTCCTTTTAGTAGCTTTTTAAAATAAAGATATTGAACGAAAAAAAAGGATATTTGAAAATTTTTTCCTTATTATTTTGAATAATTTGATAAATTTGTATTTCTTGGAAATTCAATATTAATCGTAATTTTTTTTTAAATTAAAAAATTACATAAGGAAAGGAAAATATGAAAATCTAATAAAATATAATTCTTCATTTCCATTATACTACATAATTATGATAAACCAGTATGTTTTAAATTTTATTTCGATTATAATATTGTTTAATAAATCAAACAATAATAGAAGAAAACATATAATATTAAATCGCGTATAGTATTAAAAGAATACTCGGCAAATATTGTTTCGCTATCTACCTGAAGCTAATTTTGATTTATTATCAGGAACAAGAGTCAGGGTCGGGCAATTGAGGTCGATACGGATCTATTAGGGCCGGTTCTCGTAATAATCCGTATTAAATGGTCGCGATACAGCACGATGTAATAATATAGAGACAATGATACGCGATAAAAGCGCGACGCTTCATGAAGACGCGGCATATGGCGCATTTTATGACTCTGTTCGATAGCACCGTTTCAATTATGGAAAATAATCTGTCGATCCTCTGTTTAAATAAGATGATTTCAATAATACACATGCAAACATACATTGACTCTTGATACAGCTGAACGTATTATTTTATTCACAATCGAAATCGAAATCGAAATTGGTTTTAACAAAATTCTCTGAACCTTCTGTTCCGGTCAGATAACAACATAATTCAATTATATTTGCAATTTTAAGGTACGCAAGGTACAATATTTAAAATTCTAGTTAATATTAAAATGCAAAATATTTGCTATTTTATTCGAAAGTGTTAACTAAAATAAAAAATTATTTTATTCTCTTGTTATCTCTAAAATAAAATTAATTAAAATGAAAATCATACGTGATTGTTGTTTAGCTATTTTAAAACCACATATAGACATTTTTCTAACTACAATAATTAATTCATATAACGCACATATTATATCGAATAAACGACGAATTATCTTAAGTTATTCAAATTATTGTTTATGTATATTAAATCCGTGGATGACCAAATAGCGTTTCAATATGCGAATGACTCTTCTTTGAATTATTTTATTCCATATTTAGCTGATGTTATTTTAAAGTAATTAAACATTAGCTCATTTAAATGTAATAGATAATTTTGCCTCGAACTATTCCACTGTTCAATTGTTAAATCTGTGAAATAATTTCTTATATCATTTTATATCGTGTATCTAGTCTACACCTTAGTCTACGTTAAGTTACTTACTCACCATTTCGCGAATGACGACTGCGGTCTTTGCACTAGAGAAATGAAAGAGTTAAACAGTTCATTTCAGGCACAAGTCGCAATCTAAAACACATTTATGTGGCAACGTAACGCGTTCACGCATCTATACACGTATATGTATGTATATCTATAATACAAGTAAATACTGGCAACGTAACGTCCATTCGCTTTGAATATAATTCGAAAAGAATCGCGGTTTCCGTCGGCGTAATCCGCGCCGCGGTGGCAACACCAGAGCATAAATTTCTCGTTAAGGACTGCCCCCCATCGTTCGGTTTTATCTCCTTCCTCCTATAGAAAGTCATTACGCGCCTCTTCCATGTCTCCATCGTGTTCTCTCACCCTTTTTCATCCGCTTTCTTCATCCTAGCTTCCTGTTTACATTATGAAAAAACATATCGAAAGGTATATACAGCATCTATAGCGTAAGTATACTATTAAAAATACAATTCTTACTAGCTACAGGAAAATTGCTAAAAGGACGCGATAGCTAGAGAAAGTATTTGCTCCTTGTATCTCTTATAGTAATAATGTAGTATAATCAATTCAGCGGAAGTACCATTAAATTTCCTATCATTTGGTAATATTTTTACGTTAAATAAAAATACTACTTAAATGAAATGTAGGACCTGATGGAAGAAACACTTAGTTGGAAAGTATGTAGTATGCACCTATACTGTTTATGTAATTACTGTAAGAGTTGTATAAATTCGCTATAGACGATTAATGTTAAATATTCTGTAAATTATTAACCACTAAATTAGCACGTAATGCAATATGATGTAACATAAGTAGGATAAGTAAATAATATGATAAGTATAATGAGAAGATCCGCAGTCAAAATACAAGGCATTACTGTAAATAACAAAGATAGCAATAAACCACTAACTATTAACCATCGACTTCTAACCATGGGAAAACACAGGTGTCGTTAGCTTGAATTTTTGCAAACTTTATCATTACCGATATAAAGTTTTATCAAAAAACTGGAGCTACACCTCTGGTACCTCCCCTTATTAAACCACCATACGTTATTGTATATCTATAGAAAGGGTTGATTCGCACCGATAAAATCCGTGCAAATTACACCGTCACGTTAAGTAATCTGTATTCTTCTATCTATTCTAAAAATCCATTTTTGAATCAGCGTAGGTTATTAAATAGTACCTGTAGAAAGGATTGGTTTGGACCAATAAAATCAGTGCAAATTACATCGTTACCGACGATCAACCGGCAATAAAGCTTGCTCTGTCTTTCTCCTTCTCTCTGTATGTCTCACTCTCTCTCTCTCTCTAGAGGATGTAACGATTCGACGGCCTCGATTAATGGACTCGCGCCCGCGTTTGGGTCTTCGCGACGAATTGAAACGCTTAACGCTTAGCGATTAGCGAATTCATTTGCAAATCGAACCATTTGCTCCGTCCCCTAAACGGAAGTGTACTTTGATTCCCGAAGATGGATGTTTCTGGTAAAGAGGAGAGAATGAATTAGGGTGTTTGTGGTTCAGGCATTAGAGGCTTGTTAGATTTGTAAGTATGGTTTTCGAAGTTGTTTGTAATTAAGAATATATAGGAAGACATGGAAAATTATTTATCTATGCGTGGATAGGGGAATGAATTTTGTGGGTTTTCTGAGTTCTTGGAGTTGAGCGTTGGATTTGGGAGATCGGCGAAATTACAGTGGGAATTTTTAATGCCATTCAAATTGAAGAATGTGTAAAAGGTTGTAATAGAAATTTCTTAAAATATATTGGAACTGAAAGTGTATCAAAGGTACCTACACAAGGAACAATTTTCTGCTTTTTCCCATCTAATTACAAATTTACTATTTATGAAGAAGATACTTTGAACTAATAACTTAGACATGCTGAATATTATTGTACATTCTTAGTGATGGACATACGAATACAGAAAGATTTTATAGCACGAGTTCGACTTGATTTCATCTATTTATTTATCTAATTATTATTGGAAATTAAAATTTGAAAGTCGTTGTATATTTATAATACTCTAAAGCAGAAACAATATATTCTAGAACCCCATCGAGAAATTCAAACTATTTCTCTTTACATCCTATAGTAGATACCTATGGGTCCTATAAAGAAAATATGGATAAAGCTTTTCACAATACAATTTATATCATAGTTAAGTCATCGTGTAACAATTTCCTTATTTACACGCTCGCCGCTGCAGATACATCATATTATATTGTTACAAGCAATAATTCCAACGTTAAAAACAGGATCGTAAACGTTGTCGTCTGATCTGCGAAAAAGATACTCTTCTATCCCCTTCGGTACACAACGATCCCCATACACGTCTCGTCGCTCCCTATTTCTTTCGCGAAATATTTGTTTCGAACTACTATGCCGGGGAAAAGAAGAAAGCGGAAACGCATTATCAGATAGGTCCACAAGTGCCTATGGAAAAGTCCGGCCAAGTTCGACGAGAACGATTTCGCAAAACTTCTCTTCCACGAACTACCACCACGACGTGATCATGAGACGCGTAATCGCGAGTCGAATATAAATTTCCAAAATTTCACATACGATCCCCCCTGAATATTCCTTGTTGTTCGAACGTTCTGAATCCATCCGTTATTCCATCTCCCTGTCTTCTACGTCTTTGGACACACTTATTCCCTAACGTTCACGAGATCGGGGCTAATTTTTCATGCGGGATTCGATCCTCGTTCGAACGTTTCAACGATGTCCTTTATACTTGTATAATAGTCGAAACGATGGGACAAATTATAGGGCGAGAATAGGGATGTGAGTACAGGGGTACAAGTTATCTAGAATCCTGGTTTTCTTTCATATTTAAGTATTGTGTTTCTACTTATGTACTACGTTTCTGTCGTAATAGAGACAGATTTGTAAACTAACAATCTTCACTTGTAAAACCGAAGTGAACGTATCAGTCTGGAAAATCTTATATCTTGTCTAATTTTAAAGATACCTTTTCTATATAAAAAAGAAAAGAAGAAAATAAAAAAAGCCACTTGGTCAGCATAGTATTATTGTCGCTCAATTTGCCAAACTAACTTGCTAACTCATTATCCAAAAATCGAAATCAAGTTTTTAAAAGGAGGAAAGAAAAAGCACTAATTGTAACGTTAAAATTTTATAGAAGCTTTCCCCTAATTTTACAGAGATCTTTTCCATAAAAATAAACGAATAAAAGAGAGATCCAACCACTATAGTGTCATCGTCTCCTATTTAAGCCGCCAAAGTAACTGATCATTATCTAAAAATCGAATCCAAACATGTCTCTATCTCTCTTTCTCTCTGACGAAAGTAAAGCAAAAAATGCCAATGGAAATCGAAAGAATTTTCCCTAATTTTCACCAACTTTCCTTCCATCCCGTCTCGTTTTACGGGACATAAAGCCATAATCGAGCAGACCTTCTCCTCCCTCCTGATGAATGCTCGCTAATTTCACGCGTCATCGGCTTTTACAAACGGCTCACATAGTGTCACGCGCGACGGAAAAACCGTCGGACGAAAACGAAGAAGAAAAGCATTTTGCACGGCCAGCCATTGTGCCCCGATCATTACACGCCGATGATTGCATTATATTAGCCATGCAACGCGATCCTTTTGCCCACCGTTGATCCGTGTCATCGCGTGTTCCACGCCAGATGATGCCACGGCCGTGTATATGCAGCATAGTTCCCCTCTAATAATTTAATTTTTCTTTCGTTTCATTTTTTCTCGCATGCCTACACATAATTGACACTCGAAAATGAACATACATCTTACAAACATGAGATTTCTATATAATATTCACTTTGTTAGAAAAAGTAACATTAATTGAAAATTTCAATTTAATTGCGTTGCGTCGTTATAAGCACAAATTTTGTACGTCTGACCATGTTACTGTTAATTAGAAGTGACACGCTGTACCATTTCAGAAATAAAAGGCAAAAATGATAACTCCATCGTATTGATGTAACTTACAAAAGTGTCGTTTATTTCTTCGTATGAAAATCGAACAAGAGGAAATTTCTTTCGTTTAACCGCTACTAATAAATGATAAAATAAATTAAAACCAACTAATCTCTTTATATTTAAACGATTGGATCACAAATAAGAATTCCTTTATGAAGGCGAACGAATAACGATCATATAGCAAGTGACGATTAAAATTTAATATACGGTTCTGTGTTTCTAATTATTAGCGATTTCAACGATTGCAAGGGGTTTCGATTGGGCCCAGTCGCTACTTAGGAAGATTAAAATGGAAGAATTGAGTCGTTTCAGCGTGCAGAGAGGCGGGTTTAATGGGACCATCCCGAAGGAAGCAACGACGCGGAACGAAACGGGTGACGACTGTGAAGCACGATAATGCGATGATCTTTCGGGGACAATATTAATGAAAGTCTATCCAATCGCGACCTAATGCGAAAATCGATAATCGGGAGGGCTACGGTTTTCTATTTTCTACGCGTTTGCCAGAGACTTTACAGAGTATCCGCAGTATTGTTCGACCTCCGAAGCTCGACGATTGAATTCGATTAAATTTCATTGAATTTCTATTAAAATTCTATTAAATTTCTATTCAATTTCTTGCTTTTAATCGAAGATGAAAATAATTAATTCTTATTTATTTGTATACAAATTAAATTTAACGAAGAAAGTATCGATGAATTTCAAAGAATTCTTTGATAGTATGCAGACAGGAAAATTAAATACAGCAGTAGTGAATGGGATGTTTATACAAATTCATATTTTCATAAACATAGTTATATAAAGAGATGGAAGCTGAGCAGAAATCCTTTTTGTTACAAATTTATCTGACTGAACATTCTTAAAATCTTTGGGAAGAGTAATTAACACATTTTCAATATTTTTAAAGGAAATATTTGAAATTGCTAAGACAAATATTGACCATGCAAAATCATCTTTGTCCTCAAACAAGTGTGCAAATAAAAGCTTCGAATCTTTCGTACATGTTCAAAACATTTAAAATAATTAATATCTAATAATAATATTAATGACAATTTCGTATAACATTAATCGTAAAACGTTATAAAGTAAACACTTGCTGTTAATAATAAGAATTTTAACGTAATAAAGATATCGTAACATAAATTACATATATAACAATAACAACGATATTAATGCTCGAAACGTAGGTGAACAAAAAAGTCTAATTTTCCAGTATTTCCACAAGGCGATAAAAAATTGTTAAGGGATGCATAGAAACGGTATCCATACAAGGGTTAAGCTAAGTATACTATATGGTCGTTTGATCGTAAGGTAGCTCACGATGGCGGTGGACTTTTGGTCTTCGTAGAACGTTATTAATCATCCATTCAGCTCCCTCTATTTCCGGCTTAGCTTGGATCACAGAATAGCAGGTAGCCCCACCGGACGCTTGGTAATTATAATTAGCCTATTATACGGGGGACTGGAATTTTGTTTCTTTTTTTCGAAAGAGATCTTCTAGCTGGACCTCTTTTGTGCTCGAACCACGTCAGGATGGTTCAGGCGAGTTTAGAAGGTCGTTCAGAGGGCTTGGACGATTTGGTTTCTTAGCTGCGATCAGTATGGTGATCATCATCGCGAGCATGGAGATTTAGGTGAATGGGCGATGGTGTGTTTCGGAGGATGACGAGTGTTAAGTGAATCGAAGGCGGTGGGAAATTTTTGGACGATCATACCGCGATGTTTTAATTGATTTCGTATCGATAGTCGTATTAACGTTAACGATATGTACGATGCAATTATAAATCTATAAAATTAGTCACTTTCATCGCTCCAACGATATTAAACGTATCAACAGCAACCACTTAGAACGCGACTTCCTTCTGCTTCGAAACTACCAAATGACTCGTGCTTTAAAGAATTATAAATCTGTCAAATTAGTCGTTTCGGCCATTCTAACAATATTAACCGTATCAATGGCAACCACTTAAAACGCTGCTGCCTTTTACTTGAAAACTCTCAAACCACAAGATTCCTCCTCTTTTCTGAAGAATTAAAAAAGAGGAACAGACAGACCAGTGACAAATGGCGGTCGATCTTCTATCGTTTAAGATCCGTCGGGCGTATCATCAGGTGACAAACGATAAGCGCATGCAAAGCGAGTGGAAAGCAGATTTTGAGTAGCGTAAACGTCGCCACCGGGCAGCGGAAGATATCTCGTGTGAATGGACCGACATAATGTTCGAACCTGACTGATAGACCGAAAAAGGACAGGCAGACTTAAGCCTGTTTGTCGGCCCTCACGAATCAGCAGCAGCTGCGCCATTGCTGCCTTGTGGCCCTTTATGGGGCCCAACAATGGGCCTGTCGTATTTGGACAGTATTAGCGTTAAATTTGCTCAATGAAATAGTTTCACATGAACGCCTGAACGGTGTGTAACACCGGGGACATGGATCCTGAACCAAGTCAAAGTCGAAAAATCTTATTCGACTTTTTCGAATCCTCGAAATGGCCACTGTAGAACTTTGTGTTTTCTCTCTTTTCCTCTTCTTCCTTTCTTTCTTTCTATGTTCTTACGTGCGTGCTATTTTAGTTTCTGTGTTTAATTTCTTTGTGAAAATGTCGTCAAATTGCTTAGGACCCTTTTCTCATAATTTTAACGTTGTTTGTTTATCGACATTCTGAGGTATAAAGAAATGATTATTCAACTAATTAGTGTTTTAATAATGTTTCGTTTTTAGAGCAGAGTACAGATCTTGATGTTACAGAATCATCTTCTTTGTTGAGAGATTGTATAGTAAAAAGAACTTGTCGTAAAGCAAATTGTAGCAGATTAGAACAGATTATAATATAAGAGAATCGCGATTATGCGATTGCGAAATTTATTAAACGAAATTGTATTATAACAGTGGGAATTTCCAATGTAAAATCAATTCTCGTTGTCACCAAGTCTAAAAGCCTATTAATGGTAACTAGACTGTAGACGTTTGTACATTGATAGGAAATTTAAAAGTGTAGAAATGTACGAATACACGTAAAACATCTAAAATACCCAAAGTACTCGTTATAATAGTAGATAAAACAAATCTCTATTTTGGTTCCATCTCTTTAATTAAATTCATAGAAATATGCATTTATGTTTGTTATGAATGTTTACGCTTATAGTCTAATTACAACCAAAATAAAAGGAAGTCACAGTCTGATTCTTAAAAGTAGTAATACCGGAATTTTTATCAGCAAAGAAAATTAGTTTTCGCCAAGATAAAAGAAGGTCGTAGTTTAATTTCCAAAAATAATACCAAAAGTCGCATTTTGTTTGTGCAAACTCACGAACCAGCTGAAAAGAGTTCCATTGCTTCGAAGAATGTCTCATGTTACATCAAAGCCGTATCTTTTATCATTATAGTAGATTAGTATCGACCGAGATAAAAGGAAATCGTAGTTTTATTTCCGAAAATAATACCAAACTTTTATTTTTATTTTTGTAAGGTCACGAAGAAACTGAAAAGGGTTCCCTAGCTTCGGAGAATGCCTCGTTTCGTGACAATGCCGTATTTTTTACCATTAAAGTAAATTAACTTCAAACAGAAAAATAAAAATCCTCGTTTAATTCTCAAGAATAGTATCAGAAATTGCATTTTGTTTGCGCAAATTCGCGAAGAAACTGAAAAGAGTTCCATAACTTCCGAGAATCTCTTTCGTCGTTTACAGTGAAATTTGACGGTAAATCACGTATTCGAGTGCTGGGCCCCGTCGCGTACAAAAGATTCGAATTGCCCGGGTATCACGTGCGCAACCCTCTTTATCCCCGTGTTACTACACACGCCGTCATTTGCATATTTCAGTCTGACTATCGCGAAATACCCTGGCCCGTCCTGTTTACTTTGCCCCCGATCTCTCTCGTTTATTTTTACATTTATTCCGGCCCAGTAAACGTTGTGTTATTCTCTCTCACTTAACGTTACGACTCTGTTTCTACGACGGAGAACAACATCCCGGGGTTAGATTCTTCGTTTTCCACGAAAATATGTGAGTTTACCGTTGACTCGCCCATTACGCCTCTTCCTACGTTTTAGAATGAATATGAGAAAACAGGAAAATATTTTATTGTTTCGAGTGAGAATGAAATTTGAAGATTGCGAAATATTTTATGATTAGGGAAATTTAGACTGAGAGTGTGAATCGTGTTTTTTTTTTGAATGAAACATGGAAACAATGTTTGGATGGGATTATCCAATTATTACATTACTAAATTGAATTACTAAATTATCATTACTTTAATGGATTACTACAATTACTATAAAGAAGATAGAAATTGTAACGTTTTCAAAGAAATTTGGAGATTGTGAAGCATTTTATGATTAAGGATTTGAGATTGAGAATGTAAATTATATTTTTTTGGTGAAATATGGGAATAACGTTTGGATGAGATCGTTCAATTGTTAAATTGAGTCACTAAATTATGATTAAAAAAAATGTGGAGATTATGAAATATCTTATAATTAGAGAAATCGAGACTGAGAACGTAAATCGTGTCTTTCTAGGACGAGTTGACTCTGTCTGATATAAATCGTATTCCTTCTGGCAAAAATATCCAAATAGTATTTGGAAATGATCATCAAGCCATCAAAATTGTCAAAATTAACGCTCCGATATATAAACCATGTGTTTTTGGAAGAAATACTCAAATAATATAGAAATCTAAAAGGAACATTTATTTCGAAAGAATAGTTTGCAGATTTTATGATTTACGGATTATATTTTACGGCTTTTAGCTAGTTTCTTTGTCGCTCGACAATTTAAAAAGAAGATTTTATGAATATCTTAAAGAAGGGATGAGAAATTATTATGGAAAGAAAATTACAAGAAGTGGATGTTGCGTCTTGTTTTGAAAGTAGATTTATTAAGCATATTATTTCTTTCTCTGAATAAATAAATTCTTTTACAATGGTCGATGAACCCCAATATATAATACAACATATATCAAGCGAAAAATATTTTTTAAATGATATTTTGAAAAAAGGATAATAAATTGTCGAAACAAGAGAATTATGAAATACAGATGCTCTCCCTTGTTTTCGATGCTCGCAATTATAATACATAATTTTTATCCATTTCTTTGCCGATATCAAGAAAACAAGCAGATTTAAGGTTTGACTACGTTGCAATTATAGAAAAAAAGAAAAAGAAAGAAAAGGAAAATAACTGACGCGAAACAATTTGCGAATAATTTCTCACAACGCGATCGTTAAATCTAATTGTTGTAATCGCCAATTAGAAGACGCAAAACGATCGACGGGAAACGTAATCGAAAGCAAACATTGCGGACGGAATATCTGGAATTGGCCGTTTGGGAACGCAGTGGCCGGCACTTTTCCGGCTGCGATTCGCCAGTTTAGCACGTGTAAATTCCAATATTTAACCAATCGCATTAACCTCTAATGCACAACGATGGACTAATGAAAATTGTATGCAAAACTGTTGGATTCGCATCGGCGGAAGTTCCGGAAACGCGGGCGCGGCCACGCGTAATTACCAAACGAATAACTCTTACGCTAAATACTAATTACGAAACAAATTACTTGCGTGTGTCATAAAGAAAACATTAATAGCTAAATATTTGCATAATATACTATCGACTGGCCGTTACGAAACGATATACAAAGCGTATCGATCCCGGTTATAACCGGTCGCTAGCTACTTCGCGCGAATTTATTGCTATATTAGCGTGAATGTTAATAAAGCATCGGAAATTTAATTGTTTGCACGACCCTTCAATCGTGTCTCGGTCATCGTTTCCACCGCTTGCTTTCACGAACGTCGTATCTTGCGGACCGATCGTCGATTATGATAGTTTTCTTGCTTTCAGTTTCCCGGTTAATTTCTTCTCGTTCTGTATTACATATTATAACTAGATTTCACATTTTTGTGATATTTATGAGAATTTTGAAGATGTAGAAATACAGAGGTATGTTAATTTGAAGGGAGAATATTTTTATTTCGCGAACTTTTTATCATATTTGGTTTATCTTGTGGATACAATAATTGATTAAGTTACCATAGGAAACTGATTTTATTTCTATTTACTCTTCGAATTACGACACGTGCTCCTTGGTGTATCACTAACCAGACATTTCACCAAGTTCTCAAGATACCATTCATGAAGGACGTAACTGGACTTCGTGCAACAATGCATGAAAAACAAAGTACAATTGGTAATCACCTTATTAACGAATTTACAAATTAGTCAAAAATAAAAAGAAGCCTCGAGAAGAATTGGCCTAAGGACGTAGTCAAATAATATACATTTACTTATTTATTTATAACATACTATATAGGATAGAGTAGATCTTAAATTTGCAATTTACGTAAAAAAAGAAAATCGTATTTCTATGCGATGTAAAGAAGAAACAAGTGAGAATGTGAACTGGTCTTACCCGAATCTTGCTCGAACCTTGTCCAAACCCCATAACGAGAGTTCAAGTGATCGCTACTTTCAAATACAACTAATTTCTGTATAATAAAATTACTCTATTACGCTAGTTCTATAGTGATCAAACATACACGCTAGTTTTCTAACATTTTCCTCTCTTCCAAGGATTATAATTTATTTGCCGGTATCTGAAGAAAAGGATTAACTGTCTCTCGATCACCATGAAACTTACGTTATCTTATTGGTCGCAAAAAATTTGTCGAAACATGAGTCACCGACGACAGTCTACGTTTTAACCAACTTTATAACTGCATAGTCACATAACGAACTGGCGAGTGTCGTTGAAAACTGGCGAAAAACGTGACCTGAACACTGGCTCGAGGCAGTTTAATTGTCCGTCGAGATATCTCACCTTCCCAACAGCGGGTGCAATAAGTAACGCTAGGCTAAAGATGAGGTCCAATGCATCAATGTCATCGCGAACAACATTGTTCCCCGGACGGCGAGGACTTAGGCTCTAACGACGTATTTATGGCGTCAAGTTGCGGCTTAAATAATAACCAGTCGATGATTGATGGTACGGCCGTGCACGCAGAAAATCGACATCATTATTGTTGTTAGGGTTTTGTAACATCCGCCAAGATGCTTCACAGATCGCACAATGCGCGCGCGCGAGCACGCATTCGAGAACGGCAGATGCGTATAATCTCTCTGTATTAACGATACCTCTGATCGAGACCTGGCCTTTATCTCGCAAATCAGTTCTGGGAACGACGTGGCGTCATCGATTTTCCAGCGATTTTGCTCGAGAATAGGTGCTACGCTAATGAGAACGTAGCCTAAGGTAGCGAACTACGGTTTCACACGATAAAAGGTACTTTTTTCCCGAGGTTTTTGGTACAACTGGGAAAATAAAAGATCTTTAATGCAATGTGGTTGCGATCCTTGAATATGTTAGATCTCAATCTCGCTTTCGTTCCAACACAGGGAAATTTTTCGTAAAAAATCTTGGCAAAATCTTAAGTATAGAAGTGAAACAAAAAATTATTCGAGAAGAGCTTCTACATTTATGAGAACGCGGCTTACGGCTACGGTTTTAAACGATAAATGTAGTTTTTTGGGATTTTTTGGTATAATTGAGAGACTCAGAGATTTTTTATTTAATCCTGCTACGATCCTCGAATTCTTCATACCTATATTCGTTTCGATCGAAAAAAGAAAATAATCTTCAAAAAATATTTAAGAGAAAATCTGGAATATAGAATTAACATGAAATTGAGATGAATATAATAATGTCAATAGGAATTTTAGTTTAGCTCTAGTTTTTCTAATATTTTTCATTTATTTATATATTTGATAGATGATAGCGAACGAATTTTTTTACTTCAATCTCACAGTTCTATATCATTCGAATTGTAATTATTACACGGATAACAACACGATATTATATTATTCACAAGTCAATACTTCAGGCCTTTCGCTATCTTATCAATCCCTTTTATTTGGTTATTCAATTATCTAACATAACTTCTGTCGTGTTCCAGAATCGTTCGAAAACACTCCATTATTGCAATCTGTTTTCAAGCACGATCTGTTCTAAAGTTTCCATGATTCTACGATTTCCTGCAATTATTCCTTTTACAAATTCCATTAAGCTCGTCGACGTGAAACGCTATTTTTCCAAAGTTTCGCGCAAGCACGCGGATATCATTATCTTAAATTTTTTCCAATATCCAATTGTTAAAGGAAGAAGTTGAAAAAGAAATTTCGTAGAGGAAAGAAATTTGCCATGATACACGTGTGTGGAATATTAAGAAGTGTTTTAATAAAATTGTTAGAACTTCGTTGTTCGACGTGATGAATCGTCCGGATATTCGCCTAACTTTTTTATGAGTTTCAACTCGGAAAATGCATCGTGAAACTTGATGAAAAGTATGAATTTAACATTCGAACAAGTTTATGTAAACGTTAGATTAGTTCAATGTTAACTTGAGATATGAAGAGGAAAAGCGTAATTAAGGAGCCACATTTTGTAGGCAATATGAATTTGTAGCATTAATTTATTCCAACAAAGTCTATTAATCATACAAAAGTGAAGGAATTCATTTCCCCCTAAATAGCATAACGAAATCTATGATAAGATATTCATCGTTCCAGTCAAATAGGAAAAATAGAGATATAAACGAATATATCCTGCATCGGTTATGCGACATTTACATAAAATTGAAGTATCTATGACTAGAGTTACTGAACATTGGCTAAAAAGTAATAATGTAGTTGTAAAAAAAATAATAAAACAGGTCACGAAAAATATGAACCTGCATAAAAAATGGCAATCTACTCAGAAGTAAATAATATTCTAATTGCAGAGGGTTAAATGTAATTTCTAAAGGAATTTTTTTTCAAAATTACCAAAAGGCATAAATATCGCTGTAAAGAAGAATAAAACGGATGATGAAAAATATAAAGATAGTTACGAAACGAAAGATACAAAAATATAAAACTCTACAGTCAATAATTCATAAGTAAACAATATTGTGATTATATTAAACGTAATTTCTTAAATAATTTCCTTCCGAAAATTGTCAAAAATCAGGGATGTCATTGCTAAAGTAATAAAACAGATCATGAAATGCATTTTCCCCTATTGCTAGTATGATTTACAGAAATATTTACGCACGGCATACCCGTTTTATTACAGATAATACGCATTGTAGATAATATAGATTTTCTGTTGCATATTTAAATGGAACGATAAGCTGTAATTTATTCTTTTATTACGTATAATAAAATGACCGACGACATCAGGATGCTATGGACAGGATATTCAAAGTGCATCCAACGCGCGAGATATTTCGCGTTCAAAGAAGATATACGAGTCATAATTCCTTTTCCCTTGTTCTCTATGTTCATTTTAACCTAACGACGATCCTAACCAAGATCCCCGTAAAATCAACATCGGTCACGTACGATAGATTGTATCAATTCCGCATGCGATACCAGCGGTTGTAAAATTTGTCAAAGCTTAATCTCCTCTTTGTATATGTTCGGCTTATAGCATTTAGCTTATATTTGAGAGAAATCTTGACTTAATATGGTCGACTGAATTTAATTCATGTTTATCATTGGTGCAATTCAAGATTTAACATAAGCTTAATTTTTTAATTTAGATATAAGTATAATGTAAATCGTTTTATTTTTATCATTGAATTTACTTGAATTTGTTCGTATTTTAACAATATCTAATTACAACTTAGCCTTAATTTGTAATTAATTTTAGTCCTAATTCATTCTTAACTTCAATCTTTATCTCCCTTCATTACCTTTTTAATTCAAGATCCAATTAAATTAAATTAAATTCAATCTCAACCCTAGAACTCTTCCACTCAACCTTCATCCAGCTATAACTCACATTAAGTTACATATAAAATTATGTATAATTTATCTAAGACATACTAAAAATTACCACCGATAATAAGCTTAAGTCTCTAAAAGCAAAACTCTATGATATTTCTATACCAAAGACCCTCTTTCAAACATCGTCAAATTAATTAGACAAATCATTACATAACTTCTTCGAAAGCTTAACAAACTTTCAATTAATCCCAAAACCACTCTAACTAATCATTCAACTAGCATCACTAATAATGAAGGCCTGTCAAAATTCTAAAAACGAGACCCTATAATATTTCCACAACAGGAATATTTTACTACCAAAGATCTTCTTTCAAACATTGTCAAACTGATGAAAGAAATCATCGCCTCACCTGTCCAAAACCTTACCAAACCTTCAATTAATCCCAAAACGAATCACCACTCTAAATAACCATTCAAGTAGCGCCACCAGTAAGTGAAAACTTAAATCAAAACTCAAGAAGCAGAACCCTATAATATTTCTACACCAAAAGGATCCTCTTTCAAAATCGACAAATTGATCAAATAGATCACTGGACGCTCTGCTGGTCTCTTTTCCAGATGCCAGTGGAAACCACGTTGCTACAAACGCGGTATATACATGGAATTCCACATTCTGCTCACGTTTCTCGACGGTAGAGGAACCAGAAGAGAAGAACCACGCGTTTTCAGTTGGGGCCCATTGAAAGCGGCGCTCACCGACAATAGGTTAAAGCGTCAAATTAGGCGGTGCAGGTCAACTGCATGGGCGTCCCTCGCCGTCTCTCTCGTCATCGCCGTGTCGGCTGAATTCTGTGCCCCGGATATAGGGTTGCCTCTGTAATGCCATAATACAAATAAGTCAGTCAGTCAGTTGGTACCCCGCCGCGTATACCCTACGGTCTATTATGGTTCTTGATCTCTCACCATTATGCGTCCACCTTTCTCCCTCGATTGTTGCCTGCAAAGTCATTCGAGCTAGCATCAAGCTTCTACACTCCCCTGTCCCTTTTATATCCGTCCTTTTCCAATGATAATCCAGTTACCAGTAGGCTCTCTCTTTCTATTATATCGCGGACATTTATGCCCTTTTGGTAGCCTCTTCCAACCTCGAATACGCCGTGTCTGTCGTCTCACCCGCGCTTAAACGTTCTATTTGCTCAATAGATCCTGCCTTGCTCTCTTTCCGAACGATATTTCTATCGAAAGAGAGGTTAGATAGGTTAGGTTGTTGCCCGTGAACAAGGATTAAGGATTCTTTTGATTTTATTGATAGGTTGAGTCTGTAACGGTGTTTTTCAGGAAGTAGTTCCTCTTACCGAGCAAGAATATCTCTCTAGAAAAGAGGTTAGATAGGTTAGGATGGTGTTTATTGGCTCGAGATTAAGAATTCTTTCGATTTTATCGATAAGTTGAGTACATAATTCTGCTTTTTGGGGCAGTGCGTTTCTCTCACCGGCGAATATTACTTTAGAAGAGAGACTAAGTAGGATGAATTGTTATTTATGGCTGGGAAATAAGACTTTTTTGATCTTCTTAATAAACTGAGGCTATAGTTGTAATTTACAACTAATTATTTGGTTTTGAGTCTGAGAATAGGAAGTCTTCTCTCTTCAATTAACTAGATTTAGAGTAAATGAAAGGGAAAATAGGAGAATATAATTTGAAAAATGTTATTGGACTAATATTATTCTCTTTATTTAGGGATTTTCAAAATATAGTTACTAATCTAGTATTAACTTGTACATTTTGGTAAAATTCAGATACAAGTTCCAAGTACTCGAATATTTATGAGTGTTGGTGTGTCTGCTATGTCTGCTACATCTCTACCAATTTACTCAAGGTACTCTTTCCTTTTTTAATCCTCTTGGTTCACGTGTTTCTTTTGCACGCGAATTGTATCTCGTTTTGAGACAAACAAAATTGGCGAACGAGGATCACGGCGGGCGGATCGCTCGCCATCTCAATTAACTAATTGAAACGATCGTTTTATTCGTTCGGATCATAAACAAAGTCGGTGCCTGTTCTCCATAGGAGGAATGGGCGATTCAATGGAAATGAAATTTTACTTAAAAGCTCTATCGCCGCGAGATGAAATGGCAGCCTGTGTAAGGGTGCGATATTCAATTAGCGCGCGGCAACAACGATGACACACGGTTGTCTTCGCGCGATGCTAAACGAACCAGAAAGGACCCTTGGGGATGGCCAGCTGTTAGCATAACACTGAGTCGGCAAGTGCTGCACGAATATCGCAAACGAATCAATCTTGTCCATCTAAAAATCATACATTTCCATTTCTTTTCCTGTCTTCTATCGTTTCCTATCTTTTCCCCAAAGAATCTGCTTTAACAAATACCTAAAATTTGACGAAAAGATTTTCAAAGACTATAGAATTTAAATTATTTTTTGTTAATTATTTTAATGAAATTATTGATGCGCTTATATGGAATATTTATAATAGTCTATTGATTATATAAAAGTCCTTTGATTTAGAAAAAATTTAATTGAAGATTTGGAAATTTCTGAATTTTTATTATCTTTACAGCTTCTTCTGTGCAATATTTTTTAACGGACAATCGTTAAATCGTGTAACACATTTTTATTAAGGATTGATTAAATGAATAATATTCTTGAGATAAAATTTGCTGCTCTTTTTTTGATTTGCTGGTGGAACCAGTTCTTCTTCCTGAACAGTGACTGCGCTTTTCAAATAAATATTTCGATCTATTTGCACAAGGGGGAGGACGGAGGGGCTACACACGATCAAAGGAAGGGAGACAAACTTATTGTTAGTCTATTTTGTACCCTACTGGTTGCTGGCTCCCGAATACATTTCTACCAACAGACGAATCGGAGTCAATAAGCTGAAACGTGTTAGTTGTTGTAACAATAAAACCATCCAAAATTCTAGTCGTGTAATCCCCTTCTAATAATATTTCTCTAGGGACAATTTCTTTCTTCTATTTTTCTGTCTTCAACGATGAACGATACAAATATTTTTTAAAAAATGTACCTATACTTATTAATGGAAGATAGGACGAGTTTAAGTGATCTATCCAGTGTCCTCTACATAAACAGACGACCTAGACAGCTATAATATCGCGATCTTAACTCGAACCAATTTTTTGGATGTATCAATCTTTTTATAATATTAGAATTGTTAGATAAATTATATAACAAAGAAAATAATTGTTATATATACACGCGAGAGATCAATTCGATAAGATAATTCGTCCAACGGTTAGTAGATTAATTCATCTTCGCTTAATGGATTAACATCGAGATTCATGACTCAAACGAAACAACTTAAAATATCCCTGCCCCTTTTGCAATACTCACAGAAATAATTGCATTAGGAACAGCTTGATCGTTCGAAAATTGAAGTCGATATGATTTTCTTTCTGCCTCAGCTTCTAATTTACCTAAAATACCAATAATCTTGTTCTCCAACAATGAACAAGTCCAATTTCCAACGTTAAAAGAAACGCATACATATTTGCATAAGCATTAACGTTTGTGCTTTGTTTCTCAAACTAAACAAACTTCACCTAGTCTCCCTCGATCGGCGATACCGATACGAAGCGGGATAGGTTAATCGTTGTAAAAGTAGAAGAGATTCGTTCGGGGAAAAAGTGGACGAGTATAAAGGTGAAACTACGATGTGAACGAGTGAACAGAATCGAGTAGTCGAGTGAAGCGACGCCGGGTAGGCCATAAACAAGTGCTTACCGCAATCTAATGCGTCTGTAATTGCTCGAGCACCAGTATCTTCCCCAACGGTCCCACTTGCTCCCGCGATTTAATTACTATGTAAATGTCGCATTCCCTAAACTGTCCGTTTCCCCTCCCCGCACCACGTCCCTGCCTCCCTACCCTTTTCCAGGCTGTCGCCCGATGTCCTTAATTACTTTATACGTTATTATAGCCCACCAACTACTGTCGACCGTACTCACTCCATCCGACAGCCCCGACCGTTTCACTCCATTCCGTTCGGCCATATTGTTGCCGGCTTAAGCCCCAATCTCTTTACCTTCTTCCTTGGATCCTCTGTTCTGGTTGCCGCGTGAGAATGAAAATCGTTGCCTCCTCCGAAGGTGGTTTCACCTTCTTTTAAACGATTGATACGGATTCTTTGCCGATGAATTCTTTTTTCGACGTTGATGAATCGTATCCTTCTATATTTCTGTGTTTTTTTTTCTTTTTTTATTTTCTTCATGTTATAACTCGTAAGTTGAGTTATAAGTCGTATACGAGATTTTTGTTATTGAATATTTGAATATAGTTTTGGATATCGAGATTTTTCTTCGAATTTTCGAATACGCTAAAGGTACACGCGAAGAAATAAATTTATTTGATACGCGTATGTTGAGTTCTTGAATTATTGTACAGTTTCCGGATATTGGAGGGTTCTCTTAGAATTTTGAAAGAACCAGAGATACAACGAAGAAACAAGCTTTTTACCTATGTATAATCTAAATTATTTTGTTGGTAATTAATTATCTTTAAGTGCCAAAATCTGCAGACGCACAAAAAAGAGAAAGAAAATGAAGAGTTAAAGACATAAAAATTCTTTTATCACAGAGTTGAATATTCTTGCGAAGATTATACATTCGATACAAACTGCATTCTTTACTATACCTCTATAGTATCTATTGATAAACAATGAATCGTTTCAGCTTTTTTCAAGGTAAAACAATTTATCTCGTTAATTCAGAAAGATCGGTTTCTCCTTTATGAAAGCATTTAGCAATCTCGAACGGTACGCTCCTTAACTACGTTTTGATCACAAAGTCGTTTCACGATATACTTTATAACATCGTAACACGGCCCGGAATTACGTATCTCATTATTCTTGTCTCGTACGCCGGCCTGTAACAGTCGTGTCATTAACTGGCGCTATTTCCGAAAAGTAAAATCTCCACAAATTCCCTTTTCAGCTACATTTGCGAATAAAATCTGAAATTCGTTAATAATAATAATGAAAATAATAAAAATAAAAGTAGTATATTTGTTCCTTTCAGCTCCTTGACCATGAAAAGGAAAATTTATCCTTAGTTACTTTGCACTCTCAACCGTGTGTTCTTCTGATACATATATTTACACATTCCTCTTATCAGACTAGAAATTCGTTAATCCTACTACGAATAAAATCTGAAATTTCTTAATTTTTCTTTTTAGAACGATTCCATTCACAACGACAAACTAAAATTTTTTAACGGTCAATTATTACTATGTGTCACTATGTGTCACAATATCCAGTGAAACCATCTTTGGCACTAATTGTATGTTTAAGACTGTACTATTCGTGCTGTGTATTAATTCTTCGCTGACAGTAAGCATATATTTATTTAGAATAAATGTTTCGTAATTTCTATCTACATTTACGCATCGATTTCAAATTGTACCTTTATAATCACGGTAGTTGTGTCTCGTTACTACACTGCGGGTTTCTATGCAGTTATAGGAAAGTGTAAAGTTACATAGAATATACATAGCATGAAAAGATATATAAAATATCCAAAACACAGTGCCTCCTATAATACTTGCTAGGTAAAGAAATTTTCTGCCAGAGTTCTACCTTTTTAATTGTATTCTAAAAAATGTGACTCTACAGTCTACTTGCGGTACTAACAATAATTTCAAAAAGTTTCGAACAATGCGCATGATATATTAGTATTCTGTGGTAAGTGTCCCACAGCAGATCGATACAAAACGTAACATTAGTGGTTTCAGTCAATGTTCCGTGTTACTTTAAAGTTCTGTCGATAAATCGTAGCGCCCTGAGGGTCGATTACCGATTGATTCGTCTTGCAGGATCGTCTTTATCCCCGGTCCTACTATGTCTTAGCTGGTGGACAGTATAAATGGGTTCGCTGTCCACAGGAGTCCGATAATTTGGCAGCCGAGAGGGTTGTAAGAGGGCTTTGACCAGTTTGTCAGCCACTGATGTACCTAAGAGGGTCCTTCGGCTACGCTACGTCAATTTGTCTTGCACCGTAATGGATAAACTCCCTACGATTTGTCACTGACCGATTCTCATTCAAAATCAATTGATCGCGAACACCTCTTTCGTGCATTCTCAATATTTTTTAATATTATAGGGATCGATATCGTAGTTATTTTAAAACTCATTTGAAAGTGAGGAGTGCTTTGTAATTACTTCCTGCTGCATATGTTCGATCATTTCCGACTCAATTATGTTTTTTCAACACGTTGTCCGTCAAATGAAATATATATGTTTTGAGAACACATTAGCAATAATG
This sequence comes from Bombus pascuorum, assembly GCF_905332965.1. Taxonomy (NCBI): domain Eukaryota; kingdom Metazoa; phylum Arthropoda; class Insecta; order Hymenoptera; family Apidae; genus Bombus; species Bombus pascuorum. The sequence continues at coordinate 4,903,427 of NC_083501.1, read as the reverse complement.
TATACATAAAAAAACTTTTCTTAAATTTAAAGTCTCAAAATTTTCTTAAATTCTTTTTGAATGGAAAATTTCTTATTCGAATAGTAAATCTTTTATTGAATGTTTTTTTTTTTTTTTACTATTCTAATAGAGCTAATAATTTCATTAATTATGTCATTGTGTTTTCGCTAAGTGTGTTGTATATGTTAATTAATAATGTTAATTTGCATTGACATAATTTTCGAAAGATACAAATTTTGGATTAGATTTTTTCGGACGCAATAACATAATTTTTCACATTAACTATGTTAATTATTTTAGCGAATACGAAACTCTATATGCATTCATTACATTTACCACATTTTCATATATTGATATTTATTACTACGTAATTATATGCAGTACGACTGTTGCAGAATACGGTGTAGATTTTGCAAATAATTCCTAAAAGCACTGGCATAATGAGAAAGATACGAAACGTGCAAAGAAAATGAGTTTTCATATGAAACGTGAAAGTAGAGTGCAATTAAAAATGTACATACGGTTTAGAGATAGCTGGAAACTCAATTAAGTATGAATTATTAAAAATAAAAGAGCTACAATGTAAAGGGTGAATCTGTACATATGAACGTGATTAATATGTATCAATTATATTTCGTATAATGCTTTATATACATTTCTACATTTCTATACCATGAAGAAATTGTTACTTTTTATTCATTTTTCTAAGTAAGTGCAATATGATTGTATTATAGACTGGTTCTCATTGAATGTTATCAGTATCTAGTGACAAATAATACAACTGTTATTTCGAAACTGCGTTATCGACCTATAGTACGAGTCTTTACAACAAGTTACAAGGAAAGGTATAATCGTTGATTAAGTACGGGATAAATGTAAATTTAAGAAATTATACGATAATGTTGAGAATGAAATCTAATTCTATAGTGATTCACGCACTTAACTTATCTCTATTAAAACAAATATTCTGAATTAGGACATAATATACGTATTAGAACAAAATATATAACAAATATAACTTAATTCTAACGTAAATAATATATAATTCATATTTATTTTTACAACATAATTATTGTATAAGCATTTCTTTTAAACTATTATAAATTAGTAGTTGCATTTTTTACAAGTCATGAACTGCTATCTACTGTGTAGCGAACGAACTACAACTTCGAAAGTTTTTGGATAGATGGCAGCACATGGCCTGTCCGTAAACAAGGAACGCAATTGTATCCGACAAGGACAGACATATGTTTTGTTAGACGAAGAGAGCGATATTGTGCGATAAGGACAGATATACGATCGGTGTTATACTTGGCCGGCGGTGTTAGAATTGGAGGGTTAGGGAGAAAATTATAAATTGCTGTTAAAGTATTTCGATTTATTAAAACTAATCAGTACAAAAAAAAGAACTACTTATTTCTCATATTTAATTATACTTTTAAGCAATCGAAACAATACGATTGAAAATGGTTCCATATAAGTATACGGAGTCTATGCATGTTAAACCATCTTTAACTTTATTAAATCTGATTAAATTTTACTACAGTAAGGGAGAAATAAAATTCTCATATTTATCTAAACGTTTCTTATATATATATATAATACAAATATAAATATAATAGAATAAAATATAATACGAAAAATATCGAATGTTCTTCCTGTAAAGTCCACGAGAAAGCGCTAATGTTGGCACAATAAACGTCACGTTACTAGGATGTAGCAGAGAGGTAGTAACGTCGTTCAAGCAGAAAATTTTATTGATGTTCAAAGTGTTTATTGAATTTTGACATTTCTATGGGTAAACAGAAATGTCGCACCACACCGTTTCTCCATGGCATCGTGAATAATATCATATTCATTTGGATCATGGACTGTAATGATGAAAAGGTGCATAACCAATTTCAATTACATTAGTGGTTTCTTTACCAATTATTCCAGTTTAATAGGTCATATATTTTCAACAGTATTTATAATCTCGTATAAATATTTTTACCATAGTATAATTATTTGTTTTAAAGTGTATTATTTTATTTATAAAATGTACTATTTTCTAAAATATTTTATTTTTTATAATTAGACTGGAGATGTTTATGCATTTTTGGAAAATTAGAAGTTATAAAAATATACAGAATACATATGTATGTATAAATTTGAAAGAAAGTTTGAGAATATCCAATATAAAGTACTTATTATGATATTTATTTATGCGTTAGACTGTTTGGGAAGTTTGTAGCTTTTTCAAAATTAGAAATTTTAATAAAATAATATGTTGTATCATCAAGAATTTTTTATCTCATTACTTATTAAGGTATTTCACTCCAGCAGTTTCATTTATTTGATATATCATTTATTCTAACTTTTACACATATATTAAAATGATAAGATATTAGCAGAATATTTTAAAACCATGCAAAATATTTTAAACAAATAAGTGGCAAAAAGTGGTCAAAAGATTTTCTTAAATTTTGTTACAAACAGTATAATAATATGAATTTGCATAAACAACAACAGTATAGTCATAATCTTAGTTCAGTAGTGTAGTCGTAATACATTAAATGATTTTCTTTACTTTTTAGGATACTATATAGATATATAGAAGATACTATATACAATAGTGTTTACTACACTATACAAATTAAATCTGAGATTTGTAACAGTGAAAGTAATCAAAATGTCTAAGAAAGTATCCTTACAATATAGCAGCATAAAAGATCTACAGCAAAAGACCAAAATCAATTACATTGGGAAAAAGCCCTCAGATATTTACAAAAGGCTCCCTGATATGTATAATCTGGCTGAGAATGCCAAGTTACAAGGAGAGGAAGAGAAGCAATATATCATGTTAAAAAGATGGATGAACTGCATTGATTGGTTGAAAACCACTCGAGAATATAGAGATGACAGAACATTCTTGAATATGCATATCAAACAGGTGGGGAGTGGCTATGCTTTATTAAACTTATCATTCACAAATAAAGGTATTCCGAATGTAAAGTTTTTAGGTGTTATATGTTAAAATAGATTTGGGACAATTGATCCGAGCAAATAAAACATTGTGAATGTGTCTTGCAGATCAATGAAGTAAAAAAACTACTTGCGGACTTGAATCAAAGATTAGATGCACGATACAAACTGCAGTTGAAAGAGACAACATCGGAGAAGATTAATGTAGAAAAAATGGATGTAGATAACGAAAGAGGAATAGATGCTTTTATGACTTCTGTTGATGGTCCTATAAAGTTACCTGAGACACCAACTAGGGATCCATTGGTCAGTGATAATGAAGAAATTATAAACTGTGATCAACTATTTCAATTAATACAAAAAGCAGATAGTAGATATTTGATTATTGATATCAGACCTAAGTTGAAATATGAAGCTTCAAGAATATTATCTGACAAATCTGTTAATATTCCTAATACCATAATAAAACCTGGGTAGGTGAACATTATTCTCTATATTATTCTAAAATAAATCTTTTTAAATAATAAATCTTATATTTTAGCAAATTAACAACGTATTTTGAAGAATATCTTCGCAAAGATAAGAAATCTCTAGACTTGTTTAAACATAGGGCAGCACAATATGTCGATGTTATAATCCTGACCGATTGGGATACATCGAGCAAAACATTGACGCCTGAAAACCACTTAAATATACTAAGGAAAATTTTAGAAGATTGGGATCCTGGTATAAAATATAAAAGAATTACGATTTTGGATGGTGGTTACGCGGAATGGTTAACTCGGTATCCAGCATTTACAACAAATCCTAATATTGTAGAGCCTAGTTTACACGACATTGCAGACGAAATATTAGATAACATAGAGTACCCTGAATTAATACACTTAGACGAGGAAGAAAATATTATTAAGTCACGTGAAAATAAACTAATTAAATTAAAGCCAGTAAATAAGAACGAAATCGCGTCGAAAGGTAGCATTACGAATGATAAAATGTGGTACAAACATATGGACTCAGAAATAAGTAACAATATTACTATGCGCCCTAAGAATTTTATGAATAGTTCTATTGAAGCAGATAAAGTCCCCAAAAGCAACACGAGTTCACGACAATATGATAATAATTCGTTGAATCTTCAGCATAAGAGAACATCGAATATTATTAAGAAGAATGACATGAAACCAATAGTAGATAGAAGTAGCAAACCAGTTTCCTTGGACACTTCTAATTCAGAATCGAAAGTAGTTTTGAAGTTAATGAAACAGTTAAATGAGTTGGCAAAGAATAAACAGGACTTGGATCAAGAAATCTTAGAACAAGAACGCACTTTGTACATGCAACATGATACTAAGTACAAAGGTTCGAATGAGGAGGAATATATTCATAGTAATGTAAAGGCTTTGCACTCGAAATTGGAAGATAAGGTATTGAATATGCTTAAATAACAAATTATGTTTGTTATATACCTAATAAACAATTATAACTGATAAAACTAATCGAGACAAGTAACCAGTCTTTTATATAGTGATTACATGCTAAGAATATAATGGGTTTCCTTACAGCAAAAAGAATATAAGAAAATCGAAGATGAACTTACCAAATATTATGGAAAAATGGAATCAATTAAATTTAATCCTACAGAGGAAAACGAAAAGGGCAATCTCGAGTTCACCCTAGCTTTACTGAAACGGCGAATGAAAGATACTTCTGCGGAGCGAAAAAAATTACGAGAGTGAGTACACAAATATAATATTAAAAGTTATTTCATTTATTAATTATACATCTTTTTGCCAATAGAATATCTATGAAAAATAATTACAAAGAATTATCGATAAAAGAGAATGAAAATAATATCCACAAGGAACCTCTGAAAATGGATAGTACATCAATGGGAGGAAATTTAGAGCGTTCGTACTCCAGTCCAAACTTATTACAGGTATCTAAAATTAGTTTACAAAAGAAGATTTAATTTAAAAACTCGATAACTTAATGAAAGTTTCTTTTTATAAATCGCTCAGTTGATGGATCGTAAAGCACCGCAAGTAGACAGAAGCTCGAAGCCACAAGTCTCGTCGTACAATCATAATGGGACTTATGGTGATAATAAAATGTCCCATTTGAGTTGGGCGAATCGGGAAGAAAGAATGACACCTGTTCATGGAAGTGTTGTAAGTATCAGCATAGCATTAAAAAGTTGAAAAAAACGTGATAGTAACATAAAAAAATGTTTAAAACAACATTAGTGGACATTCATTACCTCATGTTGTTTTGTATGAGATTCCATTGACAATTATAATTGTTGACAGTCACGTGTTTACCGTCCACGTGGATAAATCAGAATAAGACATACTAAATGTGCAATTTACGAAATACAATTAAACTTTATATTAATTATTGTTTTGTTACATTAATACATAAAAATATACTACTCATTAGAGAAGATAGAATGAAAAAAAGTACAATTTAAAACTTCATAATAGAATAAAATCGCGTGATTTTTTGTTTCTGTGTGGCAAATAAACACGTGAGCACAAAAACATTTTCTACCTGCATGGCTTCTAAATCCAATTTAGTTAAATCTTCTCGAAGTAACGCGTCACAGATATGTATCAGTATATGTCTGACTATCGTCACCAAACGCTACTACGGCGAAGTTCATTAACAAAACTTCAATTAAACTCTAAGATCGCGCGAATGAGTGTCGAATACATTAGAATTAGCAAGATTATAATATAGAATAATTAATTATGATCGACCTCGTCTTAAAATACGTAGTAAATCATGTAATAAATAATTTATTAACAAATAACGTGTAAACGAAAGATGGTAAATTTGTCTAGAAAATTTGTACCGAATTTCAATGTTTATTATTTTAAAAAGGTAATTGATAAACATTGAAGACTTTACAAGACAATAAAAATAGACATAAAAGAGAATAAAATTCTTAATTTTCATTATATAAAAAGCTGTTAAAAAATAATTTTATTTAAAGAAGAGATATGTGCCAATAAAGAATAAAGTATTTAGTATAGTGTCTTTCTTGTTACTGTGTTACAGTATCCAGGCATTACAGGGTTAAAAAACTTAGGCAACTCGTGTTACATGAACAGTATTATACAGTGCTTAAGTAATACCACGCATTTAGCCAAATACTTTATGGACAATTTGTACGCCGATGACCTAAATACTAATAACGATAACAATACGCAAGGCCAGGTTGTGGAAGAAGTAGCTCAAGTGATTAAAGCACTCTGGAGAGGTCAATACAAGAGCATATCACCACATGATCTTAAGGTCTGATATTTTTATTTCTTCTATATAAATAAATCAATAAAAAATATTCGTATAAAGATATAATCTTTTATCTTTCTCTAGCTTCAATTTTTTATATTTTTTAAATTCGCTTTCTGTAATTGATTTGCACTTAAAAAGTTGTATATTATAATGCGTGATATTTATTTTCTCTTTTTATTTATGCATATTGTACTTTTAGATTCATGTATGCTCTAATAAGTGTATTATAATTGTTAGATCGCCGTGGGACAATACAAATTACAATTTGAAAGTTACGAACAACAAGACTCTCATGAGTTCCTCACTTTTCTCCTAGATTGGATGCATGACGATCTAAAAAAGGTAACATCTTACCCTATTACCATTAAATACTAAAATAAATTCAACAGAAGTTAAATTTTTCATTGTTTATAAAATTTTGTTCTTGTATTTATAGAATTGTAAAGTGCCTCTGGAAATGACAGTCGCCGAGAAAGCCTGGGATAAAGCGATGGATTCCCAAAAATCCATAATATCAGACTTGTTCTTTGGACAATTAAGGTCTACTATCACGTGCAGCTTTTGCAAGCAAAGTAGTACCACGTATGAGATTTTCAATAGCTTGACAATGTCGTTACCTCATGCCAATCGGTGTACATTAAACGTAAGCTTCCATTTTCCAATTTAAAATTAATTTTTTGCTGTATATTAAACAGGTTCATTAATTTTATAGGACTGCATTTTAAAATTTGTAAGTGGACAGAAGGTAGTAGGATGGAAGTGTCCAAAGTGCCAGACACCTCGAGAAGCTACGAAGAAATTTGATTTCGTAAAATTGGCGCCTATTATGGTTATACATTTAAATCGTTTCGCCGAGAGTGGTGGATGGCTCGAGAAACGAAACACTGCTGTAGATTTTCCACTCACAGATTTCAATTTGAAACCATACTTGGTGGCGGATAGTAGCAGTGCTACAATTTCGAATATTCGCAGTTATAATTATAGTTACAGTTTATATGCAATGTCTAACCATTATGGGACCATGGAAGGCGGCCATTATACGGCCTTCTGTAAAAACGCGACCCAAAATAAGTAAGTAAATATTCTTCTTTAGCCTCATATTCATATTTATTCTTTATGGAACTTCAAAGTGATAATTGGAGTAGTAATAAGGCAATAGTAATATTCACACAAAGTATTTATTACAAGGAAGAAAAAGAAAGGTATAGATTCATATTAAAAAATACAAAAGTTTGTTATTATAAATATTAACTAATTGTAAATTTATTGCACATTTGGAGGAGTTATTTGATTTTAATTAACTTTCTGAAAAGTGGAACTGTCTCCTTAGTGCACTAGCCGTTTCAATTATTAAAATTAATAACATTAATCATGTGGTTTCTTTTCAGGTGGTATAAATACGACGATCAAACAGTCACGGAAGTTACGGTGAATCAAGTAAGGTCTCAGAACACCAATGCCTATCTCTTATTTTATACATCTTTCTCGAGCAACATTATGTAGTATTAATACAAAGGGCTGACTTATTACTTAAGGCCATGAATGTTCTATGACGATGTAGATAATTGAATATTTTTTGTATGTACATGTATGAAGTGTATTAATTATGCGAATGTATACACACACAAACACACAATACTACGACGTCATGATGGGCTTTATTGGTGCTGGGATACGTTAAACAGTATGTAAATAAATAGCGTTGAACTGAAATTTATTATTTCGGTAGTATTGAAATTATATCACGTGATAACAAAATTAGTGAAACAAAAAAATGATATGTTATGAAAGAAAATTGTATTTAGGACGCATTGCAGCCTGTTGTGATTATGCGTTTCAGTAACGTTGTTACACTCAGTACCTTAATATGTTGTAATATAAATATTTTATGTTGAGCTTGCATTCTTCAAACACGAATGCAACACGTTCCTCATTCAACGCAATAATTTTATTATCGACAACTTATAATTTTGTTAATTTACACATTGTATAAAGTTATTTATAATCATTTGTTCATTGTTCTTGTATTATTTCAAGGATAAACAAACTATTCAGAGCATAAATTTTGTTCCAATTGTGTATATGTTGCATGAATTCGACAACGTATTATGTCAGCATTTTGCAACTTATTTGCAAATTCAATAAGATACAACGACTTATTATATGTAATGAGAAATGCAAAGAAAAGTAAAAGTAATAGGAAAAATCAATGCTTTTGGAGCACATGTAAGCAACTATATAATAAAACAGTTGTAAAATACTGTTTTTATATGACATTCGATGAATGTGTATAGAAAAGAGAAAAAAGAATAAATATTTGAAGATACAGTGTTCATATATTATCAATGCTTACAAAATTATTGTTGAATAATTGTGTAACATCTATCGGATACGAATATCTCCAAAAAGTGCCATCACTAGTTCGCTTATTTTGTATATGAAATAAAAATTTTCAAGCTTATGAATTCACAAGCGCTCATTTTTATTTGCAGTATAAGTTAACAATTTAATCTCATCATTTTATTGGATAAACACTGTTAATTGCATTACGCAAGTGTTTTCGAAATTTTTATCGTCTAATTATACAATATAATTTAAACGTGTATGTATATTTAAAAAAAAAGAAGATATTTTAAATATGGAATGTTTTTACTCATTTCACAACTAAATTTATTGATCTTGATATATTCTTTCCATAGAGATCATATTCATTAAGACTTAATATGTTATTTATGTAGTATTATTAAAAGAATCCGCACAACTTCAGTAAAAGCGTTTATACAAACCATGAGGTTTTTCGATTAAATTATACAAATTCAATTCTAGAATTACCGATTTTCTAGTTCGATATTGATTACTAAGGATTTATCCACTTTGCAGTCTATATTTTGTCGAAAAAGTTGTGCGTGTTGCCACGCGCAATTGCCTTGACCACCGGAAACAGTTACCGTGAGAATTAATTTCACTGCTCCTTTCAATTGATCCGTACGATAATCAGAAATATCGCTAATAGGTAAAATTACAGACTTATTTTGATTTGCATTGTCAAAAATCGCTTCTACTTCCCACGATACATTAGCTTCATAAAATATTCTTATGGTAGCTTGTAAATGAAACGTCCTCACGTACAGGTTTGGTTTCGTGACTACAAAGCACCATTTTATCTTGCCAGAAGTAGCTTCTGGAGAACGAGCTATATAGGTAACCTTCCAATCGTGCTCCTCTTTACGAAACATTCCACCTTCGATCTTGTTCGTTCCATTTTGCCAACCAAATATATTCGTTAATGCCGTACCACTATTATCTGTTATCATATATACGTCGTTAACGACAGAATACTGCAAACGAAATGCCTCTCCATAGTTTGAAATGTCCCAAGAATAATTTTCTTTTGGTTTCGACTGAAAGATTTAATTAAGAATTAGTTTTTATCTTGTGAGTTTTATACATATGTGAATCAATTAATGTTAATTAGAAAGTGATTCCATACCTCAGAAATTTCTCCTCGCGCTAATCTCCACTCATAAGAACCAGTAGATCGTCCTCCATAATTCTCATTGTCATCAGAATTTTTTTTATTGGGCACATGAATCAATTCTACAAGTTCTAAAAGTCTTCGTTTTATCACATATTGCCGGCGAGTGGCACTATAGTTTGGGGAAGATTGATGATATTTGTTCAATGATTCAATGAACTGTATCAGTTTACTTTCACAGGAGATATCTCTTCTTTTCAGCACTCCTAGCATATTACGCGTATATCTCCAAGTAACATCTTGCACCTCGTCTTTTGAATAAGCTATTACATAACTTAGTTTCTTTTTCCAGCCCTTTTCGTACATCAACGGCCTGTCCATGACATCTTCGCATGGATCTAGATGAATCCATCTTTTTTCGTGTATAGACCATACCTAAGTTATTAACATATTATCCTTGTGTGACCGATTTCCATATTGAAATGAGTTAACGAGTACTTCTGCACATATTTCCCATTTATGCAAGGTCAGTGATCATTACACACCTCTGTCCAAACGTGATCTGTTTCATCGTGTACACATCTTGCATCGTATCCTAGTGTTCGACACAAAAGCGTGAATACGTTCACCCATTCTCCGCACCGTCCGCGTCTTAGAGTTAACAATGGTTCCGGATCGATATAACGAGGGAATTTCACCCGTGTTCCACATTTAGTACATCTGGAATGATATTTAACAATTATTAAACTACGTTCCAATAATAATCGCAGAACTTTTTGAAAAAAGGACATTGAAAGTTTTAATTTCAAAATTAATATTAATTTCTTTCTGTTAGCTATGTTTGAATTGAAAATTATAATGGCTCTTAAAGAATATATATTGCTCTTGTTCTATTTATAAAGTTTAATTAAATCGTACATTCGACATCTATATATTTAGTATAGACCTACAAATCCTTTCTTCAAAAAATTCTCCAATTATTCTTGGAATTAAAATATATCAAGTTACTTATGTATCTCCACTTGTGAACATCTAGGATCATCTGGAGGTACTGTGTTCTGATGTTTACAATCTGAAAAACAAGCAGTACACTTTGGACTATCGACCCATGTGAAGAATTTATATTTAAACCAATGTAACAATTCCATGAGAAATATATCTTTAACATCGTCAACATCATCCTCACTGTATTGTTTTGTAACACCTGGAGGAGACTGATTTAGTTTCACATGCCTGCAACAGTAAATTTGATGAACAAAACCAAATTTAGAGTAATGTAATCATTTTTAAATAATTTATTATTACTTGTGCAATTGTCTGAGTCTAGTCATGGTAGCTATTTCAAGGTCCACTATGGGTATTATTTTTTTAGCTTTCTCTTGCAAGCTTGCATCTTCGTATCGCAGAACTTTTTGAAAGTTGTCTATAATAGATTTGTAAAACCTGTTCTCTTCCACTGTGAATGTTAGCGGTATTAAACTATGCAATGCTGGGTCTATAGTAACAGATGCTTTGGTGCTTTTACTAAGCAATTTTTGTAGGGATTCCAATTTCGAAAGTGATGCTTCTTGTGGCAATGAGAGGCAGTCAGTGGTCTATTGAAAAAAAGAAATGTTAATGGCGCTTTACTAACTGGTCACAAATCAAATTAAATCTTATCATTTAACAAGATAGACTCCATACCAGGAAGATAGGAAAAAGGAATTCTACATATACTATACAATTAACTATTAAAATAACTATTAAAATTTAAGAAATTTCTTATATTGAATCATAATCTGAGTTATGAGGACTGAAGAATTAAAGTCAAACTAGTGTGGGGATAGTGAGGATGATGACGATAAATTAACGTCGCAGAATTCTGACCAGTTAGTAAATCACTATAGTACTTCACAAAATTCAATGAAATAAAAATCAACGACAATATCTTAGTCTTCAAGTATAATTACCTCGACGAAGCCAATATCAAATAAACATTCGATGCCTCCAAGAGCAGGTAGCAATTTTGTAGTAACTAGAGGATGATCAAGTCGTACTTCCCGATATTTTTTGTCATTTGGATGGGACAGAATGTTTTGACAAACAGTTAACAATGCATTTTCAGCATCATTTCGTATTTCTTCTTCGTTCTCTTTTAACAATTCCACAGATCGTAACAGATTTTTATCCATGGTTGAGATTTCTTTATTTTCACAAGTGCAAGATGACACGTGCAAGTCTAGAGGAAAAATGTGACATTGCAGTTGGAATGCAAGTCATTCAGTGGTGTTACTAATCGTCTAGTAGCGCTCTTTGTGAGAAATGACATAAACCGGGTAGAACAAAATAATTCGTGTCTTTATACGTTTGTATTTTAGAAATAACAATAAGTAGATATCTAATCATTCACTCAAATTTTCATCAAAAATGATCATGCCTCAGTATGATAAAAAAAGACAATTAGATACATACATATTTATAATATTATCACACGAAGATAAATTATCTTCTAAAGATATAGCAGGTACTCTTCTTTACCACTCATTGATACATATATAAGTAAGTATAAAGAACAATTTTTTTCTTTGTTGCAGGCATCTATTTCATTTTATATCGAATGAATGAAAAAGCGTGAATTATGAAATCCATAACATATATATTTAATCCATTCATTTGATAGCAACAGATTGTTGCAATTTTCCTATGTATGTATATTGTTTTACGATATCCTTTCGTATGACATTCTTTGGAACATACGTTCCATTATAATACATGGTAAAACCACAATTCCACCACTATATTCGATACGTTATTCTCAAACGAAGCCTGTTAAAAGTGCAAAAGTCCATTCCGTTTGAAATATAATGGCGTGTCTATAAACAACGTCCAACGCTGCTATTGTATGCTACTGATATCGTTAAGGAGCATCGTATACGATGTCACAGAATGGTGGCGAGATAAGAAAAGCATAGCCGATGCAACTCAGAATGCACTCGAAATGTATGACATCTGTATGAAAAGGACATTGTATAGCTGTACCATTTGCGAGATAAAAAGTAACATTCCTATCGGTATCACGATGGATTCGAATCAGATTAAAGAATTTTCCAATATAATACAATATCTCTTGTGATTTTTTCTTATTTATTTATAAATAGCAAAGTTTTAAATATAAGTAATTTTTAGAAATTAATGAATCATTCAACAAGACTGTTATTCTAAATAAATACTTATACTATGAAATATCAAATTTAAAAGTTATGCAGGTTAAGATTGTCCAGAGCCTAAGGTTATGATAGGCTATGGAAAACGACTTATCTATGGACTATATGGTTATGTCAATTCTCAAGATTACGAGGGAGGTCTTGGTTAATGGTATAAAGGCGGTTCTCAGTAAACGCGAAGGTTATAGGAACGGCCTCTCAAATTCCTTCTTCGTTGTAAAGGTAAGCCTGCAAAAATCATTTCTAAAGTTGTGACAAAAGTCTTGAAATTTTCTATCCTGATAAATTCTCAAACTTTACTGTCATGAAAGTGATTCTTTCAGATTTACTACCTTATGGAGTATATTTCCTAAATTCTAAATAATCAAAGCGTAGATTTTAGGGTTTTGTTTTTATTAGATTTTATTAAATTTGGGGAAAGTAATTTCCCTTAAAATTTTTTAATTTATTAAACACTAATATTGATCATTTCCAATCTTTTTTTTTTCAGTAAATCATTCAATTTTCAAGGAAAAAAATTGAATTGTAGTAAACAATTATTTCTTTCTAAATTCTTTTTATACCTCTTTCTGTCTTTTTTTAGATCTTTCTATAATTTCGTTAAGATTTAAAGAAGAAAAAGCTCGGTTTCTAAAAATGACTAAAACAATCGAACGAACAAAGGGAAGTACTGCGTATTTTAATTTATGGTAAGAGTAAAAGTTGACAGATTAGAGATACAATTTTTTGAATGAAACAGTTCGCGTTTCACTTTAGCGGGCCGTATAACGGCCTGATTTTCTACAACATTACTTTCTTTCAAACTCCGGACAATCGGTCGAAAGTGGAGCACTGCTTTTGTTTCATTTTTGATTATGTACAGCTGCCAGCATCGCGTTCTTAAGGCGGCCAACTTTTCGATGCTACATCCCTCTCGCTTTCTTTTTCCGCTTCTTATAGACCTACGATTTATCTACTACGTCAATTAACTTTAAATTAATTATTAAATTGAGATATCAAATTTAAAAGTTATACAGGTTAAGATTGTCCAGAGCCTAAGGTTATGATAGGCTATGGAAAATGACTTACCTATGGACTATATGGTTATGTCAATTCTCAAAATTACGAGGGAGGTCTTGGTTAATGGTCTTTAAATTAATTAAATTATTAAATTAATACTGCTTGAATTCGAATCATCCAACAAATATGAATATACTTCATTTTATTTTCATACAAGATAATCGTAAGATATTTGAATCATTATTTACTTTTTTAATATTAAATTATTTTAAATAATTCAATACTGAATATTCATTAATAACAATATTTCATTATCATTTCAAATGTACGATATTATTTTAATCATATGCTTCTTTGAATTTATCTCACAATTTATTTCTCCCTTTCGTTTGCAAACTAATTATAATTATCAATTAATGACAATATTGTATAATAATATTAATAATAACAGTAAAACAAGTTAATGACATTAATAGTAGCAATAATATTATTACCGAGTGTTACTTTTAATATTAAACGATTTCAAGTAATTTAATATATAATATCAATTAATGACAATATCACATAAAATAAATAAAATTTGAATTATTTGCTTTTTCCAATTTATTTCACAATTTATATTACAATTTATTTCTTTCTTCTCGTATCATGTCACCATGTTAAGTACATAAACGTTTGAAGACAATATCCGGTTTAAAATACGCGGGCTTTTTTTGTCACCGGAGGACATTCCCAGCGGTGAAATTATGAAATTGAATGTGCACGGGAATAAATTACCGAGTTCACACGGAAATAAACTTGATGGACAAACACGATGTCCGAGCGCAGACCGGCACAGATGTTTGTACACCCAGTGCAATTTTGCTGATTTCGCGAAACTTTCGCGAGATATTTACTCTTCGAAGCGTCGCGTCTCTCGTAATCGAATAGAACGACGAGTCTATTCAATCCAAGATCAAAAGTGTTTTCACAGAGAGTCGTTGGAAAAATGGAAAATTTTCCACGTCATTAAAAACCAATTTCTATAATTAAATCTTGAAAACCACATTAGGTTAGGTAATAAGTTCGTTCGTGTAGTTTTGAAAGATTTTCGATCTATTATTACTGGAACGTCGAACATACTTGATGTATTTGTGGGAAATTTAAAGATGTAAAAATGTACATAAAATTTAAAAATATAGAAAAATCTGACATATAGGACTTGAGATAATGTCTTTCAATACAGATCCATTTTTTTTTTTTTTTTTCTTTAATACGTTCATAAAGATACGAATCTATATAGGACTGAACATTCTCTGCTTATTTGTTACTATTGTAAATCTAATCCTTTCGCTACCATGCGTCACACGTGCGAAAAATACCATTCTAATTCTTGGAATGTCTACTTGCATTTTTTCATTATTATATATGTAAAAATATACGTGTCGTATTATGTAATACATTGAAAATTTGAAATTTTAATTGCGAACAGCGATTTTTCTTTTAAACGATGGTAGCGAGAGGGTTCATTATTTATAATATTTTTTACTTGCAGAAGAATAGAAGAATCTTCGAATTTAATTATTTGCAGAAATTTCACTTTCTTTTCTCATTATATCGATCTTTTTATCGTCGTATCAATTTTACATCGAAAGGCAAATTAATTTCGAAGACGAAAGACGCGAGGGGTACAGTACATGCATGAATCGGTCAAAGTAACGAACTTTTATGTAATTTTCAACTGGAAAAAATTTTGTTCGCGCCATCAAAGAATAATCCTAACGTTGAACGTTAGAGAAAAATAATTCTTCCATGGCATAACAAGTTTTCGATATATAGATCGATGTTATGACGGTCAGTCAAGGTAATCGCGAAACGTTACGCTGCTTCGCCGTTAAATACGGCAAATGAAATAATGGATAAAGTTTTACAGAGTATAGAGTTCAGGAACAATATTGCTTTTAGAAAGCAATATTTCAACGGCTCGTAAAGTTCCCTTCCCGTCGTATCGTTAATCGGTTTCCGTTTCGAGCGTGGGCGGTTTTATTGAAAAAAAAGCCACGCGAAAGATTCTAAATAACATTTATAAATGTTCTGTGAAACGTAATCCCGGCGATCAGTTTTAATTCTGCTTTAATTAAATCACATTATCGTCGAAGATAAAAAGACCAAAAGGAAAAGTAGATTCCGATAGTATTATCATGGTTATTTCATTGGTTAGTAGGATATTGATTTTATATTCTATTGTGTTTGATAATTCCTTTCAGATAAATCCTCAATATCCCAAGATTTGTTAATGGATAGGAAGTTTCTATTACTATATCTTTTCCATCAATTTATTCTCTTCTTCTTTACTATTTTCAAAACAATAATACATAAAATTAGTCAAGAATGAAGAGGAGAAGGAAACTGATTCTAGCAATATTATTCTTGTTATTTCTTTGATTGACAATCAAATTTTGGAAATATAACGTGAACTAGTTTTTCTTTTATAATATGCATAATTTATCTTAAGAAATGTAGATAGATATTCTGCCATTGACGGCGTATGTCGTTACAAACGTTGAGTCGTACTACTTGATAGAACCTTTTTTCTTGACATTGAGTCATACTACTTGATGGATCTTCTTCCCTATTTGCTTCACTATCGATAATTAAATTACCACCTGATCGTTAAAATTGGCGTACGTAATTTAATGTAAAATTTACTGTAAAATAAAAATTGTTTAAATCAATTATTGTTATAATTAAGTAATTATAACCAGTTAGATTCCGAGTGGTCAATTTATACAATGAAACAGGTTGTCTACAGATCTTCTTTGATCTTTTCCAAATAGCGAAATTAAATTTCTCCGATAACTTTTATAACACATTTTTTCAAATACATATTTATATAAGCAAATCATATGAAACTTCTTTTACGCAATAAAACAATTTTTTTCCATGAATAAATGATAGAATTAGTAATAAAAGCTCCTGAATAATTGATAATGAAACCTTGCTTTTCTCCGCCTTTACGAAGCAGGAACAATGCACAGCAATTTGAATTGAAAATTTAAATTCTGAACCGTAAACTAAAAATTCTGTTTTACCAACATAAAAATACTTCACTTTATGTTACATTATGGTGAATATCTTATTTTAAAACTAATTTAGTATTCTTCTTATTTAACACTTACATAATTTAAGCGCTACCGGAATAACGATATTTTATCTTATCTTATGAAAATATTTCATTTCAGGTAATCTAATATGTTATCCTATTTAGTAGCTCGTTAAGGTAGAATGTGAATTAAAAACACGGGGAATTAAGTGAAAACATCGATCACGAGATGAAGAGAATGATCGTTTCTTAAAAGAAAACTTTATTTCAGTTCGGTTGATAGAGGACGAGGATCATAGTTTGAGCAACGTTGACCTAGAATATCTGGTGGAAAAGCGACGAAAGCGGACAGGTACCCGCAGAGAGGCAAAGCGATAACAAAGCTCTCGCGGGAAGGCTGAATTGTCGTGGAATCCTTTGAAATACGAGATTGCACCGTCTCGGTGTGTTTCTTCGTTCGCTGGCTGCAAGATTTCCGTTAGCCTGGGCGAATCTTTTTCAACGGCATGGCTACTCGAGCCTTTCGAATTATCGATCCTCATTGTTGGAGCCGCGGATGCGACCAAGAGTATTATGCGCCAGAAAGAAGCCTCGTTGTTGCTTGCTGTTCCTCTTCCCTACGCGGTCCTTTCTTCAACAAGCCATAGGCTTGTGTAAAGGTACGTGGTATTTTATTGAACATTTTTGGCGAAGTGAGATTCTTATTAAAATGTTAAATACAATTTATTAGAACATCAACGCGTCTGCAGATCACATTATCCCTTTTGATTAAGATGTCTTATCTACCATTTCGAAATTGAATTGAAAAAAGAAATTGGTTTTATCGGTAATCATCTACGAAACGGACAACCTGACTGGTTTCAATGATTTTGAAATACGTTGTCAAGGTCAACATTCTGAACAACTTCTCCCTATATATGTTAGTGCTACTTATTTCGGATATTAAAGCCGAGTTAAGGTAACGTCATATTACTTTATCGCTTTAATATAATATCACTTTACATGAAAAAAAGAAACCTAGGGAACTTCAAATATTTGATATATCTTGATAAATGAAAGAATGTTGGATAGGACGTTTCAACCAGTGACAGTGCAGAAGTCAAATGTGATGAAACGATAAAAAAGTTTAAGTGGGATTTAACACAAAAATGAGTTAAAATAAAAAAAAAAGAAAAATATCAATATTATCACATGCTTCTCCCGCGATCTTCACGTTGTCGGTTTACTGCTCGCGAAACAAAGAACTCTTGTGAATATTTTTCTCTCCGAAAAACGTTCGACGCGTCGAACGATACTCGAGCACCTGAAGAGCGGCCTCTAGAAATCAGTAAGTTTAAAACGATCACTCGATGTTTCACATGTCATTGAGTGTCAAAGCTTTGGCAGCGGCGGGAAAATTCGAGAACGCCGCCTTCGCTCGACGTGCGCCGAAAATTCGATAAATTTCAATTTCCGACAAATAGCCTCGGCCAAGGTTCATCCACTTATTCTGCCTCCGATAAATTTTCAATATCCACGCCTCTATTGTACGCCAAACGTCCCGTCTCATCCCTCCATCTCACTTTCCTTCTCTCTCTCTCTCTCTCTCTCTTTCGTCTCTCTTGACCCGTACACGGGACATTCTCGTTCGTTTTGCACACGTGCCGGATACACGTGTACACACGGTCGTTAATGCTGAAACGTTGTTTTGCATCTCAAACGTTGCTTACAGCACGTTCGACGTCGATCGACAAGACGCTGATTTGCCTCGAAAAAGCGGGCCTCCGACACCAGCCTGGCGTAAACAGGTTAGATTGGAGAGACGTGTTTCCGATCCAATCATCGTTAGCATCCTTAATTTGTCATGGTAACGATGTAACTAGAAGTTTCCTTATAGAGGTTATGTTTTTAGACCGGCTAGTAATGGTGTTCTGCTTATTGAAACGTATTGGGCGTTTCATTTGTCATGGATTCTTTAATAGGAATTTTTGTTACCCTTGTTAGTACGAGAATTCCGTCAGGGCAAAGTAGGGAAGTTTAAAGCGAGGAATATTATGATTCGTGATATTTTCCCTTTAGAATTATTCTTTTTTAGGATTTCGAGGTAATTGGTATATTTCTAAATGGGGTTATGTAGCCTTTATGCTCTAATTTCTAGTCGATGCATCTTTCTTTATTTTTCATAACGGTTAATATGTTCTATAATATTTTTATAATATCATTTACATTTTTTTTAATGGTACTACATATCTTTTTATGCTCCAGTCGATGCATCTTTTTATCTTCAACGATCCAAAAATGCAATAGAAACTGTCAACGGTTAAATTAATTAATAAAACGTTTATCATAAATGGTATTTTCCTAAATAACGCGATAACACATTAAGAGAATTTCAGAGAACCTAGAGTCTCGTTACTTTGTACCTAACGGGACTATGTTTTCAGAATGTGCGCCATTTTGGACAGCCTTAAGGAATCCCGTCGTCGTCCCCGGAAATCGCATTCACCCTGTCAAATATCGTTACCGTTTGACGCATAATCTGCCGTGCACAGGGCCGTTAGAAGCATCAAAGGTGACATCGCTTTTAGATAGCTCTGATAGGTCGATATGCAAATAAAACCACAACTCGTGTTCCTCCCCTCTCTTAGAGGAAATCGTTAACCGAGTGTTCAGTAGAGTGTCGAGAGGCACCGGAGAACGCGTTATTAGTGTACGTTAATTCGTGTATAATAAGCTCATTAAATCTTTTTATTCGAGCATGGTTGAAGAGACGTTGCTTCACTCTGCGTTTTATTTTTCACTCTTCTTCCTTTCACCCCTACTCTGTCCCCCCATCGACGCGCCTCTTTCGCCAGAGTTTTTGAATGGCGTTTATTAGGGCCACGAGTCCGCATCGAGAACTACTTCGAGACTGTAGTAACGTCACGGAAAGATCATTAAATGAAGGAGAAAAAATGTCTTTTTTACTCAAACACGACGAACTTATAGCGCAAAAATCGTCTTATTCTCTCTTCTTTATTTTTTTGGTTTTCGCTCCTTTTTTTACGATTCGCTTTTCCGAAATTTTTCACCATGAGGTCTTGTCAGTTCTTAAGACATTTGACCTTATTATCGATAGTTCGCATATCGTGAATTTCACTTGTCTATAATTGTGCAAAATGTGATTATATGATTAATTTTTGATGTCCTGATTGGTGAAATTAAAAAAAGAAATGTTTGATTGTTTATAATTAAAATTTTGTTTGAGGGGAAATATCACACGTAATTAGGTACAATACAGAGTGTAAAATAAATCAAAAAGTCAACGATATTTTTCTATTCTTTAAAAATTATTTACTTCTATGATCATCATCAAACTGTATTCACATTTATGAAATACCAATAATTCCATTATATCTCCATAAAATTTATAGTTGGGCTATAGGTTAGACATATTTGCTTAATTAGGATTGAGATTATATTCGAAGCTTCATAACTACCAATGATCAGTCACTCTCTCCAATTACGCTATCCATTTTGTTTTCATAACCTAAATATTCCTAACCTCAACATGATACTACCTATCCAAGCATAATACTAAATTTCACTTCGTGTATAACGTACACCCTTGTTCGTGTTAGAACATTTACAAGAAGTGAGGTAACTTTCGAAAATAATTAGGTAACTATCATAATTTTTAAGTTTTTTGCGAATATTTCGGAAATTGAAGAATATAAAAAGAAGTTATAGCTTCAAAAACCAGATTAATGTTTTTAGGACTCGATACTATTGGTCCAACGGGATCTCCCTTCATAGAAAAATGGGGTAGGGGGTTAGGCTGATGAAATAATGGTGAATTATAACTGAAATAATAACGAAGTAAATATATAGCAACATTTCCTTTATATTCAATTATTTAAATTTTTTTTTAAATTCGCTATAAAAATAAAATGTACTTTTTTTATTGCGAGGTTCAGGGCTATACCTGCTCTTGCCCCCCTCCCACAATCCATGCCTGCTCTAGAAATCGATGAAGTATGCTCTATCCTAAATGATTATCTGTGTACATTAAATCTTCAGGCATTCCAAAAGTTTGCAGAGCGATGGTTTTAATGAAATTACGTTCGAATTTGTATCATCTTTGCATAGTCTATGAATAGATAAAAAACAAGTTTTTTGTAAATTATTTAAGCGTTTTCTACTGTTGCAGTAGATATCAAACTATGCATACAATATATACAAAATTTGGCAATAAACTTTAAAAAAAAAGAAAAGAAGGAAAGAGCTCGAATCTATATTCAGAACTGAATTTATAGAAAAGAGGTTAGGCCAGAGTAAAAAGGAAAATTCCTTAGTAGGGCTAAATTGGATATCACTTAAACGTATCTTTTGTCGAACGGTCGGCATTCGCAATCAAGTTATTTACAGTTCGTGGAGCAGAGATCCATAGTCATGGATAACCTCTTTCCTCGGTCTTCGTCGTAATAGGTTTTACGTAATCTCTGGTAATAAACGAATCCATTTTCTCGTAAATAGATTTTTCCTAACCTCTGTTTTTTTATCTGTTACTTAATGCCCTGTCAACCGGCACCTGGAAACTTCCACCATAGATAAAAATCGTCGCTCGACGCGCGCCCTGTCGTTCAACTGCTGAATTAATCCTATCGGAATGAGGATCATACTATGGTTCTCATCGAAAGAAAAGCCAGCAAGGGAGTCAATCTAATGGATGCGGATGGAGTTAATAAAAGTGCAGATTTTTCGCCTTATATCATCTTTTACTTTTTTTTTTTTTTTTTTTTTTTTCGTTACTGGTGGTTGAATTTTAAAACGAAGAGAGGAATAGGATTTTTAGAAGTCAATGGTACTCGTACTTACTTCATATTCAGTCGGTGCAATTGTGTCAAGAGGTTGAACCAAGAAATTTGGAGATCATGATTTTACACGTCGACTAGTCCGCTGAAATTGGAACCGATCGAAATCGAATTTCCGAGCGTTGGATACACCGATTTCTGACTAACTGATTCGGAAACGATCCGATCTGTATGAAATAAATAATGTAGAATGTGAAATGTGGGAAGGAAGTACCACTTATGTTAATTGCATTTTATACTTTCGATCTATTTTCACATGAGAAACACTTTTACCTCCTCCGTAACAAAAAGCCAAATTGGAAGTGTCCTTTTTATGGAAGAACCTTTGTTGTAGTTTCATAATAAAAATTTCTGATTTTTTCAGGTAGCATTTGATGATTTTTAGCTTTATTTCTCAATAAAAGAAAAATAATGTTACGAAATGGTGAAGTTTGCTGTATCTAAAAAAAATCTCTTCTACTGAAATATTGATAACTAGTCGCCATTCCCTATGCGAACTGGAATGTTCAAAATAAAAAATTCTTTTTGATTTATAAACTAGGAAAGCGTATGTAGTATGAGAGTTTCCCCAAATTTTCACGGTTTGTAAAAATGACAGTAGTCTGAAGGAAGAAGAAATTTTTTACCAAAAAGAAATCAGTTTTAAAAGCGTTTGAAAAATCAAGTAATTTAGATGTCAAAAGATACTTCTGAACTTTGTTTTTCTCAATATAAATGAGATAATAATAATGTTGAGTGTTTCAATAAAATTAGAGTTGCCTAAAAACTCACTATCATTAAGCCAAAAATTTCATGTTTCAGGAAAATTTGGATAAAGAATTTTAATTTCTTTAAAACTAACTATTGTAAAGAGTTCATTGCCTGAAAAAGTACTTTATAAAAAAGTTTTAATGAAGAGAATAAATTTTCCACTTAAAATAATATTTCCTTAAAAATACAAAAAATATTAACTTTTTAAAAAATATTCAGACTGCGTAGGTATGTACAATGTACATGTTTATCGCGCGCCTCGAGATTTAAAAAAGGTTCCAAAAGAGATGAAAGGTTGATGGTGAAGCCTAGGTGAGTACAGAAAGGGGTGGGGGGAAGAGGAAATATTGAAGGGAAGAGGAAAGAAGATTTGTAGCGTACGTACGAAATAAAAAGCACTCGAGCGACGAAACTATAACGGAATGGAAGATGAAACCTTCTAGTGATTCCTCGGGAAGGAAAGTGGAGGGAAGGAATGGGACATTGAGGGGCAAGTTCAAAGAAGATTACAGGGGGAAACATCGAACAGCGAGACATGGATCCGTTGAGAAGCTTTCTACGAATTTACTTGCTCGAATTACTGACAGAGTGCCATAATATTGTCATTTTATATATGTAGCGTTTTATTTTATGCTCATAATTCACAAATAAATTTCGTGATCTCTCATAACATTTATTTAACCCTCTATAAGTTCAATGTATCACTTAAAAATTATATGTCCATGTATCCATATACCTTGACTATAAAAAAATTTCCAGTTAAAGAGTAGCTTTCTTTCAGTTTAAATTATATATTAATAGTATTCATTTTGAAACAATTTTTGCGATATTGTATTTCATATAATAAATAATATTATACTTTTGTGATAGATTTTTATTTTTCAAATTAATGGTATTCTTTTTATATCCTAAGAAAGCCAAGTTCCAGTTATAAGTAGTATAGGTCAACTGTATTGAATTACTGGGGCAAACGAAGTCAAATGTTTTATGATATTTTAGTATACAGACGGACGTAGATACAAATTATTTTACATTATCAGACATTATATTATTCACTGTTTTATGAGCTCCTATCATTTGCAGGTTTGAAGTTCTATTCTTAGTGGATAATTACAATTGCGAGTAGAAAAACATTCTATAAATAAAGTTTTGTAAATGTTTCAAATTTTGAAGAGTAAAAATTAAATTACCAAGCACTGTATAATTCTCTAATTTAGATATTCTTATAAGTTTGAAATCCTAAAATTTTCGAACTGAAAATTAATATAAAATAAAAGAGTAGAAGAGAAGAAATAAAAAGGACTACGAATAAAATTATATATTTTATGTTTTGAGAAACATAAATTTTAAATTACCAGGCATTATTATTCTGTATATTATAAATGTTCACGATGTTTCACCCTCCTCGTTCCACTATCTTATAAAATAAAACTCTGAAATAAGAATTTCGAAGAAAAATATTCTTCGAAATAAAGTTTCGTACTTTAGCTTTTAAAGAGTATACGTTACACGAAGAGCCGTCGATTATGCGAAACTTTACTTAGAAGGTGTTCGAATCGATCAATCCTCCTTGCACACGTAACCATGAAATTTTAATGGAACTTTCGTCCACTTCACTAAAGTATCGGAACTAAAAAAAAAAAAAAAAGAAGAAAGAAAAAAAGGAAGGGGGAAAAATGTTGAAGTTCAAGCGAGAAATTCTTCAACGAGAAAATCAGCATATTGTATAAAGACGATGGAATGACAAATATTGAATCATTGAACAGATTTGAAAATTTCCCGAATTTTCATTATTCATTATCGAATTGTTATTCTGAATATTTAATCCGGCGAGGGAGAGAGAACAAAGTCATTTAATTATTATTCCGAACGAAAAGTCGCTGGGAATGAAGGGGAACTGTTATAAATTCCGTAGAACGTAACGAACCGTATTATCACCTTACCATCAAGTATCATGTCGCAAGCTCGGTGGTCGTGTGGAGTTTATGCAATAAATTCAACTTCACCATCCAAACAACTCATAAAATATTCAACGCTGACCTACAATCTGTTCATCATTTGAATATCGTGTCACGGACATAACAACATCCACTTCTGCACGGATTTCGTTATGATAATTCACGATCCTTGATACAGATAACAGATTTACCGGGCTGATCATTCATACCGGTTATTAGATTCGACGTACTCTGAATTATTCTCACACGCTGACGAAATATTTCATCCGTATCGGAGTAATTAATCAGTTGTTTCGAACTGGATCCACAAATATACCAGAGACCTTAACATTTTGGAAGAAGATATACGTATATGAATCTATTAGAAATCAAACTGATCAATTTTACTTTCTGTTAATAATTTCATTGTTCAAATACGTTATTAGGATTTAATTTCTTAGGAAAGAAATATTTCTTTTTACTAGAAATTATGACAATCCATATAAACAAATTTTTTAAGGTTTTAGAAGTAAAATTGATTAACTCTACTGTTTGTTAATTTATTCGTTCCATTATTATTTTATTATTCGATATTAGATACGCATCATTCGGTTTAATTTCATGGTTTACTTCCACCAAAAAAATGTTTCGAAACTATCGAAAGAACTACTGAATAACACGTTGATATCGTAAAATTTGTTGGGATTTTTCGAAAGGCCAGAACAATGAAAAAAATGAATAGGAAAATAAACGACCCACTTTCACAATGAAATGCAAGAAGACCTTTAAAGTTTCAAACATTCCATTTAACAAACAATTTTACGACACACTAAATACACATTAACAAACTTGCTAAAATTTCTTCAAATTATTTAATCGACTAAATTTAGCCAACCAGAAAAATTAGATTTTTAACGCGACCGACCTAGTTCCGTCACAAGGTGTGTGAACAACTATACAACTAACAACAGATTGGTAGAAAAAGAAGCAAATGAAAACAATGATCGAACGATAGTCCGAAAGAGACCACATTAATCAGAGAGATTCAATAACGTAATCATTTACCGATACGCGAACAGAAACCATCGAACAATGAGGCTGAGTGAATTTTCGTAATAAGAAATCGAATGGAGAGCGCTTTGTTCTCGGGGTGGCTTTTATGCGCGTTTAATGTTCCACCGTTGGAATCGACGTATTGCCAAGCTCGGTCTGCCCTGGTAGAAAGTGCAAAGATACGTTGTGACGATAGTGGCGGAAGAAAAGGGGAAGAAAAAAAAAGGTTGACCAGGAGAATTTGTAGTTGGAAGAATACAGCAGATATCTTCGGTATAGATCTGGCCGCGGGTGACAATGGCGGCCACAGCTATTGGCCCGTTTCACAAGCACGGTCCATATCAATACCCCTTTGTTGCACATGACTGAGTCTCGGATAAAATCCGCTTTCTCTCTCTCTCTCTTTCTCTTTTCTATCTTCTACTTTCCTCGTGGACGGCAGAAAGCCGAGAAATAATGCGCAAACTTTTACAGCGGATGAAATCCTTTGGAAAAATATTTCTTACGCTTCTATGGAACACTTGGAGCGTGCCGATGCGTTTTTGTTCCGAACGCTATACTTTCGACCATTGTAGAGCGCAACCTCTGCTACCTTGGACAGGTATGTATGAAACAAAGGCAATTTTCGAGGAGGTTTCGTGGTTTTAAGTTGTTCAATATACTGTTTAGTGTATTCTTTGCTGTAAGATTTTGTTCTACAGAGTATTCCAGTAATGATGATACAATGGACAAGAGGGCGACTCTACGCGAGGAAGCAAGTGGAAAGTGCAGTATAAACAGTTTTTCTTATGGCGCTATATTACTGAGAAAGTCGAGTTTAAACAAATTTGTTTAGTATATGGTGTAAATATATAATGTGCAAATAGGTATTAGGAAATTTATATTTTCTTTTTATGAGCATATTTATATTTGTAAAAAGAAATTTCATATGTTTTTGTATTGAATGATTCGTAGTTTAAATAATTCCATATGTCCAAATATAAAAGTCGTTGACCACTTAGTTTAAATAGATATTTTCTTTTCATAAACGATGTTATAGTTGTAAATGCAAATTTCGTATATTTCTATTTTGAATGATCGCTAGTTTAAATAGTGTCATGTATTCGAATATAAAAGACGCTGATTAATTTTAATTAGTAATCGTATACTGTATACAACATTTCTTAGGTGAAAATTTATGATCTTTTTCTCGATGAATAAATGTATCTCATACGCATATTCTTGAATAATTTCGTAAATTTACAAATAAAACTCATTAGGTTAAATATTGACTGTTGCATGCAATATTTATCAGTACTTTATCTTGTATTTGCAATTAGCGATAATGGTTACTGACATTTGCAACAATATTTCTTAGAAACGTAAAATATAAATAACGTATGATTAATGTACCGCGCACTTTCTTTACGTAACCGAGTTGTATAAATTCCAGCTTTATTTCGTTCCGTGATTTAAGCATGAAATCGCGTGAATTCGTACGGCACGCCGAGTTGTTTTCAAGGTAATCCGGCTAGTCGTGCGCGCGCGCGCGTTTAATCGAGCTTCGAGGAATAAAAAACAGAGGAAAATTTCCCAGTAGAATGTACTTTTATTAAAAACTTCCTCTGAAACGTGTTCTTATGCATTTAATATTTAACAGCAAATCGCCGAGCCGTGGATGACCGGTTCACAAGTCTGGTTTCCTGTTAAAAACTTTCTCATTTCTTTCAGGCAACGTAATCATAATGTACATTCGTCGAAAGAACGATGGAACAGCTATCTGGCAGTAATTAAACACGATTATTTATGCTCGTGTAATTTTAATTCCTCTACACATATTTAAATATTTGTAACACCAAAAGATCGCTTGAGAGAAAAGAAGTTTTTAAAGAGATAAAAGAAAATGCTGAATAATTTTATTAGTTTCATTAATCCATTCGTCATATTTATTCTGCACGGCGAATTATTTAGTTTATTATGTATCGAGCTATTTCACTTTTGCTTTCAATGCCTCGATTAAAATCTCACTTTATGACGATATTGTATTATAGATTAACAACTGCGCTTCTTAGTTAGTAATTCTATTGCAAATTGTACTAAGTGAACAAACTTACAGCTATATATTGAAGCTACGTACACGTGGCATATTGTTAGCGAAAAAACAAACGATAGCAACCGTTCCTATAAGTTTCGATATTGAGTTTATGCAATTGCCAACATCATTGCTAACATTGATAATATCAATCAACTGTTACATTTTATACGGAACCAGAGATGTTCTTATATTTATAAACCAGAGTGTACATAACGCTAGTAGCAAACGTATTAAGCCTACAAGCTGTACGAATTTTAGCAGGAATCCACGCGTCGTAATATGAAGTGTATAAATGTTCCTTAATTTTTCTGCAACCACCGGGGCTGTAGCTTTTTCACGGCCCGCTAGATGAAGCTGTTAGGAGCACGTCTGTGTGCACCCCGCCAGACTTATACAGTCGATGACAAAACTAAATGTCAGGTAGTGGAAATTGGTATCAATGAAGTTTCATTAAATATATACGTAAATTTTACACACAAATGTAAATACTAATTTCATATAATACATACAATACATAAAATAAATAAAATTTAAGTACATAACACTCGTACTAGTTTCTTTCAAACAATTCATCGTCAATGATATTTATATTCTTCTACTAC
Source organism: Bombus pascuorum (assembly GCF_905332965.1). Taxonomy (NCBI): domain Eukaryota; kingdom Metazoa; phylum Arthropoda; class Insecta; order Hymenoptera; family Apidae; genus Bombus; species Bombus pascuorum. The sequence continues at coordinate 4,875,162 of NC_083501.1, read as the reverse complement.
CTGTACGCTTATTTTTATTGTCAACTGTATATTCCTGTCTATAAGTCATGGGACACTTGTCTTTAGGCAAAATTATTGTCAAAACTTAAGTACGCTTGACATTATGCAATTTCAACATGTAACATAAATGCTAACTTTATTTCATAATAGTTACTTTATAGTATAAAACCGTACTTTAATTCGATAGAATACGGTAAGGCTTTACAACTCCAAAACTGTACACGAACTTCTCGAGTGACAAATAATTTATACATTTGACGTTCGTATAATAGGTGTCCATCGACTCCACTACGATTTCTCATTCGTACAGTAGCAGCTCACGTTTAGACGAGTGAGTTAAACAAGCAACAGTACATTTAATCGGGCACCGCCTAAAATCTGCTTCAAATAGATGGAGCTTGCATAAACAGAGTTCTACTGTAACTTACGAACGAACAAAGTGAATTTAGAAAGTCCTACCTACATTCTGACAATTATTTAGTCACAATTGTTTCTAGCAATTATTATACTCGAAATAAATCGGTGTACGGTGATTTATGGACAAGAGTGTACATGTGTTTGGCAACACGTCGCACCCACACGCGAGAACATTATAATAACCGTGTAGCCACAAAGGCGACAACTTACTCACAGATTAGAAGAAGAAAAGTAGTACTTGAGCGGACTCTCGAGGCGTGCCGGTCTTTACGGTGGCGTGTTTAAGTCGGCCGCACATATTTAAAGAGCGGCCGGTAAACTTCGCGAAAAGGAGAGCCGTGTGAAAGCACGCGAGGCTCTTTTTTTCCTCACTCGTGCTCTCCCCTTTCCCTGGCCACGCCAATTCACGTCCAATTAAACGTAAAAACGATCCGACAGCGTTGAATGCTTCCTAAAAAGGGAACAATCACGCTCTGGATTAAGCTTTCGTCACGAGTGTCGTAAGTATTTTTTGCGAAGACGATTCGCTGATTGCTCAATGAGTCGAGTGTTCCATGCGTTTTATGTGGTTGGTGTTTGGAATGAAATTTGGTTATTGATGACTTGCAATGCTAGGTATTTTGTATGTTGATTAAATTACTATGATGTACATCGTGGATGTTTACGTAAATGGATATTTTTATGTTTATTATTAAAGAATGAAAATTAAATACGGATCTCTTCCACTTAAAATTACAGTCCTCCTGCACAATTTAACTATACGATATTATTAATGAAATTTTATACATCAAAAGTTATAAATTACCAATACTCTTCTCTTTTCTTCTTTTTTATAATCGGTATTAGGAGAACAAATATAAATCTGTCAGCTACAATTCTCTATGTCTTGTCAATTCACTAGCATCTTCGTCACTTTTATCCTTAAAAACAAGTCACCATGTTACTAACTCGAAACCTGGAATCACGTGCAGAAGTTAGGACCAGTAAATCCTATAAGCAGAAAGCCTCGCGTTTCTTCCAATCATCATTTACACTGATCTACTAAAAATGTCACCAAAAATTCACCAAATGGCGTTGGACAAAGAATAATAACATAAGAAAGGAAACTTGTTGATAATATGTTGCGTTTTACAATAAAAACACCGCCTCAGAATTTTCAATTTTTCAACATACGAAATACAAAACATGTCGTCAACGGAAGAAATGCAACTTAAGTAGAATTTTGCCTACTAGATATCACACTGAGTGCTATACTTTATATATTTTATATACTTTTATATTTTGTACACATTTTGCATCTATATATCGCAAGTTTTTAAACTTTCAATGCACTATCGTGAGCCAATATACAAATAAATAACCTGACACATGTAAAAAAGAAAGACACAAAAAAAAAATTTCACAACAAAGTCAGTCGTGACCGACAAGAACATTGCGATTGAAAAATGAGGTCAAAAAGATATTCAACAAAAAACTTTACCGCGATACAACTTGACATTAGCAGATAACGGAACATACTCTTGACCTCACCAGTCTCGTCTCGAGGAATACGAAACTGGTTACGATATTTAATCATCGTTCTATAATCGTAATCTCTCAGAGTGATCGTAGCTTTTGTACGGTTTACACCGCTCGTGAACGCTCTACTACGTGTTGTTACGCTTTGTTTTATTTCAATTCACAATGCTGAAAAGTTATGGAGGTGTGATCCTATAGTCTCGCGGGTGTCATAGCGAAGCGTTGTTGTGTTTGTCATCGACGTGTTAGGGAGGAAAACGCTTCCTGGTAATAAATCGTCGAATAATTGTTCGGCAACGCGGTTTTGTACACCAACTGGAATTCATCAATAGCGGTGGTCTAGTCGTCGATCTGGTTTTTCACGCTATAGGCTATTTCATAAGGTGCAGATCTTGAATCTTAAATTCTTAATTTAAGAAGTATGATTTTCATTGAGCTGATTGAAAAATTCGTGTCGTTTAGTTTATTCGGCATAAATTGATATATTTCCCAAAAATATAATTTCAAGCGAAGGGAAAAATCATGTTCTTTAAAGAAAAAGCTCTGATCCTACGGAAATAGGTTGCTTTTCGTTTCTTCTTAAATTTCGCTACGAATTTTCCGGACGATCTAATGTTCGTTGCTTGGTTTTTTAAAGACGAAGAAACATTGAGTATTATTAGATTGTAGATTTTTATGCACCTATGTAAAATTAAAAAATAATAGATGCATAGAATGTACACAATATATAGACATAGATACAAGTAATTCTATTGTTCCGAAGTAATTGTATTGGATTGAATAATAAATTTGTTCGTCATTCACTAACACATAGATGCATTTCGGAGAACGTAAAAATGCACGTATCACGTTAATCTGTCGGAAATAATCCCTCATTATAGATAGTTAGATAACTAATAATGGTTAAATAACAATAATTATGAATGGTTACGATCACTGATGTTTCTCATTGATATGTTTCCATTCTATGTAACGTACTATTAATGTTGCAGTACAGGCTGTTTAAGAAGAGGTGAACATAAAATTTGAAGCTGAGTTCAGTATACAGAAATTGGACAGACACGTTTTGAGGTAAGTTTGTGATCTGTGAAAACACTTTGAAACTTTCACTTTTATTTTTAACTTTGGAATTTGGTTAATCACGAATCGAAAATAAATAAAATTAATGTTTGCACTAGAAGTGGTCATCCATTTGTACATTAAAAAGAATCAAGCACTGTTCATTTCATACTAAAAGAAGATTCTTGATTGAGAAGTTAAAGCAACGTTCAAACTCCTCCTTATTATACAAGTTGTTCCATAAATGAAAACACTAAGGAAATAATATCGTAATGTTTTCATCCTACTTTTTTTCTTCTTTCATGTTAATTTATTTCCACTTCAAGATCCGAGAAGATACCACAAGAAAGATGTTGCGATTCTCTCTTTTTTCTCTTGCTATCTTCATGCTCGTTGTACTGATGCATCTCTCTCAGGGAGAGACGACAACAGAGCTGCCCTTGCTCTTGCAGAGAATCAAGAAAGACACCAAAACGCAAATCAAAACAGGGAATTCGGAATTTAAAACCATTTTTGATCCACCCACAGACGCGACTACAGAGATGAGTACTACAGCTACAGAAGCAGGACAGTTTACTGGTCTGCAAAACATCATTGAACTACCCAAGAGATGTCCATCCGATTCTGATTTTATACGTGGAAGCTGTCGCAAAAGAATTGACTGAAATGAAATATGTAAAATCGAGATTTGGAAACGTCCTATATATCGTACAATATATTCATAAAAAATTCGAATAATTTATTTTCTTTACGACTTTTATCAGGAATAGAATGAAATATAGTAGGGCCGAGGTTTTGGAACGCCCTGTACATCGTGTTAATATATTTGTACGAATATTCTACTAACTTTGTTCCTTTGTTTCAATTAAAATAAAATATGTGAGATCGATGAAAGTCGATGTACAATTATATACATACTTCCATCTGCATTTTGAAACATCTTGTACGTACAAAAGATCGAGCACAGCATCACGTTCGATTATCTCAAGGGAGATTGAAGAGGAGATCGGATACTAAATGCGACATAATTATCGAACACTTGTCTCACGCGAGTTTCATGAAACTTAACAAGAATGTGCGACGAATGAAACGCGAAGGGGCAAGGCGGAAATATCGGATGGCAGATTCCACGGAAGTAAGTTTACGAGAACCGATGAATCTTGCGTGAAATGAAATGTGAAAAACTTATCGAATAAAGGTTCCGTGTAATTTTACGAGGACCAAGGAATCTTCCGCCAAATGAAATGTGAAATGATCTCTGAATGAAACCGTTCTACTCGAATAAGGCTTGATCTACGGAACTTCAAACGATCCGGACCGAACGTTTGCGATCGAATGAAATTCAAGACGAAAAGTTGACTTGATCACGATCTTTTCTATCATTGAATTTCGCATTTGATTTATAAAGTCACATTCGCTATGCAACTGATTCTTATAAAATACGCAAAATTTAATAATTCGCGAAATTCATTATTCAATAAATTACCAAGCACGAAAGCTCAATTACACTAAAATACCTGTAAACACATGTAGATCCATAATTTCATAATTCTGTGTCTAAGAATATACCACTTAATCAATCCATTACCGGTTGCACTCAGGTAAACAAATTCAATTTCATAGGGTCTCATGTTAGTCACCAAGCGTGGAGCGTGATATCTGATCGCGATAAGGATCAAGGTTTCTTGGCAAACGCTTTCAAAGCACGAAAGAAACTGGCCGAAATTCCCGCGTTTCACTAACAGCGCTCCACGCGCGACACTTATCGTAATTACTCATTAACTGCTCCCGTTCCCAGTTGATTATCAATTACGATCGTTGTAAGCTGATTCATGCTTGTTTCGCGTGACACACGTACTAAAACCAGTTACAAACTGTGAATTAAAACTCCCTGCGTAAACGTCCGCTAACGGGTACAGATACACAGCGTACTCGAACACAGATAGTTATATACAGTGATTGTAGAAAACATTTTGAACATTTTGAAATTTTCCTGCTTTCTACGCAAAGTTTTGGGAAGAAGTTCTATGTACGTGAAGAGAAACGCAAACTTTAGCCCGCGGCCTGTTACGAGAACGGGTTTAGTAGTGTGAAAATCTTCAGGAGTAGAAGGATGTGGCGTCGATCAATTAACAACGCAAGGGGTGCATCATTGTAATGATTTCATTACCGCTGTGTATATTTCTCACAGACCACAAAAATATTTAAACAGTCAATTATCTATTAAATTAATGAATCTCAATATTCAACGGGACCATACTTCAAGATTACTTTTTGATTAAACATATGAATGTTTTTTGATTTCTCTATTATTTATGAAAGGTGAGTACAAGTGTTTGTGAATCACTGTATACGTGAACACATTTACAATATGCTAGTGTAGAGTAAGTTAAATGGTAAATGAAAAGAAAGCCGAATTTGCATGATAACTAATTGTGAATGTGGAAGCTTTGGCGACGAGTTCACCGTGCCCCTTCAACCTTTCTCTTACCGCTTGTGTTCGCGTATTCCAGTCAGCCAGATTTTGTACTCATTGTCAGAAGTAAAGACCCCTCGACACTTGTTGCTCGCCATCGACATTTGTCTGCGCGCCCCACCGTTATATACGCGTGTGCATTTCGCTTTCGTGGTTGCATTCTTTGTCAAGTTACACGTGTAGACACGAACTACGTTCGTACACATGCACACATAAAAGGGGAGATGTATACATCGTTACGACGACTTCATAATGCCTGCGACCGGTATTGCGTTTCCCCTTACTTTCTCCGTGCTCACAACGAATGCAAGGTTATGTATCCATTGCTGTCGGCCATATTGTATACGGGGTGTCTAATTGAAACGCCGATGATCCCTCGTGTAAAAAAGAAAGAGATGCACGTGAAATGGGTTTTGTTCTCCTCTGCGTTTTGTTTTTGAGAAAATACGGTCGAGTGTTTCTTGTTGATTTTTATTCCGTTATAATGGAATTCTTCTTTTCTCTGTTTGAGAATAATGGTTCAGAGTTGGGAACTTTTGTTGGATTTTGATTGAGAGTAAATCTGAGGTAAATTAGGTTTGGTTTGAATTAAAACGAAAATAAAAAGATCGGCAAGAATCTACACGCGACATTTTATGTATATTTTAAATCGGTCTGATTCAATATGCGACATTTTATGCATATCTTACACTGGTCTGAGCGAGATGGCGCTTGGATTCAAAGTTAACCTAATTTAGGATAGGTGTAGTAGGGGAGTTAAGTATAGATTAGCGTGAATTAACTTTGGATTAGACATACATGAATTACAACCAGCTTAGCGCGAAGCCAATGAATTGAGTTTGCATTATTCGTGATCGAAGTTCTTACTAAATTAACCTATTGGAATTTAAAAATATAATTTCTACGAAATATATTCCAATTTAAAAATATAATTTGCATTAAATATATATTTGTATCGCAGAATCTCGATTAATGAGCTTTATCAAAATCGAAACACGCGTGCAACGGTGGTCGATATTTTTTACCGGATTACAATCAGGAAATTAATTCGTATTTATTTTAAAATAAATGAATTGAATAAAAAATGTTATTTTTGATTTATTGGATTCGATTCCAATGTTTCAGAAAGATAACGTTCCGCGCGCGAAGGTATATTTAACGAGGCGGCAAACGCACCAGAGATGTACAATATTTGATTCTGTATAAACGCGTTATTTTCCAATCCAGCAACACGCGATATTTAGCTCTTAACTAATCATTGATCCATTGGGGATTGTAACAATTTGGGGTTATATTACTTAATTTTGGTTCAAGTTGTTTTATTATATTGGTACAATGTAAAACCAATATGGCAATGTATGGAGATGTAACAAGATATTTACTGCAAGATGGGGATTTTTTAGAATCTTGAATATTTGGAGATTTTTAGGTATTTTTAGAATATTAATTTTTTTTTTATTTTCTTGCGGGTATCAATCTTTTTCTTGGCTGGTAACTTTTAAAAATAAATTTTATTCGTCGATGTTCGCACTAACTTCACACGTACTTAAACCCATCGCTAGTTTTCATTAAAGCCTTTCATAAATTCCGATCAGACCATTCGGGCGATTCCTGTAAAATTCCGGTGATAAATGTAATTCCATACATATAATTTAAACGGAGCGTCGAATGAATTTCAATCGAATTCACTTAAACGTATACAACGTTTGGCCGAAATTTTCTTTCGGCTACCCATAATTTTTCGAGGTTATTCGAATAATGTTTGAAATCGCGAATACGAGACACCGACCATGCAGGGAAAATAGAGAAAGGACGAAAAAAAAATAAAACCAACCCTACGGTCGATGATTTCGCCATGTACACGACGGGTCACGGTTTGAAAGCGAGCCAAAAAATTTGCTCTGGCCAGCGTGGAAAAACACATAAAAATTCCGACAACGACGTAACTTCATTTGCATCACTAATGCATCGCCGTTGTCGAAACAAATTTCCTCGTTTTTCCCGTCTCTTTGTTCTGTCTTCTCCTCTCACATATATACAGTCACTGACCAGAAATAAAAAAAAAAAGGAAAAAAAACAAGGAAATATACTAAAAAAGCTACGCACAATTAGATTCAACGGATCTGAATAGCCGTTTTTGTACTTCGTTTGAAAATATACATATATATCGGGTTTTGCGAAAAGTTGTTGCGTTTTTAAGTTGTGTGATCAATTTATGATACACAATAATTTTCATTGCATTCAAACGGGATTTTCTTGAGATTTATTTATCTAATTCTGTAAAGTTCCATCATATTACTTGCTTGATTAACTTTGTACGTTTATTTGATTTCTTATTTTATACTATTTTATTTATTGTTATTTACATTCTTCTATCTTTTATTTTATGGTTCAGTTAGTTATAGTTTTTTCATTCATGGATGCACTAGTCATTTGAATAGGCTATTAACAGTGCAAGAGGGAAAAAATGTTACGTGGATTTTATGTAATTTGCAATATTTCAAATAACTTAATAACTTTCGTATGCATTGATTTATCACCCCTTTAATTGACTTTTATGGTTTTATATTAAACTGCAGATTGAGAAAGGTATTTTTTGTTCTGAATGAAGCGATGCAGTGTATAACATGTAATAAATAACATTGCATAATTCACAAGAAGATGAATTTGTTTTTCATGGAAAAATCTAGTGGTGCATTAGATAGTAACCTTCGCATCTATGTGTTATGCTAATTTGTTAAAATTACCTACTACTTTATCTTGTTTTGTCAGGTATAATTACTTTTATGGAAATCGTTTTTAATTGATAAGCATAGATTTTTTAAGAACACCCGCTTTCCCTTCCAACATTTATTTATTATTTCCTTCATACGAGAACACGTGATACGAGTTAAAATAAAACGAATTTTCATTCGTATGCATGCCATATTTAATATATTTGTTCCGCATATAAAAATATATTGAAAACGTAAATTAACATTTTTTCGCTCCAAGTCATGTTATGGAAAAAATCGAATTTGAAAAGTTGAGTAGTCTGCAATTCTTGACTAAACCTATTCAAACTCTATTTTCTCGAAAACAAGGGCTTCAAAGAAAAAAATTGTGTCCTACATTTTCAATTTATTTTTGCATGTAGAGTAACTCGTTATCAATTGTGGGGTAGTTTCCAAGTTTACGTATACTCGAAGGATATTATCAAACTTGTAATTGCTACGTGATTCTTATTTAATATTAATAATCTATGATTTTCAAAATTTAATAACAATTCAATTATATAAAAAGGCCCTAATATACAGGTGTATAATATATATAATATATATGTGTAGACTTCTATCTTAAAAAGCTTTGTCCAAAATTGTACGAACATCTTAATATATAAAACCTATTCCGTTTGAGAACGTCTCAACATGATGACCCTGATTCGTTGATAAAAAAGGATTTCTATTTCGAGAAACCGTGACTGGTTCCCAAAGACATCCTTCTAATTACACGATGTCGTTGTTGTCGATATGTGGTGATATATTGTCCGTAAGATATACGGAGAAGGAGAAAATGTAGGTCCATTTCGTGGCTGCGAGCTACAGAAACAGATGACAGGATATTGCCTTCACGACCGATAATCCATTGTCGTTACTTCGTTACGGCGCGCATTATTGTCGTACGAGGTAAGAATCACCCTTGGTACTTTTACATTTTTACGAGTCGACCCCTTTTTATCGGATCTTCTATGATTTTTTATTCGTTCGTAAGAAGACAAATTTACCTGCTGCCTCAGCAAAATTTTCTACCTTACTCGCGCCTTTATTCTCACTTCTTTCTATATATATATATACTTTCATCATTATTATTATAATATTATGAGAGACAGATTTTCACTCTTCAATGATAAATTGATATTATTAATTTTGTTGCTTAGTATCCCAACCTGTTTTTATTGGCATTAGGGATCAACATTGTTTTAGAGTTAAATTTTATTTGCAATTTTTTTCAGTCAAATTTCACTATTGAATCCTATTTTTGAACATAGAAACAATAAAAGAAAATTCTGTAGATTTGCTTAATATTTCTTTGGTGCAACTTATGCAATTTTAAAAAAATGAAGTCAGATAGTTAAGAAAATAACGTGTATTTATTTAAATCCTCTTATAAGTCAGAGTTAAAAGAAGAAAAATGTTGGAGTTCTATATTCATGCAGAATGATATGAAATATAAATGATGACTTCTCCGTCATATTTGTCTTTAGACTACTACAGCCGTAACTTTTTTCTGCTTCGTTAAACGAACATATGAAACTCAGAACATACCCTCTCTTTCGTTAATATTTCTCTTTTCTATATTAAAAACCAGCGAAACATTTTCATCGTGATCAATCAATTTTCCCAAATACATCCAATTCCATCGAACGATCCGCCCTTTCCACACGCCAGTTTAAATATTTCCTCTTTTCACTGTATCCTTGTGGACGATTCCCCCCTCTACAAAACACCATCGATTTTGAAAGTTGATTCAGTTTCCGCTTATACACACATGCCGCTGTATATACAACATACCTACAGGGCGTTTCAAAGTGGTTGGGTACATATTTGGGTATATCTTCTTTGTGTAAAGTGTTGTTTTAACTCGACGACACAAAGGGACTGTCATAATATCAACACTAGAATTGCTGACTAACGAAAGCATAAAATTTCCATCGAGGAAATCAAAATCAAATGGATGAACAAATATGCGAGACGAAAAATATTGTTTTTTCGTTTATAAAAAAATCTAGCTCTAAAAGCTTTCATATTAAAAGTTCAAGTCAAACTCTGTCCAATTGTGTGAAACACGGTGTAGAAAGTTAACAGTTACGCTATCGTTATTACACTGAAAAATCTTACGTAACATTCTCGCCAACATTAACGATCTGTTTCAAGCTTTCATAACCTCTACATTAAAAGTCTGTATTTTAAACCAAAATCTGTCTAAATATATGAAATATCCTGTAGAAAACTATCTTAATTAACTTATTTGAGGTTTTTAGACTAAGAAACCTTATATAATATTCTCTCTATTTCAAGCTCTCATAACCTCCCCACTAGAAAGTGAGACAACCTACCATAACCTAACTAATTTACCATAACCTAACTAACCTACCATGACCTAACTAACTAACTACCAACCTGACTAACTACCATGACCTAACTAACCTGAATAACCAAAATAACGTACAATACCAAAACATTACAATACTATGATTGCCATTTTGATCAAAAAATGCTTCTGTTTCGCAAACGTGTCATAAAACCGTGCAACTTGGGTAAACGAGAGTCGCGACTCGAACCGATCTCCATCGCCATGCATTCGAATGTCTATGCACCCGGCTGCAACTGATTGCTCGCTCGTTCCATCGCGGTCCTTCCTACCTGCCCCTACTACCGAAACGTTATAGGGGCGCTGGATATTGAATTCGCTGCGAAACTTATGTTTGTTTTATTCATGCCAGAGCACCAGGGCCCGGTCGAAGCCGACGGGACACCAATGATTATGGGTTATCGATGCTGTTCGACGTCGCGGCCGCTTATGGCTATGCAAAAACGCCGTGATATTGGCCCAGAGGAAAAATCCGGTGTTTGACGAGACGTAGGTGGGAGGGACGAATTCGTTTTCGTGTCACGCCGTCTATCCCATCCTTTTCAGCCCTCTCTCAACTGTGCTCGATGTATTTAGTCGGCTGGTCGAACCGAATGGAGTAATTTTTTGTTCTTCCGTTTTTTTCTTTCCTTGCTTACTTTTCTATTACCCCCTTTGTACTTTTTCGATGACGTTGACGTACAGTGTATAGGATGATTCAGTTCAACTTAGCATGTCGCTATTGAAGATAAGATAAATGGTAAAAAAGGAGAACTACGACAAGTTTCTATTATAGTTACGTTATTACAAGCTTTTTGTATCTTTTGGTCGACGTTGACGCGATGTATACAGGGTGTTTCAGTTAAACTTAACCACCAACCTATTTCTGCCACTACAGGGAGCAACAAAATGGCTAAAAGGAATTTATACTTCTTTGTTACCTTCCCTGTATCCTTAACGTTGGCGTTGTATATATAGGGTGTTACAATTGTACTTGTCATCTTCTTATTGAATATAGGGAAAAACGACTGGTATAAGTTCGTATCTAAGTTACTCTTTACTTTATTCTATTATGTATTGAGACATCAATAAATGCAAGATTACACGAAAAGTATCCTACGTACTAATAAGAACACCATATAAATACATGCGTTAGTGTACATCATTATATAGATTTATTTTTGAATAGAAATGGTCTTTTTACAATCAGTGAAAGAACAAAGACTTTTATAGTCGGTGATACGTTTCTTAACCTATATTTTAGTAGTTATTGGAGCCGATAAAGACTTGGAATTTATTAGTCAAGTGTTTTCAAAGAGCCTTTCAGAGTAAGATATAAGATGAAGGTGTTTAATTATACGAGAGAGGGAGAAAGAGAGAGAGAGAGAGAGTACACATCGATTTCTAATAAAGTCAGAAGACACAAGTCGTGCATTTTAGTCGGCACCTTCTCCGTCACGATCGGATATTAGTAATTGGAATTACGAGCTTCCGTCGTAAACCACCGCTACCTCCAAACAATCGACTTCCGTGTATAGCAACGTAAACTGCATACTGATTTAAGATACTAAGACCTTAGAATTCTAGCAAAGTTCGACACGCCAGATGAGAAACATTCGATCAAACACAAAGCGAATAAACAAATTAATCTATTGCTCTATCCTTGATCCAACTGTATAAATATTATTTCTAATAATATTAACCTTCTAAAACGCGATATGGCTTGAAAATTGCAGAAGCATTAATGAATCGATAGCCATAGGTTTTACGTGAATCATTTTTCATTGTTATTATGATTGTATTACTATGATTGCTGCTATGAGTAGCAAAAAAGAAAAATTAAGTACATCACAAAATTATATAGAATTTGCTCCAAACTCAAAGAATAGACATGGCCTTGACGTCACAGAATCACGTAAAATCTAATTTACCTAAAAGACGCGAATTTCTGCTACGAAATCTACTTGGTTTATTAAAGTTATCGGAGCAATAAAATTTATTCCTTTACGTATAAATATTAATCGTGATGAATATTTATGAAATAAGATAAATTATAAAATCTTGATCCATAAGAAATTATCAAATATGTAAATTAATTTAGGATCTTGAGATTCACCCATTTCTAAAAACTATAACTATTTTTTTCCTCATATGGTAGTTTTAATTAGTTAACGTCATTTCTCGTGACTTAATTTACTTCATGTGAAATTCACAGATAAAATCTGAATTTTGTTTAAAAAGGCACCGAGTTAATGTACACATAATGTCATGTTATTAACCTTTTCACACTCGATATGGTATATGCAACTTTATCCTTCGACTAATTATTAATCAACTAAGTGAAAACACTGGGGAAAATCTGTCTCTATTATCTAGTAATAATTGATAAAATAAAACGTTGCGCACGGTTCAAAGAAGATTTAATTTTAAAGGAGTTGAATAATTCTCAACAATTCATAATTGTTCACATCTTAACATTTCAACAAAATCTATAAAACATATAAAAATAAACATTCAGTTATACACATAACACATAACACATAAAATTAATAGATCCACGCTGCTAGCCAAAATTTTAACTTGATTTGGTATATTATAAGACACAGTGCGTATAATATAAAATACATTAGATAAAGAAGAACTTGAATTTTCTCAAACGAGTATAAGGTAATGCTAATAATTGTGGCTAGTAACGTAGAAGAGCAAAATAGAAGAAATTTTCTTAATAAAGAATCTTAGTGAGCGAAGCGATATTTCAAGGGCACGATCAACTTAGAATTCTCCATACCTCTGGTTCCACACGTTGCACGCGGAATTGGAGGAAAACGACGAGGCCTGGAAAGCGGCGTTTCGGGCAATGCCGCTTTGAAAATCGATAAGCGACTCCGCGTAGTCGACCAGTCAGGAGCTTTTCGGTGTATCCGCGCCGGAGATCCTGCTCTGGTCACGTGGCGCTGCTTACGTCCACGGAAACACCAGCCATCAGCTTAAAACTGCACATAGTGTCTTCTTATAGACGGAGCTCTGCAAAAGATCACGGACATAAATTGGTCGACCAGGGTCGAGTTAAACTTACGTAGATTAGGTCACATATGTGTTTTATTTTCTCTTCGTCACATACAGTAGCTACTAAAGATATTTATACGTATCCCTATTTTCCAATGAACCGTTCTTTTTCTCAGGTTCCACTATTTCGGTTTCATGGTATTAAAAATTTTGTCACTCGTATGAAAGTACTACCAAATGATATTAAATTTAGGCTTGTGAGACTTCGACAACTTTATGATGTAGAGTCGCGAAAACTTTGCCAAGTTCACATTCGAAAATATTTTATGGAGATTCTTCAGGAGTACGATAGACATACGATTATGGTTATAAGAATTATGTCTTTTTTCACAAAAAGCATTAGCAAAAACGTGTTTCTATTAGCAATAATTGATAGAATAAAATTTTCCCAGCGCATCAGGCTTCTCAAATTTTTCTATTCATAGGAAATTCATGATTAAGAAGAAACTTCCAACGTAGCAAGCGTATCATAAAGGATTTCATTTTCCAATGAAGCGTATTCTTATAAATTCGCACGTTTCATTTTTATAGTATCAAATTTTTGTAGCCATATGAGAGTACTACTAAATAATACAAAATACAGTTGGACCTTATTAGTTTGTATATAAATGATACAATAAATACAACGCTGCTCGAGTACCGTGTGTAGTTACCGTGCATCCTTCGTTACTATGCACACTTTGATTAATACTACTTAAAATTTCAAAACTCGGCCGATATAATCATAACACAGTTGGGTCTTGTTATAACATTTTTAATAAAATTTCCAAATATTTCGTATAACAAGTTTTCTACAACTATTCGTATACTTTCACTGGCAACAGTGTCAAGTACGATCATGGGCATTGGTGATCTAAGTGTGACAGTATCTATCAAGCGTGTTTTCTTCTGTGACTTGGTTACGCGGCGCATTGCAGTGATAGATCGGATTAAAACGTCCGATTAAAGGGGCCGTAAGTAATTGCATCCAGCAGATGACGAAGGATGATTGATCGAATTAATCAAGCTGGCTACTCGAACATCGCTAAAAAGCAACAGCCAAGTTCACGATAAATGGAACATGGCCAATTCGAACGCGAACGAAACAACCGAATCGGCTGCCTAACTTATTCAACTTCAAAGTGAAAGCAATCAGTTCTACTATTTGCCTGGTTAAATTCGACAGCGTCGCTACTAGCCATTCCAAATTTATCGACTCCCATTGCGAGGGGGTAGACAGAGACTCTGGGAAGGGTTCTAAAAATCGTAAATAGGTCACCGGTGTCAAACAATCTAATCCTACTATTTACCTAGCCAATTTTACCGATTTCGTTTTAGCTGTTTCACATATACCAAAATAGAGTCGAAGGGTAATAATATGGAAAAATTGGATCCAATGATTCTAATTAAATTGAAGATATAATACAGTTTATTTAGTGTATATCTGAACTTTATTGTCTAAAACTACTGTCTAAATAAAGTTTAAGGCAAACTTTTAAACTTGTTAATTCCGTGTAAAAGAATAGAAAGTTGTTAGTTAAATTGCATAAAAGTCTCAAAAATGTTATCGGTAATAATAAATTCTTTTGTATGACTGACGTATTGTCACTTGTCATTGTATTTGACTTGATGTATTGACCTAATAGTGTCAAGTTTGATAATACAATAAGTAAAGTTCTATAAGTGAATTTCGCATATGACAAACCAGTCTAAGGACTGTTTATACAACAGAAGCCTGCAACCTACAATTAGTAATATATCAATTCACTAATGTTATTAATAAGTAAATTACTACGCAAAAGGGCCAAGGTAATTATAATTAAATCTCCAATTGTATGTACATGTAATCAGTATAAAATGAAGTTTAAGTTAATTTGTGGGAAAATTTGCTGATTTTGATTAATGTAGTGAAAAATCGGCAACCAAATTCTGAGAACTCTAATAACGTTCAAAAGCTTATATTATTATGTTGATGATTATAATTAAATTTCCAAATGGATGGATCGGAAGAACTCGAAATGAAATTTATAGAAACAATTCGTAGAAAAATGTTGCCAATTCCAATTAGGTGGGCGAAAAATCGCTTCGCAAATCTCATAAAACCCCTGATAATATTTAAAACCCTGAGGCAGATGATCATAATGAAATTCAAGATCCAATAAAACTCACTGAATTAATTTAAAGAGTAGATTTAGAGTAATTCCTGAAAAAACCAAGCAATTACAAGGGTAAACGTGGCTAACCATGAAACCCACAATAATACTCAAATCCCTGTACCACGTTATGATAATTAACTCCAACATTCAATCAGATCCATTAAACCAACCCAAGACCCAATTTTCACGGCGATTTCTTAAAACGAAACCACAAATTCCTACTAGAAGGGTAAAAAATTACCTGATTCCATAAAAACTCCGATAGTGCTTTAAACCCTACAGCAAGCACCTCGATTAAACCGAAAACTCAATCAATCTAAACCGAGATTCAACTTGTACAATAATTTAAAAAAACTCAACGATTACAACGAAGAAGGCCGTTAACCATAAAACTTGCAACACCAAGCGTCTTAAACCGAGAGACCGTAATTAACTCCAATATCTAATCAAACCCTTCGAAAGTAATTCGAAAGCCTTCAGAATAATTCTTGAAAAACCAATCCCAATTCCAAGGGTGAAAAATCGCGAGTAGGTCGCGGGCAAAGGGCGCACAGGTGCTCCGGTATCCCGAAGGAGGCTCCATCCTCGTCCTGGTCCGGCAAGTGCGCAGACGTCCTCGCATGTCGACGAGGATGCCCGAGAGAGACAGAGAGACAGAGAGAGAGAGACAGACAGAGAGACAGAGAAAGGGAGAGGAAGAGAGAGGGAGAGAGAAAGAGTGGAAGAGCGGTGGAGGCGCGAAACGCTCGTTCCCCCATGTCCGGAAGCATCGATGTGGCCTGAACCGAGGAGGGCCAGCCAGAGTAAGACAGAACGAGCTGGAAACTAGCCTCGTTCCCTATACATCTCCGCTGAACTACTATCAAGAGAAACAGAGATAACCGTACTATTTTCTGGCGCATGCGTGCCGTCAGCCTCCGGTGCGGCCGACGAGAGATCTAGATGGAGTACGAATCGGGTGGGAGCGCGAGGGTGAGAGAGGGAGAAGGAGGAACGTATACACTGGTCTCGTAGGGCAGTCGTTCCTCCTTCGTCGTTCCTTCGCAAAGGTGCAGACCGCTTTTAACGAGATTATTTCGCACGAGAGGGAAAAAAAGAATTCGAAGTCGACTCGCGACCGTCCCAACGATCGTTCCGACTCTCGTTCAGGAGATACATCGGTGTCTTGGCTCGTTCGGTTGGATACTAGCGGGATCGCGTATCGTACGGTGTCGCTGCTCCCTCGTATTAGCAGTGCAAGTGGTGTGCCGGTGGCTAAGCGAGAGGAGCAGGCGGAAGAAAGGAGGAGGAAGCTACGAGACGATCCTCGTCCTTTTCGTCATCGTGCACGGGTCAGTATCGGCCTGCGGAAACTTCGTTTAACCACTCTTTTTCCAACGGAACCGATATCATAATCCGGGGAACTAAACTGTACGCGTTCTAGTCCTGGAACAGTGTTTTTTTCTCCACTTCGAGGATCTAGATAAGGCTAACCAATTTGTGAGTGTACAAGGGGATAGCCGTTGGCACGCTTCTATTTCTTGATCGACATTTATTGATTGCGGCCAGGAGGTGCCCATAGCCGCCGCGTTTACTCGTCACGCGAAATTTTTGGCCGCACCATCGCGCGTTTTGCCGATCGATTCGCACGCTCGTCCTCCCACCAAGTCTCGCTCGCGGCCGACCCTATACATTCTGTCTCTCTTACCAGTCGTCCACGCTTTTCTCGTTTTAATGGAAATTCTTTTTTTTTTAAGAAACTTTCAAGTCCAAATTTGTCATCTTAATGTCGCCCAGAACTGAACGAGACATCGTTTTTGTTAGAAAAAATCGTGGACCAAACTGCGTCTAAGACTAAGACGGACAAGAGACGCGATCCGTGTCCTGAACCGGGAATCGTCTCGATCGAAGCACACGACTCGACGTTTAACCACGACCCTACGATCGATCGTTCGACCGGACAGGACACTCTTACTCGACGTGTATATATGTATATGTCCATACGTGTGCACCTCTAAGTGTACGAGTGTATGCACGGCTAATGTGTACGGTGCACGAGAGACATATAGTGTTTCCTCGATTCATCCTTCTCGTACGTGTGTCTCATTGGTTCCTTCCTCGTTGGCCATATTCCAAGGGTAGAGAAGAGAACATAGAAGTGATCTATGGGGACGAGTGGGCATAGAAACGGGAAGAAACCGACGGTAGAATCGTGAGTCGAGTCATTGCACTCTGGCTTGGGGTAAGACTTGGCTAATTGTTCCCTTTCGTTGTTTCAAGCGTTTCAGGATCGTTTCGCTTGGCGCTCTCTTCGGACTTAAAAGTAAACACCACTAAGAAGGCTGTTTCTTCTTTCTTCGTCTTTTTTTTTTCTTTTTTGTCTTTTTGAGACTTGACGTTGAATCAGAGGAATTAGAGTGACAGGTAGGATTTTTAGCGTGAATCAAGGCTCTCACGGAGGCACCAACGAAAATCCTACGGCTCGATAATTGCGTTCGAGTGGCGCAATCGAACGGCAGGACTCGTTTCTGGCTCGCTCGATTAGACACCGTCGACTATCAGGGCCCTCGGTAATAAATCCGACGGGATCAATCGTGATCCGATAGGGTCTAATTAAAGACGAAGCTTGAGATGCTTGAACCCAGAACCAATCCCCGTTCCGTTCCGGTTCGTTTGTTATCGATACGGACTTATCATAAGGCGTGTAAGTTTATACGTACGTTAAGTTATTATTTTAAAGAAAATGAAGAATAGGGTAGTATTGAGGGTTTTGATTTTCAAAGTGGTACATCCGCGATGTCGTCGATGATGATGATCGATAGTAGTTTAATACTCGTTTCTTAGCACAGGATGGATCGAAGTGAGCAGCGTTGATCTTCAATCTTGAATTTTACTTTAAAAGCTAGACACTTCTTTCTTGGTGTTATTGAAATTTTTGGATTCTGTTTTTCACAGTACACGTTTCTTCATCGCTTTATTTTATGGCAGTGAAACCTGTTTGTAAAGTTTGGTAGAATAATAAGGCGCATAATAAAACGTAGAATATAATTTACGAATGAATTAACGTGGAAATATCTAAAACATCAAAGTGAGTCAGAATTGATCCAGCCTGTTTAACGGCTAAGTCTTTGCAGTTCTATGTTTAGCTGAACCCGATAATGGATTTCATTTCATTCTTTTTGCTTTCAGTAAAATCTGTAAAACTGATATTATTTCGTGGCAAAATTTCATTTAGCAGAATCATAAGAAGTAGTTATGTTCTCATCGTTAATTAGGAAAATTTATAACTAACTCTATAAGTATGAACCAATAATGATAAAACGTTGAATGTAATTTAGATTGCAATGGGTTAATCTTTGTCTGGATCGATTATGACTTAGATAGATCTTTTTGTTAAATTCTAACCATTTCTCTGTTTTCATATAGGAGGTGTTTTTATTTGGATTCTCGTTTTATTGCCATAAACAAAATATTTTACACTCGTGACAGCAATGTCCAGTGGAAACTGGCTGAGGATTAAACTTCATAGAGTGTAAAACTACTGAGTTTGAGGCTTCTATATTGTAGTAACTATATAATTTTCACAGTATGTCTTTAACAAGTTCTTCTCTGATCTCTAAGTTTATAGAATTAACGTTATGAAGTAGATTTCGTATTATGGAACGTAATCTTCAACCAAAGTGAATTAACGAAAGAAACAAATAGCGATATACGAATAATTTGCATAATGTAGTTGATTTAATCAATCACATCTCAATGTTTGTCTTATATTCTAATTCCCAATCCAGCTAAAGCATTATCTCTTCAGATAATGTTCTTAATAACATCCCAAATCCAGGAACATTAAACAACTTTTATTGTATTTCATATCATCTGTTTCTATCTCCCTACACATAGAAATGTCAGTTTGTTTTAATATCTACCGACCTCATATTCTTTTGTCCGCCAGACTACACAAGTTTTCGTTGTAAAAAGGTACATCCGCGTCGTTTCCATTTGCTGTGTGTGCTCTATATAATAATACACGTAATAATAGTATTTGTAAGAGAGAAACGCATTTGTTACTAACAGACATTCTGTTTGAAAAATGAAATATTCGAGTAGTATAACGTTCGGATAATTTATTTTTTAATCACATTGTATTCCATTGTAATCAACGAGGACCATATTCGCATAAGACGTACCTTTTGTCATTTCCTAACGCAGGATTGAATTATTTTCAGTTGCATCATTTTTAAAAGTCTTGTGCGACGGAATAGGAGACCATTTATTCTCCCAACTACCTATGATTTTTCGATAATTCGTTAATAGGAGTTCACGTTCGGGTAAGTGGATTCAACTGGTAGGAGTTCATTTAATCAAGCACCGACTAAAGTTTCGTTCAAATAAATGGAATTTATAGAAACGCAGTACTGCTGTACCGCACACACAGAACTACCACCACAGCAAATTTTATTTAAATCGACGAATACCACATTCCATGTCAGAGGGCGGTCGAAAGTGCGGGAGGAACGTTCTTACACGTTAAGCGGAGTTATACTGCATTGTACTGCGGAGAAAGAAGAAGATGGTTAGGCCAGGGATTGCCGATCTGCTTGGTTATTTCCGATACAATAGAATTCTATTTCCTCAATACAATTCTAAAGATAATACAAAAATGTAGCAACGTGTGACGACGAGTGACAGAGAACAGTATATTATTCCTCGATGTAACAGTGTAATATCCGTTGACCCTGTGCTATCCCGTTAACTATCTTCTTATCTTTGCATAGCACATAGTACGAAACTATTACCGCGCCAAATTTCATTAAAACCAACACCGGCATCCAGCGCATCTCTTGTCAGAGAACGATGGAAATCGCGGAAGAAACGTGCCGTAGCCTCCAAGGCGAAAGAAAAACGAGGGGTTATCCAATGAGAGCCGAGTCATCGCACTCGCGGAGTACCCTCTTATCTTTCCGGCTGCTGGGTTGTAGGTTAGAGACACTCGGCGTGGATAGCGGCGTCAGAGTGAGATCGGATCGATCGATCGACGACGTTTCGAAGGGAGCCTCTACTCGAGTTTTCCTGACCTAAGAACACAGGCCTGGAGTGCCGTGGAACGGGGTGGAGTGGACTCGAACACAGAATGAGCCACCCCTAGTGAAAGAGGGGGCGGGGGACATTCGAGTAAGCCCGCCCTGTTTTCGAGCGTACTTCTCCCTACTTCGACAACGACGATGACTGCAGATTTGTCTTTTCTTTCTTCTCAGAAAGAGGCTCGTGAGCCAGCGGCTCTTATCGACGACGACACGCGTCCTCTCTTTTTCGTTGTCGTTAAGTTAGGTTAGGTAAGGTTAGGATAGGTTAGGTTAGGTTAGGTTTCATACGAAAGAAGAAGTTTCTTAGAAAGAATGTCCGATTGGTTGTTTCAGAAAGATACGATACAATCGTTGAGATAAACAAATTTGCTACTGCTCGAGAAATGTTATCTCTACAGATAAAATCGAACATCGTTGCAGTGAGCGATGGTGAATGAAGAAGCGAAGTACTGCAGTGCCCGTTTAAATTCCAATCGATTCAGGACTTTCGAGATGTTTCAATTCCAAAATGCGAGGCCACATTATAGTTCTCGTAGAAAAAGCATCAGATGAAAGCGAGAAGAAACGAGAAAGACGTAATATATCCTTCAGTTTGCTACGTAAGTTCTGTTCGCCAGAGGAAACAAGTAGAATAGCCAGATTCGTGTCAGCCAGTAGAATGCTTCTTTTAACCAGACTCTACATAATGGCATATAACTCACTCAACTTTGATTATTTTCACTTGAAAAAAATGGTGAATATTCTCCGATCGTTAATAAATGTATGTGCAAAAAACCAATACGAAACGTCTGTATGATTTCCTTGGAAAAAATATCAAAGGATACGTAAAAATGGTACTTTAAACAAGGCTAGATACTTCCTTAAGTAAACACTACCATATTCCCTTTGTCCTTGTGCAGTTCCGCAGGACTTTTCCTCAACAACAGACAGTCGTAGTCCTCAAGTTGCGAATCGGTCGCGTGACGTTTGCTAATTAAAAGTCCCCCTCGCTCTGAGACATTCCTGCGGTGTGCTCGTAGATCGATTGAAGTTGTGGTTTTCGTCGTTATCGTTTCACCATCGAGTAGAGAGAAATTCTCTGTCGTGGCTGCGAAGTTCGTTGCTTTCGTTTCGAGAGTAGTTCACACTACTTGGTGTTTCGATTGATCTCGGACACGATTCTCGAGGGCTAGGAAGATGAGATAAGGGGACAGGGCTCATGGCCATACACAGAGGGGAGGAAAAGGATATATATATATAGTATGATACACGTGCACTCGGAGGTATCGTGTCCTTTCCTTTTTGTGTTGTATAGAATCGAGCCGAATGATGCCCAATTGACGAAGACCGCGCAGTCCTAGGAATGGCCACATTCAGTTCCGTCTTCCTGGGCGTCTGGGGAGTGATCGTGATCGTCCTGATACAAGGTATTAACTGACTTCTTTGTGTTTTTCAATGCTGTTCAATCGCGTTCAGTAGTTCTTAACCTTTGGTAATCGAATGTTTCATTGACGTCATATACGAGTGGCGAGGGAGGAATTAAATAAATAATTATGTATAACCCATTTGGGATCGACGACCCAGATGTTGAGTCATGCGATACTTCTTAGTGGCCGAGGACTTGATGTTTGGGTCATCGGCAAAGATTTACTCTTGGTGGAAAGGACATAGCGAGGTCATAAATTGAAATGTTATTACACCATATGCGTCCTCGACGCATATAGACATCTTTATCCGTGTAAAGGAGCACTAAAGTGAACACATCCTAAATTTTAGATTGCTAACATTGGTAAATATACAAGCTATTCATTCTGTGAATATATCAAGAACAGAGTTCTTTGAGAAACACTATATTTTTGTAAATATATTTAGTAATTTTATTTAATTTAAATTCTTATGTAACTTTCATTTTATATTTTTTCATAATTATCAATGCAGATTGCTAATTAAATAACTAGAATTTCTGACGTAATTTACTCAATTTACCATAATGCTTCTTGACAGAAAGATTCAATTTATATATTTACTAATATTTAATAGATGAAACAAATATCCACTCAAGTTCCACTTATTTAGTTTAGTTAAATATCGACAGTCCAATTATTACACATATAGAAAATGAAGAAAATAAAACAAGAAAACCTGTAAAGCAAAAATTTTGTCTTTCTTCATTTACTGTTATTCCTCGCTATTATTTTCATGCACCGTCAAAGAGTAAGAGACAAGTGATGATGGTTCGTAGACACTGTTTCTTGAAAACGTGTCTGAGAACGGTACGTAGGGAGATTGAAAAAAAAGAAGGGAGTCTCTAGTTGAGTGACCTTGAGCGGCCAATTGACTCAGAGCCAGACTATAGCAAGAAAGTGTATAATTGAGACGAGTGGCTCGTTATCCGGTGGAGTGTGGCCGAATATCCTTGCCACTTGACTCACCGCAACTAGTTCTAGGTTAAGGACTGCTGTCGCATAAGTGACATCGCGGGGATTCTTGATAATGAACTATTTGCAGAATCTAGGCCCGTCAGCTGGGAGGAATGGTGGACCTATGACGGTATTTCCGGTAAGGAATCCCACGCTCTTATCAATTAATCGAAACACACATGCATTCTTTAAGTGATCGTTTTCATGAAATTGTTATTCAGTTCTTGTTACAAATAACTTTAAATGCAATATTCTTAATAGTAATATATATATTACAATAATATGATAACAACTTCCACTTGCACAGTTTCTCGTTCACTTACAAGGTTTTGAACATTCTTTTAAGAAGTGTTATATATTTTTTCCGTTCTTTTCAAGTTTCAATTTCGACCGACGAGTGTATTTCTTCTTATTTTCATCATGTACTTACTTTATTTCCAATTCTGGAGCTATTATTCTTAGAATTTACCGTCTTTGTTCCTCTACTAGTTCCGTAAGGAATCAGAAGCCATGTCCAAGTTCTCTAAACATGAGAATCCGCCCATGAGCATCCATCCAACAATATGATAAATTACATGTTTCTCCCCGTAGGAATCATTTCTCTTCCAATCTTGTCAAACATTTCTACAACTTTCACCAATTCCATAAGAAACTAGAAACTGTTTTTCTTCCCACAAGAAGTCACATTGATCTTCCAACGTTACCAAACATTTTCCAATCTATCGAAACCCTCTGAAACACGAGAACTCGTCGAGCCATCGAATGCCCCTTGAAACCTTATGATCTCGTCAAATCGTAAACTCCCTTCAGCGAAATAATTTCACGCCACTCCTCCCCAACAGCCGTGTAGCTGTTAATCCCCAAAGCTTATCGTGCCGGAAAGTTCTTCCGGGGAAGGGGTTATAGTCGGTCTCGAGGGCTGGGCGCGTTAATCGATGCTCGAAAGTCGCGTTCAACGTGTCGTTTAATCGGTTCGGCTTCGAAGGTCCCGGCTTTTGGGGTCTCATCAATCCGGATTGGTGGCTGTGCCACAAGGGCAGACGGCAATCGCCGGTGAATCTGGAGCCATCCAGGCTCCTCTTCGATCCGAACCTGCAACCTCTGCACGTGGACAAGCACAGAGTTGGTGGTGTGTTGGCAAACACTGGCCACAGCGTGGTGTTCGCTGTGGACAACGACACGCGTCATCCTGTGAATATCTCGGGCGGTCCATTGAGTTATCGGTACCAGTTTCACGAGATCCATCTGCATTTTGGATTGGACGATCGAACCGGTAGCGAGCACACTGTGGATGGACACGCGTTTCCAGCTGAGGTGAGTGTTTTATATTGGACCCACTGTAATGGGTCTTTATGGCACTGTTCATAGTTGGAAAGATAATGGGAACAAATAGCAGTAGAACTTGTTGAGATGCAGGTGTCGTTTCTTTTTTTATTTTATTGTTGTCTTCCTAAAAATAAGTAAATACAGAGTATCTCAGTTGAAGAAGAGCATCTAAATATCTTGTTTGACTTCTATAACGTGAAAAATGTTTGTGTCATGATTCCAGTGATTTTAAAAGAGAAATGTAGAATCGTGAAAGTAGAATCTTTTTGCAAGGTATTTTTTATCCGACCGTGTATTTTTTATTGTAGCGGATGAAAAGATGCATTTGTTACTTATTATAGTCACTTTGTGACTAGCAGTTTTTAATAAGATTAACTTTACACAGTCTGATAACATTACAATGAGGATACAAGATTTTCGCTATGGAAGTCAAACGATTGCAACATTTCTACAATTTATATTTCTCACAAATTCTACATTAAACACATCAGAAACCTCTACGCTTTTGCTTCGCTTCTGCCATCACACTATTTCCTTGCCCCTGTGCAGTTCCATTAGTCATTTTTCCATATTTTCCTTTGACAATATGTTTTGAAAAGATGAAGGGTACGCTTCAGAACAAGATTTATTTATTATTTAGAAATTCTTGCCACACACTCATGTAGAAGATAAAAAATAAATTTCGAAAGAAAGGATTCATTTAGTGGGAATTTGCTAAGAATTCTTATCGTTCGTTAATTAATTTTAAATAAAGTGTTTTGGGACCGATTGTTTGTAATAACAATGGCCAATTGATAACATTATTCCAAATTATAATATCCGAATCTCACTATATTCCCACAAGATGGTCCGTGATTAATAATTCAAATCTTTCCATGGAATCTGCCAGATAGCGTTAATAAACTGAACATGAAATTCAATATAGTTTGTGAATTTTGTTTGGTTTAACGAGGCTGATGAGTACTAGCCACTAATTTGTTGCTATTATTATTAGTCCACGAATTACGTCAATAATTTAGTAATAGTACGATAAATGCAGATGCATGATAATCATGCATCAATTAGTAATTGGAGATTTCCATATCTCTCTAAATCCACGTCGAATTCAGAGAGAAAATGGGATTCAAATTACCTAGGTAAGGAAAACACGTGGAACTCGGTTCAGCTTTTTCGAATGAATCTGTAATTTCCATATTAGCGTTACGAATAGAGGAAATTAAGAAATAATTGAATTTTGAAAATTTGACAAAATTCGGATTAAGAGATCGTAGAAAATAAAGTTTGTAAGTTTTTTAGACTAGAGAAATGAATACAATCATAGATCAATACAATCAAAGATCAATAGAATATAAACATAGCTGAAGAGGTCCTACAATAGACATGTGAATAACTAAAACATAAAATGAACTGAGTCGTGTATTTTTAAAGGATGAACGCTTGATTAAAATCGAAATACATTTAGACTCGGAGATACCCTGCATTTCTAAACCAAAGAATAGTAGTTTAATCTAAAATAAAATCGACGGAGGTGTTTGCAAAAATAAAGATAAAAATACGACAAAGTTAAAAACGTAACTCGATATTAAATCAACAATAAATTTCAAACAACAGAGGCGTGGCAAAAACGCTAGATACTATAAAGGAAACAATATAAAATAGAGCCTACAAAAGAGTTCTTTGACGAAAGAATAAAACGCAAAACGAAATGAACAGAAATGTTTCACGAAAATAATATTAAATCATCAGCAAATCTTTGTAAAATGAAGCCTTGCTAAAAAATTTATATAAATAACACGAAATAAAACCCAAGACTTAATTAGATCAAAGAATAAAAGATCTCCGAAAAATAACAGGTATTTCGCCAAATTAGAAACAGAAATATAAAAGAAGTAAGATACGTAACCAAACATTACATCGACAAAGAATTTAAAGAAACGAGAACAAGATGAAAGCTTGAGAATTAACAGGAAGTGAAGTTTCAAAGAAAGTTGTTATACGAAGGAATACACAATTTACTGGAAAATCAAATCAACAGGGATGTTTCAGAAAAACAGGAAGAGAAATAAAAAGTGAGAAGTAGACGTCGCCTTGAAAAGCTACAACACCGACTTCTCTGCTCCAACAACTCGTCTTCGCTAATCTCATGGATCGAGTGGCCAAGACTATCGGCCTCTATCAGAAAGCCTAGCCTCCTGGACATCCGATTATCGATCTTTCTTCGATACGTATCCGTCTATCTGCAGATTCTTATACTCGCCGATTAGAGGACGACTTTTATTCACTTGATCACGTAACTGGAACTGATTAACGTGAAAGCACCGCCCTCTATCTTTTTTTCTTCTACCCTTTCTTTTCTCTTTTATTTTTTTTTCTCATTCCACGTTCGAAGTATTAATCTTCGAACTGGGTCAGAACTAGCGAACTAGGTTACCGGTATAGACTCGCGATATACGTGTGGCCCGCGAAAACGTATAGCTTTTAACAGTTTGCGGGTTCCTGTTACATCGACGTTGGGAAAGTTGGTCGACACGGAATTTGAAAAAATTATAAAACTTTGCTAATATGGCGGCCGGTTTATTCGCGTGACGAGACGACCATTCCTCCACCACTTTTAGCGATAGGCTCAAGTATACTACTAGTTCATAAGTATTCAGCCATTCTAGTAAACTTATAATAATGGTAAGATTTGCCCAGATTAAGCGTATACGGATTAGTATTTCTCGAATTATTGAAAACGCGAAAGAATATTTTAAACATAGGATATCTAATTTTATGATGGAAACTAATGGAATATTTGAGCTATTCTAATTATAAATCAGATTAAGGATCTTTTAAATTGATACAAAAGCTTCTCACGCTAATACAATTATGTGATAATATTTTACTAAACATACTCGAAGCGATGTAGTGAATAATAAAATATATTGTTATTATATTATTTAATTGCAACGTAACTTAATATTATAGTCTGATGACTTTATAAAAATTTAACGAGTATTGTCTCTGATTGCTAATTCATCATTCATTTCTACACATCTGTAAAATTTATATACCGTTACTACAGATTGATCAAAATATCCGGATATTTCTAAGCAATATTATACATCTTGAACTTAATTTCATCTCTATCCTCAGCACCATAGTCGTTTCTTCGTCGACGAATTTTGCGAAAACGCGCGATCATTTCAACCGGATGATTAATGTTTTATTAACTTTGCAAATTTGTTTGTTGAAAAGCGTCGAGAGAATTTCCAAAATTTCATTGTTCCGGTTATTTTCGCGGAATATTTCGTAGCAAATTCGCCCGAAGCGAGACGAAAATCAACCATGGAAACGACGAAATTTCTTCTTTTTTATTATAAAATGTTCGATGCGGTGAGAGTAGAATAATCTGCGATAGATAACATTGAAAAGAATATATATATATATATTTTTTCTATCACATATGTCGCGTGAAATGAAATAAAATCGGACAATGAAAGGTTGATTCGCGTTCACGATGGCACTTCGTTCGTCTGCATTCATTTTAATTTGTGCTTTTCGATCGAACTCCGCCGTGTTAAAGAAAAAAAAAAAAAAAAAAAGAAATCACTCGCTGGATTATTCATTAGAAATTCATCAGTGGGTAAAGGGGTTGAACGGTGCAGGCTTAAGTGGAACAAATCCTCTTAAAACTTGTTGCGAGCTTAAATTGTTTAAGTCCGCATCCATATTCCTTTAAAAGTAAACGAACCCTTTGAAGATTATCTTTAGTGATTCTTCAAAATATTTAACCCTTTAATATTTTAAAAGTCCATAAAGCTACGTACGTAAATGTTTCGTCATTCCGTTTATTGCTGCGAACCTTTTGTCTGACCGATAAACGACTTAAACTACTCACAGCCTCTGTCTGTTCGCTTGCGTCTCAAACTACTTACAACCAGAAGCGTCAGCACGTTATTCCTATTTACCAATAGTTCACTGCATTATTCTTCATTATTTTCTAATAATTCACTATACTATTAATTTTTTACACGAATTTATTTTTCATCAAAATATTCAGACTTCCAGTTACTTGAAAATTCCACCATTCGATTGACCGCTAGAAAACTTTGCCTGGCCATATCCTTTTTATTCAAACTATCCAAAAGCTCTATTTGATCGTATGCACATCAAACTTCTTAAAACCTACACCACCGTGCTACCTGTATCTACATACCAACGATCCGCTATTATTTATCTTCTACACATCACTCTTCATTTTTCCTATCTTCCAGCAATTTGCTACGTTACTTATCTTTTACGCAAGCTTTATAAGCCATAACCTTTCACCGCTTGGAAGCCTCGCTATTGCTCCGGCAAAGCATACGAGCTACTTAAAAGTTCCATGAAATCAAGAAGATTGATCACCCTATTCATTATTGAGAAGCTTGATTTTCGTATTGAGAAGTTCAATTTGTCTACTTAATCGACTATATGAAAGTTAAGCGAAATCGCAACTACTCGATATGATAGAAACATCGCAACTCGTCTTACTCGCAGCTATCGCTACTAATCCAATTTCCTAATTTCTGTTTGAAAACAGTTGCAGATATTCGGCTTCAACTCGCAACTATACAACAACTTCTCGGACGCCTTGCAGCGGGCGCAGGGGATCGTGGCGGTGTCCCTTCTCCTCCAGGTACATGTCTAATCTCTCACAGGCCACAGGCCCGCTTATGTATTATTTTTCACGGGCCATTCTGCTAAATATCGGCTAAACGTAAAACGATCGCGGTAAACGATAGCCGATAGATACAGCCTGTGTGCTGGTTGGCTTTCAGGTTGGAGACCTTTCGAACCCGGAGCTACGAATATTCACCGAACAGCTGGATAAGATCAGATACGGAGGTGAGACCGTCAGTAATTTAATACACCCGACCGGACTCGAATTTCTCGAGGAAATCGAGTTTCCACGCGCTGCTTCGCGATACACAGTGCGAAGGGTGTGCCTGGAATATGTTTGATCGAAATCCACGATACGTTTCACGCATATTCTATGCACATACATACGTGAGTTCCTTCTAAATATGGTACTTTAATTAACAGGCATCCTGTTAATTGAATGATTAAGAGGAACTTGCATATAAACATTCACAAATCAAAGTGGTTAGGTTGGTGTTGTTGAAATTTTTTAAATTTCAGTGTCAAAGTGCTTGAAAAGATCGATGCTTATCTTGCGTAATTTCATTAATTTTCTATAAATTTCGTTTTATGGAATTAACTGGTTTGGCAATAAGTGGTTCGTACATAAATTACTTCTTTCAAATTGCTTTTAAATTGGCTCGTTTTACGAGATTATTCAACTTTCACGAGGCAAAGGTTATACATGATATTTTCAATCTTTCCAACCGAACTGCAAATTTAATTACTTTGTAAGTTACATCCACGTATTATTACCCTATCAACCTATATGAACGATTTCATTTTTAAATTTCATTATCGTGAAAAACCGTTTCAGTTCATTTTATCGATAAAAAAAAAAAAATAAAAAAAAAAAAGGAAGGAAAATATTCAACGCTAGTGACAACCAGAATCTCCACACTTTCGCTGGACGAAAGTTAATTCGTGAATATCGATTTATTTTTTCATTAAGATAATTCGTGGAATAGACTCAATCAGTTCGATTAAACCATTTTGGGTACACCCTGTAGGATACTTTAATCCAATTGAATACGCAATTACGATCAAATCGAATATGTTATTTAATTATGCATTTAAATTGACACTTTTGCAACTGGTAATTTATTTTTCAAGGGATAAGTCAATAGCTGGTTGTCGCGTTATTAATAGAAATAATATACATTTTAAACTGTAAAAATAAATTTTACTCCTTTTACATATTCATAATTAGAAACTTATCGCTAAAAGATTTGTAATGAAAATAATAAATTCAAAAAAAAAGAGATAAAAACTGAATATATTTATAGAATTTTCAAGTCCGTTTATAGTTTCGTACCGTTTTCTTACATCTCTGTTATCTTCCAAAATTACGCCAGCTGCAACCAGCTGTGGCTTATGAAAAGACGTAATTTTACGTCAGCCACTGCGAATGTGTCAATAGGAGAAAAAAAAAAGTTAATTAAGAGAGGTTCATAAAGGTGGCTCGCAAAAAACGAATTTTAATTACTTTTCAACAGCAAAGACCGTCTATGATCGTGTATGATGCTTGAAAACAAATTTCATGACTTTCTATTTTAATTTCGCATTATCTGTCGAAGATGAATTTAATATATTTAATTTTTATTTCTTACTAACATTAGATTACGGCCAAATGAATTTTTAAACGAAAGTTTTTCTACCTACTTGAAGTTACACATTGAAAATAAGAACTTTAAATCAATCCCCGTGCATTATTGGTCTTTTGCTTTCGTCTTCGGAAACTTTATAAACATTCCATTATATCGATAAGCAGAATATAAATAAAAATTATTTTGATTCGAGTAAATTACACTTGGAAAATATAATGCTATTCGCAGAATAATTTTCTACATTTGTACTCATTTACTATACATATATACGGTGATGGACAAAAGAATGCAAGTAATACAAAATGTCACTATAATATTACGAAATGGAGTTGTATTTAACAACAGCAACGAATAGATACAATGCATGCTCCTATATAAATTACTTTCATCAATACGGCAAAAAATGTCTAATAGAGAAATTACCAATGCTCGTACACAAGTACCAATTTTAGTAGCAATTTTATGCTTTGTTTTATCCAGCATTGTAAATGTATAAGTGAATGGACCATAACAAAAAAGATTAAAAAAAAAAAAGAAAGGACGAGGGATCTTTAAAAATGAAATTGTATGTTAATAACCAAAACGATTTCAGCTATTAAATCCTACTTTATCGTCGCATTCTCGTTTCAAATTGTTCCTCGTATAATCATCAGTTTAAGTCGTCGTTCTCAACGACGGCCACGTTAATTGCAAACTAATTGATTCCAATTGCCGAGAAAAAGGCATCTTTTCCGGTGAAACACGTCAAACGAAAACAGTAATGTGAATTGAAAATGGAAGGGGAGAGGACTCTTCTCTGGGGGTGCATCAGCTAATTAAAGATATTGCTTGCTCCAAATAAAATCAGACGGAGTAAACGATCGCTATCGACGTCGAAAGAGGATTTTTTCGCCGATTATTTGCACGTGATATCGATGGCCGACTAGCACACACCATTTGCATAATTAGCTCGTCCTCGATCGAAAAAATTTATTGTATCGAAAGTAAATATATGTAATTTCGAGTAATCAACCAGTTAAGGATCGGCATATTTTAAAGCATTTTCTTAGAAATTTTAATTAATTTCCTATGTTGAAGCATGCTTTACCATTGAGATTATATAGATCATTTCAAAGATTTGCTGAATATTTTCTTCATTATTATTGCCTTTTTACGTTTTATGAAATTTCTATGAATATATTCATCTCTTTCATTTAATATATACATTAGTACTGTGATATAAACTATCCTTTTCCAATTAGAAAAAGTTCATGCAATTCTACAATTATTCTACAAATATTATTAATATTCTAATAAATTTTTTTGTATCTTGATAAAATCAATATGAAAGTTATTTTATTGTGCATTTTTTAAGTAGGAATTTCACATTATTTAATTGTTTGGTCCTTAATAAGTTAATTCCTTGTGTATTATGAATACACACCTTTCAGATCAAATTACACATTTCATTCGTTTCACATGATTTCATAAAATCGAAAAATAATAGCTTCGATAATAAAACGTGTATTGATTACCTGACATTTCTGTTCTTCGTTTTAGAAAGTTAGTAATATAATAATAGAAAGTATAAATACGGAAATTTTGTATAATTAATCCTTTGTGTGCTATTGACGCACGCGTTTCGAACAAAGATGCGCGTTCAACGAACGTTATTTAATTTTACATCATACAAAGTTAAAAGAATAACTTCGTTACGCGTGTCATGGTTAATTGACATTTTGTACAGCACGCGAAGCAGGAATAGCATGGATATACACCTCAAATTCTAAATAATTAACCCTTTATACGGTACGGACGCGTATATCGATTCGATGAATTTCATGAGCATCGCATATAGCTTTATAACCTCGTCACTCTGTCACATACGTGTTTGACGAATAGTGGAAAAGCGAGTGTTATGTATTTTACATGATTTTATATATTTTATATATTACTGCATTAAAAAGAATAATTTAAATATGCGTGTAATAAATTGATTGATACCTTGATCAGCATGTAAAATCGTGATAAGTATTACGTTGGCTAAGCGATCGCGTGGCACACAGTATTACGTCGTGTATAGGAAGTGTTATAGGTTAGAATATTCAGCTCACAAAGGATTAATCGTAGGAACTTTCACAGACTAAAGCAACCAAATATAATACTTACTTTATTCCTTTATCTTTAATGATTTCTCAATGGTATAGGGATATTATAGTTAATTTTATAAAGATTCCAAATTAAATACAACAACGACCTACATAAAACGTTTAAACAATACGAAACGTTGAATGATTCTATGCCAAACATAAAGAACCACACGAACATTCAATCGACATAAATATCATAAAAGAAATTATATAGTAAATACAAAAATATGCATGGGTATTCGATAGAAACGTGCTCTCGTAACATAATTATTTACTGTTTCCTTATTCTAAACGGTATTTCACTCGTATCGCAGGAAATTTCACAAAGACAACGCTACGAACGAACATTCGATCGACACGAACGTCGAATCTAACCTCAAATATAACTTCAGCAGAAACAAAGTCAGAAATTACCCGGTAACAAAGGAAAAGTGAATTACCTTTAATCTCTTCTTGCAAAAGCTCAGAAATCAATTCCAAACTAGAATTTCTCACATAATAATAAAATTCACACGCATAAGTATGTACCTCCAGAAAAGCTACGCGAAGAATTGGTTTCATGATTCACAATCGAAGAGAACACTCGAGACGCTCTCTGGATCAATGCTGTTTTCATAGCATTATCGATCGAGAGCGCGCCGCGGGCTTCTTTGAATATTT
Source organism: Bombus pascuorum (assembly GCF_905332965.1). Classification (NCBI taxonomy): domain Eukaryota; kingdom Metazoa; phylum Arthropoda; class Insecta; order Hymenoptera; family Apidae; genus Bombus; species Bombus pascuorum. The sequence goes on along the minus strand of NC_083501.1, from coordinate 4,841,539 downwards.
CTTTCGGCCATTAACGACACGAAGTACACAGAGTACATATAAAAGTGTAATATCAGGCGTTAGAGGCGCATGTTAAGGAACGCCAATGCTAATTGGGGTACGTATGCGCGTCACGGTGGCTGTCGGATCGTCATGTTATCGATCGAACCGATTGCACGCAGGCCAAGCGATGGAGATTAAACGTTTCGTGGTACGAGAACTGCTGCCGGACACGAAATATTACATGACGTACGACGGCTCCATCACGATGCCGGCCTGCCACGAGACCACCACGTGGATCATCCTGAACAAGCCGATATACATCACAAAGCAGCAGGTGAGGGTGAAATTTTCATTGAATATGCGTATATGTGTGTGTGCACATTTGCCCGCATGGTATCGAACTTAATGGTTTGGTGATTTTTTTTCTAAAAGTTTCCTAATTGTTGCCATATGCAATTTTAACCACTTTAAGACTTGCAATATGTTGTAAGGTAACTTTTACAATGTTACTAGTGAATTGTCATAATTTTTGCGATATCATTGACATTTAGTGGAACGTATTCTGGTTTTAAAATTACAATTTTAATTAAAACAACTATATCTTATATTATATAAAATTATGCACATTGAATTGAGAGTAGCGACATCAAGACGCAGTCGTTGAATATCGACCATCACATAGCGCCATTGCGGATAGGAATTACATTGATCCAACTTTGAAGTTTCCATAGCTGGCTATGCAGCTTCTGCTGATCTTCGTTCTCTATGACTACGAACAAGGGTTAATTTGCTACTGTTCGATGACCGGCTTCAAGTTAGCCAGAGGAGGTTTAGCTTCTCTGCAGTTCGATTGTTGAAGCATGCGGTGAATATGTTCTCAGCGATGTTACGATAACCTTTGAGTGGCAGAAATACTTGATTGGATGTTGTTCAACTTATTAATCGAGTGAAATTAAGTCGGTCAAAATGTTACGTCGGTCACTTTCACGATAACGACAATGAAAAATTCATTGAAACATTTATTATTCTCAATTACTATCTGATAAAATATCAATACAATTCTTAATCAAAATTATATCAATCATGTAAATTGGAATAATAGTCATTTTGAATAATTCTCGATGCTTGTACTTATCGCTTTTTCTCTCTACTTCTTTTTCAATTTCTCAACAATTGAAAGACTCGCAGTCCCGGCAACTAGAACCTTATTTCGTTTCTGCGGCCGCCACTGATGAGGCCCGCATTTGGAGCCCCAACGATTTGAAGAATCGTAGTAACTCACGCACGAAAGCAGTTTCTGATGTTCTTTTAACGATTTCGCGTGGCCAACGGCGGGCGTAATCTCGCGCGCTACGTAGCACGCACAGACCAAGAAAATTGGTTTACGTGAGTTCCTTATCACGCTTTGATGTCTTAATGTATTTTTTTTCTTTCCCTTCTTCCTTCTCATTCTTTCCCCTTTTTAATTTTCTTTTCAGAATGGCTGATTTGGCAAGTTAAGGCGGTGAATTACAAAGTAAAGATTCGGTTTCGAAGCTACTCATTAAGGATTATATAGCGAGGCGGGCAGAGTTTAATGGACAGTTCCGTGTCGTTGATCTTTTTTCCTTTAATTCGATCATAGCGTAGGAAATTCAGTTAGCTGGCAGTTCGTTGCGATACGCCAGCTAAATATATAAATATACACCTATACCGTTTATATGGTATTTGTGAGTTTGTATATTTGTGAAATTATTCCAGACGATTCATATTTTCTCGGCAGAAATATTCTAAATTAATCAATGTCAATTAAGTTACTCATCCTACGTGTTTAAGATAAGAGGAAATTTCTCAACTCAGTAACTTCAACTTAGCAAAAACGAAACTTTAAATTCATTTCAATTAAATACGAGGATAAAAAGAAATAGTTCTCTAGGAAGCTTAAAAAACCATTAAAAGTTATTTTATTAAAATGAAAGAAAAAATGGACATAAAAATTCGAGAATGGCAATGAGGCATAAAAACTTCTTTATTTAGTTCATAGCAAAGTACGAAAAACTCATTTTGAACTTCAATTCTTTGCTAGATTTCCTCCAAGCATTGCAGGACATTTTATTAAAGCAAGATTGCAATACAAAAATCTAAAAACCCTAACAGAGTTTACTCGAAAAATTCACTTTCGACATATTAGTGCACCAATTGCCTCGCAGTTGTTCGTCGTTCTCGATCGCGGCAACGACGCGACAGCCGATATCAATTGCGTACAGTGCATAATTTTTCAAAACGGGCAGTCGACTCATCGTTTTCACTCGCTGCATAATAGATCTATCTGTCTACGGATCAATCAGCCAAATGGATCGTTTATCACGAGTCTCTCTCTGTCTCTGTCTCTGTGTGTCTGTCTGTCTCTCCCCTCCTCTGTCTTTCAAAAAGTCGGGGAAAACTTCATCCCTTTTCCGTGTCTCGCGTGTTCCCGCCGTCAGATTCGTATTTTAATATTACCGGCCAGCGAATCGGTAATCGATGCGTCGCGTATTATAATCGAGAAACTCGTTCGTATCGATATGCAGAACGATACGAAGCCTTTGAAAAGGAGAGGAAGAGAAGGAAAAAAGAGCGAGAGAAAAGGAAAAAAAGAAACAAACGCGTGCAAACAACGTCTGAGACGCGAATAATGGATCGAGGTCTATTGACTTCCTGACGGAAACGTCGCTTTGCCGGTCGAACGATTCCGAATTGAGCTTTTTAAAGGGGGAATTAATCTCGATACGCCGGTGTACGAGATATGATTTTAATTCCAGTACCTCGGATAGAGTGCTCGATATGATCGATAATATAAAAATGCGCTTTGTTGCCGAGCAAAGTGGAAGAATCGGTCAACGAACGTGAAACTCGTTTTTTAATTTAAGAGAAATGGTTATCTGGGTGACGGAGGGTAAATTGTATTTGGAGTAGGGTAATTTTGGTGATTAAAGTAACATTTGTATTTATTAGATCAGGTGATAAAGGGAAACATTAGATAAAAAAACTTCTTTGAATAATAGTATATTTTTGAATAATTTCTGCATAGCTGGAGATTAATTTTTTTTTCTTTTTTTGGTGGAATGATCAACTATGGATGATCATATATCTATGAGAGGGAGTTTCGTATAAAGAATTGAATAATTAGATAAAAAAAAGTATGGTTGCATAGTGATGAACAAGCGGTTTACAGGTGGAGGTTAATTTTATTTATTCTTTTTATGGTATGTTTAATTTCAGATAAGTTACTTTTTTAAGTATAGAAGGAAATGTTATATAGACAAAAAATATATGTTTCTTCGCAAATAAATATTAACTATATCTTCGCTCAGTATTTTCATTACTAATGAAGTGTCCAAATTTGATTGATCAAATTTTATACAAGGCCGAAAATGCAAATTTTTTATTCTTCATTTTGGTCTTATTTCAGCGTCAAGTAACACCCCTTAAATTATGTTGAAACTGTACACCCTGTAGAATATCAAAATTTGTGCACGAAAATACCGAGATATATTTATCCTAAAATTGATCTAATTATTCTAAATTATTAATCTAATTATCCTACAAAGAGGTCATATATCTAGCGATTTTAATCTTCGAGATATTCTATTACTTTCATTATGAAACATGTTTCAAATAGCGCTGAGTATTTTGGTTTTAAACGTTAAACAGGAGATATTGCGAAATATGCGTTGATAAGCTTCCGGCGATTATGAGGGTGCCGTTAGACTCCGGATGTTCATGCAAATTCATGTCTTTTATATATCAGTATAACTGAAAAAATGAAATCCGCAAAAAACGTTAGAATAATCACAGGCATTGACACAACAATTAAAAAAATATGATAAAATTTGACGCTCGAGAACCGCATACGATAACATCAAATTTAAGCTACTATCCTAATCCTTTTTCACCTTGATTACGTTTTCTATCCCGGTAATCTTCTTGAATATATAACAATAAAAAGATGAAGAGAATAAAAAGAGAACAATGCGATCAATCGATACTCGCAAGCCATTGTACGGCTGTAGATAAAAGGAAAAGACATGACAACCCATAACTTCGTGTAATAATAACAAATTTAATCTGTCGTCCCTTTAACCAATCCCTCGCCCACATAAAGGCTAAATACTGAAAAAGAAACCACGAAAACAAACGAAAAGCCATAAAAAAAGTGCAATCAATATTCGATCGTTTAACCGTAAATAAAAATCAAAGCTAGAATGAAAAAAGGAAGGGACTAAAGTTGGACGATGGAAAAACTGGATGTCGAAAGTTTCGTGGCGAAACTAATTTATTCGCGGCGATATCGAGGAGAGGACGACCGCGCGTTGATCGATGATTTAACAGCCACTTTTCGCGGGATGATTTACGTATCCACAGAGGGTGGCGGCGATGCATTTTAATAAATTTATCGGGGACAGCGCCGGTGGCGTGCGAGGAATTATACTTGCTAAAACAGAGGGCCGAGATTACGTGGCTAGTATTTTTCGGGGCAAGTTACCCAGGGGGCGACATCAAAGGGATGCAAAATAACCGAGCACACAAACAAACGACACACGTACAGGGAAGAACCCACATGCACGCAGCGTATTGCTCGTTACACCGAAAAAAATCCAACCAGGAAAACCACCGGTGCACACGGTGTATCGAATATTCTAGTAAGCTTATCCCGGCCTCGTGGCCCTCCATTAGAGCGAAAAGAACGTCCCGTGATGTCGACGCGTCGATTATTAGCCCACTTTTCCCAGCTCACATTTTCGAGCCTGATTTTTCTAACGAGGTGACATCGTCCGGAGTATTTTCATTTTTCCTCGTACAGATGTACATATTTATATATTATATATTCGTAATTATAATACGTAGCAATAAATTTAATAATTGTAAAGCTTAACATATATTTATTTCTTATTAATTGAAATAAACCTTAATTTAGATGAAGATCCTAACAAATGCACAGTACAGTAGAGTCTCCCTTGTGTAATAGGGAAACAAAAATGTTATTACGATGGAATTTTTGGATAATGGAATAATCACATTTCTGATATGAGATTTTATTTATTCACATACAGATTAAGGTTAATCGATAGTTTCTCTATATATTTACGGATCCCATAATTTTTAGGATTTATAATATGTAATTTAACATATAATTTCACTGCATACAGTTACATGCTTTTCGTACTTGGAGCCATCGAAGTCCTTTTCAGAATGTCACGAATGCTCCGTCGAATAAAGGAAAGAATACATTCTATATGAATACTAGTAAAATACCTACATATTTGAAACGCGAAAAGTCATATGTTCCTGGGAAATACTACGTTTGGTTGATACAGCATTCGGATAATATTAATATTATTATTATTTGCATATTATTATTATGGAGCGTTTGAATATCAAGGTATTCGGTATTCGGTGTCCGAAAAGTTTCTTTCGTTTCTTAAGGTGATAATAGATGCGCAACACACCGTTTGTTTAATATTCTTTTATTGAGTTATATATGCTCCATTTGTATCAAATTGTCCCAAAAGCTTCTTTCGTTTCTTAAGGCGATAATAGATGCACAACATACCGTTTGTTTTATATTATTTTATTGAGTTACATATGCTTCATTTAGTTCTATTATTAGAAAACGGATCATGCATAATTCAATAAATACAATTTAATATATAGTGATAGAAATATTCTTGCGTATATTTCATAGAATAAGGCCGAACGAGGACAGCATGTATAGGGAAAATTTGTTCAGAATGAATACCTTGACAACATATTTCAAAGTCGTCGAAATCGGTGAGGTGTGCCCGATTATAAATAATTATCATCAAACTTGGTATTTTATATTTCAGTAAAATGAACTCTAAAAGTTCGTAATTGGGTATGAATTTTAACAAACTTTTTTTATTAAACTAATTGCAATTTTCTCCGACTGGATAATCAAACGAGGTTAAACAGGAGTTTGAAATATGGGAAGGACGAGCAGCTGTTGTAATGAAATATTCCTGTCAAAAGTCAAAGAGCTGATACGTATAACTGCTGTTGTATAGCACAGGCATCGAGGACCTTAACTTTCAAGCTATTAAGCTGTTAGGAGGGAAAGGTCGTCTCGAAAGAGCAGAATGCAAAAGCGATAAGAACAAGAACTACGATCGTCGATGTTGTAGTTTCTCAAAATTGATAAATCGATAAATCAATATCTATAATAGGCGTTCTGTAGTAGGTGTTAGTAGCTTGTTGGCTCACGGAGACTGTTTGGGCCATTAAACCATTATAAAATGCAAAGACGATAAAGAACAGGGTGTCGTATTTACTTCATTTTCGCCAGCCGATAATTCGTACAAAATTAATCAGATTAGTTCGCACTCTACTTTTATTAGAAAGGTTAATGGAACGTTATTATTTCAAGCGTGTTACTTGAGGTGCGACATTCCTGAAATTTCAATTCTTTAATAATTTATTAAACACGTTAATATATAATATTATCGTTTTAACGAAACTTTCATTGATTTTCTATTACTTTTATTGAAAATTTCTGCTTTTTGATTAACAGATTATATTAATTTAATCGAATAGAAACGTACTCTTTGATGCATTGCAATAATATTTGGTAGAAAGTATATCAAAATTTGGTTATTCTTTATATCTATTAAAAATTTTAACTCTTAAAAGCGAAATATCAAAGATGAAACCTATGTTAGTTCAAAATTACAATCTCCCCTCATTTCAATTAAAAATATTTTACTGTTAAAAATCAAACAAATCACCTGCACGACATCTATTAGAATGCTTAACCTTCAAAGTATTCGTGAGAACGATCGAAACATCGAAAGTTTAAAATTACGATCCCAACCTCATATTTCAATCTCCCGTTATTCGATAAAATAATCCAATTGAAAGTAACTCGATCGACAAAAAAAGAATCAAACACATCAATCTCCGTCGCTAAAAAAAAAAAAAAAATAAAATAAAACGAATCAATCTGCACGATAGCCGTTAAAAACCTCAACTTTCAAAGCTTTCAGGTTATTAATCTTTCACTCGAGCAAAAAGCACAGAAAAAAAAAGAAAGAATACAAAGCCTGGAAAAAGAAGAAAGCAAAGACGCGAGGGGATAAAACAAGGAAAGTGATATTGACTCGATTCGTTGCAGCTTCTCGCGCTGCGACAATTGATGCAAGGGGACAAGGATCATCCGAACGCGCCGCTTGGGAATAATTTCAGACCGCCCCAACCGCTTCATCATCGTCCCGTTCGAACGAACATCGACTTCAACATTCAGGTAACGCTTTTCCCTTATACGAGTTTCTTCAACCGCGCGATAACCCGTTATAATTGTCTGGAAACTTTTTCCTCTTCAGGGACCGAAGAACTGTCCGACGATGAATAGGGACATATACTACAAAGGTATGAAAAGCTGGTTGCCGCCTCGGTTCCACGTGAAATGGGAAAAGTTCGTTCGGATACAAAGCTGAAACGACTGTTGCGCCAGTTGTCCACAGACTAATTTTCTGTGGCTTTCTGTTGGGCAAAAATGGCCATCGAGTTGGATGTTTTGTTTCCAGTTACTGATAACAGGTGTTGATGAGAATGGTAATGGTAGAATACTGGGAACGTGCTGGCACATTAAATGTATCGGTTACTGTGCAACTTTCTGCTAACAGTAGGCTATGAATAAAATGGCACGCGAGGTAATCAGAATTGTAATGTGTGAAACAACAGATGGCGGTAGTAGATAACGTTTTCTTATGAGAGGAGCTTGATATTCTGAACCGGTTCTTCTCTGATTTAGTAACAAAAAATGGTTGTTATTATGATTAATTGATTATCTACCAGCATAACCTCAGGGGTTCTAACAAATTGTATCTATTGGTACAGAAATGTTGACAAAAGATGATCCTTGTTATTAATTAGCTGTTTATGTACCATCAGAATCTCTAGGACTCTCACAAAGTTATATTCATTGGCATACTAAATATCAATTAACATAGTGACAGAGAACGATTACTCTTGTCAAATTTCATTAACTTATCATGATCATAATCCTTAAGAATTTGAAAACAACAGGATTAACAATATAGGCTTATGACTTTCACTAACCAAAACACGAGTAAAATATGTATGTAGCTTCCATATACAATTTTTCTAGATCAAACCATTCTCCTCAACAAATTGAATCCATCGCCTTTCTGGCTTTTGTATTCCAATGAACTTGATCTAATTTCCATACGAATAGATAGTGAATCTAATAATAGAATCTGACCAAAATCATTTCGATAAAGACTCTTAACGTTATTTTTATATTTGTTGCAGCCAACAGCTGGAAATAACCCCGTAGCGAGTTATGGCAGCGGCTGGAGGTGTACTACGCTTTCCCTGGGACAAGCTGGAGCCACGCAGTTAACAGGATAAAAACCCACTGACATATCAATTAATGAGCGCGACCAGTGGTCATCGTGTCGATCGGATCGAGCAGAGGCCATCGTGGCGCGTATCGTTGAAAGGAAGAGCGAGAGAGAGAGAGAGAGAGAGAGAGAGAACGCGCGGAAGCGAGTGAACGAGCGAGAGAGAAAGAGAGAACGAACGTGTGAAATAGAAAAGAGAAGCCAGAATGACGCGAAGAAGAGCGTGAAAGATTAACAAAAAAAAAAAAAAAAGAAAAATGCTTCGTTGTACTATTAGACGTGAATTGCCAAGTATGTTTCCAGTAACGAGAAAACAAGAAAAAGAAACACAAGAATACACAGATTACACAGACAGGTACACAGAGAGACATATACAGATGATATACCTATATATAGATTACAATTTAGCGGAGATAAGGTTTAAAAAAACGTAAGATTAACACAAGATATATTATTATACGTATATCGATCAACTATCGAAAAAAAAGCTATGACTATCGTGGCCTGCGTTGGGGTCGTTGACGACTACGATGATCGTGACGATAATGATAGGTACGGGGATAGAAACGAAAGACACGAGAATTCTATATGTATAAAAGAAATGAAGAAAAAAAAGAAAAACTAAAGATTCGTGCGTGATGGAAATTCGCGCCTTATACGCCCACTCATACCGCCACCTGCATATACATAAAACATACAACATACATGCATACATGCATACATACTTAACATGTACACACACATATCGAGCGAAAGTTTATACTATATTCTTGTAATAAAATGCTGAAAAACGTAGACGGAAATAACGACATCGAAACCCTATCTTCCGTGTGAACACGTTCAACAACGCGAGTAATCCCACCAATCTGTTCCACATCCTTTTATCTCGCGCGCTTTATCTTCTCATGTGGGATTCCCCACGAACCATACGCTGTAGCGCCACTGTGGTGCTATCTCTACGGTGCCAGCTGAAACCTTCAAGTTACTACCCGTGTTTCACATGCAAGTCGATAAATTAGAGACCTGCTACGTAAAAAGAGGTAAGTCAAACCAACAATAGAGAAATGAACTTCGTGACTCAAAAAATATCCTAGTTCCACCATTGTTTCTCATTGGTTCTCAGCGAACCTTCCCAACGTATTCCGATTTCTAGGTTAGAAACCATGGAACTTGTTCACCAATTCTCGCCATATTTCCCTCGCAAAACACAACTGACGAAAAGCGTAATACTGATCGAACTGGCTTGGTGAACGCTTACTGGGGGTAGCGACGATCTCGAACGGAAAAGGGGTGGAAGGTTCCGTAGAACCAGAGAGGGCGTTCGTGCGGGGAGAATGGGTTTCATTGAACCAGAATTCGACGGTGCTGCCGGCGGATGGCTATGCGGCAAGGGAGCCAAAAAGGGACAGCTATGGGTAATGAGGGAGCGAGAGGGCGGGTGAAACGACCGCGCCACCATGATGGGCGAGGAAGGAGAGGGGGAATTTCATTGTCGGGGAGGGGTTGGAAGGGCGGGGGAGGGGGAAGCGAGAGGAACAGACACGGGGATACGGAGGCACCGTGTCGCTGGCCTCTGCGGCAAATCTGCAGGTTTCGTGTAGCGTGTGCGTGGCACGGAATCGCGGGGATTTCAGGATCCCAGAAGTGTGCGTGGCCGAAAGGAAACGTGCTCTCCCGTGAATTTTCTAGTGCGTAAATCTAAATCGTGCGTACGGTGTGCCTCTCCTCTCTCTGTATGTGTAGTACGTGTGCGTGGGATCGCCTCTCGTGTGCCGTAGCGAAAACTTGGCCAGCTCGGGGGATGAAGATCTTCGATGGCGTGGCGCGGTCGCAGCACTCGATCCGTAAGAGTAGCATCCCTTACGAGATTCGGGGCTAACCAAGGAACAATTACGGTGGACCGATGAGGTGGTGGCTCGACCTTATCCGCGAAAGGTCTCGCGCGACCGAATTGATTGATCGGCCAAGAGGATAATAGAAAAGAGCTCGTCGATGCCAGTCGACGACCTCGCGGACCAGGTGGGGGGTGTCCTCTCGTGAGAACGGGCGAATACACGTTCACGCGCCGCGAGACTACGCGTGGAGAGGAAGCTGACAAGTGCACCGCGCTGTCTGTCGATCCGTTTCCACTCTTTTCTGCGGGCTTCGTTCGTTCGTTCAATCAATCAATTACCTGCAATGTGTCTGTTCGCGTGATCAGTGTTTGACCACATTTATGTGACTAATTCTGTTCGGTGCTAACCATTCACAAATTTACATCTAAATCGAAAGGAGGTTTTGACCAATTGGACAACCTCTCGTTTGGAAGAAGCATACGTACGTATAAACGGAAGGACGAGACTGATAAAAAGGACGAGAATACAAGAAAGCATCGAGAAGAAAGAAAAGTGGAAGATGAAATAAGGAGAGACGGACACAGTGGTGTACAGTGTGCTCTCTCGTGTTTAATTTTTCAACGAGGCTGCGAGCGACGACGCGATTGGTCAGAACAGGCCGCGAGGAACGTACGGATTTTTCGTCGAGTCCGCAGATTCTCATGCAAGTACGTGGTATAAGCGAATTTGCCGCGGTCGATGCACTCAAAAGCTCGCTCGGGGGAGTCGAGTGACACGTACACGACACCGCGAGGACCGTGGCACAGTCGATTCGAGTAATCGAGCGTCGAATCGAGCGTCGAACCACAGCCTGGCCGCCCCTTGCCTCTTAACGAACCTGTGTCAACCTAACTACGGAATTTCTTGCTTGTACGATACACACCAATTTCCTTTTCAAGTATTTTATATTACGTACAGAGTCTTGTACACGTTCTGGTCATTACTGTATAAATTCTAAGCATTATTTCTTTTTTTTATACGTATATAATTGATTCTCATAACATTTATAAAGGGTTTGACTGTTGCTGTTGGTCTATCGGTGTCTATCAGGTTGTTGCTACTCTGTCTCTGGTTCAACGACTTTCTATCGAAAATTTCGCAATATTGAGAGTTATTGGCTGGCTCCCAAGCGACTTTCTGACTAATTTATGATCGATATAAATTTCGCGGCGTATTACGCGGGCATACCATTAGCGTACGTCAGCAATTAATATGCCTTAGTGTGCGCGGCCGGAAGCGACTCGATGTCGGAACATGCCTGTGGAATTTCTGCTTCTCATAACGCTTCAAGATTCCCCTTTGTCTCGCAAAATACCATATATGACTATATACATTTTATGTAGCCAAAAAAACAAATAGCAAATTTCAACAGCAAATGCAGCTTTATACATTGAACTTTATCTTCCTCTTAAATTATTATAATGCATTAACAAATTAAGTAGTATATTTTTAAATTGAACCATGTATTTATTTTCTTTTTTCCTAAAAGCGTAATATGTTGCAGGAGGTGGATATTGTTTTTGTTGCAGATTAATCCTGGGGCTGGGGTTGTAATTGGAAAAGTGGGCCAGCGTGCACGCTCAGCGCGGCTTAATCAGAATGAAATCTAAGAAGTCCCGGGCAACAATGGCTTTGTGATGCCCGAAGGAGGACCGTCGGCGAAATGAAAGCCCCTGAGAAACAATGGAAGCGTCCACGCAGGCATGACGGCCCCATTCAGATTCGCAGACGGCATGCTTAGTGGCGGCCAAAGGAGACGCTCAAGTAAGAATAAGCCGAGCATCGTTAGACAGAGGGAGAAAAAAGGAGGGCGAAAGGGCAAGGAAGAATGAGAAAGAGAAAGATACCTAGCTTTTCCTTGGACACGATCGAATGGCATGATACAAACTACACCATGCGTCTCGGTGTCTGTCGTTTTACTTATGCCGGATCATCCTCTTGCATATTCTCCCTCGTGTATCATTTCTTCTAAATCAAGTCTTCTTTCTTCTCTTTTTTGTTGCGTATGCGTGTATGTTTCTTTTCTTTCTTTGTTTTTAACTTTTGTACGTGAAGCTATACCTTGATGGACAAAAGAATGTTTAAAATTGACACTACGGGTATATGAGCATAAGTAAAACAGCAGTTTTTCTATACTATACACTTGTGTATTCTATGGCATAGGATTACAGTGTACAGTGGCCACAAGAAAGTATTTGCACATACACTTATTTTGCGATGAAACGTTTAGTTTATCATGACTCCATATACATTTTGTTTAGCGTCAAGTTTTTGTAGTCATATGAAACACAGTAGATGGTGTGAAACTTAATATACTTGAACTAATTACGAAAGAGTAGGTATTTGAACGAGACAATAGGTTATACCGTCATATTATTTAAGAGAAAATATTTTCAGTGAACTCTCTACTATTGAATAATGTAACTCAAATGTAACGTAAAATACTATTTCGCTCACTCATGTAATCTGAAGCTACCAATAGACTATTAAGGATATCTACCACGTCTGATATCGACAATCTGAGTGACCATTACGTGTAGAAATATAGTAAATTCTTGTCGGTGACGAGTATCCTGTACAGTTGTTTCTGAGACGTCGCGTCGTAGAGTTTCAAGAACAGGTTTGTTCGAACTCTCGACGGGACGGAAGTTTGGAAATTTGTTGGGACAAATTCCACGCAACACGATGTTTCCATTTTAACGTAGCGGCTAATGTTCGAACGCGTTTTACGAGCAACATGTGCAGGTAATAAAAGACGAGAGTCCCGGGATTTCGCGAATGATTCATTGATATCGTTTTACCAGACAAGCTTGCTCCCCTTAATTCCATTCGCTTTTTCGACCAACAACTTGGCTCGTGCTTGCCGAGGGAAGTATCGAACCGAACAACGTTTAAAACACTCCGTTGAACACTTACGAGGAAATTTCCATTTCAATTGCAACCGCATTAATATTCATAATCGTGCAAATAAATTAACCGGCTGTGTTCCTGATGTGAACGATTAAGTATCTATCAGACGTGCCATTTCACGACGCGTCACGAACCGTTCATCATTTCGTGTTCGAGTTATTCGAAAATTAAGTTCCAACCTGTTATGTCTTAATACTTTAATTCTTTAGGAAATTTCATTTCTAACGGGGATATATAGAGTGTTCTTCGTATTACGTACGGTTTATGCAATTTGTTGCTAGGTAAAATAAGTCATCTGAATCTATTTATTAATTGGAACTCAAAGGGGTTGGGAATTTAAAAGAGAAAATTCCATTATGTGGCGTAATATAACTCAAACTACAGCTCATTAAAATACTGTAAATATTACAGTAATTTAATGAATTAGATTAACGTACCAATTTTTCTCTTTCGTTTATTAATGAAAATAACGAAATTTTCGTATAATATATTGTAACGAGCGATGAAAATGATTTTTTAACATAACTTTTCCTCTGTTGCGTGGATAATGTGTAACGATAGCAGACGTTTCGAAAATACTTTATTTCCATAGTGATTTCTAGGTTACTTTTTCCTTTCTTAACTATGTTAGAGCTTGATAAAGAATATTAAGTAGAATTCAACAAACTTAAATCGCTCTGTTTACCTTACACTTTTCTTTGTACATTTTTGGTTATTAATTTTTTTTTAAATCTCCTCCTAACTGTGTCACTTTTCTAACAAATCGATCATACATCACAGCATGTGTGTTAAGTGATTACATATTTTTTTCATAAAAAAAATAGGCGAAAGAATTAAAATGTTTCTTACGAGTCCATTATATAAATTAAAAAGTGAAACTAGGTAGAAACATAAAACTGACTCTTCTACGGAATAGATAGTGGTGGGGGAAATGGCCTTGAACGACTAACGACTTCTATCGAGACTATAGCGAGGGTGATCGTTCTTTAAAGTTTAAACGTTCCTAAATCGACTAAAATTAGCGTCATTGACAAACGAACAACGGTAACGAGTTTTAATTGGTCATATTTCGGCGACTGGACATTAAGGCCGGGCTAGTCTGACAAATGCGAGTGTTGTTCGAGCAATGGCGCACAATAACGCGTTAAGTAGCGACCGTTTCTCTCTAACGAGCGAACAGCCTCGCAGAGAGCGTGTTAATCCAGAAATTATCACGTGTAATTTTATGTACGGCCTGTTAGCACTAACGACTCACTTCGTGACACACAAGAATAGTATTCATATATGCAAATAATATGATTTCATTTTATATTGAAGAGGATATATCATCTTGAGGCGTCTAAAAATATGTAAACTCTGGGTATTCTTTCATAAATAATTACGAAATAAAAAGTGCAAGTTTTGCTTCACTTTACATTCTCTTTTAAAGAAAAATATTTAAAAAGGCAAAGTTATTGCCTATGTTTGAAATCACTTCTAGTAAAATACAGATGATTGATCGTTATTACTGGCGAGAACTGGAACCTTTAAAATAAAAAAATTCCTTTCGTTTCATAAACTAGAATCTATTATCTACGGTGTAACGTAGAATTTGGAAAATTAACGTAATCAGTTTGAAGAAGAACACATCTTTTTACTATTAATTTCAAATATTTTTGAAAAATGTAATTCGGATATTTGGAAAATTCTAAGCGATGTTGTGAAGTACTCTGCTTATTCCTTCGTAGTATATCGAAAAATATTACGCTATATTTTTATCTGATCTTTTTTCACAAAAAATCACTTCTTCCAGCTTTTGCTTTTTGCTATAAGAAAAAGTGTTGGAAAGTCTTTTACATAGTCTTATTACGTATAAAACTTCTCACGAATTTCCAACTTCATGAATAATTTTGTAACTCACTGTACATATATTTTACAAATTTTTAAAGTCATTTCCTGCAAAAATTGCTGAAGCTTTGTATGCAAAAACTTTATTCTTCGCTTTTATCTTCTTCCTTCGCAAGGAATCACTTCCTTAACCTCTTTCTTTAAACCACCTTTCTGAAACGCTCTATATGCTACGCGCGCGCGATTCGAGCATATTCAACGCGTGTCGCGTAGCGTTCGATCGTCCCAGCATTATGCGACAGTGTCGTTCATTCTCAAAGTCTTTTTCACCCCTTGTAATCGACAGGTCCTTTTCTTCCCCTCGATTATTTTCTTTATAACGCTACGTTTCCTTTTTTCGCCGTTTTACGCGGAGAAGAAAAAAAGAAGGAGAGGAGGAACGGATCGAGTTCGTTAATTGGCCTTCTTGTTCTTGTACAAGCAAAAAAACAGGGGACGATGAAGATGAATAGAAATATCAGAGCACTCTCTTTCCCCCTCCCCTCCGTTTTTCCTTCTCCTGAAGAGTCCCGTTCGGTCTGTTTCGCGTTAGAGTCAACAGGTTCAAAGTTGTTTTTTAAGTGTTCTAGAGAAAATGTTTCGGGACGCAGAATAATCCGGACATATTGCAAAAGGAACCGCGCGTTCGTGCCTTGTTTTCGTATTGTCCATATGCACACAGTCTATGGGCTGACCTATTTCTATTTATGCGAGAAACTTGATGTTTTTCCACAAAAGTCCTCTTGTTTACGAAAGATTGAGTATGCTATAAATTAAAAGAGAAGTTCTCGAGATCTCGTTTGTTTATTTGTATAGCGAATGTTGCAATTTATGTGGTTAGAGTTTCGCTAGATAGACCTGGTTTCACTACTGAACTACTATTATTAAATCTAAACTATTACACACAGAATTAAGTGTATTATATACTGTTTCTATTGGTTTAAAAATAACAATGACATTTATGCAATAGAAAAGTACCATTTATATACAATTTTTTTTTGTTGAAATCGATACTACAAGGGTCCCCAGAGACCCCTACCTACATTTCCGGCCAACCGTCTTTAATATTCTGTTGCTCCCCTAAACCTTCAATTCCCCATGTATCCACTTTTTCAACAACGTATAATATATTCGACGGATACGATGCCATTTCCGAAATATATCCATCATGTATATCGATTATACAATGACCTTTAGAAAATGACGCGGGCATACGGGAGGAAATAATAAATTCGAACACTGTCACTTAAATTCAACGTTGCATTATTACATACATGAAGAATGAATATAGATAGGAAGAGTTATCAGTACGCAGAAATCGGTCACTAGTTGAAAAGTTTCGAGAACGTGTATTGCTCTGAGTAACAATTAAAATGGGTCACCCGGTACACGCGAAGAAAAGTTCGACTCGCGAAAGGTAACAAAATCTGCAGTTTCTTACGTGTCTTTTGGTTCCATTGTGTTCTACTTATACTATAACTTTTAGAATCATATTGGTTAATAAGTAATCTGGTCAAAAACTAACTTGGTCCTAACTAAAACTGTTATTAGAAATATCAGAAAGCTATTGTTAGAAATGTCAGAAATATTCTTTTCAATTATCATGTCTTATACAAAACCAGAATGTTTCCTAATGAACAGTGGAATAGGTGATTAACCCAAGAGGAAATCATGGTTGAACTAATTTTTCATAAAATCCTATCTGTTTTCAGATCTCTAATAGACGGAGGAAGGATCCACAGGGACGACTAGCAGCAGCCAAAGAGAAACGGACAGTGGCATGCACCACATAGGGGCAATGCACCACCCTCTGCGAGGGCGCATTCTGCTGGCCCTCTTCATTCTGGTCAGCACATTCGCGTTGCTCTCTAAAGCGGTCGCGTTCCCGGACTGGACCGATTGTCCTGCTACGTGCCGTTGCAAGTGGACATCCGGAAAAAAATCCGCCCTATGCTACAATGCTAGCCTAACCTCGCTCCCCGCCAATTTGGACCCTGACATGCAGGTCCTCGACCTGTCTGGAAACAAAATTCCCGCGTTGCAGTCAGAGATCTTTAAACGTTCCGGCCTAGTGAATCTGCAGAGAGTCTTCCTGAGGAACGCTGGAATTTATAAAATCCACGCAGACTCTTTCAGAGACATGAGGATCTTAGTAGAAATCGATCTCTCCGATAATCACGTGGAGATGCTGGAACCAGACACTTTTCTGGGTAACGAAAGACTGAGGATCCTGATCTTAAGTGGGAATCCATTGAGCAAGCTGAGAAGCCACCAGTTCCCAATTCTGCAACATCTGAGGAACTTGGAATTGCAAAGATGCTCCTTATCCGAGATTCATGGAGAAGCATTTGTCCATCTGACCGGTCTAGAGTCACTGAGGTTAGACCACAACGAATTGGAGTATCTGGATGTATCGGTGATATCAAGTTTGCCACGTTTGAAAACTCTAACACTAGATGGTAACCAGTGGAGTTGCGATTGCAGACTTAGAGATTTCCGAATCTGGCTGATCCCTAGCAGACCTAGCAAACTGTACTCCGTGCCTCAAGTGTGTTCGTCGCCGATGAGACTTGAAGGTCGCAAGTGGGAAGATGTGAAGCCAGTAGAGTTTGCCTGTGAGCCTGAAGTGTTCGTGTTGGCCAGTAGTATTCAGGAAGAGACTAATGGGAACCTGAGTCTGGCCTGCCTAGCCACGGGAGATCCAGAGCCTGAAGTTTGGTGGCAACTAAATGGAGGTCCAGTAAACGCGACTAAATTAACCGAACAAACTTATTCGGGAACCTATGTGGCCTACGCGACATCTGACGTCGATATGGCCTACAATGAGCGAGTCCCATCTACCAGTAGACTCACCGATAGGTGGAACAACTTGACCGTCTACAATGCCAGTGATGGTGACGCTGGGGAATACTCTTGTTTTGCCAAAAATATCGCCGGTCTTGCCAGGGATACCGTCAGTGTCGCTATTCCGCGGGTGTACACGGCACCCACGCTCTCCCAGAGCGATAACTGGTTGCTCTGGGTGAGTTTGGCCGGTGGGGGAGCTGCCGCGTTGTGTGCTTCCATTTCTGCGGTTCTGTTGGCTTTGTGCGTGTGCGGTGGTACTCGACGACAGCGTGCTCGAGAAAAGGTGAAGCTTCAGGGGAGCACTAGTTTCGGTGACCAAGAGAAGAAGCTTCTGGATCTGTCTGTGACTACCACGACACCTGGAAATAGCAACGATCGAGGCAGTGGTCACGGCAGTATAGTGGAAGCTTGTAGCACGGGTGACCTGGAACTGGCAGAGAGAGGGTCCATTTGCGACCCCATGAGCGCTGCCACTGTTACCGTAGAGAGACTACGTCCAGAGGTGAGCAGTGGCTCCATGACCGCAATGAGAGCTGTACCGTGCGCCGCCATGTTCCCACCACCGCCACCAGAATTCACTAGTGGCGTCCTACCAGCTGGAATCTTCGGGAACATCTTTATCTCCGTGTCAATGCCCCAGGATTCTTCCGATCGTTGTTACCCCGATCTTTTGGACATTCCTGTTCATGGCACTAGCGGTGTGGTGAACAAAACGACTTCGGCTCTTCCGGCGGCCAGCAGCGTGTCCAGCTTCGCGACGCTGCCGCGACGAGCGCTACGATCCAGCGACCTTTGTTCGCCTTACGACAATATGGGGCCCCGCGTAACGGCCAACGGGAGTTCAGCGTTCTCGCTAACGGACGCGGACCTGCGATTATCACCGCCACCGCCACCTCGAATCATACAACCGCCACACGAGTTTGTATCCCTATGAGGGATGTCCTCGTGCGGCCGGCTTTCGAGCAAATAGTCGGTATAATTGTTCAAAGCTCGTCCGTCGCTTTTTTCCCCCCTCAATCCGAAAAAACAAACCATCATGTTCAGTCACGCGCGTCCTTTTCCCCGTCGATCTCGTTCGTTGTGTTCGTCGTTGATAGTACTCCACACGTATCCGCATTTTATACGGTGAGCCGTGGGCCTACCAGGTGAAACACTGGTGAGTGTGTTGTTTCCATGTGGGAATTGTATAACACAGGAAATTGAGACGATGTGTGGTGATCATTGTACTTTTGGTAATTTCATTTTTCTTCACTTGTGATATCTGTGTTGCGATATTTGTCATTCAATTTGTTGATTTTTCAAACTGTTAATGGATCTTTATGAAAAGCCAGAAGACCAATAATCCTGTTGCCAAATGTAAATTAAGGGAAAAATAGGAGGGACACTTTTGTATCTCTTGTACTTATACCGTGATTGATGTAATATACACGTAAGTTAACAATTGTTATCATCACTTGGTAAGCGAATGGCTCACATTTTTAAATCATCCGAAAAACCATTCCTCGAGCGTACATTGATTAAGGTTGTATGCATACAGGGACCTAGAAAGTTTGTATCTCGTTGGTATATTTAAAAAGACGTCCGGAGGTTATCGAAAGTAGCATAAACACAGTTATGTCTGTCCAACAACCTATTCGATTACGTAAGACGTTGAGTCTCGAAACTGCACGTTCCCCTTACTATTCACTAAGTTGACAACACTAGCGCCGCTGATCAACGTTAGTGCCAATAAATCGACGTTCGCCATTTGGAATTTATTATCGAAGAAGCGACCCTTTCTCGCCAATGAATGAAATGCTTTTTGCGCCAAAGAGGACGGTTCATTTTTGTAAATAGCTCGAAAGAAAAAGAAAATGAAGATTAAACTCGTTCATTTGCTCAAGTATCAGAAACGAAAATACAGAAAGCTAAAGTGATTTCTGATGCTAGAACTCGTAAGATTTGTGACTTTTTATATCGAACATACACACATTGTATAGTCGACCCGATATTTTTCGATGTTGACCGTTTTAGAAACTCGCTGTGCATAATTTTAAGAACTTCATCCAGCAATCTATTCGTTCGGTGTATATAATATATTTATGATTTCAGTTTAATGGGTAGCAATTATAGTGCTTCCAATAGAGTGCTGCGGTTATTTACTTTCCATCTAGCTCCTCGTTCATCCATATTTTCATTAATTGATATTTTATTCTTTGAGAATGTTTAAGTTACACAGTGAATCAGTTTCTTTATTTATTTATTGCGCCGATAATTACCATTCAAAACATCATTAACTCTTAGCTTTCTTCGTTCCTTGTTCAGACTTTTCAAATTATTTTTATCGATATTTTAAGTTCAAGAAGAAGTTTCCCTTAATCTAGTCTTTGATCATTTAAAAATTGTGAAATATCTGATAAACTATCAAAGAGTTTGACATAATGTAACTTCAAGGTACATTACATTTGAAAAATATAATATTAATTTGTTTAATTTTGACTACCCTCCCGCAGCCCTAACTGTTAAAAAGATTGTTGATACATTATGTATTCTCCATTTCTTTAAGCACCTGTTACATCCAAATTCACTGTCGTTCGCTTTGTTCCTTAGTATTTAACCTAACTTCTCTACTTCTCGAAAATTCTATTTTTTCATCAAATTCCTCTGACAGATACATTAATCTCCTTTTTCGATTTTCAGATATATTCCACTAAACCAAACAACCGACTTTCTCAAACTGCTATCATAGAAACAATTGTATCCAGTTCCTAAACGTGTCAGTAATTCATATATACTACTGCGTCATTCCTAACCTCTTAAAACTCCTATGAACAGCTTTAAGAAAGCAATCTCCTTTCCAATTTTCAGCTATATTCCACGGAACCATCGACTTGCGTCAACGTTCCTCAACCCATGGATACAATCAACTGGACACGTGCAGTTTCTAAGACGAGCCCCCTCGTGTCTGTATGTTCGCTTGTCTAACTGGCTTGCATGCTTGGTCGGCGTACAATGGCTGCTCGCAGAGGAAGCGTGTACAATGACGAGTGCGTGTGTGATCGTTTTAGGACGTAAGTTTCTCTAGTTGCCAATACCCACGGATTCCAGTGGTTTGTAAATAACTAATGAAAATAAAAAAAAAAGGAATACGAAGACAAAGGAAAGGACGAAGAAGAAAGGGACAGAAAAAAGAAGACGAGGAGGAACGAGGTTATCCTCAGTGGATGCAGAGAACGAAGTAACGTTATCTCCCCTAATCATTCTCGAGGTGTATCACTAGTTTGTTACGTACTCTACGTGTGCAGTGTTGGTGGAATCGATATAGTGGCCTCGTAAAATTGGTCAACCATTAAAGCTTACATCAATAACTTACATTAATAAGAATTTAGAGTGAAAATGTAACTCACAAATGGCTTTTGTAACCTATTAAGTGTATTCTATTTTCAGAGACTTTAAGAATCAAAGATTCAATTGTCAACAATTTAAAGACCCGAAGGTTCCAAAATCCAATTTTTAAGGATTTACAAGTTCTTCCATAATACGGCCCTGAATATGGCCACATTATCGTTTTAACTGCGTAATGATTTAATTTCTAATTGTACTGTTTCGACTCCATCAACTGTACATATTTGTTATCGCAGTACACGTATTTAATAGCGTGGCGGGTGCGTGCCGTGTCGCCGCCAATTATGAACACTTTGTCAATTAAATAAAACGATTGAATTTTACACATCATCGAATTATTGTTCTCACTTATTCCGACGAATAATCAATCTGATCGATCAGACCTAAACAAGAATTGTTATCTTTTGGGCAAGATGTTGGGGGGATTGAAAAATCGTCAGCGAAGGTGGAGGTTGACAGAGGGCGAAGGTTAAGGTTCAAGTGGTGTACATTTTTTTCGAGGAGAAAATAAAGTTCAAAAGTTAGTCTGGAAATTCTAATTGATTTTTGATGGTTCGTAAATTTCTTTCTTTGAAATTTTAACGTTCACCCCCTATTGTTTAAGTTCGCTATACCTGTTCTAGAATATAATATAAAAATTTAAATACCTAATCGAAGTCTCATCTTATTTAATTAAAAAGTCTAATAGCGAATTGTCAAGACAAAATTGAAGATTCCATTTATATGGATAGAATATTTATCCAGTCGAAATCAATGGAACATTTACTTCCCATTCTGAACTAATTTACTTTCAAATAGTTTTAGTACGAACGATAGTTTAAATACTTTTTACGTAAATTATTTTTATAATTAGATTGAAAGGATAAGACATTCGCTCGAAAAGCAAAGAATATTTATTTGGAATCGCAGAATATATAAGTAAGACATTTATTTAGATTTCCTTAAAACTGGTAGGAAACTCTTTAATTAATGAAGGCAATTATTAGCAGAATGGCCGATGGTAGCCGCATTACTGCGGTATTCCGGAGATTAAACGAAATTCCGAACAGGCCGATTCGACGAGGGCGATCGTAATCGTTCTCCGCTCGTTGCATTCGACCCGCAGAAATTAGAAATCTGAACTTGCATCGATAGTAATACGCGCATTGTTTGCTAAATCGTTGCATTGTATCCACTAATTATACATAGCATCGGTGAATAGTTTCGATTCGAATAGATATAAATTGGCTTAATACTCGTATTTGGTAATAATTACCGCTAGACGAGAAACCTTATGATACAACTTGTTACCTCTGTACATGGAATACAAAAAAAGAACACCATAACTCGTGTCTTTTTTATCTTGTAGGAAGACGATTTAAAAATTCAGCTGAATATTCAGAAAGCAATTTTTGCATTGTTGTAGCAAAATCGTCCTTTTGTTTGATTTTTATTTGAGCTAAATATGTATTTTCGTAATCAATCTACAAATAATTGTGGTCGTAATATCAACACACGTACCTTCCTGTAAAATTTCATCAGCTTAGAAGCTGTTTTTAAGAGTCCTACTTTTTGGACTTTTGGAGCAAACTGATTTTGTCGCATTAAAATATTATTCTTTATCATCGTGACATGAAACGACGTAAAATGACATTAATGTCAGGAAATCAAGAAAATTACACTTATCTTTAAATGAACATTTTAGTATACAATTGTTGACTAAAGACACGTTGTTGGTTTCGAAATTTTAAAAGCGTAGCAAAATTGTGAACAACTTTTTAATTACAATATTCGAAGTAGATGATAATTCCCGCGAAATGCAATCGTATTTTCCGCCACTGAATATAAAAATTAATATTTCAATCGTTATATATAATGTTTTTATAATCGTGTCGACGAATTCATCCATAATTCACGTTGCGATGAAGAACAAAAAGAAAGGAATAATCGATCGAGATATGAGGATTTATTTCCAGACTTGATTCCCTGGTGATTCGTGGATTAAACGAACTTCATTAAAATGCCAGAAGCTTCCGGAGAAAGTTGGTCAGAATCCTTCCTATGGGTTTAATCACTCGATTAACACCGATGCGAAATATCCCCTTTTGTCGTTAATTAATAATCGAATGCACTGTTTGCCTCTTACGATGATCAAAGGGAAATTTCATTTCTGCACTATATTACAAACGAATAATGTGATAAATTTTACGAAGAACAATATAAATTTGTAATTTAGTTTATTTTCTAGCCTGCCGGCTATAAAAAGGGACAATCGATATTAATTTGTATATTAAAGCTGTAAAGGGAGCTTTGTAAAGAAACTTTTTTATCAGTACATAACATCAAAAGAATTAAAGAAGACAACATGATGAAAGCTTGCAAACTTTTTCGATCTTTTGCAACATAAAATATAATGGGTATAAAAATAAAGATATTTAATGGAACTTAAGAACACATAAGAGAGAGAGAGAGAGAGAGAGAGAAAAAGCTTATTTCCATTACATGACAGATTACAAAAAGCAAAATCGTCGAAAATTCTACTGTCGTCGTCTGTTACTATATAGAATGTCAAGAAATCAAAGAAAAGAAGACTACGAATTAAGGAATGCCTCAAATTTCCAATTAACAAATTTTCAATTTTCTCTTGCCCAAACAAATGCTCTGCTTAATCGCTCGATTGCAGCAACGATGAAGAAACATAGGGGAACTTAACGAAAAGTAAAAGAAATTTTTCAGCAAAAAGACCGAGACGTTACTTCGTAACCGAGGAGTTCTTCCAAAAAGAAAAATTCGAAATCGATAACAACGAGGGGAAGAAAATTCTTTAAAGGAGGAATGGGACGAGTTCATAGAGGGGAGAAGGTATCTGTTCAGAACGAAACATCGTTTCACCAGCTTTATTACCCGTTCGTGTGTCAGCGAAAATTCTATGGATAACTTTACATGTAGAACAATCTTCTATAAATTTTCTACGAACAATATTTCTCGCAGTTGTGTGTTACACGCAGGATCGACTCGTAGTTTTGTTGTTTGTAAAACCTCCTGGTAATATTAAAGGAAGGTTAGGTCTGGCATCGTTGAGGGTAGCTGGTTACCGGCTAGAGATAGGTTAGGTCAGATCGCGTGAGTTCCATGGAGTCGCAGCTGAAGATCCTCGAAGATCATTTGCAGACAGTTCGATCGACGTCGCTTTCACGACCAAGTCTTGGCGTGTAACCATTCAGTTGAATGTTTCGAGAACCTGAAATTAGTCGACAACGAAGGCACAAATAGTCGTAGACTATATAGGTCTATGCAAATAGGGCGATCATTGATGTCGAGGATCAACAGATTTCCTATTGTTGAAGAACAAACCTCGGATTTGAAGCTTGGTTATATTAACTGAGCAAATTGTTCGATTTAATTAAGTTTCCTTATTGTTTCTTTTGTGTAAATTTCTTTAAATTTGATACGAATGTTTAACTCTTAAAGGCCATTGATGAAATCTCAGCCTATGAAAATTTTCTTTTAACACTATCGTCCCTAGCTTTAATTATTACTAAATAACGACAAACCGATTAATTCTATTTACTTGATTACATTGAATTTTATATTTTCGAAAGCTACGGAAATAAAATTTCACTCGAGATGATAGGATTAACGTGATTTTCTTTCACAGTGTTTTAGGAGCTAAAGCAACTGATCGATCTTAAATTTTAATTGTTACAGATGAGAAGAAAAATCGAGTATTCGATTAGATTACAGAATGTGATCGAATATATGATACATATAGCGTTTTGGATACTTGAATTCTGTGCTTTTTGTTTTAATTTCCTACAAATGAAATCCGTGGTAGATTGATGACTGTGCCACGAAGATTAAAATTTTGGACTTTCGAATTTTCTATAAATGCGTAGAAACCTGAATTTTCTTTCAGTATGGCAATTCGTCCGAAAAATCGTCTATTAATATTAATTCACAGAGTATCACAGGTGTAACATCTTTCCATCGAGTTTTTACGCTCAGCCTGTATAAATAACGCATTAACAGCGTTTTATTCTTTGGAAATCTGGCATGCACGTTTACGAACGCGTTATCCTGTGCCATTGACAGCGAGACAGAGGGGTGGAGTGAAATAGTATCAGTACGAGGGGAAAAATTAAATTGGCATTTGGGCCGCGCATCAACAGAACATTCGCGACGAATGCTCGAGCTTTTGTTCCCGGATCACGTATCAATGGGATTGGGATTTTCGCGCGGCTATATCGAAATAGCGAAACGTTCCCACACTGGCAACGTTTCTACAGCGAAACCCGAAAAAAAGGATTCGAATCACGATCGAATGCTTCAAGCATAACCGACCGACTGTACACGACGAAATGGTGATAAATCGATGGGCAGTTTATATGGCACGAAATAAAGTGTGAACGAGTGGCGTGGCTTATAGAAACACTCTTCTGTTTTCAGCCTCTTTGAGTCGATGGATGAGGCGTCTTGTTAACTGTTATCGGATATTTATAATTAAACTGTGATATTTATACAGGAAGAGTTGTAAAGAATGTAACGACGATAAATCAATGGATACATCACACGAAGAATATGCGAAGTGGAAGAATAGTTTTGTTTGAAAATCGTTTATACACGATTGGTATTTGATTATTTGGAAATCAAATAATTGATATTAACCCTGTTGCAATTCCCAAATTTTTATATTTCAATGGTGTTCTTTAAGGTTTAAAGACATATCTGGGATTAAATTGTATCGAGAAATGATCAAACTTGAGATATTTTTTAACGTTAGAAAAATACAATTACGTTGAAAATATTGGAAAGAACGCTGCAGGGTTAACGAAGTTTGTCGGTTTGTTTAGTGTGTAACTCGATCAAAGATCAATTGGTATAAACTCTAAAAATTGTCTAACGTAAAGAAGGTTATCTCATACCTCGTGTGAGTAGCAACGAGCCGGGATAAACGAATCTTCCATCGTCGATCTTTTGCCAAAGTTGATAATCTTTGGGTGAACGGATACGATCTGAAATCAACCATGATGCTTCCTTTGGAAATTTGTCTGCGTGTTTAAGGTTCATCGATCTCCCAAGGGATCCGGGAGCTGTATTGCGAACGTCTGCAAATTGTATGGTAATTTATGCGATTACGCTAGCTCGAGGTGTGTTTCTATCCTTTGAATTAGACTTTAGGGAAGGAAATTTCAATTTCCCAAAGTTGTGCACAGATCGTTTTACTCACAACTACAACCAATTCTCTCGTAGAACAAACTGCTCAAATTGATAATCACCTGGATTCTTGCTATTAGCCAAACATATCAAATTTACAAGATTCTAGAGAATTAGCGTATAGGAAGAACGTAGTTTAACACGAACAGCTGATTGTTTATAGTGTAACAAACTCATCTAACAAATTTTTCTAACACAATTACAAAGCTAGAGTTGACCAAATTTAACTATTGATCTGTAACGAATTTTAATATTTAGCGAAATTAGCAAATCCATAACGTGTGGTCACAGTGTATTAACATCGGCAAATTCGATACAGTCATAGATATAGGACACATGAATTTTGGTTATTGATCGAAACTATCGTATCTCTACAAATTTGAATCACGTAAGTGGAATCGTGCGGCGGACAGAACGAACGAGACACACCGAGATCAAGTAGAATAAACCTAGTGTGACAGACCATAAAGTATTCGCGTAAAGTCTACGTACGCCATAGACGTATACTGAAAATGTTAAATATTAACATGACGTAGGAACCGTGAAGCTCAATCTAATCTACCTTGCTACTATATTGTTCGGTATAATTTGGATATCGGTACTATAAAGCAAATAAATCTTACCGCAACCAAATGGAAGCTAAAACGATATAAACTCGTCCCCATAGAAACTCGTTTTACTTATTAAAAATTATAACGAGTATTCTGCTTTGAATATTTTATATACGGTGGCGAATAAAAAAAATGTAAGATTGATATACTATGAGTAACTTTCGTATAATACTAAAGATTTTATAGTTACTCATTGTCCTAATTAAATATAAATCCATTTTGTACAATTATTGTATGTTCTTACACGTTTTATTTTATAAACTTTCTTTTGCATATTATATGCATTCTGTCTATTTTCCATCCCTAAGTTTCACACGAACGCATAAGAATATCAGCCATAATTATTTCTAATCTCTCACTATAAATTTGACCATTTTCGTTCGATAATTAAAGTTCTTTACGATTGTATCATAATCGCAAAAAAAAAAAAAAAAAAGAAATGGATCTGTCGCGTTATTTCTTCGAAACATCAGTTTCGTATCTCCGCACGGGGAGTGAAGCGACCTCTGTAAAAAATGGCTGTTATGAAAGATCTGTCGGACGGTCGAAACGATACAACGATTCGTCATTTTGTTTTAGGTGGTCGAAATTGCACGTAGAAGAATAGAACGAGGAGCCGGTTGCCACGCTCTAAGTGGAACGTTCTGCACGCAAAATGGCGCGGGCTATTGGCCATCTTTCACCGGGCAAGATAAATTACACGTAAAATGGGATTGCGGGATGGCATGCGAATGCACGTTTCAATGTTATTGGCGATACTTCACCTTCGTAATCTTTGTCGGAGACGGAGTCAAACTCGGGGCTGTAAAATTGGAAATCTGTGTCTGGTTCGATGGCGTGGCGACGGTTGAAATTTAGGTTAGGAATCGGCACGTCGGATCGACCGATCCTCGGATACGCCATCAGACCAGAAGCTCGCCTGTCATTCAACTTTAACTTCACTCCCTCTGAAATATATTACGTAACAGATGACGGAAATTGAAATGCTTGATAAGCATTTAAGAATTAAGAAGGCAAACAAAATTGAATAAAAATCTACACTGGCGCACGAAATTATTCCAACTCTTACCACAGAATCTTCCTATAAATAGTCAAATTTGAAATTAATCTGAAAATGTATCGATGTAACGAAACAGATATTTAGAGTAGACAATTAGTATAAAGCTTGAAGAGTCATTTGAATTATAATGTAATAAATGTTAAAGATGGTCCCAATGAATATTAATATTTACTAATATAACGAATAATTATTTGTTCAAATACTTTTGCGATCTTCGCGAAGTACGTATTATATAATATACCTGTGCTAATGAAACTTCGAAATGTTTCGTATGACGACGTAATGCGATCTTAGAAGGTATGTACATATGTTCGAATACTTTCGTGAACCTGTATATATGTGTAGGTTAAAATAGTTAAATACGAGAATTGAAGAAAAATTGAAAATAATATTATGCAACTTGTAATAGGACAAATAGAAGCATATATTTTTAATGGAAGTAATTAACGTGACATTTGTTTTTCATTTAATGAATAGACATCCAATTAGTTGCAGTATCTTACGAATATTTCTGCTTCATCGTATAATACATTTTTACAAGCGGGCGTGTTTCAGTTTTTTTTAGTGAATGCGTCAGAGGATTCAGTTTTCCTCTTTTAGGGTAACATGATCTCTCTCTCTCTCTTTTTTTTTAGGTTAATTAGAAATGAAAAGGACGGAAAGGTTAAGATAGTAGGAAGCGTTCCTGGTATAAAAATGTTCAGAATCGTGTAATGTTTGGATTCAAAGAAATTTCGACCAAGCTGGTAAAAGGCTAATTAAAAATAACGACTAAATTAAATAAAATATCCTGCGTAGTTTATGATTAACAAGCAAGCAGAACGTTAGTTACGAATTATATTTACATATCTAGTGCAAATTGTTTATGCATTGATACCGTTTTCGTATTATTGACAGTGTTATCACGATGAATTAGTATGAAGAATAGAAAAGTTGATTTTCGTCACTAAGCTCTAAAAACGATAAGAGTACGTCATTATTGAAAAGAGAAAAATGGGTTTCCATTACTCAATTTTAGATAAATTTATAGAAAAATTGATTAGTACGACTAAATTTAATAAAACAACGACATGAAATTGGTATCAGAGATAGACATATTTAATTGCATTATCGAATTCTACAAGCAACGAGACTGTTTAAAAGAATCGTCAAGTTTTCAAGTGTCTGAAGAGAAAGTTGAAAAGAATTCAAAAAAATTATGATACTCATGCGAATGTCTTGCCTTTGGTAGACTGCAACTGCCGACCTTGCCCACATTGGGAGACTAAAAAACAAATTGAATTACAAACCGATCGTCAGAACGGTTCGATGACTCGGGGGAAACGAAAAAATTCTTTTCAAAGAAACTTAAGCTCGAAACGTTACTTAAGTCGTCAATGATTCAGTTTAAGTAAGAGAAAAGTAAGAAGTCAAGAAGTCTACAAACGCTAGAGAAAAATAAGAAAAAGCAGGAAACTGAAAGACGAAGAAGAATAATGGCAATGTCTTATGGCGAACCCCATCGATGGCGCGAAACCAGGGACCCTTTGCACAATTGCACTAATGAAATTTTACAAATCACGAGTCACTGGTATTACTAATTTCTTTTGCACTAGCAAGTTTCATAATCAGGGAAAGAACAAATGAAACTTTTGATGAAAGAAAATTTTGCAAGAATTACTACCTTGTTACCACAGTTTATCTATTTCTGGGCTGTAGGTTCTAAGTCTTATTTTTCATTGTTTAAGACTAAATTGAATTGAAACAGTTGATCGTAACGAAACATAAAATTTATCGTAAAATTGCAAAATCAAAGTTCATAATCTACTACATAACCACAACTTATCAATTTATCGATGTTACCAATTTACTCATATCGTTAACATCGTTCTACTTTCAAAATTAATAATGCAAAATCAGAGGCTGTAACTTAGAAAATGTAATTCCTCGATTTACCAACATCACCGATATCATTGCCGTTTATTTTGCTATTGTTATTTATGAATGTCGTCAGTCGACAGAAACGATTGTGCAAGAGAACCCCAGAAAATACTAGAAGCATCCCCTTCCGGCCTCCGAGTGGACCGGAAGGGGCACTGCACTTACGGTTGAAAGAGGTGGAAAATATTAGAACGACCAGCAATACAAATAGGTGATTTCTCATTGCGATGGCGATCGTTCGGTCACACGGTGATCAGAATCCGATGAAGCGATACTGAGCAGAGCACGGTATCTCGCTCGACACTGAATGCCCCCAGGTATCCGACGTCTGATTTTATACCTTGCGCCTCGTCCGACTACGGGGGTTGCCAGCCCAACCCCCGGTCGCCTTCTCAACCCTCTCTTTCCACATTGCCTCGTTCCATTCGCCCCTCTACGCGATTGGTATGGTGATTCGACGCCTCGTTTCTTCATCCTGCTGATACATTCAACCTACACCACTGTTCCTAGGTATTAGGACACCTGCTGGCTTCATGAAACGTGAGGATACTCCGATGGCCAGACAAAAGAGTATAAGTCAAATTTTAATGAAAACAGGATAAGTAGGCTAATATATATTGCACATTGCTGTCTTTTGTCTGTACCGTGCTGCATAAAATGATATTATTTTGCATTTTTAATTATACACTCAAATCTGGTTGTTTGAGTTTTAATTAGACGTTGAGGATTTGCCTGTTATAAATTCTTACGTAATACATATTGACGATTTA
The DNA here is from genome assembly GCF_905332965.1 of Bombus pascuorum. Taxonomy (NCBI): domain Eukaryota; kingdom Metazoa; phylum Arthropoda; class Insecta; order Hymenoptera; family Apidae; genus Bombus; species Bombus pascuorum. The sequence goes on along the minus strand of NC_083501.1, from coordinate 4,810,723 downwards.
CGGTATATTAGCGCATATTGTATGTCGGTTTTTAGTGAAATTTGAGCTTTTACACGCAACAAATAGTTCTTGACTATTTCTTTATACTGCTGTCTAACCTTAACTCTAATATTTTATTGTATATAATGTTATATTATAAATATATATATAATTATAAATATGCTATTGTAATACCATACGTCAAAAATGGAATTCTCTAGATAAGATAGATAACACGGAGGAGGTTTTATGGAATCGATAAAAAGACCATGGTAATTAATTCTAACGATGATATTTGAAACCGGTTAATAGTTCGACGAATCGTTTATTTTAACATCCTTAATACTCTGCAGTCGAATTTCGCCACTATGGGGCGATTTAAAATTGTATTTCCCATGCTGGGAATTAAAAACTGCCGAAGTTACGATATTAAACAAGTAAAATTCATACGTACAATGAAAATTTCCTGCAAAGGAGTATCGCAAATGAAACATTGCCTGAACGATTGTCAATGATAAAAAAATATTTTTATTAATAATACAAAAACATTTCCGAAGCATGTTTTTGTAAACAAGAACAAACAAGTTAAATTTCTCATTTAGTTAATTAATAACTAAAAATACATCGTAATGTACGCGCACCATTGAGAGTCAAAGGCTCGGGCAAATTCATCGAATTCCCTTCTACCACCACAATGTTCAGAAACCGAATTCAATATGGTAAATTAATCGAGAAAAAAGGATTTCAAAATGAAATATTGCGTTAACGCAACGTTGGACCTTAATGGGTTAGCGTTCGGAATCGTTGAGGGTGTTGTATTTTGGGGGGGATGATAGAGACTTGGAAGGATTTCCAGAGATTTTCTGGGATTTTAACCTGATTCGTTGGTGAAGGAGAAAGGTTGGTTGTGAAATATTGACGGAGGAAGGATAGAGTTTATGGATTTCGATGGAGAACTTGGATTTGGGAAATGGCCTACATGTATAGTGGAAAATAAAGTGATACGGAGAAAACGCTATAATTTTTCAGAATGAAATTATATAGTGTTATAGCGTTTCGACGATACAAAAGTAAGTTCAATTTCATCACTACGATTGTCAGAGTAATGAAAATGATTAATTTGTAATTTTTCCAAGAAACTACGAATCTGCAATGATGATTTTTTTAAAAATAAATATTTTAAAATGTATGAAACACCTTTAAATATCAAATAAATATGAAATGAATAAAAAGTGTGTCGTTAAAATCTGCCTAATGAGAGCCACGGATAAATGCAAATAGCCGTATAATACGCAATAAAAGGGTGCGTTGAAATTCATGTAAACAGACGGAACTGCGATTAATGTTGACCAAATCGTTCGATGTTTCGCCATAAATCCCATTTTGCAATTGGCAGAAACCGCTTGTGCAACTCTCTGTATTTAATGCAGCGACAGAAGATCGTTATTCGTGATATAGAAATTACAGAGTTAGCCACGCATTGATTTTTCAACTGAATTACGGTAGACCGACAGAATTTTTTTCCAACTGGTTTAAACCAGAGAAAGCAATCGGGTAAAAAAGTGTGATTAATAAAAGTTATTACTTTCGCTGGCAAATAAAATTATTCGCAAGTTCTGAATTTTTAGAAGGCAAACAATACTTTTTTGGACGTTTAAAATAACAGTAGATGTTGTCAATTTATTTCTCAGCTTAATACACATTTATTTGATCAAATGTTATGTTTAAAATTACGTTCGAGATTCTAACAAAATTTTCAAAATGTTAAGTTGACTTTAATTTCAAGTTCCTATATTCTATGGACTACTTGATAATTCCTACTTTGATTCCAAAATATATCCAAAATACAATGTTTTTAAAAGGATATATTTTTTTTTAATCCTGACATTCCATAAAACAAATTGTGACATCGAATTGTTCTTTCATATTATATATTTATATTATACGTAACATTTTACGATACAGAAATGGATTTTGAACAAGAAATATCTGTTAACACGCAATGTAAGTTATAAAGCTTGAAGCAAGCAAAAGTAAACGTATTAATCTACTAATAATAGTAATATAATTAAGGAATAAGCAAAGGATCTTCTTTCAAAAAGTTGAGAGTTTTCTCAAGAGTACAAGAAATGAATCAAGCGATAGAAGTAAAATAAACGTGCGCGGTACAGTTATAACGGAATACACACGAGGACAACGCGAAAATTGAAACCAGTTTAATTAAGTCAGCACGCGATTACATATTTAAAATTTGCGGTCGCGATTTCCATAACGTAGCCGGTTGAATTAGCTACAGTAGCGGACAAAAGTTTAAGACGAAATGGAAGAAATAAATAATTGATTTACTTTCCATAAAAAATATAAATACGGTGTTCTACTTTTGGTATTAACTAATTGTACATTTGTTTGTACACTTAGAAAAAAAATTTCATTTTGATATTTTGCTCAATAGCTAAGTTATAAAAAAGGAACGAAATCTGTATAATATTTCGTCGGTCAAAAGTTTAAGACTATACAAAAAATATTAATTTTTGGTTAAAAAATATACACAATTTTTGTTTAAATTCAATATTTTGTTCAATATCCGTTATTTCTTATCCCTTCGGTACATCTTCTTGGCATAGAATCTATTAATTTTTTATATTAATCTACCGTAATATTATTCCAGGCTGTTTCAATCGTAGAGTAAAGTTCATTTAAATTTTTCGGTTTATAACCTTGTACTGTCTTTTTTATGATGCTTCACAAATTCTCGATTGGGTTAATGTCTGGTGATTGCGACGGCCACGGCAGCACGGTGATATTTTCTTCTTGAAAAAACTGTTTCACAACCCGAGCCGTGTGCTTCGGATCATTATCATTTTGAAAAATAAAATCATCACTCATATTGTTGCGTGCAAAAGGTAACATTGTGTTCTTGAGTATGTCCTTGTATTGAAAACGGTCCATAATTCCATTGATACGACATATCGGACCAGGGCCGCTTCGAGAAAAACACGCCCACACCATAACGTTGCCACCACCATGTTTAAGAGTTTTTAAAACGCACTGTGTTTTCAAACTTTCGCCAATTCGACGTCTAACGTACCGTATCCCGTCAGAACAGACGCGATTGAATTTCGATTCGTCAGAAAACAATACCTTTTGCCAATCTTCACTTGTCCAATGCTTATGAGCTTTAGCAAATGCAAGTCGTCTTTTTCGATTCCTAGAACTCAGCAGTGGTTTCTTTTGGGGTTTTCGTCCTCTTAAGTTAAAGTCTTCTAATCTTCTCCTAACAGTTCTAGCACTAATTTGTGTATCGTTTTCATAGTTTATCTCCGCAGCAATATTATTTGCACTACGAAAACGATCCTTTTCGCTCAATCGATGAATCCGGCGATCCATTTTCGGTGTTGTTTTCCGTGGTCTTCCGTTTTTCGGTTGATCGCAATACATGCCTGTCTTTAAAAATTTATACCAAGCTTGTTTACAAGCTGTTTCTGACCTGTTCACTATATTTGCTATTTCGGTGAAGGTTTTACTTTGCTTTCGCAGCCTTACGATTTGTTCCCTTTCGTTTTCAAGTAAATTCTTTGATTTACCCATAGTCTGTTCCTACCTAAATGAATTTTAAGCAATAAAAGGTACACTAAACAATGATTTTGACATTCCAGAATCAAAATGTTCAAAAACTGTACTCGTACTCACGTTTTACACAGATCGTCTTAAACTAATGTCCACTGTTTCCAAGTGCTAGGCGGTAACTAACTGTTGTAACTCCTACATTGTTTGTATTTAACAACTGACTGTCTGAGGTTACGAAGGTCAAACATACAGCTACGTTATTCCAAAGAGACAAACCGAATAGAAGAACAATATGCGTATAAGATGTTTGTAATCCGGTTTACAAATCATCGTCTTAAACTTTTGTCCGCTACTGTATGTCTGTCCCTTGACGATATGCACGAATGTCGTTCTTATTTTTTAAAGCAATTAAACCGCGGTAATTCTCATTCACGATGGTGTTTCCCATTACGCGAAACGAAACGGGCAAACAATTTCACGAACTGTTTCAATAGCGGGTCAAATTTGCCTTTCGCCATTTCCCAGCTACTTGAAATTCGTCCATCTGCTGTTCGTATTTTCCTTCATTTGCTCGCCAAGCAAAGAATTAATAACAATCTTTCCCGTGTATTATCGAATAAATATTTTAGAATTATTTCTCTTCTTGCAACTGTACGTTGTCTTATGCCAATTTTATTATTAATTGGAAATTCATTTTAGACATATCAATAATAATTTTCATCGTTTCTAATTCTAAGTCTAAGCAGTGAGTGAAAGTTTTAACTTTCACGAAGGAAGAATCGAAAAAGTGTAACATTAGCAACGTGAAAGTCACTGTAAAATATATACTGAGTGTCCAATATTTCAAAACAAAAGGCAACAGCACAACATTCTAAGCAACTTTAAGAAGATAAACAAAGAAGATAAACAAGAAGGAAGAAATAAAACGGCTCTTACAAGCAGAGAAACACAAACATTTGGCAATAAATGTAGCTGCAGGCAAGTAAGTAATACAATGTAAATATTGTACGATCACAATTTTTGCATTCCAACGTTTTAAAGTTAATACAAATATCGTCAATCTGTTTCTATGTTGTAGCGAACGAAATTGTATTTCCTACGTTTTTAAAGCTATTAAGAAAGCCATTATAGCATATGACATTTGTACTGAATTTTTTCGAAAAAAGGAATTTTTCATCAAAAGCATGTAACGAACGAATGAATTGAAAAATGTTCGAGTGTATGATTTTCATGAAAAAGAAAAACAATAACAAGCTAATGCAATATTTTGTAAGCCTATGAAATACCCGACTTCAAATAAATAAATTTAAAAGGAAGAAAATTTTCACTCGTGTAGTAAAAAAAGCTAATTGTAGATAATAAAGAGAAAGGAGGGGATAATGGTACTGCGAAAATAAAATCGGAACGCCGTTACTCCCTCCAACTGTTTCCTTTAGTAGGAACTAACTTTTTCACACACATTATGTTCGCAAACTTTTTCTTCTTTCCAATAAGATAATTCAACCAGTGTCGGATGCTACACCTGAGGCGGACCATTTGCATAAGCTCTGAAATATTGAATATTTACATGCTTATTATTACAAATTATACTCCTAAGTGCATTACTATTACGCTAAATAGATTACCGAATTTTTGCCTGTGGGCAGCTTTAAAAGAAAAAGTTGTCGCAGCAAAGATTAATAAAGTCAGGAATTAATTGAAAGAATTTGTAATTCATTCGCTGAAATTAAAGGATAAATTTGCAAAAGGATTCGCAATTGAATGGGATCAATTTTTGCATTCCAACACTTTAAAGTTGATGAAAATATCGTTAATCTGTTTCTATCCTGTAGCGAACGAAATTGAATTTCCGACGTTTTTAAAGGTATTAAGAAAGCCATTATGACATTTGTACGGCATTTTTTCGGAAAAAAGAGGGATTTTTGATCAAAAGAGTGTAACGAACGAATGAATTGAAAAATGTTCGAGTGTATGATTTCCATGAAAAAGAAGTGCTATTGCTGGAAGAATATAGAAGCGGTGTATGCACCGAAAAGAGAAAGACGCAGGAACAAAAAGCAGCAAGCTAGAAGATTCGCGGGAGAGGAAGAAAGAAAAGAGAGACAAGAAAGGGACAAGATAGTTCTGAATCTGTTTCTTTCTGCGACTTATTTCTCTTGAAAGGGGCATTTGAAGAGCCTAGTTTCGCAGAAGACGACAGCTTTGTATCTTCGAATGAAGACGAATGTGCTGGATGTAGCAAAGATTCTAATAAAACCAAAAGGAAATATAAAATGCATCGACTGCGCAAGCTGAGCATACAAAAGCTGCACGAACCATGAAAATCGTTGCTGCTGTTGTGAAATAAAGACATTCGAAATAAAAACAAAAAATATCAAGAGTTAATTAAATAAAGATCGAAATGAATGTTTTTATATAAAAAGGATTAGGCAGGTTCGTGCATTGTTAAAAGTTTTTACGTGTTTTTTGTAAAAATATTTCATCTCTTTATCTCATGGAACGTTGCAACCATAAATTGATTGAAAAAATAAAATTCTCTGTTTTTCATCGTGTTATAAATAATTATTGTAAATGCATGGACAGCGAAGTATGATTTATTAGAATTAATTATAGTTAGACTATGATATTTTAAACTCAACTCCGCAACTTTGCTCATCCCGAACTATAAACTAGAGATTATAAAATCTCTGGCCACTTCTATTTCTCTCATTACGTTTCCATTGTAATTTGGCTTAACGTCTAAATCAATGTAAAATCACTTTATATGCAAAACATTACCTTTTGTTTCATTACACATATGTATACATATATACCAGCCTCCACAGTTGAAATATCTAGACATTTCTTCTTTTCCAAAATGTGTTCAAATATTTGAAGTTCGCCGTGTTCTTTGTCTTTTGTGCAAAGTTATACCTATTATACAGACTGTGGCGAAGTAACGATTACATGTTTTAAATCGAATAAAGGTACAAGAGAGATGGAAAAGCTTCATTTTTCCTCAGTTTCGAAATTACAGACAAGATTTGTAAGCTAACTATAAGAAGAACGATGTAATAGTATATCGTTATGTAGTTTACTGTAGTGATAAGAAAAATATGGATCTTTATATGTTAAAACAAATTGACAATTTTCTTGATCTCTGTTTGAACGAATGGAATTTAATATCGGAGAAACGATTGTTTTCTTATCCGAAAGTTCCATTATCCCGACACTTTCGTATCGCTTAGTCCAGATACGGGAAGCTCCACTGTAGCTAACCAGAGATCGTTGACTTGTGCTGTGATTAATCGAGTTACTTTCGAGAGCATAAAAAAGAAGAACGGAATCCTCGTTGTTTCGAATGAAACGCGATTCTTAATTTCCAGCAATTCGAGGCCAGTGGCCGTAAAAATCGTCGGAACGATACTTTATTGTTAGCTGTTTCGTCGGCAGTCGCCAAAATGTTCAAAGTTCCCACGATGCAATTATTTCACGGCCATAAACAAAAAGTTTATTCTTCACGTAGCAAAGGGTTAGGCGTTTACGAGTCGGCGGCGAATTGCGTCGGTTAATTACTCGTGGAAAAATCTTCACTCGCCACGACGATGGAAAATTCTCCGTAGGAACCAACGGTCGTTCCGTGCGAATCGTTTCATTTCGAAATGCTTTGCGTTTCTTTCCTTAACTTGGCTCTGATCCTTCATGCGAATTTATTTAGTCAGAGATCTGTTAATTGTAAGAAATAAGTTAGGTCGACGTAAAGCGGACATGTTCGTTGAAACGTAACGACGAATGTTGAAAAGACGATCGCGTAAAGATCAGATTCACGTATGATGTTTTATTACACAAAGATGGAGATATAACATATCGTAAAAAGCATACTTGGTATATTTGATCGTAGAAAGACTGGATTTATTTCTTGCATTAATTATCTTTCTATCTTTTATTTCTTTTGTACAAAAACATATACAAAACGAGATACGATTATCTCGTGATTATATTGATAGAATTTAAAATAGGTCTGAAAATATATGCAGAAGTTGCAAGATATTTATTGGATAATCAGAATACCTGAACAGTCATTTATTCGCGATATTAATAAGTTACAATATGTAATGAGATCATCTGTGACACTAATTGTACGTTTAGGATTACTATTTCTGCTGCATAATAATTTCTGACTAATCGTATGTTTGCATGTGGGCAGGGGATCTGATGACAAGTCATCGCAGCCTACTCTTGCTGAGGATGTTTCATAGGACGACCGCCATCGGAATCGTAAGGGGATACCGGACGATATCATATGCGTCAACGACTGTCCTGGCGGTCTCCTCCGTTCGAGCTCCAGGCCTTGACGCTCCGACGAGTGTACGAAAACCAAAGGGGCCTGAGCTCAGACGGGGACTCTTCCGCCGAGATGTTCGGGGGGAAGCTACACGAGAAACGTGAAAGCGCTTCGACCTACTTGCCGACGACCAGGTCCGTGACTCCTGGACCGTTATATCGGTCCTGCAAAATTGGGAAGCTTGGGGGGACCTCGGAGGGCTTCCGCTGTCCTTCCGGATGACGCAGGTGCTCGCAGGACATGGAGTATTCGGGGAGTACCAGCAGAGAATCGGAAGAGAGGTGACGAACACCTGTCACCACTGCGGTGAGGGCGAGGACACAGCCCAGCACAGTTGGAATTTTGTCCGGCGTGGGAGGCTCCACGTTGTATTCTACGGCTAGCCATTGGCGATAGATTAGACCCTCGTCAGTTGTGAAAGCAATGCTGACGGGCCGACAAGATTTCCTCGCAGTCCGTTCATATTACGAAGGCGTAATGCTCGTAAAAGAACGAACAGAGCGGGCGAGGGTGAAAACATCCCACCCTTGCAGGGTTCCGCGCCGAAGGACGACCCTGCGTCGCCCTAGGTGATCACAGGGACCGACACGTCGAAGAGAATCTGGATCTTCTCAGACTTGCACGACGGCCCAGGGGATAGCGTTGAGAGGGGTGGTCCCACCCAAAGCCCGAACTAAGGAATGACTTCCTCAGACAGGAGAAGATGCAGGAGTACTCCGGCAGTAATTCGAAAGAGGTCCCCGGGCACCCCAGCTGAGCGTCAGGCGGTTTACCGTGGGGTTTTAGTCGGTAAAGTCCTACTCCGCCGCTTCCCAGAAGAGCAGGGGGATGTCGATGAGGATTTCCCCACGTATAAAAAAAAGACGTATGTTTACAAGAAATGTAACTTCCATTTACATTTCTGGATTGCTGCCAAATTTCACTATTACAATCACGATAGTCATTACGATGCTAACGAAATTTCGAAAACTTTCGTCTAATATACATAATATATTCATAAAAAGAATTCAGTGGTAAGTGTTCGTATACTTTCATGAGCCACTATGTATAATCTTATTCCTGTGTAGAAGTATTGTCTGTTAGTTTGATGTTTCGTGTGGGAGTAATGTTTCGATATTTGGTTGAACGCGTAAGGGGTTTGTGGTAGACAGGTGTAATAGTCGTGATAGGTATAGTCTGGTGTATAAGATTTTTGTCTTTGTTGAAGTGATCGCCACTTCTAAGAAAACTCTACATCTGGTCTTCGGTTTTCTCAAGCGCTGAGGCCATCGATAGTGCATAGACAAAAGAATGCGTCGATGACAGACCATAAGCGGTACACGTGCGACGTTGGCTTCAGGGTTCTTTTAGTCTCAGGGTAACATTGCTAGCGTGAGGATCTGGACCAGCTTACATTGTATTCCACACTTTGTATTTTAATATTCACAATATATATATACTTACAACACCTTACAATTTACCCACGCGTTTCTTTAATTCCACATACACCGAATAACCTTAACAGTCTTCATCCGGGTTGGGGGATTTTCTTCCACCATCCTCCTGACTGCTCCCTTCTTCTCATCTAAGAGATCGTGAAAAACAGGACTATAAATGGCGGGATTTGAACCTGGGTCTGGAGCGTTCGCAACCAATTACGCTAACCACAGTGCTGCCGTCGTCCGGGGTAGAAATCGTTAGAAAGTTTGCTGTCAAGTGTCGCAACAGATATTTTAATGATAAAAAAGTAAATCGAACTACGTTTTCGAAACAATACCAGGAAACTCAAGACGAATGTTCGTTTTCTGATAGAAGGAAGAACGTTTACTTTTTAGTACCACTTGATCGGGATCATTTTCTACGGATTCCAAATAGAAATAATTGAAAGAAAATATAAAAATATCGAGGAATATAAGGGGAACTAATGAAGCGTATTCCATGCCTTGCTATTGCTTCCATTATGTTTAAAATCTTCCAACTTAAAAATTCATTAAACCGTATAATGTCTCGAATAGAAAGAAACAGATAATATTCGATATTTTACTCGATATTTTAAAATGCGAAAGTATATTTTTGTCTCTTTTCGTCACATAAAGAAACTATTCTAATATAGTGAAATGTCATCTTCATTGCTTTTAAATTATTGCATATAAAATGTTTTTTTATCTGGCACTTCAAAAATATTTATCTAAAATAATTTATGTAAAGCTATATTGTTCGATGCTCTTAGTTCTTATTAATAAAGGATTAAAACGGATTCTTGGATTAAGACAGGATATAAATTGACAAATTGCTCTCGTTGAACGTTTGAAACGACAATAATCCGCGAGATCAGAGGAATAGGAAGGCTATAACAAAATTTCATACTCTGATCCATCCTAATTATTCCATTCAAATAACGAAGTGATTATTTTCATTCCGCGTATAGCTTCACTCACGCGGCATCCATTCGTCCATTCTTTGTATTTTTTCTAATTGCACTGACTTTGTTTTGCTTAGAATACTATCTCTTTTATTACGTTTATTTTTACTAATTTCTGTCAAAATATTGTAGTCCATAATCATTCCCCATCCTTTTCTTTGACTCATCCAGCAACGAAAGACCATCTCGATCTTGAATTCTACAAATCAACGTAGAACTACCCTTACATCTACAGAAACTTCCTCGAATGGAAGATTCATACTTTCAACAGTTTTCACATTGCATTTTCCAAACTGGAACTCGTGAAAAAGTTACGCAAATCTCGCGCTGATACACGACGAGAAAGAATCGAGTTCTAAGTTGCAACAGTTTTATTATGGACCCTCTTAATAATCAACACTCGTGTGCCATGGCTTTTGTCTCTTGTAATTCATTATTTTAAATAAATTACGAATAGATCGCAGTTACGGTTAATTTAAATGTATAAGAATGCACAGAATGCAAATAATGTACAACGGTACCTGTGTATATGAAATATGCAAAGTTCAACGTCCATTATAATATTTAATTACATTTTACGTTCTTTATAGTACATTTTATATTTTAAAATTTCATATTCAGATAAAATAAATTTCTGTTTAGATTCTGCATTCGCCATCATAAAAATATGAATTTCCATAAATATCCAAAGTGTCCGTATGCTGATTTAGAACTTCGTCCAAACGACGTTACACGTGCGCCAACTTGATATAACTGGAGAAAGTTTGATCGAATATCGAAGAGGAATTAACTCGGATTCGAGAAAGGGATACCAAACGAACGTGATAGATCTCGTGGATGAAAAATCAAAGGTGGCAAAGCATCCTGTATTGTACGTCGTAGGAACTCGGATGATATTGATTCAGTCTAATCTGCCTCATCATGAACATCTCACGTGTTTATAAATCTTCGCACGATCCCATGATCGGGTAACACGCGCCATTGTGTATTTGGATTATCCTGAATAATCGTTACAATCGTTCACCTTTAAATAGACTACGCGGATAATACCGATAATTAATGTCAATTTTTTATTTCACATCGATAACATGTTCCATAATTCCATTAGCATTCGATTCGGTTGTAACTGTGACCTACAACTACAGATTGTAAATTCATGTCCCATTACCAGATACGGCAAGAGATATATTTGATAATGTATGATTCAAAATATTTATGCATGTTTCCTATTAAAGTGGAAGAGAGACAGATTGAATATTTCTTGTGAATGATAGATAAAAACTTCTGCGTTTTATATCGGCAAAATGTATCGCGACTAAAAGGTATGTTTTACCTTGTTCGATGAAATTCAAACGGTTCAGCTAAAATTTCATTAAAATCAATCGATTTACATTAATTCCAATGGCTGAAATTCGAGAACAATTTCATTGTATGCCTTTGGCATCAACATTTCTCTCTTCAATTTACACCGCGATACGAAATAACATATTTGGAATATTGCAACTTTTTTCACGATAGAAAGGATAATACAATTATGTAATCATAGAGAAGAATAAAAAAATCATAAAATCACGCGAAACTTACTTTAATTAAAAATATGTTATCTAAATTTGCATTAAAATGTACTTCGTATAGAATAAAATACAAAGTAGACGAAAAATAGTTGTCTTGTTGAAACGAATTCTTTGTAACTGAAACTGGTTCGATTAATTGGTAGGATCTGCAACTCTGGATTCCCTCGATATTTTCCGTCGTCAGCGCAATCAAAAAGACCTTATGCGCCAACAAATTCATCGCCCCTCAATAAACGACCCTCGACATTACTCGAAACATTACACGCGTACAATATCTACTCGACGGCGAGTATAGAATACTCATTTCGCATGCAACAGATACACGTCGATACTCTCTGCCGTAGAGTGGCATCGATTCAGCTTGGATAACGTCGCGTTTCAACTTATTCGATACAAAATAATACTTCACTGATTCGCCATCACCCCCTCGGCCGATATCCGTGGCTTTCTCGAGAGAGAGGCGCATAATAAAAACGTCAAAACCGTACGATCAATACAGTACTCTGCAAAAGTCTTAACACTAGAACTACCAGTCAAATTCACTGGTTTTACAATCTTATTTTAAAATTCCTACTTCCTGTTATATTTTTTTCCGCAATGATGTAATGACTTTCGCAACTATAACTAAAAGAGTAATATAACGAATTTTATTTTGTTTTTTATGTATTCAAAATAATTTTGTATCAAGGCTACTTATAGCAATAGCAGTCAAAATGACTGGTGCCTGTCCAAGCAGTCTGTTTATCTTTCTGCAGTTTCCTCCTTTTGTACAACTTGCCACACGTTTTTAAAATTTTTACTGCGTATCATTCGATATGATGATAGTCATCAGAAGAATTCCGGATCGATCGCTAGATCGCTAGATGTTAACACTAAAAATACCACACCAGTCAACCCTCGTTTAGGACCCGATCATGGCCCCAGATGGATTAATAATACCAAAAATGTACTACATAACATAGAATTCCTTTTGTAAGAAAGTAATAAATCAATAAATATAAACATATTCTATTATTACGTATTTTTTAAAGACCAGTCATTTTTACTAGTTTTGGTAGAAATAGCTAAGTGTTAACTATCGGTAGTTCTAGTGTTGAACCATCTATACAAGTATTCTCGTAGGAGCAACTAATCATATTTTTACGAAATATTTTCACATGTATTATGTATATATAGGTATACATATATTTTTCTCAACAACAAATATATGCACCCATAGTGTACCAAACTTTACGTTATATGATATATATTTTGCATATATGTAATGTATACTGACAGTAGCATAATATCAACGTTTATCGTATATCAATATTTAGTAGAGATAATATACAGTTTGTAATAGGACACGTGAGACCCACTTCGAAAACTGATTATACACTGTCTATTGGTCTTTGTTTATGAAACACAATGAATCTATTGTATACACAATATCTATTGAAAATGTTAAAACACTAAGGTTCAGAATAGAACAAGCTTCGCAACAAATTCGGGAAATACCAGGAAACATTCAGATGTAAGTGGATCCGTGACAAGACGTCTACAGGATTGCTTTGAGATGCAAGTTGGTCAGTTTGAACATTTTTTGTAAGGGTAATTACATAATACAAAATGGAAAGAAAATTCAACAGAAAATTCGTTATATCTCCGAAACGAAGATGGGTATAGAATATATATTTATACGAGCTCTCTATATTTTTTTTAGGTGTACTATCAACCCCTAAAATGAGTCCCACATGTTCTCCGTTACAGCCTGTAAATTAGTATACATATACATGTCCTATTCAACTGAAAAACGCTGATATATATGGAAAACTACGAATAACGTGAAAAAATGTTTCAGGCAAAAGTTGTATGATATCGACGAAGCACATACCATATACTCATCTATTTTACCTTCCGATGACCTTAAAAGGTCCCGTGAAAATCAGATAAAAATTTCTAAATCTACATCGTTTATTACATATTTTCGTCGCTGAAATTGAGACATTTCCCTAACATCGCCAACTCGTGCCTTTCATCCGCTATCGAGATATGAAATTCAAATCCGATGTGCCATACCACCGACATTAGCGTTGCTGTACATACACAAACGTATGACCGCAGGGTACGTAAAGATATTTCTCATAATCCTACTATTGGTATGATACTACCTGAACGTAGAATCGCAGTTTCCCAATGTTTTCAAAACAATCAGTCGCTATAGGTAGTTGGCTGGATCGCTCTGTCGAATTTGAAAGTTGGCAAATGATGCGGAAAACACGAGTTTGCGGTGTTCTGAGAACGTCCGAATACCAGTTCTCGGAGCGTGTGCTAACAAAAATAAAGATATCCATTGAAGAATTTATATGTTATCTTTACAGAACGCTTCAAGGTCGTCGTAAGACGAAACAGATAAAAGCACAGCATGTCTCCCTCGATACTTTCTGTACAACTTTTCTCTGAAACATTTCTTCGTATCATTCTTACTTTCCCAAATATTTCAACGTTTCCAGTTAAACAAGACATACTTTATGGTAATTCTTTCCTCTCAACAACAAATGCGTGAAATGTGTATGATATACGAAGCTTTAAATCCTCCACTATCTTGTACCGGTGGTACAGTTCGTTTAATTAAAACGTAAAAACATACTCGTGTTCGATCTTGAACACATCGCTGGTATCAGCCAGCAGTTTATATTCAAATGAGTCGCGAATGAATGCAAACGAGGTACGTTTTATGAAACGCGTATCCGATGCGTGCGAGATTAAATTAGGACTAAGATGGCCGACCAGGACATTAAGAAGTAGGGGGTTTCTTTCGTCTTAGAAAGAGAATTTGCATGGGAATGGGTAGAAAGAGAATCGATGCCAGAGGATGATCTCGGCGAATTCTACCGAATTCTTCTTCTTTTCTCTTTCTTTCGTTCCATTGTTTTTTGCTACTTCTCATGCAAATATCATCGGTTGCTATATATTGTCTGAAAAAGTCATAAGCTATCCACTAAATGGAAATTTTCCATTTTTACGAATGAATATGAAGATGCTTGATGTTTTAAATTTCTTCTCATTTCCTGAGAAATGTTTAATTCACGAATCGAATGGACACCTCGACTAAGAATCTATTTTGTTAAATTAGTTAGAAAATATAATTTACCTTAGAGTAATTTATGTTTTTAACATTAAGACTGGTTTACGTTTGTATCGTTTAATTTAAATTAGAACACATCTTGTCATATTTAATTTCGTCTATATTTCTGAAAAATGTATGGGTCAGGTGAAACTATAACACAACGTATGATGTTTATATCGTTCAAGTTTAATTAGAACATGTCTTGTAATATTTAATTTAATCTAAATTTCTAGAAAGTTTATGGACCAGGAAAAAATATAATAGAAATAGCTCCATAAAGAAAACGGTCTATTCTTTCCTATTTATATTTCCCATCTACTTTCTGTATCATGTACAGCGTCCAAATATTAAAATCACCTACGCAGGATTTATTGAGCAATCAACGTTGTAGTAATAGCCTGTACACGATCATATTGGTCTCACTAGAGAAAATTTCCTTCGATTCAATAAAGATAGGTAAATATAGCGCGTTCATGAGAAACGATTGAAAATTGAAACGTTTCTCTCGACTAGTCGTGCCGTGAGCTGTCTCGTCTATTTTTCCAGGCACGGTTCCCGTGTGCCGCTTAAACTTCCCTCCCCTTTCTCTTCGACGAGAAACAAGCCGGTCATTGTGTTAGGCACAATGAAAAGTTCCATTATTGTTAGCAAAGGATCCCGTAACCGGGGCTTATAAGCGTGCAACGAAACAAATTTACGGTGAATAGTAAATTCTCTGTTCTCTTTTCCTCCCTTACCCTCGAGCAACACCGTAAGGAAATTCCGCTCATTCGCGTGCATCGTCAATTTTACTGAATATTCTGAATTATTTCTTGCATGGTATCGTGCATGATTTTTTACAGCACGCTTTAAGACTCTATTACCAGCTTCTTTTTATGTTAAGGAACAATACTAATTTAGCGTATTTGCGGTAGCGCGATGTACTTATGAAAAACACGATGGAAAATCCAAGTGCCACGAACGTGAACATTCAAAATTCTAAGACATTAATTTGGTTGAATGAAAAGAGCGTGGGAGATATCGAAAAATGTTTGAAACGAGTGTTGTAGAATGTGGAGAAATACAAAGTATATTAACCCTTTCACTGTGTAATTCCACGATATGGACAATTTCTCAATTAAAAACCAAAAATTATCCTTCCGTTTTTAATGTTAAGTACGAAAAATACGCAAACTACAATGAAGTAGAAAAGTAATTTCAGCTTTCAGAATTCAGCTCCTTGTTATGAGAATTTCTCTCTTTGTCTTTGAATTAATGTTAATCTGGTTTAAAGAGAAAATATAAGAGGCAGAAAGAGGTGTAGAATTCTGAATGAATGGAATAAAATAATTATTCCTACAAATATCGTCTAGATTTCCTTCTGAATTTCTCGTATTACATACAGAATATGTAAACCTTCAGCATTTAGAATCCAAGACGAATAACTTGAAAGATAATAATTTCCGTAGCGTTAAAATTTCTTGAGCTTTCTCATGTCACAATACCAAATTCGAAAGATTCGCGAATATTCCAAATAAACGAACTTTGGTATAAAATGAAATTCAAAATCACTGACGCGAAGAAAACGATTTATCGAGTGCGAACGGGGCTTTAATCCTGGTGCTGAGTAAGTCTAATGTATAATTATGGGTTCGTTTCGCTGATGTACGTTTCAATTGATTTATTCCACGAAACTGTGCGCGGACATGGACCGCGTAAATTTATTATTATTCGCGTTGTTTGCTAACTGGAAATACGTGTTGACGGATTCAATTTTATTTATTCCATTTGCGTAAAGAATTCGAATATGCATTTAATCTAATGACGCACGCTAAATGCACAAATATTTGGAAAATGTAAGCTAACATTCTCTCACGAGAAACTTTGTATCTCGAGTAAATCGATATCGAACGCTCATCGGGCACGCGTATACTTGAGAATAAATTGCTCGAATTATTAGAAAATGTGCCGCCTCTGAACTGAGAGGAATTTCATTTTTCAAGAAGATGGAGCATATCATCACACTTTGGTAAACATGTAAAAGATTTTAAATAACCAATATCCCTTCCGCATTCGCGATACTAGTGATCAGACAGCTTGGCACTGATGGATTCTTTCTTAACTTATTAAACATCAAACGATGAAATAGACGGACAAAAATTATCTAAATGCGATATTCTGAAATAAATATACAGATAAAGCAACGTATACAATACTTAACATACTTTTATACGAGTGTATAGATAAGGAATTTTTGAAACGTTTTGAACAATTTTTTAAGATTAATTTTTTAACAATTTTTTAAGGTCACTAAATCTGGTCTTCTTATGACGATTCACGATTACTAGATTTTTTTAAAATAATTAGAGTAGGATAAATTTCGTGGACTGAGAAACGTTGAACAATATGAGTGCTTTAGATAACATTGTCAGAGAAAAAGAGCACGAATACAGAATATGATATTTTGTCAAAATTAAATGTTACGGTGTAGTATATTTTAATTTATTGCGGGTCCCAGAGTAAAATACATAAAATTCTCATGGCAGTCAACGTGTTAGTTGTTTCTGAAAAACTAAATGACATAAAATTTCAAATACTGTGCATATGAACTTTCAAGATTGTTTTTTCAAGTGAAAATTACAAACTAAATTCAGCGGATTTTCGTACAAGGACTTTATCGCTAAGTATGTCATCATATAATTAACATAATATTATTTTCGAAATATTCTGTATTTTCGTATGACCAAATGATATGTTTATTATAATCACGCACTCGTACCTTCTACGAAAACGATCAACAACTCCACAATGCGAAGAGTGCGACACTCGAAGCACGATAGATCACTCAATCTTCCGAACTGTCGGAAGTAAAACATACTCCGTGAAAAACATTCAATGAAGGCTTCCTTCGAGGAAAATTTAGAGGATAAAAAATTCCACGAATTGGTAAAATTCATCAAGAAAACCACGCTGTTGATACGGCATTAAACTTTGATCTAAGCAGTATGTATATTATATTACACAATTTAACAGAAAGTAAAGTCTACATTGATGAAAACCAACTGTTGAGTAAAAGATAGCACTTTCCTTTCATTTGAAGATATTCTGTATAATTTTCTCAAATAATCATCTCGTACAACGTCAGAGAAGTTGAATATCACTGTAAGAAATGACAAAGAAATTGATTGCAGCAAGAGCGAAAATCAGAAGCGATCTTCCATCTTAAAATCGCCCAAAGTTGGGAGATAATTATACCGAGGAATCTCTTTTAAAACACGAGATTACGTCGTGAAGGATGAGTAATTAACAATGCGAGATTATAAGTGAAATTTACAGTGGTGGTAAAAATCAACCGATGCTTTTGAAACGAGATGAGCAGCTTGCAAGAGTGCTAGTAGTCAGGGGGTGAAAAATGCAGGGGAATCCCGTGATCCGCTGATGGAAAATTACGCACCGTGGATATTATGATCGTGACTAATGCTGGGCGAATAATTAATCCCATTCTTCAACGACGTTGAGCGATATCGCGATACGTTTTATGATACTACAGCTTGGACGAGGGGGATAAGAGGGTAGCTTCCTTGGTGATTTAACTGAAAGTTCACCATAGAAAGGTTCTTCGGTTTTAATTTGAGATAAAAAAAAGCTTGTAGGCGGAACATATGTAAAGCAGCAAAAAAGAAAGTAATCACGTACCTTTATTTTCTAATAAAGCGTCTTTTTTATCAAGTTTTATAAATTCTATTTCTAGATTTCAAATTTTTGTAGCCATACACATAAATGTATTACTAGATACTTGGACATACTAATTAATTAGTACGTAAATGCTATAATAAATACAATAGTGTGCCAATATCTTTTGTAGTCACTGCAAATAATCCTTCTCCTTCCACTACGAGTATATAATGTGGGCAGTATGATAACTGGTGGTACAAACAACTGTGCCAAGGGTAATTCCTCGTAAAAAAATAAGTTAAAAATGTAGAATAATATTTTTAAATACGAGACATCGATTTCGAAGAAAACGATTCTAAAAATCTGCTCGATACACGTATATTAACGTTTTATTAAATCAAAAATGTATTTTAGAGATAACAGGAGTGTTGACGTTTCAACTAAATTTATATTTAATTGTATAAAGTATTCAAATATCTACCGACGTATAATTCTTTTATTTAAAAAAAAAACAATTTCAATTTATATACCAAAAAATTTTCTCATTTGCCATAGCGAAAGGTTTTAAAGTTTTTTTCTGAAGAACAGAAAGCAAAATATTATCAGAGATTCATACAAAAATATAACGGAACGAAAGTATCATGTAGAAGTCACGTAAAACGTAATTTCAGATTCGAATAATTATTTCGTAATAAACCGACATATCCATCTCACCTAAAAAAAAAAAAAAAAAAGAAAAATTGCAGGAACAGAACAATTTTAAACGTATGAAAATGAAGGTCTGATTTAATCGGACGCGCGTCGAATTTTTCATATAAATTCAAATTCTTTCATCGACGCGAAAATAATTAATATAGGAGTACCGACCAATATTTTATTAAAACGAACTTTTTATCGAAACGAAAATAATTTGAAATAAAGAGACGCAAGAAAGAAGATCTCCGTATTAAAAAATGCTTCGATTTACTTCCTTTTTTATTCCATGTAACGCGAATCCATGTGTAACGCGACCTATTTGCACACCGATTTCGAGAATCTGTGGAAAAAGAAACATCTATCCGAAAAAAAATTTGTATTTATTCGGAAAAATAAAATTATGTAGTGTGCGAATTGAACAATGACTACGTCTATTATTTTCATCATTATATTAGTTTTTAAATTTTGTTCATCGTGAAACTAAATATTTTTTCTAGAGTCTTGGAAATAAATTACCATGCAGCAAGTTCAAAAACTAGAATAAAGAGCATGAATCGTTTTTCGAAGCCGAATTTTCGATCCGAATATTAGCTCTTCGGGGACGATCATAGCTGAAATATTGCTTGCCATTAAACCGAGAAACAGCCACGTTTTGTTTCATTTAACGTGTTTGTATCACAGCGAGTTAATCATTTTATCGTCGTGCGACGTGAACAAGTTATACCCTTTATAGAATGTTTTTCCACGGTGACAGAGAGTGAAACAGCGAAACAGTTTTTCATTATTATTTTCATGTTTTTTTCATGAGCAATTTTTAAATTTTCTCTTCTGTATAGTACGATGATTTATCTCTCTAATATTATGAGAATATAAATTTCACGGATAATATCGTCCTCCTTATGTCAAACCCATGAATGTGCAAATTTATTCTCTGTTTTTCACTTTTTTAAAAAGTTAAACGAATTGCTTTTCTTTGTCTGCTTACTTTATGCCAAAACTGTTACTAATGTTATGAGTATATTATGGTCTGAACTTCATTTATGATCTGTAGAATTATCTCGTTTCATTTTACCCTCAATCATGAAGTACCGAATTAATTGTGAATTTATCGAACCACGAGTTGATGATATTGGCATAAGAGGGATATGCTCTAGTATTCATTTAACTGTCATGAAATTATTTTCGGCAATTAGTGAAAATTCCTCTATATATGCCTTGTGTGAATCTCAAAATTTATAATAAATTTTATTTTTTATTTTATTCTATTCATGCTAAATGTTTTTCATTCTCGTTTCTAATACAAACAAAAAGCAAACGAATCAGAAATACGAAATAAGAATGTATAGAATATTTAACTCCCTCTGTAACTAATGCGTTTTACGCATCTTGTTACAGCTAATTGGATATTACTGCAATTTCATTTTTTGCCACATAACCCATTTTCAAATAGAATAAGGATTGTGAAAGATAGGTAAGATAAGTTACATTATTTACAGCATGCATCAACTACTCTTTATTATGATCAGTTTTTATGAGAAAACTTTTACTAAATAATTTAACGATTGACATCAAAATTACGTATCCATAGGAAACTTTAAATCGAACATAAATCGTCATTCGACCTATTCAAAATACGTTTTACACTGTACTCATATATAGCAGCATTAATTTTCTTCAGTTTATCGATCTCTTCTTTCATCTCGGAAAACTTTTTCAAGGTTACATTGTCTGATCCGCTCAAATCGATATTTTTATCTATGTACAAATCAAAATCTATAATGTCTGTTGTATTTCGATCCCTTGAAATCACCTCGATGGAGCTTTCCTTTCCGCTATCGTCCGATGTCTTATGTAAATTACATAGTTGTAAACGCGGCTTAAGGTTGGTGACCCGGAAATTGTCGTAGTTTTTCGCGAAGAATGCAGCGGTGATTGGTCCCTTGCGATTGATCGTACGAAGAATCTGACGACTCGCTATGTCCCAGACGTGAATTTCGCCGCTGGTTGAGCCCGACAGCAGGTATTGACAATCGATCGATATTGACAATGATACTACGCTCGATTTGTGCCCCTGGAAAACTATCACTCCATCCGAATTTCCGTCTTTCCGTACCTGCACATGATGCTCTATTCCACGTGGCGGCTCGTGCAAATTGAATCCATATATGTCACCGTTTGTGCAGCCCACGAATAAATCACTTTCGTGTGCGTTCATGGAAACGGAAGTGAGTGGCACGTCGAACACAAGGGTGAGCAATAGCAATCCGGAGCCTGCGTCGTAAACGTTGCATGTTCGATCAAGAGATACGGAGCACAGTCTTCCTCGCGCGCCAGCATGTCCAAATTGTAGGTCCTTCACTGGCAAAGAGTGATGAGAGAATGTGTGCAATGGCGTAGGATGCTCCTCGTTCAATACACGATACAATGACCACACGAAAATTAATCCGTCCTCAGCGCCACTGGCGAGAATGGAACCGTCTTTGGTGAACGTCAAACAGGTCACTGTTTGATAATGTTGCGATAAATTCTTTAACAAACGCCCGTTGCACAATTGCCAGAAAAATAGTTTTTCGGAAATGGCTGCGACCATGTAGGCCCCATTGGGCGTGCAACTCAGAGCAGTAACCTTTCCCGGTGTTGTCAGTCTCAGATTAGATACGGGAGAATGACTGTTCAATGGCCAAACGTGTATACGCGGTTTCGTTAAATCTGCACCTACTATATAACTGTCGCTTAAAAGTTGAAGAGTTCTATGACTGAGAGGACCAGTATTTTTATAAGTCGATAAAAGTGAACCAGTTCGGTGATCCCACACAGACGCACTCCCTTGTTCACCGCTACTGTCACTAGTTAAAATCACTTCTCTCGTGTCGACAATTCGCGACATTTTTATTATAGTTTTATTAAACTGATTATGGTTATTTTAAGTCTTCACATACTCTGGTATAAATCTTTCCCTTCGATCTAGTACTCTTTCGAGTCGAGTTCTAACTTTCCCGTAAACATGCGCGTTATACTAGGTTAGATTTCCACCATAAACCATGACGCTTTTAGAGCCACTAGTTGAGACTTATTTTAGGTAGTGCAGAAACGATTCTATTGGACAGTATAACCTCTCAAGTATCATTCATTCCCATAAAATCTTTTGCCTTAGTAATTATAATGACTGAATAAATGATCTTCCTTAACAAATTTTTTTCGTTTAGCATATTTTTTATGAAAGAAATAACTTATATATACAATAATACCATAATAATTTTATAATTATATATATTTGATATATTTTATTATAAATAATAAACTAACGACGAAATTTTCCTTTACCAAAATCTTATTTCTCAATGCTTATTTTCCATTCAATTACTTAAGATATGTTACATCATAGAAGGAAGTATCAATGTTGATGATTCACGTTTCAAAACAGATGAGCGTATCAAGCAGAGCTTCCTTGACCGACCTTGAGAATAATAGTATCTATATGACATAACCCTAATCTTCGAGAATCAACTTCGTTACTAACGCCTTTTTTAAAAATTTGGTTTTGCTATATTAGTCTATTTTAGATTTAGATGATCGGTTCCACCTGATAACAAAACCGATAAGAGGTTACTAGATTGTGAAGTAATATTTGTTTCAATTTTCTCATGGGCTTTATCGATGATGAATTACAAGAGGTATCAAAACTTTGTCAAAATGTCGTTGATGGTAGCCGCCTCGTTTCTTGTGTTTGTACTATGGTGCGAGTGGAAATAACGTAAGTTTACTTCTAGTGATTATGATAACTGACTAACTATTAGCAGATAACTTCCTAATTAATTCCATTATTTACAAACATCATAGGAAAACCAAGTTCAAGACCATCGTCGTGTGCATGCAGTTCGCGAAGCACTATCCTAATGTTCCATTGTTAATTGAATTGAAGAGCAAAACTTTATCTGTGAAGTTACTTAACGGTCTAACAGAAGTTTGTGAAAAGGAATGCAAGAAATTGTTGGGAAAGGCACAGGTAAATATTTGAATCTACCAAATCGAACAGTTTCTTATTTATATGAATTTATTATATGAATTTTAATTAATGCTGTAGGTGTTACCAATATTGAAATTTATCCGTAATTTCATTGATGAAAATCCTTTGATTTGTTGCTATGATGAAATCTCAGCCATAAAAAAACTCTTGGGAGACGACGATGAAATAAAATTGAAACAAAAATATTCTTGTATTGGTTTGAAGATTAAGAAAGATTTATATTACTTCAAAGCTAAAATCGATGTACCAGATAATTATCCAGTTGCCTGTGTAAAGTGTGTACCGATGATGACTAAAGACATAAACAAGAAATTTATATTTCTTTTTAATAATTGTTATGTTTGTAGATTGGGAGATGTAAATACAAATTTTCCTCCACTATTTACACGCCATTTCACAGGTCAAGGAAAGGAATTAGCCAGACAGTGTGTAGAGCCACCACTGAGGAAGAAATCACATACTCCTTTTATACCCTCACCATCTTTGGAAGTTGTTACATCTTTTCTCATACAGTATGTCTATTTATCAATGTTCATGCTATATCAATATCATTCTTACTCTTATTTAATATTTTCTTTTTGTGAATTATATCACCTAGATGTGTAAAGAGTTTGCCACAAGAGTATTGTCAGTCATGCAAACAAAAATGTCTGCCGGAGAATCCAGAAAATGCAGAAACCAACGAAACTGCAGATATGCATGTAGAGAGACTTTACTGTGGACATTTGTTTCACTTACACTGTCTTGTGACTTACATGAAGACTCCTCCATTCCATGGTAATTTCTATTATTGCATCGAATTTCAATTGTCACATTAATGTGATGTAATATTAATGGATAGACTGTTTGACGCGAATATTTATGCAATTTTATATTTTTATGAATATAATTAAGAAGTATAACCTAGACAGTACTTGGTTTCATCTACTAAATATTGTAATAAGTACTTTGTTTCCGATATTTTACATATATTACTGTATTATATGTATTTTGTAGACTTTTATACACTTGTATTTCCGAAAAAAAGGCACACATCGGCATTTTAGTTTCGAATAATATTGTTTATTCTGTTATAGGGGGTAAAAAATGTCCAACATGTGCACAACGTATCTATCATGAAAAATGGGGTGTAAGCGATAAGCTTGCAGAAGACCGTTGGGCTCATCAACAAGCCCGAGCTAGGGAACTAGCGGAGGTAGAAGATTTTTTCAACTGAAATCTACATTTCATTTAAATCATATCTCTAAGTGACGATATTTCCATGAAAGAATGCAATATCACGAACAAAATATTGCTATGGACAGCTAGGGAAAAATGAGTGGTGAGGATGGGAAGTATAGGAAAATTTTCAAAATAACATTATTTGTAATTACATTTGCGAACGAATGTATATAGGTCAGTGTTAAAAGAAGGTATTTTTAATACCGTGAAGTTTATTATGATATACACTAAATGGCTTTATAATAACAATTTGCTTGATACGGTGCTAATATTTCGCATTATTCAATTGTTTTTTTTACTAAACTAACATTGTAAAATCTTTGTAGGATTGAAGAAAGAATCATTCAATGATTTTGTATAAATTTAGATCTTTAGTCATTTTTATATTGAATATTTGAATTTGTACTTTGAAATAACTAAAGAACTTATTTTATATTACACTGATATTGAAAAGACATTTTGATTAAAATATTTGAAAGAAGAAATATCAATTGGAAAATTGATATACTACTTATCGTGCGTTAAATTACTCACCAATTCGGTTACGAAGTGCCTTTCCATGTTTCACTATTATGACGGGGATAGTACCGAATGTTACTTGTGCGTGTTACGAAGTGTGTCCTCATATAGTTTTTAATATCTTGATGTTGAATTGAATTGAATTGAATGGTACTATTAATTAACTATCACAGAAAGATATAATATAATTTGTTAATAACTGACAACAATATTCAACCGTTAAAAACTTTCAGTGTCGCGGATCAAATATTCCTCGTGCGAAAAAGGGCGCGATATTTAATGTACTGATTTCAGCGCCACTCGCGGAGTGTAGAATTAATCGATGTTATCGAAACGTCTAATTGCAATTTTTCAAAAACTTAAAGCTGGACACCTATTGTATAACAAAACAAACAAAACAATCAATTTTTACTATCAACTAATAATTAATGTATGAAACAAAAATGAAGTATATTCTTTCTTAACAAAATTGTTTTTTACATGGTATGACTTATACATTTTTATTTTTGATTGTAATAATAAATACTTATGGAAGAATGTATTTTACTACGTCAATTTTATTCCAAACGAAAAATATATATTATTTATTTAACTTAAAAGACATGAGAAACTCACATGTATTGATAACGAATAATGTTCATGTTGACTTCAATAGAGTTCTAAATGTAAATTTTTCTCATAATCGATAATCGAAAAATGGTCGATACGGTTTATAGCGGAACCATGGCGGAACGAAACATACAAGGTATTTATCGTATGTATCGACTAGCTATATATATTCTTACGCCTTTGTGCATTTGTGACCGTGGTTGTGACATATTATATTGATCCTCGGTACCGACTACGATGATCCTCTATTTATCTCGTTCTCGTACTGACTTTCACGGCGTAGTTTGTGCGGACATATTTTTATTTGTTCCGTAGTTTGTCTTTTTGTGGACTGGCATTTTTTTCATGTACAATTCAGTCCGGTACGACACGGATGATAGTGTGTTTAGGTGGATCCACGAAAATAAAGAAAGGTAAACTTTTACGAGTGAACTGGTTATGATAACCTAATTTCAAAATCGTTTATTTGTTCTGAGTGGAGCCTTATATCTTCATTTTCCATTGTGGAATTATTGATCGAAGTTCGTTGAATTTCAGTTGGAACTCCGTTTTTCTTATGTAATTTTAAGTATATACAATGAAAAACATTTATTTTTATCTGAGTTATTTAATGTATTTATCGTTTCAATATCTTATTTAATAATGAAATGATAAATTAATTTTAATGTACAGTACTTAATTTTAAATGGCCTATACATCAGAATTTATAAACGTGGTATATATTCAATGAACTAGATTTTAATCTCGATTCGATAACTAAAATAACGACATTATCGACTGTTTTGAATAAAAATATTTACCTAGGAACATTCTCTTATTGAAAATCATTTTAGGCAGTGAAATAAATCGAAAAACAATATTAATTTAATAATTTTTCATTCAGCAAGTGTACTTGCCAGTTATATTTAACTTGGTTACCTATACGATGTAATTACTTTAACATGATTGGCAAGGTTTTTCACGTAGATGCACGTACTTGGTTCTGGCAGACAGCCTGTCAGACTAATTCCCAGTTATCGATTCCACGCATACGTGGAAACGCACCGTTGTGTTGCATTCGTAGGGTGGGTGAACTGTGTCTTTCTTACACGCCGCGTCACCCAAAATATGTTACGAGAAATAATCATTACAGTCAGAATTCTGCATTCTACCAACTTTTATTATAAAAATTTCTCAGTATAAACATTGTTGATTATTCCGTTTTATTCATATAAATAATTGAATAAACAATTTTAAATTATAATATTTTAACACGGTTGTAGTATGACTTCCAGATCCTCTTGCATAATAATTTAATGATATAATTTCATTTAATAATATTAGTAAATTAACAAGGTACAATTTGTAGGTTATAAATTTCTCTTTCGTGCCAATCTTTACATTTTTACATTCAGTAAGATAAATTCTTTTGAAAATTGAAAAATCAACAAAATTTAACAAGAAAATTATTATAAAAGTCTCCTAAAACCTTTAATTTTCTTATCTATATTAGCTACAAATATTGATTAAATTTCAAATTTGCGAAATGAATATTGTTTCCTGACAATCAAGTCTAAAGTTATAATGATACTTAATAACTTCATGATACACAATGATAAAGGTAATTTCATGATACTACGCATAAAATCACAAGCTACAAGTTTTCTTCATTCATAAATTTTACTTTTAACATTTAACTTGTTCTATGACTAAACTTCTTAAGGTATACAAAAATTTATCAACATAAATAATTTGTGACTTACAATTTACAAAATTTCACTGATCATATTAGTTCCATTGTACAAGATGGCGACCATTACACTTAACTAATCATCTTTTATCTACAGAATAAATTGAGTAATTTTATCCTTTTGAATATTTGAGTAGGAGGGGCTATAAGTTCACAAAGTTGATAAAATTTAATATTGTAAAAATCTATAAAATGCACGTAACATGCAGAAACATATAAAATATCAAAAGTGTAGTACTTATTGTAATATTTAGTGGGTGAAATAAACTTTATAGATTCCATTTGCTTAATTGGGTACAAAGAGGTAGGTATATGCATAAAAATTCGCATAATTAATGGTAATTTATATTTCTTTAAATAGGTGTTATATGTTTAGTAATATGTTTAGATGGATGATATTGGACCCGTTTATGGAACAGTTTTAAGCAACAGTATAGCTGTCCTCGATAGAGCGTTCCTCGCACAGCCATCGAAGAATTCGCGATTCCGTTGTCGCGGCCGAATTTCGGGGATCGTCCTTGTACGCCGTCGGCGATCTATCCCCCGGCTATGCATGTACCAGGGTCGTATTATACACACGATACACCTATAATTGCGCGTAGGGCAGCTTCGTCGTAACGCTTCGTGGATCGATAGCTGGGAAATGGCCGGAAGCCAAGTCCGACGACGTCGTTTCGAGTTTTGCCGTTGTCACCGTATGGGACCTAACCCCTTTCTTCAATGTCCCACTTGTATCGGCCACCCCCCAACGCAGAGCCCCTTCTTACACCCTTCTTCTTTCTTCTCAAAGCGAAACAACTTACTTTCTTTGGAGATGCATGGAGATTGGTCATAAGTTATGTGAACACCTTGTTCGATTTGTTTTAATAATATACGAGATGTTAGCAGAATTTATGAATTCGTGGGAAATTAGTAATCGTTAAATGTTAACGTTGGTAAATGTTTAGAACATTGGAATTTGATATTTTTATAGGCTAGAGTTTGTAGAATTTTTCATTCTTGAAAGCTGCAATCTTTCAAGTTTTATGCTTGTCAAAGTTTGGAATTTGTAAAATTTTAATTGTTAATTTCTAGAATTTCTGCAGAATGAAATGTCTCCAAGTTTAGATGGTTGTAGATTAAAATTCGTATATTTCTGAATTTTCAAGGATTGACAATTTAAGATGCTTATAGTGTTAGGTATATTGGAAAAGATTCATATCCAATCTCAGAATATTTTTTGAAATACATTGTAACAAATATTAGCAATATAATAGGGCTGTTATGTATCTTCTGTTTTTCTACTATTCTTTCGGTGAATTTAATGGGCATACAGGAAGCCTGCTACCAATTATGACATTCGAACGCGGGTTTAAAAGCAACAGCGGTTTTTTCACCTGCTCTCTCGAGAGTCTCGTTGTTTGTCTTTCTTTGTGTGTTCAATCATAGACGTTTGGGCGAGTCGCGACTCGATCTGTGGAATAGGCGCAACGTGGGATGCCGCTCATCCCAGTTTCTTTAAATCCTCAAGGGCAGCAGCAAGAAAAACACCCCCTGGTGAAAGAGCGATATCGAAATATGACGCAATGTTTAACCAATAGGGTGCACTACGGAATAATACATATACATTGTTTTTTCTTCCTTCCGGCTCGTTCGTTCCCTTTATCTATTTAATTACAAGAAGATTTTGTTTCTTTTTCAAACAAAGTAAATACCTGTATTCTTTTTTTTAAGTACAGACAAAATGTTGCAATTTAATTATTGAATAATAACATCTGAAACTACAGTAAACATCTGAACAATAGCAACCAAAATTAAACCAAATTTCTGTATAACACACATTACATATGTATAAAGTATATGGAGAGCTAAGATCTGGTACTCTATATCACATCTAATTTTCATAAAATGGCATGTTCTATGCTTATTATTGTAAAAAATTGATCATGTTTCTTAAAGAGATTTCATATTCCTGATTGCTGATACTTTTAAATATGAAATGTTGAAATATGTGAGTGAATCCACTATATAATATAAATTGATTTGAAAAATATTCCAGTAGAACTGCACTTACTTTACTCGAGTTAAATTCCAATCTACATAAACGCCGAATGCCAAGAACAATTTTCTGCATTATACACCAAATTATATTCTAAGCAGTGATATCATTTTCTAGCAATAATATGTTTCATATAATATATATATATATGTGCATACAAAGTTTCTAAGAGCATTCGAATACTTGTGTGAGTCACAATGTATGAACGCCAAATGCCAGGGCCAATTTTCTACATAAATCGACGCCTCCGTGACGATATTCTGGCAATACCAGTGAAGAAACTAGGAAGTTGAATGAGTTCTGCGACGTTCAATAGCCATTGGCAGTGGAGAAAACATCAAAGACGCCGTACGACCTCTCTGTCTGTCTCTCGTCCTTACACAGGCCAAGTAACCGTACATTCTAAAGAGTTCCCCCAGTCGCAGTAGGGAGGATTCCTTATCCTGGGGATCTGAAAGGCGACGGCTGGCTGCACGACGGAAAGAAAAGAAGAAAGGTGGATCGTGGCGCGTGCCACACGAAGGGTGACCACACCGTGGCTGCTTTTTATTTTGCGGAAGATCGAGTCCACGTATTCCTTTCACCATGGACAATGGGATCGTGCCCGAAGGACGTATCAACTCACAGCCGAAGGCAACGAGCATCGTAAATGATCCATAGAACACAGCTGCGCGTGTCTTTCCATTTCCACGAAATTTCTTTCTTAAATGCGTGATTTTCAACACACGTCGCTGACCATCTTGCATTTGTTCGTAGTACGATTGGAAGGAAGAGATTTAAAAATTGAGTAAGAAAGAGGAGGATAGAGAGAGAATTAAGAGACTGCTATATGCAACTAAAGTAGCCAGCAAACTATAATTCCAAGAGAGAAATCACGTACAGAAATTCCGATCTGCAAGTGAAGCAAGGCGAAGGAACGGAACGCCATAAACAAGTCTCTCGGTCTTAATCAGGACCATCTATCGTCGAAACGGCTTTCCAGTCGTCAGCACGCATCAAGAAAATCCATACTTCAATTGCTAAGGACACTAACCCCGTCGCTAACCCAAATATCACAAAACCAAATCTAAACTCTGATCACTAGACTGTGAATATTTATGCAAATTCATATTTTTATGAACACGACTAAAGAAACGGGATCTAAGTAGGAATTTGTTCCACCAATGAAGTATTATAATTAGAACAGATACTATACTTCCTTTGCTTCTATGTATTATCCGTTTGTTGTTTCTTTATTATTTGAATATTTTTGAATAATTTTTATATTCCTTATCTTTAGGCATTGCATGTGTTCTATTTATTTCTGTACCTTTAAACGTCTCATAAATACCAAAATATCCACATATTTTCAATATACACATACATTTATCCAGATATTTCGATATTTCATATTTATATATATTTTAACAATTGAAAATCTCCCTGTTTGCTTGAAAATCGACAAATCACAGTTATCAATTCACCAATAAGCAAACTACCAAAATCGCCAGTCAATGAGTCGAATATTGCGACACCATAGAGTCCTCGTGACAATAGACTCGGGCAGCCGCAACAACAAGTTGCAACCACCTGGCGAGGGCGATGCCGGCCACCCAGTGGCCTCCAGGTGCTCTCGAAACCCCCTGTCTCGTCCCGTATGCCTGCTGCCAAACTGCGAACTTTGTCGTTCATTGGGAAAAAAGGATCGTCGTTCGAAAAATGATCACGAGACACCGTGTATCTCTCTTGTACGTCCCTGTCTATGGCACTGGGGGGCAACGGTATCGTTCTGGAACACGCGCGAATCAACGTTCCAAAATCGATACGTACATCTGCCGCAACGTAGAGTCTATTGACTCCTCTGGCTGCTCGGAGCATCTCCAAGGCGACTCAGGATGGAACGCGCGGCGTGTCCCGCTTTCCACGGAAATCTCGCGGGAGAACAGACGGTTCTCCTGACGCTGGCGACTCTTTGGTTTATTGGCATTGTAGGAGGAAACGACATAGCCTGGCTATAAAATGAATTTAGACGGGCAGTTAAGGTTTAAACGTTCCAATGCTGGAACGTGTAATTGCTACATCACTAATTACTGCAGATCTCTATGCATTTATAAGAATTTTAAAAATGTGTGCAGAGAATATAGGAAACTATAAATTATCCAAAATATAGCATTTCTCTATGATACTTAGCAGGCAAAATAATATTTTATAATTATATTCATAAAAATATAAATCTGCATACATATTCGCAGTTCGGTAGTTGAAGAATTTCTTGGAGAACACCTCGAAGCCTTTTCAGTTTCATGTCAATTTGATTCTAAGGAAAAAAGTACATCGCCTAGTTTTGCGTATTACTTACGTTTTAAATGCTCTGTACCTACAGTTCCTATTTAATTGCCACGTTCTGCAGAGTCTGAGAACATTTCTGCAATATATTTTCTTTTTTAGAGAAAAAGTACGTAGTATAATTAATACATTTTTTTTTATAGAAGACGGAAGTGGTTTCTGGAACGAGGATGAAGGATGTGAGCGGAAAATATTTGGACTGCCCTAGCTTCGGATTGGAACGGTACGTCCTTTCTTGGATTACGTCAGATTGCAGAAAGCATTCGTCATGATTACGTCAGATTACAAAATTTTACACGCATCCCGTTTATAATTATTGCAGATTATCAAGGAATGATTACTCGACTAAAATTATTTTTTCATGCAAGTGAAAGAAACGCAGAATACATAGTAAAAGTTTTGTAAAATCATCTACAAGAGTTAGGAGAAAAATAATTAACTATTTTACAATAAGATTTGCAATCTTTGATGTTTATGCATTTATGGAAAGATAAAATGGTCGTTGTAATATTTAAAGGGTATAATTGTGAAAACATAAATTTGCAACATGATACAAAGATCCACAGACCAGTTATAATATTTCGAAAACGGGCTGTGTAGTGTGTAGACTTTTGTGACTGATTGCACGTCTTGCAGGTACAAAACGTGGTTTATGACGAATGGAACTGCTCATTTTTGTGAATACCGTGATTTATGGTATGGCTTGTTATGGAGATGCTTGATAACGAGTTACGAGAGTTTTATAATTGGTCGCTTCTGGAGTTTGAGTTCGACTGATTGCATCATTTTATTTCGCCGGTGAGCCATTTTCTGGAGACTTGGATACATCGTTCGTAATAGGCAATCCGACAAAAGGGCGTTTCACTTGTGCCGGTTACCGTGTGCCAACTCCGGGAAAAATGGGCAAAAAGTTGCGACAGATTTTTATGGGTCGCGGTCAACTTTGACCTAAGTACAAATTATGTTATTTACCGCAGCAATAACTTTATCGCATCTAAAGTACCAAGTTTAACAGTGCACGTAGTAATAAATTCATTATACCAATTAATTAAAACGTTGCAATATATAGATTATGTGATAGATCTTTCTTTTAATAACGAAATAAATTGAATACAACATTTTACAATGAAATATACAATCGTTTACAGTGGAATCTTACAATAGTCTTCAGGATACTATAGTCTTTTTAAAAATTACCTTGAGATGTACTGTTCCATAAGTTGGAAAAACCTTATTGCACGCTACAAATTTCGATTAGATTTTTCACAGGAAAACGAATCTCGTTTGGCTATTTATTAATTGATGCAAAAAATGTAATTAATCCATTCAATGTATACTCGAGCAAAGGGATTATGTTATTATTTTGAAGAACGTGAGAAACAAAGGCAAATTAAGTTTGCAACATTGTTTCATTAGAATGTGAACTTCATTTGCAATTTTTCAGGCCAAGAATTTCTAACTATAAATTATGTATAATTTTTCATCTGAGTCAACAATTGACGTTGCTTTAAATAGCTATCAAAAAAGATTATAAAGCAAGGGATTACATAAAATTGTATGTGGGTACTGTGACGTAATAATGGATGATTATTCAACATCATGCCCCGGAACAAGCGAATTTTACAAAACGCCAATTGCAACGCAATTCTCTCATCGATGCAGGCTATTAGTTTCCGCGATCGATCCGTGTCACACGACACCGCCGTTCATGGTACACCATTCATGTATCCCGCTGTAAAAAGAGAATACGTATCCGTTCGTCCACGAAGAAAAAGCACGACCCTGTCTAGGTACGATGAAACGGTCAGAACCACCACACCTATACAACCTCTGAACCTCGACTAAGACAAAGACAGTATTATCCAAGGAAGGAAGTTAAACAATAGTCGCAGGAAAGAAAATTGGAAGGAAGAAAACGAAAGAAACGTAAGAAAGGCTACATGAAGATGTTTGTCAGTACCACGGAAGGATTTAAGGGAAGAAAAGTAGTAATTATAGTGCGATAAAGAGAAAGAGTCTAATCAATCAAGACAACTAAGAAATTGCAGGGAGGATATTAAGGAGCAGGTAAGAAAATGAAAATGGTCTAAATTCTAAGGAGAAAAAGAGAGATGAACAAGAGAGCACTAGTCGACGAATTAATGGTAAGAAACGTGTAAAACAATATTAACATGTAACAAGATCTAGAAGGGTAAAGATAGAAGTTACAGTGTAAAGGAGAGAGAAAGAGAAAGATCTGAATGTAAGAAACGAGCGAAACATGATAGAATGTATCTAAGAAACTATCTCAGTCCGAATACAATGGCTACAGAAAGTACTGTTACACCAATGTATTTATTATACCGTTGCTAATTAATTAGATCCAAGTATATTAAATTTCCTATTATTCGTAAGTATCCTGACTTCAACAAATTTAATACTACAGACTGAAACGTACAGAGGTACGGTGGAAAAATGTTACACCGAAAGATAAGGCAACGTACTACTGTAAAGAAGAATATCTTAGACAAAAAAAAAAAAAGAAAAAAGATACAACACTACGTACAAGAAAAGCAGAAGAACAAAGGAAAGAACAAAAGCAAGCGGCTCGTAAAGATACGTATAATGTAAAGAAGAAACGTAAAGAGATAACAGGAGAGAAAGAAAGAGAGTGCGAGTATAGCAGCGCTTGATGGCACACAGGTCGGCAACGAGGGGGTGGTTTCGAGACGTCGCGTTGCGGGGCATCGATTTCGGGCCAGGCCGATGGCATCGGCGGGGTATCGAGGGGCGTCCCGACGTGCTGTTGGAGCGCGTCGCGGCGCTGCTGTATACCCGAAAGTACGAGTCGACCGACAGAGCCGCGCTTCTCTCCGTTCTCGAGCCATCTCCAACTACCACCAACGATACATACACACTCCAACCTCGAAACTGTCTATCCTGTTTCATCTTACCAAGTCGGAGGGAGAAAGAACGAAAGCTGAAGCGCGCGCGCGCGTTCGTGTTTGCCGCCTGCGCGCGAGTCGAACGTGTGGCCGAAGAGAGCGTTGCGGGCCTCGCACGAGCTCGCCACGGACGTAGCCGAACCGCTTAGCAGTCGCGCGACCAGAGACCACCGCGTCGTGGTGCTGCCAGCCTCGAGTGCCTTGCCTGGCTCAGACAGCGACAGACTTGGCCTCTACTACTGGCTGGTACTGACGTTGCCGCACACGACACGACACGCGGCCAGTGTGTCCACACCGGCTCAGTACACTTGGAAGACTCCGCCAGAACGGATCAGGCATTCGTGTTTCCCTTTCGAGTCACGATTTTGAAGTTCGTCGAATTTCTTTCAATAAAAATATACACGTGTATACATAGACATAGCTATAATACGTATGAAACAATTGGTATTTCCGAAGCACACGAGCTAAAAAGGAAGATACTATATATAGAGATATTTAGAATAATCGAACGATAATAGGGAATGATATGGCAAAGTGAAGCGGTTTTGATCAATTAACAAAGTGAAGACGTTAGACACGAGACAGACACGAGTAGACGTGACTTGAGTTTCGTATACGAATGCGTGGTGTATCCGGATGCGCCGGTGCACCACCAGCTGCAGCTGCCAGTGCCGCTACTACCGCCACTGCTACCAGCACCGGCGGTGCTGCCTAGCGCTGCCGCCGTCGTCGTCGCCGCTGTCTCGCTGGTGCTGCTGCCGCTGGCAGAGGCTCGCAGAGGTGTCCACCTCGTGGCAGTCGACACTTCCTGCCGGACGGTGGTAGTGTCCAGGCGCGCTGGACACACGACGAGCCGCAGCCGGTCGCTGCTGCTGTTGTTCGAACGTTGTGTGGATTAAGACGTGGAAGAGCCGGCCGTGGAACAGGCGACGAAGGAAGAAAGAGAGAAAGAAAGGAGGGAATTGATAAGGGAAGAAGGTAGAAGTGTGTGACAGAAGGTGATGCGTGACACACACGGTGCTCTGTGAACTACGGCTCTCAACTGTACGAGAAGAACGTTTTTTTTTTGTTAGTGTAACAGAGGAAGAGAGAGGGAGAGAAAAAGAATTCGCGTGGGCAACGAAAAGAAAAGAAAAAAAGGAGAGAAGGAAAAAAGAGGAAAAAGGGTTTGACTAGCGAGTGCGACGAACCCTTTCGCTACTCCCTTACACGCACGGGGCCGCACACTCGTGCACGTATACCGCGAGAGCCGCGACGTGTCGCCGGTAATATAGCGTGTACGCTTTCGTTTAGAGGGTTTCTTCCCTCCGACGTCGACGCGCGTAGGAGTGCCGGGTCGCACGCGGTGCCTCCTCTTCACCGACGTCGAGTCCCGTCGGGGTGTCTACACCTTACTTCCTTCTCCATTCGTGTTTCCACTGATTCTCCAAGTAAAACCAACGAATACGTACACATATACGCGAAATAATTACAAAAATGAAAGCACCAGTGATCCATCTCCAACACTCATAAGAATACTAAAACTCAAACTATATATATATATGTATACGTATGTATTCTAATTAAAAAACGTATATAAATAACCTACATCAAAGAAGCATCGAATAACTTGAAAAAGCGATTGAAACACAAGTTCACCGATTAGATCCTAAACTGTAAGAACGAAACTCACAACGAAGGAGGAAGGGACAAGCTTTCTGTAAAGATTTTGAAGGGAAAGAAGAGGAAGACGAAGAGAAAAGAATCACGAGTTGGTGGTTGGTGCCGGGTGTGCTGGTGGTGATTCGGCTTGCGCCAGGTCGTGGTGATGCCTCGCGGCCGCGGATCCTTGAGATCGCTGGGTGTCGTAGGTAAGGACACCGCTGGTGCTTGCGGAGCCGCAGTCCCGGTTTCGTACGGCGTCGTTGCGACGAGGACACGCTGACGAGTGCAGCCCCCGGTGGCACGGCAGTGGTCGCTCCTGCAGGCCATGTATTACGGTTCGGTAATCGACCGTACAATCGGCAGCAGCTGCAGTGCCAGCGACCTTCAACAGCCGCGATCACCACGGCCACGACGACGTAGACGCGTTGCCGCGGCGCCCGGCGTCGCGGACGACGCCGACAACGAGGACGAACTTCAGTATCACGAGCCGGCGTACGTTGTCCTCGATGTGCAATCGAACGAGAAAAATGGTCATCGGATTGGTTGTCACGCCGCTCCGAGGCCTGGCAGAAGACGAACCGGCGGAAACGCGATTAGGATACTGCTACTCGCCACTGCCGCTGCCTTCTTCGCACTCGCCGTCTCTCCTGGTAAGTTTTAAGATTATTTCAACCACTGTCTCTTTGATTTCGTGGAGACTCGATTGTTTGTTCAGATTGATTCTTAGTAAGTCCTGGGAATATTTGTGGTTCCTTGGTCTATGATAATTTGCTCCTGAAAGATGGAACAGAGAAGAGACCGGATTTGTATTTTATATAGTTAGCGATTAGACGATTACGTTGGATAATTTAGTATCCGTAACTCAGTGCAGAATTTTTGAAATTTTAGTTACTTGTGTATCTTAAAAGGAATAGTCACATTGGATTAATTTTGATACAGAGGAATATGAATTTTTATCTCGTTGCTAGAATTTAATGGAGAATTTGAAAAATTCTGGTATTCGAGGATTGCAACGAACGAATGTGTAGCGTTAAATAGAGCAGACGAAGTAGCTTGCTAGATACGAAACACGGAGTATCTATAACATGACAATATGCCAAATTATGAACAATTCTTAAAAGTAGATTATTGTAAATTAATTAGGATAAAACGTTGAATGCTACACGAATGGGTTAAAAGGTGTGGAATAGAGTAGAACGCTTGGAGAATCAGTGAGACTATAGTCTCTGCGGAATCAATCGGTGCTCAAGGCCGTTTCTCCCTCTAGGGGGTCGCGACCCACCTCCAATAAGTTTAACATGTTTTCTGCGAAAGTCTTGTACCGGAGTTGGCATGTACTTTTACGAAATATGTTTGACATCGATTTGGATGTAACTTAAACTAGGAAGGTGGATAAGAGCTCGTGAAATTTCAAGAAAGAAACTTTCTTCTTCTTGGCAATTGATAGTAGCGTAATCCACAAGAATGAGACTTGCAGGATAATTTACAGATGAATAAATTTTGTAAATCTAATAATTTATCATGCCACGCACATGCAATGAATGGTAATATCTAGTTTGTATGATCTTACGAATTATATTTGATAGTGTTTTACAAGATTAAACGATTCTATAATCGTATAACTTTATTCATCTTGTCGTCATATTTGCTCTTCGACACGAAAGTAAAGAAGCTTCAAATATGCTATTTTATATAATTAATCACCGTGTTTATGGAGTTCATTTGAGGAAATTACTTGTTAGAATATAACACTGTGACTAACGAAAATTCAATCAGCAATAAGCATATTAAGATAACAGAAGTTTCTGTCTTTGAAATAAGACTTTTTCAAAGACCGATGAAAGGTATCATTCATTATTACTTTAGCACGTTTATCATCTTAAATATCAATTACTTCGAGACGCTTGAGTTTGTCTCGTCAAAATCAATTACTTTAATCTTCGCGAATAATTTATTTCTATTTCTAAACGACGTAAAGTACCGAAGGTATTATCAATTATCGTTCAGTTAATCTTTATCATTTGAATGCGGATATTTATGCAGATCCATCGCTTTATGAATGTAATTAAAAAAAAGCAACATATTTATCGCATCAAATATTTTTCGCACCTTCGAATTTCCTGTAAATGCATCAAAATTCTCAATCTATTTATCACGATATCAATCTATCGAGTCATAATTAATTCCTATCCTATAAAACCGTTTCATTTTTCTTCTTTATCTCTTAATAACCATCTTCTAATCATCTATCGTCTCATTTCGAATGAACATTGACATGGGAATATACCGATTGTTTCAACTCGAAAATTACATTCGTATTTGTTCGAACTACAATGACTATACAAATACGAAATACACATTTGTACACAGCTTTATTTTTCAATCGGGTGCTTTCTTATCATGCGCATCTAATTTTCATAGCATTAAATACTCGTAGTCATATGAAAGAACTGTCAGGTAATACGAAGCACGATATACTTAGACTTGATTTAATATTAATATTATATAAATGCTATAATAAATGCAACGGTGTAAAAATACTTCTGCCGTTCACTGTATATAATCTACGTGACAACGTTTTGAATGTGTCGCGAGACTGGCGCATTATTGCGGATTATCTAAGGGTAACCTATTAAATCAACGAACTCCTACATAGCTTCATAGTTATTGTCAAAAAGCTCGAAGCACGCTGACCGGCTGGTCGAAATACGAAAAGTAAACAGCACGGCCTGTCCGCCGGGAAAATAAGAGAAATATTCACAGGCATGTTGGCGCCTGCAACGTCTCCACTCGAGCATGCAGATACGTGTATTATTAAAATGCTGCTGCTCCGTTTCGTGATTCGTTACGCGCCTCCCTCTCTTCTCGTTTTTTCGTTCTTTTTTTATCCGGTTTCTCCTCTTCCCTTTTATTTTTTCGCCTCTCCTTTCATTCATTCGTCGTGGAAAAAATCGGTGAAAAAAATCGGAGGAAATTAAGGAAGATTAATTGAAAGAGCGAAGAGAAGTGGAAAAAGAGGCGCGGATGGGCCAGAAAGCTAGGTGTGCATTCAGAGCTTTTTAGGTCGACTTTTTCTTCGACGAATAGTCAAGTGGCAAGTGGTGACAGTAAGCATGTGACGCATTGCGTCAAAATCCAGTGTCGAGGAAACTGTTGCACGAGACTCGCCCTCTGCACATTAGTTTTCGCGATTTTCGTCCATCGAATCACTCGACCATCTGCTTATTCAGCGTTCGTCTTAACACAGGGTGGAATTTAAATGTGCAGGAAGCTCGGTCGTTGATTTTAGTCCGGTCTAAACGAACTTTAACATTAATCTTTCCAACGACGAATTCTTTTTCGACTAGAAGAAACTTCTTTTTATCGACTGTTTATATTTTTATGAATGCAACTGAAGAGATAACATTTCCATAGAGATTTGTTTTAAATTGTTAAAAATTATAAGCTGTGTGATCTGTTTCGTATATATTATATATTCTTGCAAATTCTGTCGATTTTTACATCTTGAAATTTCTCACAAACGTGATAAAAGTCCGCACTAACGTCTATTAGTCGTTTTAACATATGATCCACGTAAGTAACTGCAAACCATGTCCACAAAAACCATGTTCTAAAGCACTGCACAAGCAACGGAACCGTTTAGATACACACGTTTGGATGCATTGTGCGAGACTGGTGAATGCGACAAAAGACGGTGAAAAAGCGATATTTTCCGTGGAAAACGTGCAGGCCGTTCGACGGCCACCTCCGGCTGTGTTTTCCTCGGCTCCCTCTCATTCTCTCGGTCTTCGTGGCTGACGCGTTCCGGTGGAAACGTGGCGTGTGGCCCGTAGACATCGGCGAGCCGCACCCACGCGCGCTATTTATCTCGTCGTCTGCCGAAGCCAAGTGCCAAGAGTATATTTTTTCGCATACCGTTACCTCTTCGTCGCATCTCTTTGCCCTCCTCTTCATCTCGTTGCCCCGCCATCTATCTTCCTTCTGTTCGTCTATCCGTCTATTTCTATCTTAACGCTACAACTACCGACGATTAAAATGCGAGACTCGTATCGAAGAAATCAAAACGGACGATATCCAAGAAAAAGAAAGAAGAAAGAAAAAGCAAGAAGATACATAGTTGAAGGTAAAAGGCAAATTTTTGTTCCATATAATTTGTAAAGAATCGTTTGAAATTTCCAAAGCTTATCACGGTAAATCTATCAAATTATTGCGAAAAATCACGAATCGATCATTCTGATCATTGTTGCTACCTTTGGCGTTAATCGCCACCGCCCACCTTTCTTCCTCCTCTTCGTCATCTTCTTCTTTCGAGCTGTATCGTGTTTTCCACGATCTAGAAGGAAGCAAACGGTCGTGGTGCACGAATCGTATCGAAGGAAACGGTGGTGGTGCCACTTCTTAAATTTAGATATCGTAGAGAGGAACGATCTATCGCTGTCTCTCTCTTCCGCACGATCCTCGTGAAGACGGATATAATAGATATTCTGCGTCGTTTCTCGCGTCGTCCCCCGCCGACACCTGGCTGCGATAAATTTTTGCTCGTTTCTTGGTGATTACCGCCTTAAGGCGAACCGAGCCGAGTCTGCTCGTTGTTGGGAATAGTCGAGAGAGACGTTGGATCACTGACACGGTTGTGGGCTGCAAATTAAAAGCCTTATTGCGGGATACGAGGCGGAGAAGTTGAGAGAAGTTTTACGTAATGCATCATTTTCTGGATGGCGTCTGATCGATAGCCACACTGTGGCGTGCAAAGTTTGCAAAGCTCTGCTGTGGAGAGGGGATACGTCTATATGGAGGAGAAACTAACGTTTCTTGACCGTGTTCTCTTTTCTGCGTTTCTATTGGGCGAGCTTGGCCTCAGGGCGGAATTAATGAAACGACTTTTTAATTCGTTGTGTTTGCTTACAAGATACTGAATATTAAAGACCAATTAAATATTCGTTTTTAAGACGTTTCTGTTGTCTGAGCTTCCTGCAGGGTGGAATTAACGAGATGAGATATTTACAGACTTTTTCCTTTTTTCTATTTGTCTATGAGCTACTAAGTATCGATTAAATATTCCTTTTTTAACAATAGAACAGAGTTACGAGTTGCTAACTTTTCGTTTGTTTATAATGTATTAAAAATGTAGAATGTAATATAATGTGTAGAAGCGTTTGATAAAATTATTATACTTTCAAGGATATATCGACAATATATGGGTGTTTCTTCCCAATATTCTTTGTTTCATTTAATTCGGTACAGTATCTTCATCGAATACTCTAAGAAAGATCAACGAAAGAGATCTTCGGTATCTAATGTTTATCAATATGGAATAAATAGAAAAAGTTTAAAGAATCTTTCGAATTTATTAGATGCAGCGCAAAGTATAAATAGCTGATTGTTCCTTTAAATCTGTCATGATTCCTATTAGCATTGCGCAACCGAAGAGAGTCTAAGTAGAGTCCCTTCCGTCCCATGAGCTCCCATGAGACAAACGCGACACGGGTAAATGTAGACTTCTAAGAAAAACTCAGAACTTCTATGAGAGGAGCATTCGATGCTCGTAATTCTTTCTCACCAAGGGTGAGTCAGAGACCATCACCGCTCCCCTATCTTATGAGACACGAGCCGGTTTCCCGATTTTACTTTATCGTAAATTAGATCCGGTCCCTTTCCAGATCGATACCTTCCCATTCCATGTCCCTATATCTATCACCGTAATTAACGCATAATTTTTATTTTCGTACTGTTCCAACTTATAACAACATACGTATTAATTTCGTACTCTAGGTATAACGAACACCAAGATACTTAACATATTTGTAGAGAAGAGTTTCTAATTCGAAGCTTACAACTACGCCAATTACATCTTAAGTGTCCCTCTAATCAACACGTAATTATTAATTTCGTACTATGTCAACCTGTAAATGCATAAATATTAATTTTGTAGTTTAAAGGAAATAAAAACAAAGATATTATGTATTTGCAGAGAAGAGTTTCTAATTCGAAGCTTACAACTACGCCAGTTACATCTTAAGTGTCCCTCTAATCAACACGTAATTATTAATTTCGTACTATGTCAACCTGTAAACGCATAAATATTAATTTTATAGTTTAAAGAAAATAAAAACAAAGATATTATGTATTTGCAGAGAAGAGTTTCTAATTCGAAGCTTACAACTACGCCAATTACATCTTTGTCCCTATACGTGTTCCTCTAATGAACACGTAATTGTTAATTTTGTATTGTGTCAACTTGCGAGTGAATAAACAACGTACACAGTGAGTGAATAAACAACGTACACAGTGAGTGAATAAATAAATAAATAAATACATAGTCTTCGTATGATAAAGAAGGAGATACATTACTTGGAGGATGAATATGTTGCCAACTGCACAGA
This sequence comes from Bombus pascuorum, assembly GCF_905332965.1. NCBI lineage: Eukaryota > Metazoa > Arthropoda > Insecta > Hymenoptera > Apidae > Bombus > Bombus pascuorum. Next base: position 4,768,000 of record NC_083501.1, on the reverse strand, counting down.
TGACACTTACATTTCACTATATTTCACTATGAATTCCTATGTATTTTATGTAATGAGTTCCGAGAAATACGACGTTACGAATTATTAACACGAAATTAGGAAATCGAGATGAAACGATGCAACGAACAGTTGACGACGACTTAATTTCTAGATCGGAGGAACAGAGTCGGCAAAGTTCTCGATTGTCAAGGTCGACTAACTGCACGAATAAACTCAGTCGGAATAGATTATTTGTCCATCACTTGTTTTTAATCGTTTTTAATTAAAGTATAATAATATACATTTAGTATATTTCTGCAGGATACTCGAATAAAATTGCATACCAAGTTTCAACGTTTCGACGTTCTCGATTTTCTCTCTCTCTCTCTTTCGAGGTGCTTTACCGCAGTTGTTTTGCATCCATCATCCCGAAAAGTTCAGCGTGACCTCGTTCTCGGCCAAAATTCGACGTGTTCACGGAAATTCTGTTTTTCCACCGACTGGCTCGATATCATTTCAGAAATGTACGTAAAAGGTGCACACAGTATTTTTACAGATTGTTTACCTGCTGATTTAATATCTTACAAAATTTTATCAGAAAATTGCTGTCCGATGTGAATTAATCCTGGAATTGCTTTTCGAGCTATCACGCAAATTCATATTCAGCTTTGGCGTAATTTTCGCGCACTTTGAATACCCGAAGAACATCGAATAAATTCACTAAAATATCTTCAAGCAATTTAAGAACAACTATGGGATATTTACATTTGCAATTATTTTGCGACGCTGTAACCAAAATTAGTATTCCGCTAGAGCGATGAAAGATTCTGGGTTAATTAAAACTTGGCTATCTAATATGAACGAAGCACATAAAAATCTACTATCCAATAGAAGAAAGAAAAGAAGAAAAATTTATTATCCAATACGAATAAGAGGAGTAAAAAATATTGAAAAGTACGTCTTCGATTTATCACAGTCATAAAACTGTGAAACGAACTTGGAACAATTATGACACGTCTTCATAACGAAATACACGCCATTAGTGTCGTAAACATAACCATAAAACGAGTAAACAAATCCATGTTTTTCGTAAATTATTAGGATGTATATCGTGCAAGTAATTGGACCACGATTACTAGCAGTCGTTAAGTATCTGCGACAGTGGACAAATGTTCCTTGTTCTTGAACTTTTCCCGACAAGCTTAAGGGCGGGCTTTGTGAGACCAGGCGCCAGACACCAGCCAATGGGACCGGTTTATTGTAATGGTTTCGTACATTCACAGTATGATCATTGTACTATTCCGTCTCGCGAGAACAGTAAAATCGGTGAACGAGCATAATTCAGTCGGCAATAATAGGCGCGATTAGATACGAGCTCCAAGTGTGAATACACCTTAATTTCGCATAGAGGCAACTTTTACACAGAGACGAAATGTTAGGTTGGTACAATGCAATATAGAGATACGCTTTATCGTAATATTGTTTCTAGTGATGGGATCTGAAATACTTGGAATCGCTTTGAATCTCAATTGTATAGATGGCGAGAAATTCGGAATCATTTGGAACGTGATTCGAGGCTTAAAATTCTTGAAACTCTTCGCGAGTCTTGGTAGAATCCCGAGTCTTGAAAATCTTCACAGTTTCGATATGTTTCGAATGTCTGCTGAGTATTTACATATCCTACAATTTTCTTGATCGATCTTGTTCAAAAGGTACCATCGACGTAAAATATCAAAGAAAGTTTAGAAAGACCGAGTATCCGCGAAGACGTCTCGATCGAGAGAAGACTTTTCAGGACTTTTAAAGATTGAGACAAGATAAAAAATCAAGGCTTATCGAGACTTTCATCAGTTTTAATGCTTTGAATCATGTTGCAAATACTTCGAATTTTCTGCCATATATACAAATTCGAAACGATTGCAAGTGTTTCAGATTCCATCGCTAATTGCTTTACGGCGCATCAAACGTGCCAATGCGCTCGCTCTCTGTCGAAGTTTCAAAGACAAAGGCGCTGTTTAAAATATTCTTCGCTACGATTGCTTCCACTGTTTCGGAAAATCTGGCGTATAGTTCTAGGTAAATGAATGCCAAAGAATGGTGATAAAGAAGCATGTGTGCATATAAACTTAGAGAGTAGAACATTTGCGAGATCGTTGAGTTGAGAATTGTTTCGTTTGATGATAAAAATCTTGGCTAGGTATCGCGAATTTTTGCTTGTAAAATGGAACAACGTGATTGGATATCAAGATGGTGGTGAAATACTGTTTCGCTTTGAACGTTTCCGGGGTTGCTGTGCTTCCTCATCCTCTTTCGACCCCATCGTACTCGCACAATCTCGTATCACAAGCAACGAAGCACGCACGCTTCCCACGCCAGAATTTCACAATCGCGGTGTTCCTTTCAGTTCTTCATAATGGTATTTTCTTATTTCTCTTTGCGTTTAACTTAACTTTCCTTTGTGTTTTATTTATACATTAATAAAAATATAACAATACATTAATGTTTGTAAATATAGACTTCTCTATTTATAAATCAGCTTCATTTATTAAACAGGTATAATCCATTTATGTAGCGAATATTATATGAAAAATCGAAGATCAAGAGTAAGGAATTTTCTGGCAAAAATGGCCCACGAAACAAAATGGCCAAATGAGTAGATTGTTTTAAAGGTTTTAATTTTAGATTTTTAATGTTAGCTACGTTTAAATTAAAAACAAACTTCGCTTTTCTATGTTCACAAAACTGATGGAAATTTCGTAATACGAAAATACTCTATGGATCTATAGGAATTTGTTTTTTTAAAAAGTGGAAAACTTGTGAAAATTGAAAGAGTATTAAGAGAGGATAAAAAGAATCGTAAAAGTAAATTTGCTAATAAAATTTTTTCATTCGTTACGTTTGATACGAAGGTGAATTAATATCAGCGAACGTGAGGGTTTCACGTGTTTCAGTTACTGCGGATGAGCAAATTTTTGTTGTATAATCAAGCTGATCTGGACGGCACGCGTTTCTCGTTCGTTCAGTTACTGTGTCAGCAGGCGTCACTTCAAATTACGTCAGGTCGGCTGGAGCTTAACTTTCAGCGATTTGTCAGCACTGCCAGAAATGTTCGACATGATTAAAATAGCTTTTCCATTGATGATTGAAATATCAGTGTAACGTCTTTCAAAGAAAAATATTCGAAATGTTGCGATTCTGCCTTCTCTCTTTGAAGATAATTTTTATTAATTTTCCACTTTATCGATTTTATTTTATCAACGTCAGTATAACGTGAGAACATAATTTTTGTTGAAAATAATTGATAGTATATTTGCATTTTACTACAAAAAATAATCTTGAGAAATAATCAGAAATCTATTAACATATTACGTAATTATAGTACGAGAAAAGTAATTAACGACTAGTTGGAAGTACAATTTCATTTTATTAGCATTAGCACGCCTTTTAAAAAAATAATTTTTTAGTAACTGAAAGTAATGTTAATTTCGAATATATTGAGCATTAAAGTTGAATGAACGTAACGAATGAAAGTTTTCCCTTGAGACTATCCTAAAAATGAAAATATCTGTGCCTTGGGATCTTTGTAGGTGGAGTAAAAGCGCATAACTTTTGCGGCACAAGAAAGGGCTACCACTCTCTCTTAAAGAGGCATTATCGTTACCTGTCATCGCGGTTTTCACTCTATTCGAAAGGGATACGATTCTTCTTCCATTGTCGCGCCGCTCAGGTCTCCTCTGAACTGGTTTCAAAATAATAAGGGGCAACCCTTTTCGCTATACAAAAGACAGTGACCCAAATTCACCAGCCGAATCGTAGGTTTACGTGGCCTCGAAATGGAAATGCTGCGTGCATCGCTGGCGGGACCTCGAGTTCATCTCATATTCTAAGAATTCTTCGTTGACTCTCGAATTTTTTCTTAATTTACTAACTTCTTCAAGAAATAATCGACAATGTTTAAAAGTAGATTTTTTAATCTCTCGTAAGTTTTCAAAATTAATTTCAAATAAACCTAAAATAAATTTCCCATTGGTGCATAAATATTCTGCTCTACACATCTCAGATTGTTCCAAAAATGATAACCAATATTTCACATTGGATATTCTGTCTATGTACATTGACATTTTCTATCAGTGCACAAAATCTTTCAAATCATCTTATTCCAAAACTTTCTATCCGCACCATACAACGATGACAATACTAAATTCGAAGCAACGATTTTCACCACCTCTCCATAAACGGACCACTTCCTATAAAAACAATCTACTTGAAAAATCGATGACCATAACACTCACTCTCAAATCATCGGGAATTTTAACGTAGATGCGGTTCGCTGTATCATCAGAATAAACGGGGGTGCGTAGAGCGGCGAGCACATGGTCGAAGCACCAGCCGTGACAGCAGCTGTCATATACTGGTCGTGCCACCGCCATAAACGCTCTCACACACCATACAAAACCCACGATCGCCTTTTCCTCTTGGAAAACGCTTCTCGTTATTCGCAGGTGTTGGCTCCCTTGCATATCCGCCCTCTTTGATATGCGCTGCCTTTCTTTCCACCCTATATCGCCTGTGCTGTTCTTTGATTAAAGGTCATTAATTAACGTCAATGTGGATACACCTTAATATTGGGTTGGCAACTAAGGGATTGCAGATTTTGTCAATACCACCTAATGAAAAAATTCGCAATCACTTAATTGCCAATCTAATAGTTCATACGTACAACGACGCTTGCTTATGCTGATTACAAGTTTATTTATTTTTCAACGATTTTGTTTTTCAGTTATTTTCATCATAAATCTGTTATTTCGCGTCGTATGTGGTGCAGGTACTTCTTTTATTTTTGCATTGATAAACAAAAGCAAACGAATGAACATAAACATCCTGATACTGATGGAACTTTGGAATCTTTTGCTATGAAAATGGGACAGATTCTAGTAGCGATGTGAAAGAATGTTACTTTTGAGAAAAATAAGTTGTAAGACTGAAGAGTATAGACAATGCAAGAGTTCTGACGACGTACAAGTGTTAAATATAACAGCGTTGTCAAGATCAGTTTAGTTTTACAATTCCACTTTCTGCACCTGCACGATCATCCTGAATCGAATATTATAATTGGTATGACTTATGTTAGAGTCTTCAGAAAATTTCAAGTTGCCAAATATGTACATCCTTTGATTTTTTGTGAAATTCAAAAAGCATTGATCAAACAAAAGAACAAGAACGAGGAACCGCTGTAGGAGGACGTCACGTAATCCACGTGACATTTTATTTGCATAGACGAAAAGATGTTGCACGTATCGAAACCTTGATGTCCCATATTCTCACCCTTTTCCTTCTTAAATAAACCAACTGTGTTTGTTATAGTTTACAAACAAAATGTAACGAATGGGTAATCACATACGTATTTACGTATGGTAGTGTACGCGTAGGTTCAAGGCCGTCGCGCGTGAATCACTGGCTAATTGGGAGCGAGAGATACGATGGCCCCTGGGTCGATAAACGCGCTGCGACAATTGGGGTGGAAGATTATTCTTTGGGGGCAACACCGCGGGTAATTAAATGGAAGCGCGTACATGATCCCGGAGATTTATGGTGCCACCGGTGAAAAGTTAGGGGAGGGTTTTTTTTCGAATAGCGTGCGCTCGTTGCTTTGGAAGGGTATGAAAGGGGGATGAAGGTGACACTGCAATGAAGGTAGATGTTTGCGCACAGACTGCGTGTTTGAGTTGGATTAGAGATGGAAAGATTTGTTGTTTGGACAGAGGGTTAGTGGATTTTGGAAGTATTCATAGGGGCGGGTAAATATTGCCAGGTTATAAATTACTGTTTGTCTCCGGAGATAGAGTTTTGGGTTGAAAAAATCCAAAGGGATGTTGGAAATTTATGAAAAATTTTTTGGCAAGCTACGAGGGTCTTCGGCTTAGTTTCTTACAGTGATATTCTGCATGGGTCGTTTATATGGAACAAGTGGAATTGTGTAAGTAAGTTCGCTCATCCTGTAGGCTTTTCAATTCGAACCTAAGAAATTCTGGGTTCTTTCATACATGTGCAATGGTCCTGCCAAAGTCGTCATAGAAAGTCGGGTTTTTCTTACTTAGTTTTAACGATAACCTCGATCTAACTACATATACGCAGGTTTAAATCGGATCTGGGCAAAGAATTCGTAAATCTTCTCCAATTCCTAGGTCACGCGTTACCTTTATTATAAATAGCAAATTCTCCCCTGCACAGGTTTCTCCAAATTCCAAAACAGGGAGCTGCAATAACTTTCCAAACTCTAAACTATAAAAACTTTTTCAAAGCAACGCTTAAAAATCCATCTCTCACGATCGGTCGAAGCAAAACGATCCTCCAGAACGAATTCTCACAATGTCACAGATTCCAACGTTGCAACCGAGAAGAAGCAAACCAAGTACTCCTTGTACAACCCTTGTACTCTTCAAAATCCACCCCTCCACTGAAACGACTCCCTAGAGTCAATTTTCACAAACGTCCCGATATTCAAAGCAGAAAGAACAGAAGTTACAGGCAACCCTTGTGGTGGATCAGCGGTTCGAGATGAACGTATTTTCATGAATTTCGAGCATTACTAGGTTGGCCACGCGATCGCGTCGTAGTTAAAGTTGCAGCTGATGGTGGTGATGTTTCCGGTGGAGGCGGTGGTGGCGGTGAGGGGCGGTTCTCGGTGGCCGCTCCGGGAGGGTTGCATAATACACAGCGAGCATCGAGCTACCAGGGCGTTGACTTTGCAAGGCATTACGTTTCTTACGCTATACTTCCTCCCCCATTGCTAATATCGCGCCCGTTGCTCGTCTCTTCGCTTAAACCCTCGGGATTACTCAAGGAACTCGTCCGACCGTGCATCTCGTTCCTCTTCTCCGATTATCGCGTGGTACGATTCAAGTACCACTCCTTTCTCGTGCTCGTACACTATCGTTCATAAGTAGACTACCGACTCTTATACATTCGCAGAAAATTTGCAAATGTAGAATTGTACAAGATACAGGTAATATTATTCTTCCGTGATCCATGCCTTCTGGCTTTCGATGGCTTCCGATTACATCTTCATTTACAACATCTTCTCTTATTTTACGTACCATTCTCGTCGTAAAACCTACCCTTATGGTGTCGTCAGATTAGGATTCAAACCAAAAGTAAATTTGACATAAATTGTAATTTGAATTTAACTTAACTTGGACATATCAAATATGAACGTGCATATATCTTAAACCTATTCCTTTTGATGTATTATAATCTAACATATTTTCATTGCAACATGAAAAACATATAAAATATCCAAAGTATAACGGTTTCTATAATATTTGTTACATAAAATAATCTTCCACCGAGACTCTGCTTTTTTAATTTTATTCTCGACGATATGAATTTGTCGGGAAAAATAACATTCGCAAATATCCGTAGTCTATTCACAGGTATCTGCAGGCTTTAATTGATCTGCAGAAATAACGTTAATTTTAGGAAAATGTATAAATCAATGGAAAAATAGTAATTAGGACCAGTACTTAAAACCACCAGTCTATAAATCGAAGGTATGTATTAAAAATATAATCATAACGAATTTCTTCAGTCGTGTCCGTGAAGAAATAATTTTGTATAAAAATCCGCAGTCATCGAGGTCGATCATAAAGAACGTTGTTGTAGTTCGACTCGTATATCCGGAGTTTTCTAATTAAAATCCATCTTGTCAAAGATAAGCAAGCGTTCCAGATACTTTTGAGCGGTAGTGTACGCGCTAGAATGGAAAATTGCTCACAGAGAAAACCTAGAAATTCAAGGGAAATTGCGAGGAACGTGAGATGGTCGGGGGTAGTTCGTGCGCCTGAATTTGCGGCCTCTTGGGTTATTGTTATTTATCGAGGGATGCTGGAGAAATTAATGGAAGCAATATTGTCTGCTTTTGGTAAATTGAAGCTTTTCGTGACTTAAGGGCGTTCAGGGAGCCGAGAGATTGGAAACGTGGTTTCTTTAGGTCCATTTCTCGTGCGTTTGATTCTTTCATGGTAAAAAGTGGACGTTGCCTTCTGTTTATTTCCTTCCTCTTTTTGATAGTATTTTCTATACGAGGAATTGTTGGATAATTTTAATAAAACGTGCGTAAATATCTTAGAGTTATTGTTCTAATTTGGACAAATTATTCGCGCATCTTTCTCGTATCTATTAGATACTACATTGTGATATTAATATATTTATATTGCAAAAATGGGTTTGTAAAATCTTAATCATAAATAATCTTAATCTAATCGCACAGTTTTATCTGTAGAAAAATTTCTGTTCACTGAATCGAGGTCAGTTCCTTGTTAATATTACTCTAACGACTTTTGGCATTATTCCTAATGATAACGTCAATCTACTATCATACGTTGTTAGCTTCAGATCAGGTCTAAGTAAAAACTCTTCTATTTCAACTCGTTTATTAACTTAATCGTAAAAGATCAGTAGACTGCTCGGTGGAATTTTCTCTCTGCCATCAATCTCGATCTAATTTCTAGTAAATAGTAAATAAATTAATTGTAAGTAAATAATAGTAAGTAAATAGTAAAAGTAAATAGTAAATTTGTTGTAGTAAATAGTAAATTTGTTGTAGTAAATGTCAATGTGATCTCATACTTTCAAGAAATTTTTAAAGTAAATAGTAAATTTGTTGTAGTAAATGTCAATGTGATCTCATACTTTCAAGAAATTTTTAAGAAACACAGAACTTAAATAGAAATTGGTTATACTCTCTGAACGTTATAACGAGATATTTTGCACGCTTCAGATACCTTAAACGTTTTTACCTCTTACGTGTATTCTGTATATCTGTACGCTTTAGCAATTTCGCATAAATGCATAAACGTTGCAGTCTACTGATCACAGATACTCAATTTCATATCAAACGTAGGTAAACAGTTTCGCTGTTCCGGTCTTTTACTCTTAATGAGTCCGATGCCACTTTTATTCGTCGCAAAGAATAAAATACGCAGACAATAACCGAGCGTATTTGAATTGCAACGAAGTTACATCAGCAGAGGGTGGCGATAACGTGGCTGTTTGTCGAATAAGGGTTGTATAACGAGCAATGAGCTTTCAGTTATCCGTTTGTTTCCTCTATTCTCCCCGCCGTCGTTTCTTCTGTTTGCACACCCTTAATGCACTTAGCGAACGCCAAGACACGTACATTTATAACTCTTCTACACGGAACCATTTGAATGGTCAGGAAGAAAGGAACGAAATTCATTGCGCATTTACCATTAGGATCGTCTGCTTCTTTCACCTGTTTCACCTTCAAACGATTTTTCCCGACAGGGAACAATTTTTAGCTTAAAGATTATCATAAAATAGTAAAAAAGTATAGTATTGTAATTAGACTAAATTTTTACGTATTTATAAGAAAATTCTTAGATATGAAGTAGATTTATTATTTACAATTTCTTTTATACAGTGCCATTTGAATAGCCACGAAGGTAAAGAGAGGAACGAAATTTATTGCGCATTTACCATTAGGATCGTCCGCTTCTTTCACCTGTTTCACCTTCAAACGATTTTTCCCGACAGGGAACAATTTTTAGCTTAAAGATTATCGTAAAATAGTAAAAGAGTATGGTATTGTAATTAGACTAAATTTTTATGTATTTACGAGAAAATTCTTAGATATGGAGTAGATTTATTATTTACAATTTCTTTTATACAGTGCCATTTGAATAGCCACGAAGGTAAAGAAAGGAAATTCAATCTTCATTTACGATTACAGCTGCTTCCTTCTTTAACGAATAAAGTTCCAACTTTATTTGTTTCAAATTTATTGCAGATAATAATCGATATCGGTAATTTACATTATCGCTAAGAAACTTGGAATACTTCGATCTGCCATGGGCAACAGTCGTGGAATCCTGAGCCCAGGCGTATCGATCGACGATGACGCTGTAGTTGCTTTTATAGCACGATAGAACTAAATTTCCCTGGGCCAGGAAATCGGTATGTCCATTGAGCTCGCGTGACCTGTCTCTTTTCCCCGACCTGAACACCATATCGATGGAACCGAAAACGCTTATTTCATCCCTTTCCAATTGCAATTGAGTGAAAGTCGAGTATAATAGTAAATCAAACAATGAAAGGGAGATGAGATTATTATTATACAGTCATATTATACTACTACTACTACTACTTTTGTTTTGTATTTGTATATTTGTCTATTTGTCTATTTTGTTCTGTATTTGTATTGTACTAATATACTGACTGTAATAAATGAAAAGAAGTAAGAAAAAAAAATAAAATACCGACTGTACTTGCATATTGTGTAGAATATAGCAATCTTTAAGAAACAAATTTGTACATACTACAGAGTATACAAAATGTGTTATTTGAATATTTAGAGCAAAGATGTGTAGAATAAAAGTAAGAATAGTATAATTCCGTGGGTAATGGGTTGAACCGATGCAATCGAAGCTGCATCGCCAGTTAACAGGAACTAATCGATTGAATACGTTCGTTTCATCCCTTTGAGGGCGAGCTGGTTTGCGTAGCCGAGTCACGGGTTGCGAAACGTGATATCACACGGTCGATTTACAGGCTCAGAGGCGATTTGCAAGCTCGACGAAGTCAATGCCCTTCCGATTACGTTATACAATCGCGTTCCTTGGAAAGGAAGTTACGTAACTAGGGCGTCATCTATAGTAGACGATCCTTAATCCTTACGGGCACGATCCTCTGTTTTCTTAACCTCTACGAACTGTCGAGAAACATCTTCGTTCTTTGTATTTTTCAATCTATTATTTTTTGTACAATGCTAACAATTTCAGGGGTTAAGAGTGTTGCAGTTGAAATTGATTGATTGAAGAACGAGTGGATGAATTTGTAATAGAAAACTTTACTCTTTTGGTGTTATTAGACAATGGAAAGATAGGGAGCACGTGTATATTTACAGCAAAAGGACATTACCAAAAAAAGTTAAGCTTATAGCTATGGCTAGAGGCTACAGGGAACATAAATAGAAATCTGTTTATTAGTTCCTTTGTTCCTAGACCTTACAACCCAAAACATAATATATATTCAAGGGTATATGAATCTTTCCTTATTTAGAATATTTCTGCGTAAAGCTGTTTCCAGGTCACGGATATACATAAATAAAGATGTAGAGTTTTTCTTGAAGTAGTTCAACATTCTTTAATATACCACAACATTTATTCTAGAATCACAAATTTTATTTATTTAACGTACATTGTTTTGCGCGTGATAGATGGAACAGATGTGTATCTAGTCACAGAAGCATGACTTTACACGTAATTAAAAATTAATTCGAATCTCTTTGATTCAATTTTAACGCAGCTGTTTATCGAAAACAGGGAGACGAGGGAATAATAATTTTTAGTTTCTCAAATTTATTCGACGAGTAGCGTCGCTATTGAACGCACGGGAATAGCGTAATCACAGAGAAGATTTTAAAGGAATGTCGTATTTCAATTTCCATTACCAAAAAGTTAAGTTTATAGCTTTGGCTAGAGGATACAGAGAACATAAATAGAAATCTGTTTATTAGCTCCTTTGTTCCTAGACCTTGGAACCCAAAACATACTGTATACTCAAGGGTACAATAATGTGCACCTTTCCTTATTTAGAATATTTCTGCGTAAATAGCAGTCTCCAGGTCACGGATATACATAAATAAAGATGTGGAGTTCTTCTTGAAGTAGTTACTTCAACAAAGAAGAATTTAACAATTTGCTAAATGAAATATTTAGACGAACAATTTTATTTCTCACTTCAATTAGATTTAAAAAATGGCTTGCAATTATGCTTCTTTGTTTTTCAAAGAAGAAATATTTCTTCTGGGTTCTCCCAGGTTCTATAACTTTCGACCACACCCTGTGACTAGAGGGTGTGCTCGGAAGCATATTGAATATGAATTATCGAAAGGAGGTTTAATTACCCAACACTTATCCAAGAATCTATATCCCCGTCTTAGCTATATGTCATCCAGCAAATTTGGTTCAACGAGCTGGAAAAGTCAAGATAGAGCGGAAGGTTGTTTGGCCATAGTGAGAAACGATACGGACGGTAAAAGACGAAAGTCATCGATGGTAGCAAAACTAGGGAGAAGAAATTTATTGGTAGGTCAATCCTCTTCCCCTCTACGATAAGAAAGTAAGATTTTCCCCTGTGGTGACTCATCTTCTCGAAAGAAAAAGTATTTTCATCATCGAAATTTGTGGAAAAGTACAACTCTGCCTTCGAATAATTCTATTCCGATCTAAATTACTTTTCTAGTTTTGTTTCAATTATGCCTAATTTCTTACAATTGTTAGCTTCGATCGAGAAACAGAAAATGATAAAAGAAGACGAAGAAAGTATCTTCTGATCGTTTAGTCGAGGAATAAAATTCTTTTCCTCGATGTTCCATTCCAATACCAACTGTTCTAAATTAAATTAAATTGTCCAACTATCGTACACGTATATTCTTCCATATTATATGCACTGTGTTGAACCTGGTACTTCAAAATGTCCTATAAATGCATAGGAATCGTAGTCTAATTACAAGCAACTCGTAACTGACGAAATGATCGAGACAGTGCAGTGGTTCGAAAGCGTCCGAAATCGAGTCAATGATCAATCCAATATACCGGGGCCAGGTCCGCGAACCTTTTGAGGGGGCACGGAACGTGGTGTTGTCGGTTGTTCTCACGGGCTGGCGAAATTGCCAATATAGAAACGCGAGATGACGATGTGACATCATCAGCGGGGAATTCGAATTCGAATCGGGCGGCGACACACGCACAGAAAGGGGGCTTGATTCACCGCCAGGCCGCGTTTGATCTGCTGCCAAATCAACCGGCCAATATTACTTCCATTTAAGCGGGCACCGTCATGGCCGTTCCACGTTCATCGGATTCCTTCGATATCAATAAGTAATATGACATCCAGGCGAGGACGTATATATACGCCATGGGTCACAGGTCCGACACAAAGGTCGATTGTGCTCGTCTGCCGGCGATTTTTCGATGACCACCGAAGTTTGGCCCTCCTGTTAAGCGCTGCAATTATCGTCTCTTGGCCACACACGTAGATCTCGCCTTCTTCTTTTGTTTCGTCGTCTTTCATACAGAGTCGTTCACCGAAGTATTTGAACCCTTGTCATCGGAAATCTTTTACGTAGATATCGTCTGTGTTGTATAAACCTTCTCATTGGCACCATAATGAAACGATGATGAGGTTGGTCATTATCGTAATGATAATATTTGGGAGCAATCTGATAATTAATATACGAGTCACAAGATATTTACTACAAACAGGTGATTGATAAAGAAATTAATATGCAGCAGAGATAGTCATCTGAAACATGTAACAAAAATATGAATTTGTAAATGTTCGTAGGCCAATGATCACTAACAACTAGTGATCTGACAACTCTAAAAAGCAATGTACTAATAATGAAAAGAAGGTTCTTGTTTCTAATTCAAAGATTAATTCGAATAAGAATTTCACCTCCTAAACAAGGGTTAATAATATTCGAGCAGAAACGTCTCGTTCTTAAATGCAAAGATTAATTCGAAGAAGAATCCCAGCCCTTGAAGATAGGTTAACGATACTCGAGCAGAAAGATGTTGTGGTTCCCAAATCAGAGATTAATTCGCAGAAGGGTCTCACTCCTTAAAGGATTAATAGTATTCGTACAGAAAGAACTTCTGGTTCCCGAATCAAAATTAATTCGAGAAGCAATCCGATCCTCCAAAGAAGAATTAACAATAGTCGAGTAGGAAGAAATTCTGATTTTCAAGTTGAAGATTAATTCGTGTGAGAATCTCACCCTTTAAAGAAGAGTTAATGATATTCGAGTACAAAATAAATTCCAGTTCCCTAATGGAAATATTAATTGGAATAGGAATCTCATCCTTTAAAGAAGAGTTAACAATAGTCGAGTAGGAAGAAATTCTGATTTTCAAGTTGAAGATTAATTCGTGTGAGAATCTCACCCTTTAAAGAAGAGTTAATGATATTCGAGTACAAAATAAATTCTAGTTCCCAAATGGAAATATTAATTGGAATAGGAATCTCATCGTCGTAAAACGAGTTAACAATATTCGAGAAAAGATGTTGTTGCCAAATCAGAAAATTAATTCGGATAAGAATCTCACTTCCTAAAGGAAGGTTAATAATATTCGTGTAGAAAGGAATCGCATAGGCGAGGTGTAGCTAGAGTCGAGTGACCTGCTGCCCCCGGCCTATCACCCCTTACATCCACCGTTCTCCTCGTGGCACCCTCGTGGCATACGCCCCTCTCCACCCCCCGCGGCAACGCCCCCTCCATCCCGATGCCTCCGCCGCAAGCCCAGCTTTTTCTCGGGGGTTCATCGATCGCCCCCAATCACCCACACCTGCCATACACACATACACACACACATATACGTACACCATCTTGCCTCTTTCCATCCCTTAAAACTCCGAATGCTTTCTTACCTCGACACTAGCTCTTCTATCTTCTTCTTATAACTTTTCTTCCTTTCTTTTTCTCGTTTCCTTTTGCTCCTTCGCAACGATCCAACGAAGTTTTTCTTCTTTATCGGACTTTTACCACGTCGCGGAAGATTTCTTTCTCATTTTTTCTTCTTTCCTGTATCTCGTTACCGTGATTTTTCTTCATAGATAAGTTCTCTAATTACTGGAAATGGATATATTCAGAACAAAGTCGAAGCAAAGTAGGAATAGGATAAAATGGTGATTGTCGATGGCGGTAATTTGAATTCTTCTTTAATATGTTTGTAATTAGAGTGAGCGATGGTTTAAGGTTAATTTAGATTTGCTTTTAAGAAAGAAAGTAATAACGTCGATAGGAGAAAATTCCAATTGTTGATTTACGCGAGTATTGCTATAACGTTGGAAAATATTATTTTAAGCTGCGAGAAATTAAAATACGGATCGAAGAATATTAACAAATGGATTTGTACTTTACAAGAATGGATAGATACACGTTGATGAGTATGTCAATAGGAACATCCTCTTTTCGTAACTTGTGTTATATCGATCGTGTTAAATGAAACATATTTATTAATATTTAAAAATATTTTTATTGGAAGCTTGAAACTGAAATTTTAGAGTAAAAATAAATTAGAAGGATCTCGTTTGTCACTCTGATTTAATACCTAATATTACGTTATTTTTAATGTTGCAGGAATTATTACCGAAATGCTTGAATTCACATTCGGTGCAGACTTTTGTCGAAACGCCTTCATTCTCAGCATTCTTTCGGTCCTTTGAACATCCAAAACCTCGGTTTGCCCTTTATCTCGTGCAAACAGCGAGGTTTCATTTCACGGCTTTGTTCTCCCCTCATCCCTTATTCCATTTCCGGTATCTGGCCGAGCGTGAGTCTACCTTACTTTCCATCGAAATTAGTTTTTCTTCCAGATCGTTCACGCTCATTCTCTCTTGGGGTGAGAAAAACAAATGTTTGTTTGCCTTCTTTTGCTCTTCTTCGCTTTAAACCCGTGAAACTCGTTGCAATTACGAAAATTCTAACGAGTCCTTATTCACGTTTATAATATTCCACCCTAATTTACTCTTACAATTTCACAAAATTTTTCGCGAGGTCCTTGCAGTTCCAATTTTCAGATATAATTCCTTCTAACAATTCCATAATTTTTTCTTCCTTGCTAAAAAATAATTCTGTATTCTTTTTCTTTTTCTTAAAGAATTTCATACCGATATTCTACATAGAAGAATAATATTTAAAAATTATATAGACAATTTGTACATTTGGTCTCCATACATGTTCTTCTCTGAAGAACTTTTCCACGAATTTCCTAATTTCTATGAAGATTTAAAAGCCTGCCAACCTCTATATGCAATTTTCATCTTACGATTCTTAAATTTCACTCCTCTGTTGTTCATCGAATTTTTAAAATTAACTAGTAAACGATAATTGATTCCAACTTATACAAAAGTATGCTGTTGCGCGTCTAACATTTACTGTCCACGTTTACTGTACACAGAGTCTTCTTAAACAACTTTCCGTTATACGTGTGATACCGTATTTCCAGATTAAATATTCCATCGCTAACACCACTTGCCCTCCGAAACCCTCGCGCACGCTTTGATAAATTATTAAAACAAATTCCTCCCCGAGGAGACATTCTCAGCATCCCAAAACGAAGATCCATCTATTTAGCAATATCAGGCCGCCATTAGTTTCGCGGGCGCCGTCAAAATTACGATCGATGGGGCTTGTAGAGAGAGCGAGCGATCCCGAAGGGTCACCGGGTCTGATATCGATGAGCGGAATATTAACGTCGGCTGGTCGGTGATGGCAATTGCTGCTAATTAGCGGCACGCATCTTCCTCAATTGAGGCTCGTTTCGGCTGCCACCATCCGCCATCGTGCTTTCAACACGCTGTTCTTCGGCCCACACACGCATTCGGTAAGGTCACGGTCGTCGCGACAAGAGCCTTAGAAATTTCAGCGGCAAAGTATCTACAACCACTCTTGTGCAACTGCTGCCGCTCCATTCCAACCCAATTCCTTTTCTTTCATAAGCTGCTCGCGACCGGCCTGGACCATTTCCAACAGGCCAGCCGGAAATTAATTTTCATGGGGGATTCGGAAACGCTGACTGCACAAGGAAATGGAAACGTTATCGGGTTGTTTTTATCCGATAGATGGGAAGAAATATTAATCTCATTGGTTTACATTTTCTTTTAATTTTCTCTACAAAGATATATAACGATCGATTTTATACATTTTCGATATTCGCCTCTTCGATAGAAGGAATAATTGCTTCCGAGGATTTTCTATTAAATCGTTTCCCTTCGACGGAGAACAGAATGGAAAAATTGAAAATCAGTTTTAGAGATTTTTTATTCTCTTAATTTATAGATTTCCTGCGATTCTCGCTCATTTATTTCACCGTCCTATATAATAGGTTGTCGGAAATGTTTCATTCGTTTTATAAGGAAATAATAGACGCACGTTTCTTGTTTTGTATTATTTTCTCGAATTACGTACATTTTGTTCTGTTGAGATAAACACCGTGTCATTTCAAACACTTGGCTTCACCTTTGTATTAAGGTGTACTGTTGTAAAAAACACGTCTGCGAAAGGAAGACAACTTAATATATTTTCCAATAATTTTACCTTTTTCGAATTAATTTTATTTCTTTCTTCTTTCTCAATTATCCCACACTGTTTACAAAGTTTCATCAAAGTTATCAAAGCTTCATTGTCTACGTTTTCCATCTCGATTCGATACCGAACGACTTCGATGCCATTGTTACGCGACAATTAGATTTTCCAAGTTTCCTCCGGCGTTTTTCCTAGAAGCGCGCGTATGAATTTATATCAATTCGGCGTATATCACGATGAATTTTCATCGTATTCACGCTAGCTATACATTATGCAAGCGTGACGTATAAGACGATCGATTCGAAAAGGCTATCGAAACTGGAACATGATCGCATAAAATCGAACGTGAGAAAGATGAGAAGCGGAAACGCCACGGTACCGTGATAACTCCTCGCGTATACACGTACGTAATACACGTAGAACGTTTGCACGGGCTGTCAGCGTACCGTCATATCACGGATGAGGGTGGTGAATCTACATTTACATACCGGTAAATATCCTGTATCTGTACTATATTTTTCCCCCCTCCCAGTATTGTTAGATATGCAATATGCAAACGATTTTCCAACATATGTTACACGTTTTTATTATCGCTTATCAAGTTGGAGAACTTCATTATCGACGTCTCTTCCGTTGTTGCTGGTTCTGGTCTTTCGACGATCATGGTTCTATCGTTTTGAAATATCTTTCACCTTCAAATTCATCCACGCTATTTCATAAAATTCGTCGAAGCTTTTATCGATTTTCTCTAACCGAATTTTCATCGTTTTTCTATACAGGTGATTTCATTTCTGTTCTTCCTTTATATTAACTGTACACAATGATGGGTGGAAAAATTCTTCGATTGGGATGCAGTTTTGTTTCAGTTTATAAATTATGTATCGATAGAATTGTTTGTGTAATAATACTAATAATAATAATTTTCACGATATCGTGTCTCGTGTTAATGGTATCGTCGTTATCAGCTAATCATCAGACTGGATCAGCGATTTTCAAGCAGTGTGCCGCGAGAATTTTGAGAATATGCGACACTTGACTATAATATTTAATCAGGGGCACTGATCTCATTTCCGTTAGATCGTCAAACAAAATGACGACAGCTGACACAGCAACAATCGTCCGATATGAATGTTCTATTTTGAGCTAAATATAACATATTTTTTGGCTAACTGCAGGACTTTAGTGATTAGTTCACGTGTTAGCTGTATGTCCAAAACATCCAAGTCGTTGCATTAGACCGAGACTTCTTCTCAAACTGCTGATCGCGCAACAGAATTATGCAGATTTTCTATGCAAGTGATTTCATTTCTGTTCTTCCTTCATATAGTTGTACACAACGATGGCTGAAAAAATTTTGGAACGACCAGATTTCCACGGACCAGTGAGATGAAAAGCGTGAATTTTTCCAAGGATCAGGAAGAATTCACCGAGCTATGATTCTTCATAAATAGAAAACACCAATTTTCTGAAAAATTGTTTAAATGGGATGGAATCAGGGCTTAGAACTTTCAACAGT
The DNA here is from genome assembly GCF_905332965.1 of Bombus pascuorum. Taxonomy (NCBI): domain Eukaryota; kingdom Metazoa; phylum Arthropoda; class Insecta; order Hymenoptera; family Apidae; genus Bombus; species Bombus pascuorum. The sequence continues at coordinate 4,749,395 of NC_083501.1, read as the reverse complement.
TTGCATAATAGTCTTAAGCACATTTATAACATTGTCCACCGCATGTCTATTGCAAAACCACGTCTTTGTCACTGACGACTTAATTAACGTTGAAGATGCTCCGTTAAATATCATATCCAATATTCAGTCGAGATTTTCTTTGCACAAAAATAAACAAGCACGTTGTTATCTCATGGAAATTGAGTTTCGTCATCAGCGCACTCATTTCATCAATATGGAAATTTAATTTTGTTGTAATAAGCGGTAACAAGCGATAAGAATTATAAATATAACTAGGAATTGTTTAAAATTAAACTTCTTCCATTTATCATCGATTAATGTTTCATTTATTATACGTAGCTTTTTATAAATACAACTGGAGTTGCGTACAATTTTTACACGCAAAATGAGCTCGCGAATGGAAAACGTTTAAGAAGCGCAGCGATCCACGCTAGTAATTACAGATCGTTTATGAATGACGATTGAAGCCTGCGTTAAAAAGCAGAGTGTTAAAGATTCATCTTCTCCTCGTGTTATTAGGGTACTCGAAGCGATATGTCGATCGGAAGAGACGATGAACGAAGAAGAGAAGCGTTGTTCGATCTCTTTCCAGTGAACGGTCCGCGGAAATTCGCTAATTATAGATCGACTAACGACGAGGCGAACGCGTAGCCGTCGACGGCCGCGCGACGACCACTCGCTTGGACTTGAACCAATCCTGACCTTCCCTGCTGCGTCGTGTCGACCTAGAAAATTGCGTGCGTCGTATCCGTCTCAGCGTGACGAACGCGAGCCATATATAGGGCCGCGTCCCGCCAAATACCGCGACCGGAAGTGCTAAACGGCATGCCGCGCGCTGCACCATACGCCAAATCCTGATTACAAATTACCAAGATATCTAATTATTCGATTAGAAATTCCAGAGCCTTGAATTTTCCATTTAGGACTCAAGAAACCTGTAATCCTCGTTTCCAAGTTTAAGAGATCTGTAATTTTCGATCGACCATTCGAGAAATCTCTAATCCTTCGCACGAAGTTCGAGGGATTCGTCATTTTCAATCGTCCGTTCAAGAAATTTCTAATTCTCCATTTGAGAAGTTCGAAGAGGTTTGACAGATCTTCAAAAAATCTCTAACTCTCTCGGTTAGAATTTTGGGAAACCTTGAACTTCGTATAGTAAATTAAGGGACTCCTTATCTCTCGGAATCGAAGATCGGAGAAATTTATAATAGAAATTCCTGATTCAAGATCCGAGGAATTTCTAAATTTCCAAGAAATCTTTGTTTCTCTACTGTGATTGGTTTATGCGTGTCACGAAATGAAAAAAGTTGAGGATCACTGTTATATGGTCTTGTTTGCACATGTGACACTTCCTGCCAGTGTACGCGCATGTCTCCCTGATTCTTTTGGGTCTGACAGAAGTAACTAAATCAGACCAACATTTCTTTTGTCTTCAGTTTTCTGTTGTACTAGTTTCCCCGAGAAAAATCCTGTGTGTATATGTAGTTCTCATCGTCGTTACTGTAGCACCATATGCGTCGATGTGTGCTCGTTCTCGAGAGTTTCGCTCTCAACGCCCCTTCCTCTTGCCCTAGGCAGCCCACGCTCGCGATGAGGCTCCGCAGGTGGCCGGATGCCTCGAAAACGGCGCGATTTTAACGCTTCACCCTCCGATAAACTCGAGTCTTGGTGAAATCGCGCTTTAATCTTGTTGCTTCCAACTGACATTTCCTGAATCGTTTCGGAGATCGTTGCTGAAGATCTGTTGAGGCTGATTGCTTGAAATAAATTACCTTCTTCGAACATTTTGGTGTAGAAATGTAATGCGTTTTATTTTTCATAATTACATTAATTTATTAAGACAACGAACTGCTTCTCGAAATGATTTGGTATTTTAGAATCTTGTAATAAACGATAACTTAATGTCTTCTTCTTGAATTATACAGATAATAAGTAATATTTTTGCAACTTAATAATAACGTTGTCAAACAATTTACGAGGAAAATAAATTTCACTTATCAGCAGGATATATATAATAAATAAAATTGTAGAAATTAAACTAAATCATCCTTTGTTTATTTAAAGTTTATCCAACAATCTTATTCGTAATACTCGAGTTTACAAATATCTCATTGTGTCTCTAATCTCGGAAGGAAAAAGGTGGAAATATTTGTAAAGGGAGAGGAGTTATTTTAAGCGGCAGTCACGTTAAAAATAGCCTGAAAACCGCAGAACAATTTGAGAGACGCGTCGAATTTCTCTTTTTGCGCTTTTTATCTTTCCTCCTTCTTAAAATAAATATGGAGTAACAGAACTTAAGGAATCATCGAGTACGAGGTTTCGATTTTCGTTTCTAGGTTAGTGTAGTATTTATCATAGCAAAGTATGAAGAATGGAAGTCTTTATGATATGTATTATCATTTTACGATAGTGTCACAGTATCGTATGCAGTATCGTATATATTCGATTTTATAGGAAGTTTTTCATATTGGTTGAAGTATGAATTATAATAACATTGTCATACCGGAAGTCTCGGTTGTAACCAACAATACGTAAAGTTTTGCGCGAAAATGTCATTTCACCATAACATTCGACTTCTGGCACGGTCGTTTAGCATCGAACATTAGAAAAATGCCGCCTAGCGCTGTTTCAACCCACGTGGTTTCCAGCTAGGCTAATAAAGTACCGGTAATAGAGCTGGCCACCCCGCTACGTTCTTTCAAATACTATTTCTGAGAACTCATTGTTTTCTGGCTTGCTGTTATCGTGTCAAGGTAATCATCGTGTACACGAACGCGATGACACGATAAAAAAGGAAAAATAATGATATACACGAAACAATCAGTTACGATATACAGAAGGAAAGGTCAATAACGATATACAAATAATTTAGTTTGTTATACGAGTGAAAAGTTCATTTTACAAAGTCAAAAGGTAAGAGACAGTCGAAGGAATATAGAGTTACACAATAATAAGTCACAAATAATGTATTTTATTGGATAATTACGAAGATAAATAGGAAAAGCAAATATGTATTTAGATTAGATTATGTTTGTGTCTCAATTCGTCGTATCAATATGACCAAAACGCTATTTTTATGTTTTACTCCAGGATCGTTGAGTTTCGCTCATAAATATGCCCGCGTATTAAATTTACACCCCATGGAAAGTGGAGGGAGCTTTTTCAATTTACTTTTGCTCTTATTTCACTTTTACTTTCGTCGAGCGTTTCAATTTGACGCTGGAGAGGCTGTAACAAGGATTTCGATATCGCTGCGTTGGTGGAGAGCACGGATAATGAATATAAAGCAGCAGAGCTGAGGAAATGTGGGGAAATTATGCCTCTGTTCTTTTCTTTGTTTGTCTAAGCGGCTGTACTGCAATTTGAGGGAAAGAATACATGCAGATTGAAGTTAGGCGTGGAAACGAAGTCGGGCTGGTACGTTTAAAATATTGCCTATAGGAAAGAGGGGAGCTAACATGAAGTGAATAGGTGTGAAAATAACTTTCGTTTCAGGAAAAAATGACTACCATAACGGAAAGCAAATTTCAATTATTAAATAGACTTCATTGATTTCTTGGAATGTTGTCGAACTGTGAATAATTATTACTAATCTTTTTTATCTTGCTACGTTTTTAAATTAATTACTAGGATTACTTAGGTTTTGTTCCAATTATGAGACAAAATTTTGATCATTACATTGTCCTTGCAATTAGTTGCTAGGTTGATTACTATTAATTATCAGATATTGTTTGTTTCAATTATGACAGATCAAATTTTTTTTCAAAATTCTTGTATTCAAATCCCTCATAACCTATTAAACATAATCACGAGTCAAATCACGTAGCATAATTCCAATGAACATTGTGCAACAGTAAAACTGAGATCTTGATTCGTAGAAATTGAATGACCATCATTTCGAACCTCCCTGCTGCGAATCCGGCCGTATCCAGCGTGCAATAACTGGTAGACGAGAACGTAAAGTAAGACGAACAACTTACTTCTCGATGTTTCGTACATTCGCAACATCTCGCTATTAGAGCGAATGTCAGTTTCGAAGGATGTGTTTCGAGGTTATGTCTATCGTACTGTAACGTTCTGCAAAGAACGCTGCGACACGCAGAGGACGATTGAAGGACCTCGTGACTTACGTAAAACCCTTCGCGCTCGATCGAATTTCCTGGCCACCCGGCGACGGCATATACGACCGTGTGCGCCTATTACGCCGCTTTTACGATCTACTCGTAAACGTCCGGACCCGCGAAATTGATAGACCACTACGTTACACGCACGTACACACGCGTACACGCGATAGCCACATCGTGGCAGCACGTTCGATGTCTTCTTCCTACTGGCCGCGCCGCAATTTTCGATTTCTTTAGTACAAGATCGATAACCAATTGAACAATCGATTTTTTTTTAATGAATCGAATCCGACTCGTGACAAACATGGCGACTGAAATGACATTTCGCGTTGCAACAAAAGTTCTTGTGGAAGTGTTACATGGATAGATGTTTATTTTATGCATTCTTCGAATGATATTTAAAGAAATACGTATTATATCAGTTTCTTAACCTATCATTTTATTATTACTGAAATGGCGTTTCGTGTTGCAAAAGTTCTTGCGGAGGTGTTACATAGTTCAATATTAGTAGTTATTTATTTTCCCATTTCAAATAATCTCGAAAGAGACTTTAAGTTATAAAACCTGGTGATTCATGTAAAATATTTTAGCAGATTCTTCTTAACTTGTCGTTTCTACTATACAAGCGGAACAGAAGTATAGCTCGATTAGAGAACCGATAATCAATAGACAATCGACTTTTTTGATAGATCGAATTCAATTCCCGACAAACATGGCGACTGAAATAGCGTTTCGTGTTGCAAAGTTCCTGTGGAGATGTTAAACGAATAGATATTCATTTTATGTATTCGTCGATGATATTTGAAGAGATATGTGTTTTATCAGTTTCTTAATCTATCATTTCTATCGATTTCTTAATGTGTCGTTTCTATCGGTCTCTTAATTTGTCATTTTATCGCTAGTGAAATGTCGTTTCGTATTGCAAAAGTTCTTGCGGACGTGTTGCATAGTTCATGCTATTTGTTGTTTCTAATTTTAAATTATTTCCAAAGAGAGTTTACGTTACAAAATTCTGATGCTTCATATAAAACTTTTTAACAGTTTCTCCTAAACTTGCCGTTTTTACTATACAAGTGAAAAAGAGGTGTATCTCGAGTACACGGTCCATAACCAATAGAACAATCAATTTTTTGAATAGATCGAATTCGATTCGTGACAAACATGGCAACTGAAGTAGTGTTTCGTGTTGCAATAAAATTTCTCGTGGAAGTGTTATTGGTAGATAGATGTTTGTTTTGTTATTTCGAAAAATATTTAAAAAGAGATTAAGATTTCTTGTTAATCCGTCAATTTTATCGTGCAAACAAGAAAGAAGTGAATCATGTAAGAAGAATTATGGTGGTAGCTGTCATCTGGTTTAAGGTAATTTGTTTTTTATATTATTATTATATTAATTATATGGAAACCAAATTGACGACAAAACAGTATGAGAGAAAATTCTAATACTTCATGTAAAATATTCTGCTGATTTCACGTTAATCATATATACATTACGATATCGAATCGAAATTTAAGTAGAAACGAAAAACAAAAATTTCGTTGAGAAATATTGTAACAGTTGATGCAAAATATTCCGTCAGTGCCTCGTTAATCTGTTAGCTTTATAATGCAAACGAAAATTTCGTTTGCCAAGGGGGAAGAACTGTATCATCGATGACAGCGTCATACATCCGACAACGTTACAATGAAGCTCACGAAAATGAGACAACATGAAAGTCGAGTATCGTAAAAAGCGCGTAATCATTTCAACTGGCCAATTCTGTGAGCGAGTGATGATTTTACGAGCGAGACGCGACTCCAGACGCCGGCCAGACGCGAATGGTTCAGCGCGAGTAAATCTAACCTCGCCTACGCGAGCTGAAACGGCGCCGGTGTCGCACCGAGTAAAAATTATTTGCTACTAGTAGTCGACTACCGTTGCCTGATTTAAAAATACGACGTACCAACTGACCGATTTCGTGACATGGACCACCCAGTATTTTTCATAGGAATATATATGTAACAGTTTTACGATATAAAACTTCCCATTACGATCATTATGATTATTCTTCGTGCCTTTCTTTCTATTCTTTAACCGAATATTTGGAACTTTTAAATTGCTTCGTGGTTACTTTAATTGTTTATAACACATAACAAACAATATTTTTAATTAGTCAAATTTTACGAATTTACTGAACTTATCATCAGTCATAGAATATATAAAATATATGTAGATGGGATTGCTATAAGTAATATTCTTAGTTAATCAAAATAATTTTGATATTTCTATTTTTATCAATAAAAAATTCAAATCTATTCAAATATTTTTATTTCGTTATGTACAGTAGCGGACAAAAGTTTAAGACGATGATTTGTAAACCGGATTACAAACATCTTATACGCATATTGTTCTTCTATTCGGTTTGTCTCTTTGGAATAACGTAGCTGTATGTTTGACCTTCGTAACCTCAGACAGTCAGTTGTTAAATACAAACAATGTAGGAGTTACAACAGTTAGTTACCGCCTAGCACTTGGAAACAGTGGACATTAGTTTAAGACGATCTGTGTAAAACGTGAGTACGAGTACAGTTTTTGAACATTTTGATTCTGGAATGTCAAAATCATTGTTTAGTGTACCTTTTATTGCTTAAAATTCATTTAGGTAGGAACAGACTATGGGTAAATCAAAGAATTTACTTGAAAACGAAAGGGAACAAATCGTAAGGCTGCGAAAGCAAAGTAAAACCTTCACCGAAATAGCAAATATAGTGAACAGGTCAGAAACAGCTTGTAAACAAGCTTGGTATAAATGTTTAAAGACAGGCATGTATTGCGATCAACCGAAAAACGGAAGACCACGGAAAACAACACCGAAAATGGATCGCCGGATTCATCGATTGAGCGAAAAGGATCGTTTTCGTAGTGCAAATAATATTGCTGCGGAGATAAACTATGAAAACGATACACAAATTAGTGCTAGAACTGTTAGGAGAAGATTAGAAGACTTTAACTTAAGAGGACGAAAACCCCAAAAGAAACCACTGCTGAGTTCTAGGAATCGAAAAAGACGACTTGCATTTGCTAAAGCTCATAAGCATTGGACAAGTGAAGATTGGCAAAAGGTATTGTTTTCTGACGAATCGAAATTCAGTCGCGTCTCTTCTGACGGGGTACGGTACGTTAGACGTCGAATTGGCGAAAGTTTGAAAACACAGTGCGTTTTAAAAACTCTTAAACATGGTGGTGGCAACGTTATGGTGTGGGCGTGTTTTTCTCGAAGCGGCCCTGGTCCGATATGTCGTATCAATGGAATTATGGACCGTTTTCAATACAAGGACATACTCAAGAACACAATGTTACCTTTTGCACGCAACAATATGAGTGATGATTTTATTTTTCAAAATGATAATGATCCGAAGCACACGGCTCGGGTTGTGAAACAGTTTTTTCAAGAAGAAAATATCACCGTGCTGCCGTGGCCGTCGCAATCACCAGACATTAACCCAATCGAGAATTTGTGAAGCATCATAAAAAAGACAGTACAAGGTTATAAACCGAAAAATTTAAATGAACTTTACTCTACGATTGAAACAGCCTGGAATAATATTACGGTAGATTAATATAAAAAATTAATAGATTCTATGCCAAGAAGATGTACCGAAGGGATAAGAAATAACGGATATTGAACAAAATATTGAATTTAAACAAAAATTGTGTATATTTTTTAACCAAAAATTAATATTTTTTGTATAGTCTTAAACTTTTGACCGACGAAATATTATACAGATTTCGTTCCTTTTTTATAACTTAGCTATTGAGCAAAATATCAAAATGAAATTTTTTTTCTAAGTGTACAAACAAATGTACAATTAGTTAATACCAAAAGTAGAACACCGTATTTATATTTTTTATGGAAAGTAAATCAATTATTTATTTCTTCCATTTCGTCTTAAACTTTTGTCCGCTACTGTATTAATAACAGTTCAAGGAAGCATTTTAACTATTCGCCAATCGCGCGAAAGAACACGGAGTTGCAAATTTTAATTTTAAACTTTACTTACATTGCATATTACGAAGAGTATGTGTAATTGAATTGTTAAAATTCTTTATAAACAATTCATCGACATTAATCCGACGATTAATTACATAATAATTCAAATTATATATGGCGTCGGGTATAATGTCAGAAATTATAAAAAGTCACCGATGTCCTAATCGTTCAATAATAATTATCGAGTGGCCCATAGCGATCGCACGCGCGCGAAATTTAAATCCGCCAGACATTCCGTGGTAAGAAGACAAATAAAAAAAGGTTGAAGAGATGACGGGGAAGCGAATGAAGTGGCAGACGACGCGGACGACAAGAAGGGAATTGTAAAGTCGTCATAATTGATTGCATCTTTCGCGAGTAGAGAGGTGAGGCCCGAAGAGGAGGCTGAAAGGAAGAAGACAGTGGAAGAGGGCGAGTGGCTCTCTAGCTGATACAAGAGCCGTTGACATTACCACGTTGCTCCTCGTCGCGAAACCACGCGCCACCCACCCAGCACCGTGATTTTTATTCCAGCTGGCAATAAACAGATCCATCGTGACTCTTTCTTTTTTCTTTTTGTTTCACTGTTTTATGGTCTTCTCCTCTTCTTCTTTTTCGTTTTACTCTTTCAGAAGGATTGTTCCTCGACGACTGGAGGACTTTATCGATGAAAAGTGTGGTGAAAAATGCTTTATTTGAAATAATTGGAGTATCTCTGCTTATTTGATTATTTCATACATATAGTGTTTTATCTGTTTTAAGTTGTATAAACTGTGCTTCTAAATCGACACTAATGTCTGCTATTCTTCGTATTAATTTCCTTATTATTATTGGTCACATTGCATTCGATATACTAATACATTTCATAAATTTAATATTTAACAAACACTTGAATATGGTATAAGGAAATAAACGACCTACATCAACGATGAAAGCATTAGAAGACACAAAATTTTCGAAAGAAATTGCCCACGCCGAAACCAATTTCTATAAATTTTCGTAAAATCATTATTTCATTTGGTGACGGGGTGCAGCTTAAAATAGTCTCGTCGAACGTTATTTCGATGTATATATATTTCCACCGATTTTCATCCAACAACGTCCTCCGAGGTGAAACACGACGACCGCTGCCTTCGAACGTGCGAATGTCTTCGTGGCGTCGCATCAAGGACGGTTCGTCTCGTTCGAAGTATCTTCGTGAGACGAATTTCTGGAACGTTGTCTCGGTACAATCGCGCGAAAACAAGAATTTTTCTACTCCCAACGATCGACACTTACCAACGTGACATGCTCGTCTTAACACATTCACTGCTACTAAAATACCTATTCTTGGAATTGCATTTTTTATTGCACCAGAAATGTCTTCATTTTAAGTAACCATCTCTGCTTCAGCACTGTCCGCTGCTTTTACTATGTTATTTCTCCAAGACGTGCAAAAATTAAACGTACCAATTTTAAATAATAAAATACGAACAGTTTGAATATTCATACCTGTAGCTATCTCGAAAAATTGGATATTAATAATCCACTTCGATATAATATTCTATGCGCCTAAGACAACAATGAGAGAATTTAAAAAAAATTCGATTTGTTAAACACTCCGGGTAGTGTAGCCCTTTAAATAATTAGATCGACGCAACATGTACATCTTAAAAATTAAAAATTCCCTGGATCACGAACGACAGAAATCACTAGATACAATATTCAGAAAATGACATGTACTTGCAAACGACAGAAATTATTAGATGCGACATTCAAAAGATAATACTTTCAAATGACAAACGTTCAGTTTACGAGTATTTACCTTGCCTCGTCAAGCATCTGTAATACAAGAACCTTAATCAAAGTCGACAAAGCCGCGATAATATCGGTAGCCTTGACATTCGTATCGTTTTCCCTTATTATGGCCGACTAAAGGAATCGTTGGAACTCGTTGGAAGTTTTTTTAAGGCGGAACCCTTCAGAGAAATGGCTATGATTGATGTCAAACACACAACAATCACCCTGGGGGATCGACGATCTCGTTTCACCAGCGACCTCGACTCATCAAGGACGATCCATATCGTGGTAATAGACGCGAAGGTTTTTCGAGATTTTCGCATCCTGGAAGAAAACAAAATACAAGATAAATCGACAGGATCCACCGAGAAAATAGGAGCATCCTCGTCAACCACAATTTTCCATTGAGTTCTTCTTCTTACTGTCAAGGTCGAAGTAGCTTGTTTCAACGAGGACAGATGATTGTCGGGTATTGTGGATGGGATCTGACGACTACTGGGAAAATCTTCGCGAAGGGACGCCAGATCGTCGCGGTTGTTATTCGAATTATCATACATTTATTAGATGAGGTTTCTCTCATGGAATTATAACGTTTGAAGGTTAGGTTTGCATGTAACATAGGTGAATAAATGTCACAGTATTATTCGAGTTTGTTTTTAATTATTAAGAATGATTTCGTTTGAAAATATTCGACTAGTACTTCGAAGTGTATTCAATGATGAGTTATAGTTACTCTGGTCTCATTTACAAAGATTGTAGGTTAGGTTCGCATGTAGTGTAGACAATTTGATGTTTTAGAATTATTTAAGTTTTCCTTTCATTATTAAAGACTATTTTGAAGAATTTTGCTAGGAATTTTGAAGTGTCCTTAGTGAGTAGTTATTATTTATTCCACTCTCATTGCTTTGTTACTTTGGCTTCTTCCTTACGCTTGCCTTCTTATTATTTTTTTAAATTCTATACAAGTAGAAAACGTTATCCTCTTTTAATATTTCAAGACCTCGCTGATGGTATAGATTCGAAGAAGAAGATTTAAAGAATACCGCCAATTTCGTCGCTTCTTTAACATAACAATTTGCATCTAACATTTGCTGGAATCTTCCACAAATCTAAAAGAAACGAAAGCACACAGACTCTCTGGTGATGCGTGGTGAAAGGGGGGAGAGGCCGGTACGAAGGAAGATGGCCGCTAGGCAAATTACGGTCGAACGAAAGCGAATGCAATTACGGGGACCGTGGAAACGGGAAATAATGAATTCAAGCCCCGTTTCTACCGTGTGCTCCTGGGGGATTACCGTGTTGGCCGTACGATTCGAGGAAAGAGGGAAGGTGAGGATTATTCCGGCCTGCAAAGAGAATCTAGAAGCTATGACCTACTTCAATTTGCCTTCTCCACATTCGTAGGCACTCCACGTTCTTGACTTTCGTCGTAGTCGTTGGTTGTCGTTCGCCTTGTTCCTCTGTTCTTTCCTTCTTCCTTTCCCCGCGGCACTCGCGGCCATTTGCCATCACGAAAGAAGAGAAAACTTTCAACAGAAAGAGATAGAAGAAGAAAAAAGAGACGATGGCATCGAATAAATTCGAGGGAACATTATTTTTGGCTCCCAGTTTCTCTTCGCTTAGTCGAAACTCTCTTTTCGCCGATTGTTGCTTTTAGGCTTGAGGGCTTGCTATATATGCGTTTGATAAATTGAACTCGATCCTCGTCCTTGTCGGCGTTTTCGGTCTACATACTTTAAACTGTTTTTCTCGGGATTCTTATGGGGTGTCTGGAAGTTGCACCGCGGGGTTCCTTAAAATAGCCGAATTTATCTTGTTTCGAGTAAATTGTTGACAGATGTCGGGGACGTTCGTTCGAATATCCGAATCTAATTTGTTTTCGTGTTTTTCTTTACGTGGAAAGGAAAGTTCCAGGTTGGGTTTGGAAAATATGCCAACCTACTGCGTTGCTTCGGGCAATTTCCAGGTTTATTTTCTTCTTTAGAAAATTATTCCTTCGATGCGAGAAAAATACGAAACGATCGTAGTATAATTAGGAAATTATTATTGAGACACGAAATATTTGCGACAAGGTTAGGTTTGTTTGTTTGTTGGTTGGCGGAAACGTCTAATTTATGTGAATTCCGTAAGCAATACCTCCCGCGAGGCAGGTGTTGCAAAAGGAGATCGCGTAGCAACACCTGGCGCCCCATACATTCCCCATATGACAACTTCTCCCCATCCGTTTACCGCTAAATATAACAGGAACTAACATTTCTGCCTCGTTAGAACTCTAATTACGAGGAAAACTCTTATGTCTTGCTGGAAGGTAAATAAAATTTTCGGCTGCCATAATTTGGCCATGTTAGTCCTTAAATCAGGGTGTACGAGTACTTCTATAAATAAAAGCTTTTAAAGCGGGTGCTAGAGGAGAAATATTATTTTGAAAGGTCGGTAAAATAATCATTTCTATTTAAATCGGCAGAACATCAATAATACATACCACATGTGTAACTTGTGTCCTATGTATATATTTTGTCTGGGTCCTTTTTAGAGCCAAGATTCATCGTGCTTACATAAGATTTATTATTTTCTCTTTATTATATTACTTCTATAATTCTCTGAAAGTATTCTCCGACGGCCAGGCTTTTTATATATTCTTCTTCGCCACAAGTTGCTAATTTTGTTCGCAAATATTTATTCACAAATATTCACTCGTCGTTCGTTTATAGATCCTCTAATCCATTGTGTTACACGCGATCGCAAATTAAATAAGAAGACGATAAGTTAACTTGACGATGATAGTAAACCGATAAAACTGCGAAATTCGTTGATTTAATGTTTCGAAAAGAAGAAGAGTAAGGAGCCAAGATAAAAGAGAAACAAGGCTCAATAAATACACGAATAAGGGTGTAAATTTATCCTCGATCAATTATCCTCTCTATCGACTGTTGCAACGAGGACAAAAAGAGAATTCCATTGGCGTAACTGTGACCGATGCCACGGAAACAGTTTCAGTCTGGCTGGAACCGCCGCAGCCGCAACAATCGCACAACGACTGATCCGGTAAAATTGTTTTCGACGCCGTTTTTCAAGAGAAGATGCCCTAAAATCCGGCAACGATCGGTCGCGTTCAACCTGCATCGCTCGAGGAAGTAGGTTGATAGTGCGGAAACGAGGACGAGTCCTGGAGGAGGCTGCATCCGCAACGGAAGAATCGTAATTGCGGCAAAGGAACGAGGTACATTGCGACATTGATGGATGATGTAACGTAAAATCGCTCGTAATAGGGAATTTTTCGTTTTTCCCTGTTACCCCGAAGATATGATAAATTTTTGCTGCATTCATCGTTCTACAATGGCCAGCAAAATAGTCAGCAGGATAGAACCACATATATTCGATAAAATAACAATATTCACGATTCAGAGGTTAAAATATATAACGTAAAGTTACTTGTAACAGGGAATTTTAGTTTTTCATGATATCTGAATAAGTAAAATATATCTGTCAGACATATGTCCTACATAAATTAGTTTTCGAATTCCGAATGATCGAAGAAAATATTCCAAGTGTCCGCCTCGTGTCTCAACGCTGCTTACTGTACGTCTGAACATTGAGTTTCGTACTCGCTCGAAAGTACCAGGTATTCTTCGAGTAACCTAATGTCTATTTTGTATCCCTTCTCGTAGATCGTGTACACTGTTCTCTTACGTTGAACACACAATGTATCTTGAATGACCCAAAAACAAAGACCTAATAGATTTGGATCATGATAGCCATGCAATGGTCCTATCTCTCCCTGTTAAGGGATGTTCTTACTGCAAAAAGGAAACGAGGCGGAAACTTCAAAGGCTTTTTCTTTACGCATCCGTGACAGGAAAATTAAGGTACGCAGGACGTCTGTTCGTTGGACGTTTCCTGCTTATTTTCAGTGTGTAGATTCATCCCATGAAGAATGGCTATGCATTTATCGTATGGCTCACACGGTATCGTTTTCTATGCAACTCGAACGCGCCTAGAACAGCTTGCTATATTTCTTGCATGAAGTATAGAAGAGATAATAGATCTGTGAAAGGGTATTTCAGTGAGTGAAAGATACGGGCGGCCGGGTTGTGTCCGGATTTTGCCGAGTTCACTGGCGCAATGCGGGGCGGCCAGACAACATGGCGCACCCTTCCCCGGCGCGTTGAATCACACGTACGCAGCCGCATACAAACATGTACATAAGCATCCAGTTGGTTTTCAGTCATCGTACACTGTCGATTGGTTTTTGGATTGTTCGAGCGACGACCGATTGTCAAACGCGTTGACGCCTCGCGTCGCTCCGTTTGCCAAGGTTCGGTTGTAAGACTCAAGATTATAGTTAACGGGTCATTTATTAACTAAAAATTTCTATACTTATAGAATTAATAGTTTGTGCACTAATCAATTGTAGTTAAGCTGATTTTAGTCTTTGTACATGATACGATGATGTGTATGTATCCATTTATTTCAGCCAAATGGTCCAGGAATTGGACTTCTTTTTACATATCTATGAACATAAACGGAACTAAAGCTGAACTTACGGATAACTACGTTCACATCAACTATATCGATTCTTTCGTTTCCCCTTCGTTTCGTCTTTAAATACAGCACTTGGAACGACCATAAACCAGTCAGAATGATGGGCTTCAGGCTTTGTAATCAGTCCTTGCAATCGTTAACAATATGAAGGGATTCTTATCAAATTAACGTTGAATTTTATCGATACATATATGTATATATATGTAAACTCCCTAGAGTTCACGTGGGATAGGGACTCCTTTTTTTCTTTACGGATAGCACGACTTTCTTTGTTTCACGAACAGAGCGTTCTTCTTTTGTTTTACGGACAACCATTTTGAGAGACACTCATTTCCCAAACAGACGCACAGAGAGCAACATCAGAGATAGACAAGATCACAGAATAATTATTTAAAATATTGAAGATTGGCGGAGAAAGATCGGTAGCTCAGGACGTTGAAAATCGATTCTCGATTTTCCGGTAAACATTGCATAGAACTTGTTATTTATTGTTATAGCTTGATATCAATTGCTGTTTACTTCTGTATTTTATTTAAATATTTTCACAATAAATCTCGATTTCCAGATTTCAGAATCGATCGACATATAATCATTTATGTATAACATATTTTTATATCACGATTTTGCCTCTTAAAAAATGTTAGTCCAGACAAATTAATTACAGCTAGCTATCGTTTAAATTATCTGAAAAAAAGAGAAGAAAAAGACACTAAAAGAAAGTTCTTTTATCATACTTTTACAAGTTATACTGCTAAGGAAATTATTTTATTATACTTTTATAAGTTCTTGCAAATATAATAGGTGTTTATATAAAATGTCCGAGGAGAAACGACGCAGAATAAAGTTTTTTTTCGAGGGTTTCTCAAGAGTCTCGGCAGCTATCGTTATTATGATCGACGATCTAATGTAATCCGTGATCACGAGTGCCAGGGGATCCAGCTTTACACACCGTTACCTTTCGAGTACTTTTTTCTCCTTGGCACGTGCCTGATGGGACCCTTCATTCCCTTCCTGTCACGAATCCTCTTCCTTACGCGCCACTGTAATTCGGAACAGGTGTTAAGTCCCTGTAAAACGGGTTACTCACGCGTATTAATTGGCCTCCCTCCCGCTCACGGCGAGTCAACACTGCTACGTGATACGAAACTCGAATTTCGTATTCTGTAGTCTGGTGTATCATTATTTCTATTAGCGTTACAGAGATTTTTGTCAAACTATGACAGGATAGGGACATGAGTACGTTTCTGTTGATTTCTTTATTTAACATTTGATATTTTATCTTCTGTGTAACTTTAGGTTTTGTTTACTCGAATTATAAAATAGCCAAAAAAAAAAAAAAAAAGAGAGGGAATCTGTCTCTAGACTCTAAAGTCTAAAAGTATGTCATTTTATAGAAACAGATATTATTAGATGGCGGATAGATTATTAAGACAAAGGATATTTTATATTACGGTACGTAATATTTTTTAAGCCACAAGGAGGATAGGAAAATACACGTTTGGCCCTAAAATAAAATGAAATAAAAGGACGATTTTGATAACATGGAAATGTTAAAACTGTTTTCATGCAGTAAGATGGAAACTATTCGTTTCCTTGCAGTTCTCATTTTAAATCTATGTTGCAATTAGGCTGGGGAATTTTATCGGCAATTTAAATGCGAAAAGATTGTACAAGGTACAGACGCATAACGATTATTCACATAGATAGATGCAGAAAATCTCCCTGATGAAATTTATATTTTTTCCATTAAACAAATGATTTCTGTTTAAAACTCTTTTGCCATTTGAGTTCTACATAATTATCGTTGCTCGGCTGGAAAAATGTATAAATACCTCAAATAAATCTGAAAACCACGAGGATGAGAACTCTTATAAAAAAAATCAGCGATTTACATTCCGAGGTTTAAACGCGAAACGGATTTCAGGTTAGGTGGCGAACAAAATTCGCGAGGAGTAGCGTGAAAAATTGAAGAACGCCACTCCGCGTCCAATTCGAGTGCCACTACCCTAAGCCTGGGTCAAGGTCGAGGTAATTGGTTAACACGGGTGTTCGTGATGAAAAGGATTCGAACTGCTCTCGATAATTGCGCGCACAGGCCTTTTCAGCCTCGCAGCAAACGAATTTTCTCGTTAAAAATCTCGTCGGTACGGATATATGCACGTGCAAAAGAAACGAACGAGAAACTCGATTTTTACCAGAAGCGAATTATCTTGGAACCAGTTCAATCGTACGCTGCATAATTTTCAACTTTTCTGTCATTTCTAATTACACTTGGACAGGTATTTATGTAAGTTCAAATTTTTATGAATACAAATGAAAAAGTAGAATCGAAATGGTGATCGTTTAAACGTTATAATAAACACCTTATTTTCAATATTTTTAGTCATTATCAATTTCAATCTAGTGACACGTTAATCACGCGTCACAATTAATTGTATACGTCTTTAGTTCATGTGGAAAATTTCTACTTCTGACAATTATGTAATTTATCACTTCAATTCTTCAATTATGATTATATTAGAATTTAAATAAATTAAATATTCGAATTAAAATAAATATTAGAAATTGCAATCATTACTGTACAGCATGTACAACAATTTTATTACAGTCAATTCAACTAATAATCGTCAATCGATTAACGTTACTTTATTATGTGTAAGAACCATGAAATACTTATGATATTTTAGTAATTCACGATGCAACTCGTCGAGTATCCTTAGTTCAAGTTCGCCAATTGAAAACAAGCCATTACGATTTCACGCTGACACTTTTAGCACATCAGGGTTAATTCGGTCTTGTTGAACATTTTCTGTGAACGTAACCACCGTGGGGGCAGCATTGATTATTGAAGGGACAGGTTTGTCGATTATTTAAAGGGCGAGTCGCAGTGGCTTCGTCCTCGAGTGTCTCATCGACTGTCCTCAATCAATTCTGAAGTGTGTAACATCGACTATGATTGACAGCAAATAGAAACGGGAGGACCAAATGAAATAAAGACTATTTAATTGTCGTTGCTCGAATGTAAAATTCGTATGACCAGTGTTGAAAGAAGATTTGTGATCATTGAATGTTAGATTGATGTACATAGATTAAACAGAAGGTAGAGAAATGACGTTCTTTTCAGAACTTATTGTATGTCTGCCAGTGATGAGTCTTTCATTGATTTTTATCGGGGATTTACTTGGAAACGGGCCTTAATAGTTGAACACGTTGTTTTCTCTTGAATTGTTTAGTAGATTTATGAAATGTGTATCGAGGGAAAGTAGAATGTGTCACGAGAAACAGAATATTCAAATAAGTTTCTTGAATGTCACTATATGTCACTCGATCATACAGTTTATTTTGCTTCACGTTTTAAGGCTTGGATATTTACCATCATTTTATAAACTTCTTTCGTTATAGTCTAGAGGGGAAGAAAATATTTGCGTGGCTGCCGTCACTAAGAAAAAGTATCATTACTCCCTAGAAGCTTTTATCTTACCAGGATAAAACTTTAACGCCATCCATCTAATGGGATTCTCGTTGATTTATCGAGGTTTAGATAGTATCATCTGTAACGAAACTCTACACCTTTCCTAAAAGTATAAAAAATGCCCAACTCTATGTAATCTCCAAAAGCAGAACACGCGTAATATCCAGTTCTACTAAAAGCTATATACGAACGGTTTCTACAGATCCTTCGCTTCAGCCGTAAACAAATGTAAAGGAGAAAAAGAATGTAAGTCACCCTAACTCTCAGAAACTCTTGCCCCTACCAAATATCTCGCAGGACACAACCTCTAACGTTATGAGCCCACCGGGGATTCCCAACAATTTGCCAAAATTGAGAAAGCCTCATTTCAGAGAAAATTCTACAAATCCTTCGCTTCCTTCCTACCTTCTGAATAAAACGGAAGACAGACAAAGAAACCTAATTCTCTTTAAGTCTCGTTTCTACCAAAAATCTGCCAAAAAAATAACCTCTGCCACTATGCATCCACCGGAGATTCCCGCTGATCCGCCGAAATTCAGGCAGCGCCGCCCCAAATGAAACGAAACGAAGCGGGCTAACGAACATACGGCGGTTCCAGGAGGAGCGTCAGAGCGTCACAGGAGGGGTGTGGACACGCGGCACGCGTCAGCCAAGGGCGGCACAAAAGGCTGGGAAATGGAGAGCGAATTGCTCATTATCGAGTGGTCAGGGCGCGTCGAGGGGGCGCTCGAGATTTCACCGTTGCTGCTGGAGGAATAAAGAGAGCCTCTGCTGGCGTTCTTTCTCTTACAAGCGGCAAGAGGGGCTGGAGAAGCCGTGGATTCGTCAAGGGAAGGAATGAATCGCGCGAAAATTGTCTCCATCGCTCCCTTTCTCGCGTACGGTCGCTTTCTCCATGGGGATTTTCTTGAAGGGTACCTTTAAGCGACGACTTCCACTTTGTTCATCCTACGGGATCAATCGAGCCACCCCCTCGAACAAGTCTCACTCCCCTATGTCGTTTCGATACCGTAAATACGAGGGTGGCAATGCTGCGGAAGTGATTCGTACGAATTTAGGAAAGAAACCGCGTGAATGATGCATCCTGCAGTACATAGTATAATCATTATTATATTTGAAAACCACGGTGTTCGATAGATTATCATCATTATTATTATTATTGCTCTATCATTTTATGTTCAGGTTGAGATTGACTGATTGAAGAACGAGTGGATGAATTTGTAATAGAAAAGTATATTGAAATAATTAAAGGTATAAGTATAAGTATGTTTATGCTGATTCTGATATTTACTCTCTTAGTGTTACCAGACAATGGAATGATAACGAGCACGTATATATTTATAGCAAAAGGACATTACAAAAAATGTTACGCTTATAGCTTTGGCTAGAGACTACAGAGAACATAAATAGAAATATGTTTATTAGTTCCTTTGTTCCTAGACCTTGCAACCCAAAACATAATATATACTCAAAAGTACAATAATGTGCACCTTTTCTTATTCAGAATATTTCTGCGTAATAGCAGTCTCCGGGTCACGGATGTATATAAATAAAGATGTAGAGTTTTTCTTGGAGTAGTTCGACATTTTTTAATATACCACGACACTTATTCTAGAATAACAAATTTTATTTATTTAACGCACGTTGTTTTGCGCGTGATAGATGGAACAAATGTCTATCTAGTCACAGAAGTATGACTTTACACGTAATTAAAAATTAATTCGAATTTCTTTGATTTAATTTTAACGCAGCTGTTTATCGGAAACAGGGAGACGGGATACGAGGCAATAATAATTTTGAGTTTCTCAAATTTATTCGACGAATAGCGTCGCTATTGAACGCGCGGTAATAGCGTAATCACAGAGAAGATTTTAAAGGAATCTGTACTTCAATTTCCAAGCAGGCTTTTAGCGCGCTTCCGGATTGACTCCTTCCCCGGAAGTGCTTTCCTTTTACGCCACGAACAAGTTCCAAATGGCTGTGCTTCAAGTGAACTGCTTTCGAACACACGTATCTTTTCACGTACAAGTATCGAGTATACTTCTACCCAGAGAGTGTTGCTATCGCGATAGTATATCCCGTTCAGTGTACCCTCACTGAGGAAGAAAGTAATTTGTCATCGTCTAGCTAATTTTGCCAGTGGGAAAAACGCATTTATCAACTTTGTATACTTAATAACGAACTTGATGCTCGAAAACGAAACGAATTTACCTACGAACGAATTTAGGTTGTGTTTTACGCTTTGAAATATATGTACGTGAATTAAGGTTACGCTATTTGTCACCCTATCTACATCAAAGCTGTGTTTGATCGTGATTATCATTCTGGTAATGTCAAACACAGTGTCTATTGCGTTTGCAGAGGATAACGATGAGCTATGTAGAAGCTAAACTGATCGTTTTCTTTGATGTTAGCTATTTTGTTTCCTGGAAAGAAAATAATGCGAAATATAAAAGATAATCTTATTAGGCGGGTAACATAAAATAGTATATTATTAGTATATATCAGTATACATTGATAGAAACAAATATAAACTTTATAGAAGTCTGATTCTTATAAAAAATGTTACAATTTATTGCAATTTGTTAATGTAATCTGAGATATAGGAATTGAAAATTAAAAAAAATCATTTGATACCAACGATAGTACAGTCGTGAAATAAAATTTGAAAAAATTCACACATATACTCGTACGACTCTCAAGTTACATAATCTTACAGGAAGTCAACCAACAAATAAAAAATATTTGCAAAGTGAAATTGATCAATTTGATTCGTAATTCGAATAACTCTGATACAAATGATTAAAGAGAAGAGAGAAGATTTGATCTTACATCTTCGTATGAATATCTTCGTCCATTCTGAATGTTTTCACGTTCCACAATTAATGAGACCGTTCTGTCACTAGAAATCTAGTTACGAGATAGTGTTTCAACGCGAGAATGGCTCTCGTATTTCGTGCAAGGCCGTGGATAAAATCGGCGCAACTGTCGGACTTCCATCGTGGTCGTCGATACGCGTTACGTATGCTGCACGATTAAATATTTGAGAGACGTTTAAAAATTGACCGATAGAAATCGATCACTGTGACGAACGCTTCGATTCCGTGGCTAGAGAACTATTTAAATGGTTGAAACCGCGAATTTGAAACTCCGCCATCTATACAAAATTCCAAAGCGTCTTTCGAAATATACGAGATATTTAGATTGATTTTTTATCTTTCACGAATGAAGTCAGAGAAATTCTTTTTTAACTTCGATGCTTCGAAAAGCACTTTATCTTTGTTTCCATTGAACATTTTATCTTCTAATATTTGCAAAATAGTAATAAGTTGAGAAATAGCAAGTCATATGTAATTTATTGACAGATACCGAGAATATTTATTCGTTATCGATTGATCCATTCTAACGTTTGCGAAAAGAAGTCGCTATTTTCACGTTCCGACAACGAGTTTCGCTTAATCTCTTATGGGTTGCTATTAATAAGATGCGATAACCTTCGCCACTTTAAATACAATGAACCCGTTATGACCCCATTAAAAGGGGTCTTTTTATATCTTTTTTCTTCTTATTGCGCTCGCATAAGAAACGATTTTTGGTCAATAGCCATCCCTCTTTATGATCCACGCCAATATTAAATTCCACTTGTCGCCTGTGTAATTCATCGATCTCATAGAAAGTCTAGCACGAGTTAAAATCGATGAAATTGTAGCGATTAATCTGATATAAAAGATACGACCATCTGAAAATCATTGTATAGCTACAAAAAGCTATGATCAATTTTTACCTGCTAAAATTCGATTATTATTAATAGATTTTATGACAGCTTAAAATCATTCCCTGTCGTACAAGATTTTATTGATTGACAGTACGATTGGAAGTCAATGTCTTGTTATGGTTCCTCGTCACAAAACCCTATAAAATATTCCCGCGATGTCGATCGTTTGGAAGTGAACGACCTATTTCGAATGCCTAATAAAACCACACGTCTCGATGTCTATCGCCTCATATTTTTCCTCCTAATTTTATCCTACGCACGCAGTTACCGAACACCTCTATCAAGGAAATCATAAAACCATAAATCACCACTTTACCGTTAATAATCGTAAACTCACATTCCTCGCGTTATGATCTTAGAAATTTGATAAAATTTTATTCATTCTTAAATCGATAAATTCAGCAAATTCTGTTACGTACCTCCAGTAAGAAAAATTTCATTTAAATCTTATCTAAACCTAATTTAAGTCATGACGCGCTATAAATTATTCTTACCAACTAGAATCTCATATTCCGCGTGTTAATAGAAAGAAGTTATTTCATTAAAATCCGTTCACTTCTAAATTTGTAAATCCAACAAATTCTCTAAAAAAGATTTTCAATAAGACTAGTTCTACGCTCCATCGACACGTACCAATAACATGCATTCTACATTGTCCAATTGAACGAAACGTCAACGTTGATACAGGGCAGGAAAAAACGACTGGAAAAATCGCGTACACTGACGGAAATGAGAAACGAGGGAATAAGGAAGGGATTACGGATACAGAGGTGGTTTATTCGTTGTCGGTGACAAGCTGGAATTTACGATATCTCGTTGCTGTGCTCGTGACAGAATTGAGATCCTGAGGGTAACGCAGGCCAGCCAATTGCAACGGCACGTGCGCCTGACGCGAATTATGGATCGCTGGTGTGTATGGATCGTTGGGACTCGCCTCTGATCTTGACGGAACAAGAGTACCGATAGAATCGACGCGATATGGTGCCTTTGACATTGTGTAGACATTCGAACGACAGTTAAATCCCTTCAGCGTGCAAAATTCATCGAAGAAATTGTGGTTTCTGGATAATCAGGACCAATTGAGACGCTAACATGGAGAGCTACCTAATGAACCTAACCTCAAAGTTAACTGATGATAAAGTAACTTCTATTTTTGTAAACTTGAAACACATGCTGCCTTATGATATGCCAATCTATCTTCATCAATTACAAGACGATCTTTCAATGTTATGCACACTGACAGCAAAACTAAATACATCTAATAACACTATACAGGGTGTATCATAACACGGGGGACCCACGTCAAAACCGGACAGGAGGCATAGAAGTAATGAAAAAGTTCATAGGAACATGTATCCTTGTTTCAAAGTTGTAGCCATTTTTGTATTTCAATAATCTGCAACTGCTTACTCTTCATAGAAGGTACGCGAAATGGCATTGGTCTGTGCATGCAATCCAGTAGTCGTCGTGTCAAAGAATCTCGCAATTTTTCAAAAATTTCAAGCTTATGTCGAATAATATAAATCGTGGGTGGCCATTTCGAGCACCTTTTACGAAGGTAACCAGTTCAGGATTATTGAAACAGAAAAATGGCTACAACTTTGAAACAAGGATACAGGTTCCTATGAATCTTTTTCATTGTTTCTGTACCTTCTGTCTACTGCCGAAGAGATTATGATACACCCTGTATATCAACATATGTAATGTTAGGAGATTTGACCAACCGAACGAAAAACTTCAGCGTTAATTGATCGAATATGTTAAGAGGCACGGTATTAGCTCAATCGCAATGCAGTTATCAAGATCACGGTCTTATTTACTCGGTTTTCTTTGGAAAAAATCCGACATCCAATGATCGAATTGCGCATCTCTCGATACCGTATTAATTCCAATACAAACTCCATCAATATTCATTGGAAGTGCAAATTGCTCTAATCCTTCAATTACAGACGGTTGAAAACATTTATAAAGAGAAGGAGTTTCATTTATAGAAGGTTAGAAATGTTCTTTCTGTACGATAAATCATGTACGTGTTTATATCGGTGCTACTAAATGCCAAAAGATAATGCATTTGCTCCAGATGTGAATCCATTCTAGAAATATGTAGATCAAAGGTTGCAGGGATCCACAAACTGACAGATTGTACCACGAATAGTAGCAGAATGGGAAAGGGGCGTGCGTTCTCTCGTGTCGGAATGGTTTCATTTTGGGAAATAGGGAGGAAAGAATCGCGACACGGCCGGTGTTCTGTGTCCTCTCGTCAAACGACGCTGTTCGACGCTGGCGCGGTCGCGCACGCTCCTCGAAAATAGTAGTCGGCTCGTAAAGTCTTTTGTTGCGCCTGTGAAACACGCATTCTCATCGTCGTCTCTGTCGCGTCTCGTCGCCTTTCTTTTCTGTCTGACGGCCAGCGTCTCTGCCATTGGCGCCACGGTGACTTTGACCTTTCAACCCCTTCGAGGAACTCGCGACTCTAACCCCTTTATCGAGAGAATTTTATTCGTCGTTTTGATTTTGACGATTTTAATAGTGGTACAGTGATTTTCAAAATTATGCCGTGTCAGGGGAATATCGATTAGATTCGTAGAGTCAGTACGATACGATGGTAGCAGTTTATAGGTTAGGGTGCTCCTAATTCGAGTTGACATATATTTGTACGATATACATATCAGGTTACGTAATAAAAACAAGAAAATGAAAAAAGAAGCATTGTAACGATGAATCTCTTAGAATAGCCAAACTTATTAACTTTTATAAATTCCTCAATTTTATTAACTCAATGCAGGATTAATGTTTAACATTGACAAAATAAAAAAGTCGCTTCCATAAAATTATCTATCGTAAAAAAGTTGCACGAACAATAGTCGATCCCAAAATAATATTTATAGTATCGTTTCTTCTTTCCACTTTTGAGGTTATATAGTTGATCAATATGGCTTCCGAACGGATTATCAAAATTTATGGCTCGTGTGAAATTTAATAATGTAGGAATAGATGTTAAATAAAAATCATTTTTTATTCTAGATAGTAAAAAATCATGAAAACAAAAAGATTGTAGTCTGATTTTGTTAATCTATAAATAGTAGAATAGTGGGAAATAAATGTAGATTTGATTCTGGTAGGAGATAAGAATCTCAACTGTTACTATGCGATCTTAATGGGAGTTTCGAGGCAAGTTCTTTCCTGTATGGGTATTCCATCGATCGTACAGACAAAAATACACCGCTGATTTACGTAACGACGTGTCATAAATTTTTCACACACAAAGTTTTCGTGTTACTCTTTAACGTAAACGTGGCACGCGACCGCAGAGTGGATTGCACGATAAAAATTCGACTCTGACACACGATGTTTCTTGAGCAGCCTTGCCATGAATTCAAGTCCAGTTTGAACATTTTTTCAACAATGTTTATGTATTCTACCGTATTATTAACCACAAATTGCCACCGTTGGGTTACAGGCCGCTGCAATAATTTTGGGACGTGCTTGCCGAATTCTAAAACACGTAGTTTAACTTTTTATTCTGTTCTACACGATAGTTATGATTCGTGGTAGTAACGATATTTGAAGAAATTTAATTAGGGCTCCAATTAATATCATCGTAGTAAGTAAAGTAAAATTATACTAATGTAAAAGAAAAACCTGTATAACGTATCATTTTTAACTATCTTTTGTCTAGCTCTTTCGTAACGAAATTTTCTAAATTGCATGTCATTAGTCTCGTTTGAATAGAACTTAAACAGATAATAATTATTTTACGTACTATATACTTTACCAAGTATTATACTTTGTATATCATTGTTATGTCTCATTTATTTGAATTTCTACATCTTTTCGCTTTCAAATATTATTCCATAATCGCGTAAAGATCGGCAGTCTATTACTAAACCTTGTTTAAACTTTCGTAATTATCTACGAACCAGCGATATCAGTTGAGAGTTAAAGTAAAACAAGCGAACCGAAGCACGCGAGAAATCTACGAATACTTCGGGAAATCTAGTTTCTCATTACCTTAGTCAACAGTTCAGTCAAACATATTTACTCACACGCCATTTGTATGTAACAATTTGTATCGTTTATTCAAGCAAAACAGTTCGGTTGGAAGTAACCATAGAAAATGCTGAGGTTAGGTCGTGCAATGGCTCGAAATGCCATGAAGTCCAACACCAAAGGAACGACAAAGGCTGAATTCCCGCGCGACTGGCCGATCGAGCAACACCTCCATTAAGAATAGCACATGGTGGATTTAAATATACGTGGGGCCTTCGTCGTGGCGCAGCACCTGACTGAAACTCGCGAACACACGTTCGACCACGGGGTAAAATAGCCTAATCTCTTTAGGCAAACGTGTACACAGGTGCCGATTATCGCCAAATATTGACACGTCAAGTTAAATATCGCTCGTCCGACCGCTGCAACAGACCTGTATAACATGTACCTGTTCCCATACCTCTCTTATCTTTCGTTCTAATCTCAAACCTCTGTCTTAAAAATCTGGCATCGAGATCCTTATCGTATTCTGGCGTGGCTTTCGTTAGATAACAAGCCTCGAAGGTTGATAACGTCTTCTAGGTAAAAGCAAGAGGGTCCTTTTCTTTATTATTTGACTGTTTGACTTTTCGTCTTTCAGGCTATTGACCACCGGGCTACCACCTTGTTTGAGGAAACTGGAATTAGGTGCAGGCGTGGGAATTCTCTCTAGGATTTATTTTAGAGGTTTCGTTGAATATTATTGAAAAATGGAGAACGGAGAATATCATTGAACGTAGGATAATATTTTTTGATTTTCAAAATGTAATTGGAATTATGGAGTAATTAATTTGGTTTAGGAAGGAAGATGGAATAAAGAGAGGGAGAGAGGGAGAGTTGTATTGAAAAGTTTAATGTTCGGTCTTCGATTATGCAACGACGTCTTTTATTTAAACCTCTTTGCGTTCGACAATTGGTGAATCGGCGACGACAAGGCCACTACCGACTGGCACAACCCTGTTTAATCGCCTTTGCAGCCTGAAAAAGGCCGCCTCAACGTTAATACTTTCCTCAATCACGGCGCTTTTGTGCGGTGCGGCGCGATCGATCGCCGCCATCGCGGAAACACGATTTCCTTTGTGTTAATTTCACGCGAGCTTGCCAAAACTTCCGAAATTAACGTCGGTAATAGTCTTCAGCTGAGAGTATTCGAGTTCCAACTCGCTTAAAATGGTAAAATATCCATCGACAAAATGTACTTACATACATAAAGTAATTTGAATAAGATTCGAATTTTATAAAAATATAACATCAAATTATCCTTCCGAACAAATTTTCATTATTTTTGTTTTTTTATTACTTTGCTTCCATTATGAAAGGGTTAAAATTCACATTTTTTTCCACACTATAAAAGGGTTGATGTTGATATTCATGGGGAAAACCATAATGTGTGTACGAAAGTCGTATGGCGCCGCGACGCGAGTAATATTCCAAGACTATCGACCACGACTAGTTAACCACAACGACCTTGACCCTGGTCACCAATGATCGAACTTCGCTAGTTCTCACGAGGAGGCCGATTTTTGTCAGCATTATGGTATCCTATGGTTAAATTCCATCGACGTTCAAGAATATCTTATATCCACCCTCCTCACGTTGCGCCCTGTTACGAGAAATTTCAATGATCTCGCGTAATCCTACGCGTAAAATCACGCCACGTTAAAAAAAACAACGCGTGGTCTCGAAATCCGATCCTGGCCGCTGCGTGAAACGAAAATGTGGCGCGTGCTGCTAGCAACCTGGGACTCCCCATATTTCGATGCTTGATCAGTGTCGCGTTTGCCACGAGAACGATCGCGCTTTGGTTATGTCGATCTCGTTTGCTTTGGTAATTTGTGCTTTCTCGTGCTGGTTATTCTTATTACCAATCGGTTTAACGCTTGGCGGCGCGCAGGGCATTCTTTGGACGGTTAAGGGTGAGTACTTGAAGAATTATAGAATATAGAAGATATATCGGGAATTTATATTT
Organism: Bombus pascuorum; assembly: GCF_905332965.1. Classification (NCBI taxonomy): domain Eukaryota; kingdom Metazoa; phylum Arthropoda; class Insecta; order Hymenoptera; family Apidae; genus Bombus; species Bombus pascuorum. The sequence continues at coordinate 4,721,695 of NC_083501.1, read as the reverse complement.
ATATTTATAGCAAATTTATAAAAATGAATTTATCGAATTGGCAGAGGAATGTTCGTTGTATAGAATTGAAAACTATAAGACTAATACTGAAACTAATTAATTAGGTAACCAATATACTGGAAATAATAGAAAATAGTTAGGAGCTGGGAATGGATGAATATAGAATATTAATTAAATTTTTGATATAATAAAAAATGTTCTGTTTAAATCACGACTAAATGATCGAACCGATCAAACAACGAACGCCTATGCGTTTGCTCGATGCATTGAATGGCTCGTCATTGTAACTGAGTACTACTGTACACGCCATAGTTGTGAATAATTGAAAACTATTGAATGAATTGCCATCGTGAATAGGAGTAAACTCGAATCGAACGAATTTCCTCGTAACACGAGCCATTTAACAATTTATCGCCTCAAATAATCGTGCAAACTTTTAACAAATCGTTGTTGCTTCTAGTTGCTAAGTAAGTTTTATTCGTACGTTAGGTCTCGTACAATTTTCAAGCAATTATCACGTCTGAGAACGATAATCGACTTCTTCAAATTTGCGTGTCGAATATACGGATCGATGCACATGTACAATTGAACGAATTACGTTTCATCGGTTCTTCCAAGAAATTTCGTGTTCGAATAAATTGTGCTTTCAATTATTATTCCTATTGACTACATGAAACGATAATAGGAAATTTCATAATATGTATATCGCGTATCTAGTAGTAGTAGTGTAATAAACTATCGAAGACACGGTCAAACATTCAAGAGCTCGATTAAACTTTCGGAAAATTTCATGTCATTTAAAGGTGTATTTCAAATTTAAAAGTTGAAGACGTATCCAGTACAGCATTCTCTTATCGAGTATTTCAATCGCAGATTTTTTTTTATCGAGGATATTGGAATTTTATTAACATTTACAGAATTTTAAATTTTACTGAATTTCGTATGGAAAGTACCAGCACTTTGCGTCGAAGTATCATTGCAATCATTGCAATAATCGTCTTATACACACTTCTCGTTTAAAAAAAAGTCTTCTTCAAACTATACTCCTTTTGCATCTTCCAACGCCCAAAGACACCAAAGGACATCAAAATCCCTAGAAACGTCCGCTCACTTTTCCCCTGTTCAGTCGTTTAATTTTCTTATTTCACCAAAAATCCATAGTTGCCCGATTCTCCGTCGATACACTGGCGCTAATGACGATAATCACCGACGTCTGGCAGTCGCGTGATCGAGGGTATGAGCCCTAGGTTCTAGGAAACCGTGAGCTTGCCAACGACGAGTTTCAGGAGCGTCCAAGCCGCGTGACGCTCGTATCTAGCAAAATTCATCGATGTTTCCGGGGGCTGCGACCCCCATAGAGTCGGGAACCGCTTTCGACCCGTGGCTGATGGATCGATGAAACAGGTCGTGGAACAGTATCGTCGCCGGACACGATGCTTGACCGCCGTGTGATATCGATTCGACGACGCCAGTCCCTGGCATTCGTCGACGCGTTTCGTTTCCTTATGACCGGTCTACTGTGAATGAAAAATGCGGCGCGCGTTGCACGCAGCCAACTTAAAATAGAATACCTCCCCGTGAGATTGATGATTCGAGCCTGCCATTAGCCTCTATGGGGATTAAACATTTCATACATGGTATCGATAATATGGGAATCGCGTGTATTACGTTTGGTATAAAGTTGATGTTGGCTGGGAGTTTGGAGAATTTTTCTATTGTCTTTTAGGGAATCTTTAAAACTCTTTGTTGTATAAGACTGCAGTTTTATCGAGTAAAATGAGGATTGTATGCTACCAATCCTGCCAAAGGACACTCATTCGTTTTCAAAGAGTCGTCTAAGTCTGTTATACTTTAAATTCGATAAAGGTACACCCTCTATATTAATCAATATGATATTGAAATTAGTTTAAAAATCATTAAAAAATTTCTACAAATCTCAAGAAATATACTTATATTATACTAAAACTTTAACGTTTTACTTATAAATGAGATATTGTTTATAAGCTATATTATACTCATGATTTTCTTTTCTATTGCAAGAAAATATAAAATAGAACGCAACGTATATACACGTATATATACCTGTATAAGTGGGCCTTCAGTCCCATGTAACCAGTTAGTGCCGCTATTCGATAATTTTATTTACGACCTTGCTATATCGTAACCCGTATACCAGCTATCATCGTTGCGCTACCACTTCATTTATCTAAACTATGGAATTTTAATTAACGAACCTCTGTTCCAATCTACTTACCTGAATGTGAACTAACAGGCTTGGAATTAATTATAAGTACATAGCAGCGCTGAGAATCAGTAGGTAGTAACGATGTATTAGACAGCAGAGAATTATTGTTTGCCTTTCGAAAGATTCAAATAAATGGAATTCTATCTTCTTGGGCACAGTACCAATGTAATTGAAACGAGCTATAATGAAAATCGGACAGTTTCGATGTCTTTTCTTAATTGTGTTTCGTTTATCGCGAATGGTACTTCCACAGATTAATTCAACGTAATTCAATATTGAATCCAGTGTTAATTATTTCTAGTTGTATATTTGTCAACAGCGAATAATCAATATCCAAATTTATACGTTAATCTCGTGATTGGGAACGAAGCTTTAATTTAATTAATTTAATTAATTTAATTTGGATACTAAAATCTCGTTTACACGATGGTTGCGATATTGGACATTGCAATCGCGATTAAAACGACACGGATTAATTCGCGGCGTGTACCAGTTGGAAAATTCGGTAAAGTTAATAACGATTAGGCGCACGGATTGTATCGTAAAGGGAACGTTATGAATGATAAATGTGGGCGTTACGCGCGCGAGAACGTGGTAAGGTCATTATCCTCGCGTGTGGAACATGTTCATTAAAAGGCATTCGCGCGGTTCATTCGGCTCACGTGTTGCAGTATTGTTACAAGTCCTAATAATATATATTCTCGAATAATAACATTAATAACAAAGATGATGATGAAGTAATTTGATAAGCTGACACGTGACTGTAACATTAAGTAAGACGCTTCAGTTTCGATGTATCGTTAATTAATCTAGGGACATTTCGCACTAAATGATTTAAAGATTACATCACAGTCCTTTATGTCAATATTTATTTTACATAATTCTAACTAAAACTTATCAGAAGCTATCTTAACTTTAAATTTAACGAAAGATGATTTTAAGATGATTGAAAAAAAAGGAAGAAACCTATTGTATCTAAATTAAACCTAGCTCACAATTGGATGCATCGTTAATTTGACCGGGGACATTTTGCATTCACTTCTCGACGTCCAAGCGACCTAAATAAAAGAGTTCACAACAATATTCATCAAAGACAGAGATAAAATTCCATCTAACTACTTGACGCGCGCGAAAGTCCTACAAAACAGAAGTACCACTTGGCCAAAATAATATACGACCCTCGTACCACTTCATCAGCACCTATTCAATCTGAACTACTACCGTTACTCGTTCTAGCAACACTTCTTAACAAAATAAAGAAAAAGGAAGGAAAGTCCTTAACCAAGCAATCCTTAACCAAGCAATCCGTAACCGCGAGAGGATCCTCCAACTCTCTTAACTGACGCCTACAAAAAGTCGCGTGATTTTGACGCGGCCGTTAACATCCGCAGCGACATCTACTTAGACAGACGACATCGGTGACGCGGACCGTTAAACGATCTTTCTTCCAATGACCAAAAAAACCTTTAGTAAAAAGACAGATACCTATAGTACCGAGAGAGTAGCGGCCGAACGGAACGACACACGATCCACGGATGCCCATTCAGACTCATCAGTGCACACTGAACTTGACACCAGCACCACCAATCATTCCCTAGGCTCCGAGTCGATCTTCACACGGAAGTCCCGTGTAAGGTGCACAGTCGTAAATATCGAAGGAATCCGTGTGGCCAGGCTCGTTAATCATCATCATCGGCATCGAGACATTCATACTTGCATCTGGCCTGTGTATTTGACCGTGTGGGAGTCGGTTTACGAGCTGTGCACATCCTCGTGCTCCACCCTGCTCTCTCGTCCTGTCTCTGTTGCTCGAAGAGAACGATAATGCCGCGTACGGTTCGATAGCGGGCGTCGCGACGCCCGGCAGTCTGCCACCGTCGTTCCATTCCATCCAGTTTCGTTCGGCGTCGGGTTATCGCGCGCGCGCGCATACACACATACACATGCACACTTATATGTATGTATATAGATGTATAAGGGCGTACAAGCACGTACACAGGCGTACGATAGCGCGTGTTTTCGGACGCAAGAAAGCGTCGTCGCTCTTAGATGAGCATTGGCGTCGCCCCACAGAAATTCGCTCGGTTCGTTAACCCTTTGCGACGAATCGATGGGGCTTGCACCACTTTTCTGTTTGCCACGTCTTTATGCGCCCTACCAGTGGGTTGTAGGGGAATTCGCGAGCTTTGGAAGTTTTCGCGTCAGGATTGTTACGAGCGATAGTTGGCAGGAACATTCTCCACATTTATTTCTCGCCGTGGTATTTGAGAAATGTAGTGGGAGACAGGTTATGAAAATTAATTGCATTCGTAGGATATATTTAGTTTTTTTCTTTCTTTTTCTTTTTTTTTGGTGGTTAAGTCGATTTTCGAATGATTAAGTTGAGTCGAAGAATCTTGGAAAAGTGGTATCCCTCTGGCGACGAATTTTGGAAACTAATGTGTAGATTACCTTCTAGGTTGTTCGTAGTTTAAGGACTTGTAGTAAATTACCTTTTTGTTGCCAATTTCGAGAATGTAATTTATTTTAATTATTGACAGTAAAAATGTGCATGAATTTTGATTTTTAGAAACGAAATTACTAAGGAAAATCATTAGAGAAGGAATACGAAACATTCTAACCCTAAAATAGAAAATGATTGACTGCTGCGATCTTCAGTCGGCATGCTTCTAAATTTCTAACCCAAAATGAAAAAAAACAACAATGGAGAGACTTTCAGTTTTGAAGTTAAGGATTTCTGTAGGATTAATGACGAATTCACACAAGTCAAAGGGACTTTTTAGTCTGGAAACGCAAAGTAAAGCGTGACAAAGAGAGGTACGCCAATGGATCAAAGACGCAGGAGGCATGCGTTTGGCGAATCGGGCCGCTTTTAGACACGAATGCTGCCGTACCAGCAGCGCCATTAATTTAGCGGACGATTTGCCCCGATTAATGTCTGCGGCAGTGTGTCTCGCGCGCAAAATCCTCCGATTGTGTTTCCTACGCGGATGAAAGGGAAATGTTGATTTTCCACGGCGTCTCTTTTCACCGTCCCTCTCGTTACGCAATTAAAAAAGTGTTCCTCCACTGAGCAAACCGATTCACGGACCGTTTTAGAAGCATTCGCCGGGTGTTGTTTACGTTTTGTTGGTCCCGTTCCTCGCAACTCTTCAATGGTCCCGTTGATTCGTCACTGAGTCTTCCCAGTCAATTAGCGAACGAGCCTTTAGAATTCGAGTTGGAATTTTTAAGTAGCTCGTTTTCTTCGTCTCTTTGTATGCTTTTTCCCTTCCTCTTTCGTGCTCTTTTACTTTTTATCAGATTTTCGTTATCGAAGAGGTTGATTGAAAGTATTTGACGCTTTTTGAGCTTGGAATGCAAAGGAGAGCTCATCCTTCTGTTTCACGGTGGAATTAGCGGAAAATGAAAGAATGATCTTCGTATATTGTAAATTTTAATAACTGTTTTTTATATCAAGTTCCTCTCTAAAACTAAGTCTGTTATTACAGCAGATAAATAAATAAATAAAAAAAGCAAGAAAGGGAGAAAATAACAGAGAAATTTATTTTGGATCACACATAATTTTGTTTCAATTAAAGTTGACTTTGAAGTTATGTAATTATAGTCGTAGTCACTATTTCGTAAATATAAATGTCAACATACAGGAATCGAATTAGACTCTAAGATGAAAGGTAATTTAATGCGAACTTCCCAGATTTGTTTACCATCCAACGATACAAATTTGAAACTGGAGAACTTGGAAAACTCCATAGAACTGCTGAGGAAGTATAATGTGAGAACAAAAGATTGTAAACAACAAAAAAAAGTGGCAATCATAGCACGGCACTCTAAACGATTATATTCTTAGTTTCATCAAGTTAGTTGGATAGATTGTCGTCGTTGATAGGTTAGCATCGCAAGCGCCTGTGCTATAACCCATGTGGCGCCAACTTTCCGGTCGTACATTGAGCATCTATGAAATAGTCGCTGTGTTGCTCGACTTCGAGTAAGAATTTTCTCTTATCAAAATTACCGTACCCTGTCTGAAATATTCTTTTATGCGAAATAGTCCGCTTATTATATTTATTCACCACTCTCCTATGTATACTTTCTTCAAATTTATTTTCCTACTTTTATTTTATTTCTGTCCTACTTACTTGTATCCTAATACTTTTTACTCCTAAATTATCTCTTTGAATTTGACGTGGCATGTCTATTAAATTATTTAATGTCTCAGTCGTAAATGACTATTTTCCCCAACTTTCTATACTGTCTTTACTAAATTACTATTCTCCTAACCTTCCATTCTACTTATGCTTGTTATACCACTCTTAAACTCTAAATTACTATTTTTCGCAACATTCTATGACCATCTTTACCGAACTACCATTCTCCCAACCCTACTTTACCTCTACCCTGTGTTCTTTCAACGTACAATTTACCTAGCCTTAAATCAAACCTACGTTACCCTCCATTTCCTGCATGTCAAACACAAAGCAGCCGGAAAGACTTTTCCGATTTCTCTCGAGCAACATCTCATCAAAGTCAGAACACGACGAATCGACAGCCGAATGCAAGATTTCAATAACTCCGCCTCTTAAATGCTCCATTTCCCAGTTGCTTTGTAAAACTACAGAGAACAGTTCGATATTCCCTCGCCATTTCGTCTGGAGAAACGAGCCACGTTTCCGCGGACTCTTCCACTCCAACAGCAATAAAGTTCAATGGTGTATTTCCACTCACTGTCCTCTGAATAATGTTGAGAGCCGTTCGTCGAGCATCCATTCTCGAGGCGAGAGAATACTAAAGAGACGTGGAAAGAGAAAAGGAGACAGACGAGAACCGATCGAACGGAAGAAGCTGAAAGATAAGGAAAGGATAGGGAAAAGAGGCGGCGAGGTAACCTCTCGAAGTAGCGTGCTGGTATCGATCGACTCTTCACGGTCGACGCTCGTTATCGGTGTTTCTACGCTTTTTCTCGTTCCCTTCGGCTCCCCATCCTCGATCTCCTCTCGCCAAACTCATCTCCTCCTCGTTCTCGTTCTACCACTCGTAAACAGCGGATCGTTTCGCTCGAGCTTTATATGAAAAATCCATTTCGTTGAACTATGACAGAATCCTCTGTGGAAAAGGCTTTCGCAAGTTGATTCTTTTCCTCTCTCTCTCTCTCTTTCTCTTTTGGTTGACGTTTTTGGTAGACCTGTCAATATCCTTTTCCCTCGATCATGGGGAATGGCTAATAAAAGTGTCCTTTTTCCATGACTGACCGCCAGAGGGCAGGAGGAGCGGCTCGTTTGGGGAATTGAAAGTTCTGGCAGGTGGCTGACGGGTGGTTATTTTCTTTTTCTCCCTGATGGTTTCCTCGTTTGACGAGCCACATGAAAGGTTGTTGCACGGCGCCTGTGGTGGTACTGTACTGGGTGTTTCAATCGCATCGTTTAGATCTGCGGTTTTCGATGTGAATGGACCATCGATTTCGTTTGAGGGATTGGTTTTTTTTTTGAAGCTTTGTAAGAGGATTATAAAGTTTCGTGCTGCTGGGATAGGATTTTTTGGGGGCTCTACAAACGATGAACGTTGCTTTCTTTGCAAACGGTTTTGAGGGTTCTTGAAGTTATCGGTATTTCTTTTAGAAGATATCGAACACTCTTCTTCTTGGAATTGGTTCTCTCTAAGAACAAGTTTTAAAAGGATATCTTTCCTTTGTAGAGGATTCCTGTGCAGAAACACTTTCCTAGTATTCTCGAAATGATTAATATTCCTTTTTATAGACTTTCAAAATTAATCGCTATTATATTTTAGGACAGATCATTCAAAGTTTCTGATGTTATATCTAATAATCCCTTTCGCAATCACTTATTAATGATTCGCTTTAGGGATTGATATCTTAAACATTCCACAATTATCTTGCTTTCTCACGATCACCGCTCGCTTTATAAACCCCTTTTGCAAACATTCCTCAACATACGATGGCTATCAAAAATCCCCCACCCCTGACTTCCAAAGGCCTATTCATCAGTGGCTTTATAAACGATTATATACAAACGATCAATTCGTTCTGTATGTACAGCGAACAGCGATGAATTCGTTCATAAATCAATTCCATGTTATGACTGGCCTTTGTGAAGTGTTGGAAAACGTTTAACGATCGGTTTGTTTTACAGTGTCTGGCACGACAAACAAGAAAGAGGAAGAGACGGCGGTGGACACTGTTGGTGTCACAGAGGAGACCACCGATGTCCTTGGGACGAGATCCAGGACACGAAGCGAATCTGCTGGAGGCATAGACCTCTTGGAAGCGTTACAGCTGCACAATACAACGCGGCAGGGTGTTACACAGGTGCCAGGACTGGTTAGGTTAAAGCCAGCCTATTATCTTCAGGGTGAGTGTCGTTTACAAATTGTTTTGTCATTCCTGACAGTTTCTTGGATAGAATCGTTTCTATGGTTTCAAAGATTGTTTGTCAATATGTTTTGTATTGACTATGATCTTTATATATCATTCACTGTAATCTTTGAACGAAATTGTTTGAAGAAAACAATTTATAATTATTTGAAATTAAAATATTCTTTTACGTAAATTGCAATGTGAATGTGTATAGTCAACGTCTTGATGTCGTGCAACATTGTATACTTCAGTATAAGAGACATATGACGAGCCAAATACATATGACGTTATTTAATGCCAGCAGGTTAACAGTCTATTCCGTTTACGTCAAGAGATCAATTTGAGAATCACAGTTTAAAGGTCTAGCGGAAAATCTCTAGGAGAAAGATAATTTTTAAGGTTAAATGACACTTTTAACACGTCGCTGTACTGAGAATCGTATGACGTATCAGATAAATCTTTTATTGTCCAAAGGTTAAATATGTTGGAACTTTAAGTATCATTTTCATATTTATCTTAATTTTCTCCAATATACTATACAAACAACATATATTACTCCATTAGAGAAATAAAAAAGACCATCAACTATTTTTAACTCAATTTTACTTCGAACCTTCAGTAATCTAATTTCCTCCAAAATATTCCACTTGTCTCAATGTTTCTCATATATAAACGACATACATGCTTTCATTAGACAAATAAAAAACGCTTGTCCATTTTTTAAAAGCAATTTTTATTTCTTCTGAAGAAAAACTTAAGCGAAGAATTTGACAACTTGTGTCAATATTTGGGACATGGCAGCTCGAAATATGGGTAAAACGAGCATAAATCATATCGCGCAATTTACACTGGCGCACGGTATTGCGTGCAGATTGTACGGGACGCAGTAAATTTCACGAGTGGTGCAGGAACCGAAACGGGTATCTGTAGAAGGTTCTCTTAACCCGAATATAGCCCTGTTTGCATATCGGAGAGCCGTTTTGTCCGCGTGCTATCTTCCTATAGAGTTTTGCGACTGGTAATCATCGTCAGTCATAAAGTCGATTATTACTTCTTGCGTATCGCGTGTTACCTCGCCCTCCTTTTTTGTATTCGCCATTGAGAATATATGTAGGTGCTTTGCGATTTTATGTATATATCATTGAAGGTTAAAATTATATTTGTGGAGGGTCAGAGTTATCGATATGTTACTGTGAGGTATAATAACGTTACAGTCCTTTTATCATTATTTTGTGATCGAAGATGAACGATCGATGGTTAGAGGTCACAAAAATGTAAGATCATATCCTTTCAATGTCAAGAAGTTATCGAGATTCAAGAACATAAGGTAAATTCTTGATTAAACTTTGATCAAAATTAAAATATGTTACGTTAATAACAAAAATTAATTTTAGTGCCTAGGTAATATAAATTACGTTTTTTCCGATCACTGTGTACATGGAGACTTGAATGGAATTATACGGCGATTATACAGGAAATTTTGTTAAATTTAATCATGTGTTCATTAAGGAGCTATTTTCAGTAAAAGTATCTAAAAAAAATTTCAAAATCCAGAATTAAAATGATTTGCAAACAAGTCGGAACGGAGTAAAGGGTGTAGCCGTATGATCTTTGAGGTTATGTAATGAACTAATATCGAAAATAAAAATGCTACATTCGAAATAACACGGTATTTAATTGAATCAGATTTAGTTCAGGGAAACTCAGGAATTTTCTATTCTTTTCAAGTTTTATCTCGCCAATGAAGTTTTTTCATGTATGAAATTTTTCCAATTACTCTCGAAAAAGCGTTTTAATCGCTCGGAACGGAACGAATTCGTGCTATACAATGATCAACTGGAAAAACAATTGGCCCTGATCAGTTGAACCGTGATGGTTACATAACGACTGATTAATCGATATTGTGAAAGGTCAGTTTCATAGCCGCGTCGTCTCCATTGGCAGACCTCCGGAGGGAATTCCCTCGTGGTCTGCGAGTATCGATTGTCCTTTCAAGTTTCGAGCGAATTGACCCGGCATTTTCGCGGCATTTCCGGCTTTTAACTCTATGAACATGGAACAGCAATTCTCTTCTTTCCATCATGCGATAATCCTTTTTAAGATTATGTAACAGTTTTTAATCAGTTAATGTATACGTTTGGTCCGCAGGCTCACGATATTAGATAATATAATCTATCTATCATATTTCTAATATAACATATCTTACGCTATTGTTATTTTAATATTTTTCATATTGATACGACATTTGATCCCATGATTGCCTTCATTTAAAACTGACATATTTGAGTTCTATGAGTCAAAAGGAAATAGGAAAGAAAATATGTCAATTTAATGTCCCCCAAAACGAAGTTTAGTTCCACGTTCCACATGAAATCGAGAATATTCTGACACCCTGTATAGCGAATAAATGCCCGACCTCCCCTTCCCCCGAACATCCGACGTCAGAGAAACGTGCACACAGCCGTGGCTAAAAGCGTGGGCGACGGTGCAACGTCCGCGAAAAGCGAGCATAGAATGGGGGGTGGTTGGCCCAAGGGCGACAGCAGGGGTTTCCCCGAAAGAAATTTCAATTACCGGCCCGGCCTGCACCCTCAGTCGATGGTTTCGCGGAAGTAACTGAACGTTCTTTGCGGTTTGCAACGTCGAACCAAAGGGAACCCTCTTTTTCTCTTGCTTTCCTTTCGTCACTGTAACCCCTTGCACAACCCTATTTTCACTTGTTTCTCTGTCTTCGCGTGTGAGCGTTTTTACGAGTCGAAATCGTCGATGTTATTCGACTGAGACGGTCCTTGTCTTAGTATGAGTTCTTGGCAGGCGATCATGATTGTTTTTAAAGTTTGCTTGCATTGGGGTCCAGAAGATGGTTTATGGAATTGCGAGTGGTTGTAACGGAGAATCTTAAAGAATGATGAATCATTTGATTATTCTGCTTGAGTCAGGAGTGTTTGGTTATAGTAGTTGTTCTTGGCACAGCTGAATCTGAGGTACAGTTATCGCAGTTGATACATGGGACGAATGAATCATTTTAGTGTTTTGATTAAACCAATATAGAATCAATGAACTACTTTATTATCTAATTTGAATCGGAATAGATAATTGGTAGTACATATTTCTGATGTTGAGATACGATATGAAGAAATTTTATAGTTACTTAGTTTGAGTCAGAGAAATTAGGATTGAATGAGCTATGAAGCAACTATTTCGTTTAGTTTGATTATAAAAATGAGGTTATGATACTGAATTTAGCAATACAATTATGATTGATATACAGGATAAATGACCTTTCTGTTAGTAATCAATTTTATGGTATAGTTAAGGTTAGGTACTATATGTCCCATTGCTTTGATATTGACTATTGACTTCAGTTGTATATTTCTGTTTCAAATACAAGGTGAAGTAGTCATTATTCTATTTACTTTAGGTCATAAGTATTTATCCATAATAATTAATTTTCCTGTACAGTTAAGGTTAGGTTCTTTGTGAAGATTTTAAATAATATCATATGATAAAATAGATACTTCATCGATGTTTTATTATTTTTCCATTACACACGTGTTTGTTCACTTAGTTCTTATTTTTCTTGTCACGTGTTAACCCTCGATAAATATTCTTTTGGGCAGTGGATTGAGGAAGAGGAAGCATCCCCGAAATTCAGTTCATTCAGTTCGTATTGGGAGACCATTGTAATCACTGAACAAAGGATTCGAACGATATACCCTGACACGTGTCGGAGTTTTCTCTGAACATGGAAAACAAGATTTCATGATCCCCCCTTTGTAGTTCGATGGGGAACCAGAACCACTCTGGTCCTAAAATTGCTCGACCCCATGTCTATCCCATCTGAGGGGAATACCCGATCTAATCTATACGTTGTTTATTTGCGAAACGAATAACTTTCTCGCCGAGTATCTTCGCAGATGCTAAATTATTGCTGGCTACTGGTTTAGGATTCCCCTTTGATCATTCTTTTGTGTTATCGATTTCGAATATGGGAATCTGGCTGAATTAGATTTGTATTGGCGAATTGTATCTTCATCTTAATGTAGAACATTTCGTAAATACTTCACGAATTTTGTATTTATAGACGATGTTTGGTCTTGAGTAAATTTAAGTGAAGTAGCATTTAGTTAGAGGTTAGAATTTCTATAGGTTTGAGTTGCCTAATTGAAACAATCACGCTGTTCCAATCACAAACATTTTGAAGACCAGTGAGATGGAACATTGCATGAACACTCGTATAAACGTTGCAGCTTTCATTTTTCATGTTCAACATAGATGAATCACCTGCCATGCACGTCCAAAGTATAATAGTGTAAATTCGCCTTAATCTACCTTCATCTTTTACGTCACCCGTTCAGTGTCACCGACCAGAAGTCATCGATACGTGTGCCAGTTGGTGCAAAACGATTACGTACGGCTTAAAAGGGTCTGTTACGTGCACTTACCCGTTAACAAACCATGGACTTGGATAATTGAACGTGGTATAGCGTTCGATGGCCCTCGGGTGTACATTATAGGCCCTTGGTGTCTGGTTACTTTTTATTAAGGCTCGCGCACCGCGTCTGAAACTCGAGGCCCATGCAAGAAGCCTGGCGCATGCGCGCTGCATTCATGCGTGGCGACACACCGATCCTTAGGGCAGACGCGCAATCGCCGCGGGCCCCGTCCGATTACACGGTTCGCTGGCGAGGCCCACGCGAACAATTAATTCTGCCAGTGCGCTTAATCGAACAACGAAGGATCAGCTTTGCACAGGAACCACGCTTTATCCCGCTTCCAGCGAAACTTTATCGCTCGTGCCTTGTTCCAGCTAATGAGCCATCGTACCGTGCAAAAGGTGTCGTCTTACAGCCGGTGTAGATGGCGTGACTAGGGTATAACTCTAGTGGAATTAATGGGCGAATATGTACACGCAATATGACCTTTTTCTCTTCTATTTATATCATGATTAGAAACTTATGAGAAGTATTATAGGATTTGAAGTTTAATGTAAGGTTAGAATTCAATCAATGTTTTTTAAATGTTTTAGATATGTAGAATAGTAAAATTAAATTTGCAAGTTAAAGACCGGCTTTCTATTGGTTTTGGATCGTTAAAATTTTTGATACATTTTGATAAATTTCGGATTACATAGGATTAAATAAGATAATTGATATAATATTGCGTATATTATCTAGTTTTTATGAGAGGGATCGTACAGAAATCTTTGAGATAGAGATATTAAAGTTTGTTGGAATTTTCCTGGACATAACGGATGAAGCAATTGTGAGCAATCGAATTCCCATGTCCACGGGATTACGTAACTATGCGAGCAGGAACCGTGAATGAGACTAATCGATGCGACCCACCAAAAATTTCGGTTGACCTACATACGAGGTCTGTGAATCCTTCCCTTGTCGAGCCGAACAATGTTCGCGAACTTCTACCAGTCCTATTCTATGATGGATCGTATCTAGCAGACTTTACAAGTAGTTTTATCCATTGTTGCCAACTTGCAAAACTCTACTTAGGCGGCAGCACTGGCAAACTTGGCCAAATCCTTACTATAATCAATATCAATCATTCCGGTTTCCTTTATTTCTTATTCCTTTACTTTACCATTATATTTTCCACTATATATTAATTAAATTACAAGCTTTACATCAAATTAAATTAAAGCTAAATTATAAGCTTTAAATTACAAAAGAAAAATTGACGCTTAAATGATACGAAGAGACAACATAATTTTAATTAATAAATCAAAAGCTATATTCTATTTCCTGTAGCAAAATACAGAAATTATAATTATGAAAATGTCTACTACAAAAGTTACTTGCATTTGCTTTAAATTTTTCTTTATCTACTATATTTACTTCTAGAATTTAATTCTACTTGAATTACAAATTTTCTTACAAGCCTATATTCGTGCATAATCGTTTTCTTGAAATGAAATTACATCGTCGGAGTTATTAGTAGCGATATCACAGAATGGCAGAGTGGGTCGCAGGAATGATTGAGTTTTACTACTTCAGGCGAGGAGAGGGAGCTCCGACTGAACGAGGCGAGTTTCAAACAAGCGGCCACGCTACTCCGGCAGGTTCCGGAATTCACTATAGCCGCCGCTCTGCGACAAGAGGAGGCCAATTCCGGGACGATCGTCGCCTTTTCACATGGGAACAATAGGTAGGGATCACGCGTAATTTCGTTCCTCTCATTTCATTCGCGATTCAAAGCGACCCCATCGTGGTGGCGTTCATGCGATGCATAAACAGAGTATGGCGTTAAATCCCTTTATTTCGCTTATTGACGCTTTTATTCCGCTTCTTTTCACTTTTTCTGTTTCTCTTTATGGAAAAATTAAATGTTATGAATTCAAATGATTATCCGAATTTACATTGATCAATATTTTTTGCTTTTTACGAATCGGATTACAGATAAATTATTTGAGAGAAATTTATTTATTTTCATATATGTGTACGGTTTTCATTGCTTCGATGTATATGTAACCCTTATATATTTTGGTGCATTCTATACATATTCCTTCTATCTTTTTTTATTATTTTCTTTTATTTTTATTTTTTATTATTTTATTTTATTTCTTCTAATCTTCTCTTTCGTTTATTTTTGAAATGAACAACTCTAATTTGAAATAGTCAGTTACTCTTCATCAGGATTAAAAATATCTCAGTTAAAGAACTAACTTTATTTTTAATAACACAACTCGCCTTACTTTTAATAGAATCTTTTAATAAACTGGAAGTGAGTCTTCTGAATACCATTTCGTCCTGCCTACTATATTTTTACTTTCTTAAAATAACGAAATAAAATAAGCGAAGGATATTAGCCAGAAATGGCTAAACCTTCCATTTTGTCCAAGTCGATTGAAGACGTAGTTACGATCGGAAAACGAGTTAGCGGGGTCTAATAGAATCGACCAACTGAAAAAGGTAGGAAGACACATTCTTAAGGAAATTACTGTGTCAATTGTTGAGCCGGGAACGAAGGAGAGCACTTAACCTCAAAGTAGTTGCACCCTCTGTTGGAACGCGAGTAGCGCAGTCTAGTCGTTTTGACCTGGCTGACACAAATTGGATGTATGCACCTACGTGTCTGCGTATTTAGACAGTAATTAACACACTTCGTCAAGCAGAAACCACTGTCAGAATTTAAGCGGAATTAATTGTTGATTCGATGTCCCTACGACTCGTAAATCTGATCTAGAGATTTTCATGAATCGGAGTATAACCTAAATCTATAATCTTTTACATATTTTATACGATATTAAATATTTCCTAGAACTGGATTGTCCATTACATTTATTATCAGGGACAGTGTGCTAATGTCGATGTGTTCCACATTAGAGAGCCCGTTATAGACGATAAGCGTGAAACAGAAATTGCGGTACACACACGCTATCAACTCCATTCTGATTCAATCACGTAATCTATTTAATTCCGTGTACACGTTTCAATTAAGAGGCTGCAGCTGATTTTAATCGACCTACAGACGCGGCTCGTGTACCACATTCTGTAATTGCATTATCGAACCGCTTGGTCTGCTAGGTTGCTATTAAACAATTTCATGCGATTAAGTAACCAGTATCTAGTAAATTTCTAGTGACAGAGATGTAATCTCATAACCCGAGCCAAATCCAATTATACTATAGCCACACACAATTTATACCAAATCCTAACCTAAATCAGAAAAAATATTAAAACACGAAGTATCACTTTAATGAATGTTAAAATAATAAAATATCCCTAGTGAAAATTCATTTGAAATTATTCTCATAATCGCTCGATAATATATATAACTAACTGCTTAAATATTTACTGGTTATTAGATTAAAATAGAATGGCCAGTAACTTCAATGACTCGGGATTCGATCAGACTGTTTTCTATGAACTCGCAGATATTTGGAGCTGCAGAGCAGCGGCCGTAAGGACGAGCTTCGACTTCACTACGTATCGCGCCGGGACGGTAGCGTCCACGTGGAGGCGTTTCCTTTCCGTCTGGCTGATGCCGCCTGGCACAAGGTCGCCCTCAGTGTAAGCGGCTCGCAGGTCGAGCTGCTCGTCGACTGTCATCCCTTGTACAGGCGGCTGCTTAGGCCTGGACCACCTGACACCAATTTCACTCTGCCACAGCTTCAACTTTGGGTTGGACAGAGAAACGCCAGGCACTTTCTCTTTAAGGTACGACCTCCTCTTCTTCTTAATTCCGTTTCTCTTACCCACATTCCTGTCCTAAAATCTCAAGACTTAAAAGTCTTATCTTTTATTTTTAGCAAGACTTAATAAAATACAAATATAACCTTCCTAAGATCCTTCAGCGAGGTTATACTTTCCTTCGATACAATTCTAATTACTATTCTAATTGATTAGAGACGAAAAATAAAAAACGGAATGTAATTATAATGTTTTAAGAATTTGAAATTTCAATCAACTGAGATAAGTTTGTACGATTTTCGCGCCACAGGGTGCTTTGCAGGATGTGCAGCTGATACCAGGCCCCCATGGCTACCTGTCACAGTGTCCTCAGCTTGATTCATCATGTCCCACTTGCGGTCAATTTTCTATATTACAAAACACGGTGGAACAGCTGATGCATAACCTTAACGAGCTGACGCATAGGGTGAGTAGTCAGCAGTGGTCTGGTTAAATTTGTTACAATCATGACTGGACTGCGAATCTTTATATTCCTTAACATTTCTGAATATAATTGAGGATCTTTCTGGTTAAAGAAATCCTACTATCCAAAGGATCTCCTATCAGAGAAAGTAGGAAAAATTGAGTCAGTTACAGATTTAGTTTTAATTAGTAGGTTGGCTTTTAAAACTTTTCTATAGATATTTAAATATCTGCCTAATTTAGGGGTTTACTTTAAAAGTCCCTAGACAATCGTTGTATTCGCTCATTCACGTCCTTCCTTTTAGCTAGCCGCTGCAGAGGGCAGGATAAGCAGAGTGGAGGAGTGCGAGTGCCAAAAATCATGCAGGGCAAACGGCACCGTCCACGAGGATGGTGCGACCTGGGAGAAGGGCTGCCAACAGTGTTCCTGCGTTCATGGGGAGATCGAGTGCAGACCGACACCCTGTGCACCTGTCACCTGCAAGAATCCTGTCATTTCTCAGGGACAGTGCTGTCCCACTTGCTTAAGTATGTATTCTACTACACTCAAATGGTAATATTAATCTCTGTATAATTTTTAAATCTTAATTAGCAAATTTTTCAAGATTAATTTAATTGCATAATTACGAGAGTTCAATTCCGTATAATTGTCGAATCTTAATTTTCGTATTATCTAAATTGTGGAAACAGCTTCAGAGTAGTTTGCAAATCCATTTTTCGCCTATTATTTACTAATTTTCTCTGATTAATTATTATCCTTAGAACAATGTTATTTGCACGGAGTTATTTACGATCACGGTGAGAAAGTCTCGCCGAAACAGTGCGTAGAATGTGACTGTTTCGACGGCAGCTTCACCTGCCAGAGGTTCGATACGGAAACAAGATGTCCGCCACTGCCCTGTCCACCGAGCGAGCAGATTAGTGTGGCAGAAGAATGCTGCAAGTTCTGTCCAGGTACAGTTATCCAAACAAGCATATTTCAAATAACTAAATATTTTATGGTAATTATTATACTGATCAATATTCTTCGCTGTTTATGACAATTCATCAACGTCCAGCTGACAGTAAATCACGATCATACATGTTTAGCGGACGATGATAATATTTAATTACTCAGTGACGTTTATTTTAACATTTTAATAAAAATCAGTTATAAAATTTCGCTTGTACCATACAGTATTCGATTAAGCTACTAATTGTACAATCCGTGGAGAAAACATTGGTAATATTAAAAATATTGAAAGATACTAGTTCTAGTAATATAATGGAATTGAAAAAGATAATAAATTAATTAATGCCAGAAATTTCCAATTTCTTACTCTTCTCGCTTCCTTAATTTAAATGTTTTTTATATAGTCATAAATCATAATAATAATAAATTTTATAAGTAATCATAAATTTTGCCAAGGATTGTACTCAATGCTATAATTCAATCGTAATTCAGCACTAAAACTCCATAACTACTAGTAAACAAAACGCTGCATGTCATTCCATGGTACTCACATCATATACGAAAATATCCCTGGAAGAAAATTTCTCTATATTCTGCTATCATATAAAAGCATGTCGAATGGCATGTAAGGCGAGCGAACTAAACTGAGCCTGAGGTCGAAAAGTATCTGATCCAATGTCAATAATCGAATGTTCTAACTGTCTTTGCATCCGCCTGGCTAACCCAATTTAACCAGGGGTGGACTACTGCGCGAAGGGCCACAAGTGTCACGCTAACGCGTCCTGCCTGAACCTGCAGACAACGTACGCCTGCCACTGCGATATCGGTTTCCAGGGGGATGGTCATAACTGTCACGGTACCTAATGCTTCTCTAACTTCTCCTTCTCCCTCTTCGTCTTTCTATTTCTCATGCTCCTTTTCTTTATGTCAACGTTTGAAGCAACGTGCAAATTAGTTAAGTTGCTCGAATTCAAGTTACTTGATTCGAGTAACTTGACTAATCTGAACGGTGCTTGAAAACCTTCAGTTCGATCGAACTTGCCGAGATGGCAGGTTGATCGCGATGCTTCGCGTCGATCGATCCTCTGCCGTAAAATATGTAGAGGATCGATGTTGGTGCACACGTGGCCAATCCCAACATGTTTGCTTACTCGTGGCTTTGTCGATGGCCACGTCGAACAACCAGATCGTCGACGATTGCGGTTACAGATTTGCGGTAACATGGTTGCGTTCATGTCTCTGTTACAGTCAGATTAGAATCGGCTTTCGCCTTATTGTCTGTAGATAACTACACGAAATTCGTGTTGATAGGCGGTTTAATGAGTTTCAAAAGAGCATCGTGCTATAACGTGTATTCATAGTTTACGTATGCATTAAAATAAAGTACAGGCAAACGTCTTCGCAATTCTATAATAAAAATAAATATATTCATCCCTCAAAGCTATTTTTTGGTCCTTGAAAGGTTATCACCATCGCTTTGAACTTTAAGTGATCTTGATGAAAATGTTCACAAAATTATTAAATTAAAGTTGTTTATAAGAGTCCATCACTCAGATGGTTTATTAAGTTACAAAGTTACCACTAAATTCGTTTATAAGCTACATTTTGCTCAAGGTCATCTAAAAGTTCACCTAACAGAGGAAATTAATTTAGAATAATTAAATAAATACTTTGGCACTACAGATATAGATGAATGCAAGCAGCAAGGTGGTTCTGAAGGGCATCACTGTAACGCGAACACAAAATGCGTGAACGTGATCGGTTCTTATACGTGCGAGTGTCTTCCGGGTTATCACAGAGTAGACAAGTTCAACTGTGCCGAGTTGGATGAGTGTGCGACTGGTCATCATGCGTGCGACGAACACGCCACCTGCGTCAACACTGCGGGAAGTTACTATTGCATCTGCAAGGATGGCTACACTGGCGATGGTTACACGTGCAAACGTATGTTTGTTTCTTTAACCTCCTGTTTCATTTTCCCGTGTTATGTTATCCTAAAGATTTTTCCAGTTTTTACTGCAACTGATTTTGGTCAAATATGATCAAGCAAAGAAAAGGAGATAAAATATTCAGTTTAAATAGCACAAAACTAGAGAATCTTCCAGAAAGGCAAAATAATTCTTATACATCATTATAAGAATTCTTTGTTCTTTTCAGCTGTCTGCAATCAGACCTGTCAAAATGGTGGCGAGTGCGTGGCGCCAGGAAGGTGTTCCTGTCGTCGTGGTTATATCGGCAACAGTTGTGAACTAGATCTCGACGAGTGTGCGAGTGATTTGCATCGATGCCATCAATCGTCAACCTGTTTCAATATGCCCGGTTGGTACTACTGTCGTTGCAAGCCAGGTTACAGAAGCGCCCTCCACGATAGTACTCAGGGTACGCAGTGTGTCGATATCGACGAGTGCAA
Organism: Bombus pascuorum; assembly: GCF_905332965.1. Taxonomy (NCBI): domain Eukaryota; kingdom Metazoa; phylum Arthropoda; class Insecta; order Hymenoptera; family Apidae; genus Bombus; species Bombus pascuorum. Next base: position 4,701,109 of record NC_083501.1, on the reverse strand, counting down.
TGATCAAACGATCGAAAGGAGACACACCTGTCATCCTAGTGCTAAATGTGTCAATACCGAAGGAGGTTATGAATGTGTTTGTCCAGTTCAGGAGGACAATCGCACTATGGAGGAATGTAGGCTGAGTAAGTGTATATTTTCGCGTAGAAATGTAATATTACATCTTAATTTATTTTACCCTCTTCTTTTAAGAATAGCTCACTTTTTGTCAAGTATGCAAAATACTCGTTGTTCATTGAACTTCAATGAGAAGAGTTCGAGAAATATTTAAAAATAGAATAAAAATACTTGTATCTTTAACAGGTTGCTGGTTCGAGAATCGAGAGGTGAAAAACGGAGAGACTCTAGCGCCAGCTGGGAATCCCTGCAGAAGATGCACTTGTAAAGATGGCGTCATCACATGCAAAGACCCTATATGCGACTGCAGCGCCCCCGGAAGTCATAAAGACAAATGTTGTCCGCAATGTGATCCTGCAGCCTCTTGCAGACATCAAGAGCTTCATCACCTAGTCTTCAGAAGTGGCGAACGATGGATATACCAGTGTCAGACTTGCGAATGCCTGGTAACAGCACTAACCTCAAAAATTGCTAACCTAACCCCTTATTCTTTATAGAACAATTATTATAAAATACAATACATATTGTTCAAACAATATACAAAAGCGGATTCCAAATGATCACGAAATTCCATCTTTTGTAGTGTAATGAAATTCAGTGTTATTTGTTTTCGTTGACGATCATCTCAAATGAACATAGATCTTGACAAAATCACTATCTGATATGTTACAGTATGGCGAAATAGACTGCTGGCAGATGGAGTGTCCACCAGTAACCTGCTCGAACCCTGTGACAGAGGATGGGGATTGTTGTCCTCGTTGCGAAGATGATCCCTGCGCGAGAGAATTGCCTGGAAATGGCACTTCCGTCTCAGTAATGACCGGACCACGACCCTGTAGCTATTCCGGGATTATCCACGACAGTGGCAGCTCCTGGCAGGATCCCAATGACAAGTGCACCACGTGCGAGTGCAAGGTAAGGGGGACGTTTGGCCTCGATCACGTCGGGGGAACGAAGGAACAAAACATCAGTATCGCAGGATAGAATAGGGGGGTCCGTGAGGAAAGAGATTCGCGAATTATAATGGAGGAACTATGGCCTAGATGATATAGCGATGAAATTGTTGATTTATATTAAATTTTCGTAGGAGTATTCTTTCTTCTTTTACTTTTTTTTATACACTAATGTCTCCTATATTCAATAAAAATTGGTAGTTTATATTAAGATACTGTTCAGTGAATTCTCTTCTGGTAACATATAGAGGACGTTTCAAATATGGCGCTTTAGACAAGCATCGTGGCCAGAAGTTTCTATTTACCGCGCTCTCTTTTCCCGCGAAATCAAGAGCTCAAGGTCAGTAAATAACCAAAAAACTAAATGTCGCCTTCATTTAGCCGTGATTCTGTCATGCGTCTAATCAATTACGTTCACCATGTTACGACGAGGCGCGACCAGTTGCTGTGCGGCAGGCGATCATTCTAAAAACATTGATGTACATAACACACGTGGCGGATTAACATTTTCTTTAATATAATATTCTTCTGTTCTTCTTATCTCTATTTCTGCTTCAGTTGCAGTAAACTCAAACGCTGAACTAACATCGCTTGCATTTTGCATGAACGGTCATCAGTATTGATGTGGTTAATTTAAGATACATGTAAATCATGAAATAATTGTAAATATATTTACTAATATTTTTTAATTAACTAGAAAGTATTATTTTATTAACTTTTTGTGCAAAGTATATAAAAGAATAATCGTAGCTGATAATTTTAATTGATTCAGAGATTCGAGCTTCGCAATATAACATCCGCCACGTGTTTAATTAGAGTCACACGTGTCAGCATATATATATATATTTTTTTTTCTCACTCTTTTATTTCTGTGTTTTCGTCTCGCTGTCATTTATTTACAGTGTCAGTAGGTAACCCTATAATACAAGGTACCTATATACTGACTGTCATTTATTTCCAGTATGCCATTTATTTTTGCGGTGTGTATAACGCGAATCAACTTCTTGCAAGGCTATCTGCGCTAATAAAATCTTGCTCTTTCGTACGCTGAGAGAAAAAAATTTCATTAAAAATATTCCACTCATTTTCGTTAAAGTCTTTGAAGTATAAGTATAATCTACGAGTTCATGAGTCCCATAACCTCACTTTGTCATAGATATATAGTACAGTCCTAACTCACACAAGACTTAGATTAATCCAGCTTAGTCACACACTTAGACTAAATCCAACTAATATTCAATTACAGCTTAGTTAAAACGTAAATTAACTGTTATATTTAGATCTAACTTGGAATTAGTCTAGATGTAAGCTGGACTTAGAGTACTTAACTGAATTTAAAATTTGTTTGAAGCTAGCAATTAGCCTAATCTAGAATTTAAAAGGAGAAAGATTCGACCTTAATGTAACGTAATTTAGGTCTAAGGCTAACATAATCTAGAGTAGATAAAAGTATGGATTATCGACACCCTGACTTCAAAGGCTGAACGAAGTCTCTCTTGAACAAAATTTTAATTCTGTAAATATAAGTTCTCTCGGCGTGAGCTAACTATTGCGTCGTGCTATAGTTCTTGCCATTATGTGAATTGTTTATAGCTGTGTTCACCATATGTAAATTACTTCAATTGGATCTATCTGTTCTGGCAATACCAGCGTACGAGACACGTTCAGGGGCGTCCCTAAGTTAGCCTAGACTATTCTTATGTGTAATGTTTTTTCGTTGGCTGCCTTGCACGCGGCAGTGTTCATTGTTATTATTATTATTACTAGTCCTTCACTTTAAATAAGAAAGACGAGATTCCTAATTCGGCACCGTATATACATAAATGTATTTACTATGCATGTTTATTTAATGATCAAAGTAATCACGTGCTGTACGTAACGTAGAAACGAGAATCATTATTAATGTTAACGTTATCGTTGTTATATACTGATATATATATAAATAATATATATATAACATAATATAATTATATATATATTATTATATATAATAATATATATATATCTATATATTTATTTTTGTAGTAACAGTTGATTTGATCAATTGTATAATTATTCTTTTTTTTTCGTTTAACCCTCGCTCACTGTATAAACCAGATGCTAAATAGCTTGAATTATTATAAATATATACAAATATGTATAGCTTAAAAATTGTTTAAGAAATCTATGGAATAATTTTCGTTAAATAAACAGTTAGCTTGCGTTGAACTTTAACGATGGTGTTTTAGGTCTCACACAAATTGAACACTGCCGCGAGAAATAATTCAAATCGCGCGCGCAAGATGTTAAGCTCTGATTCAACTTTCGTCCGATTCTCGTGAGATTCGAACTGAAAACTTTCACTGCTTCGGGTCGGCCCTGCATGGATCGTATTCAATACATATTCGCCTGACAACGACTAATCGAGAGTGGATCCTATATCTCATTGCGACCGAGTGTAGCATGACCTCGACCTCGTCGATTCATTAGAATCTATCTTATTAAAAAAACCAAAACTAACAACATTATAATACCACAGTCCTTAATATAAAATATATTTAACGTAATATTTAATATAGCTTGATAACCCATAATTAAAAAAAAAAAAAAAAAAAAAAGGGGGAAAAGAAGAACCAGTAAAAGTAACTAGAGTGATATATGGAGCTTTTCAAAGAGAAAACGTGGTTAAGTTGGTAATATGTTTAAAATGAATCGGCGAGGAGAGATGAGCTGATGTGTTGAGCAGATACCTATTAATTAACATAGAAAGAATGAAAACGTATGCTGTAATATAATATAATATAATCATGCTGCGAAAATTCTTAATATTCCATGCCATTTCATAACATACGTAAATACACACATCGGCCGTGAATGACTAACCTGACTAGCCTAACGATGGGTATCCTTGCAGGTGCCGTACTGCGCCCAATTGGTGAGCAATAGCGCGTGTTGTGTGCATCGGTAATCACGTCACTTCTACCTCACCTATAATCTTCTCTACCCGCCTCTTCTTTTTCTTTTTTATTTATTATTAATGCCTTTTTCTCTCTATCTTTTTTTTTCTGTTTCTTACTTGTCACTTATTTAAGCGCCCACGAGCTCTCAAATGCTTTCGTTTTCCTTCTGCCTGCTTTATCGAATAGCACATTAGTAACTTTATTTCTCCTCTTCCACTATAGCTATCGCTGCCCCAATTCCACTCGCTTCTTATTTGTATCTTCGTTTGAAACTTTACATTTCTCTGTGTTGTAACGTTCGTTTAGAATCCACTAGAGGGAGTAATCTGGTTCATTCGTTCATAGAGGTCTCTTGCGTTCGTTGATCGCCGCACGCTGGTCACCAGGCTTCCAATTTCTCAACTTTTTCTTGCGTTGGGTTACACCCACTCTGGTCGTCTATGCCACGTGTAGACTTGCAAGTCTTTAGATGTGAATCAAGTTGAAATCAGAATAATTGTGTGACGATGTTTCTATTGGTTATTCGATAACTTTGCATTAGTACTTTTCTGGGCAAAGTTGGTACAGCTGATAAAGCACTAGCAGATGAGTATATTTGGATGATCTATATGACAGCGTGTGGCATAGACGTGTGGCAAGAAGATCTAATTCTCAGGGTGAATCGCGAGCACGTACGCATGTTTTGTATTAAAAATTGTAATCAGAATTACTCTTGATCGATCCGAGGACCATTTTTTATAAATATGAAATTGCCTTTGACACGAATAAAAATACTATACTATTATCTCGTAATGTTTTTAAACATCAATGCCAAATATTGTAAAATTACGAACTCAACCAAAGTTAAATTTATTCATTATAAAAAAAAAAAAAAAATGAAAATTAGTTACTCTGAATGATAAAAATATACAAGAATAAATATACAGAGTTTTAGCTACTTTTGAGTTAACTTTAGTATTATTCAACTGCGTAGTTTACGAGGAAAGAAGAATATTCAAGCTATTATGTCATAATTGTCGTAATTAAAAAATTTATTGTTGCGTCGATCGATCGATCAAGAAATGTACGATCCTCGAGGTCAATTAAGGTAGTCAAATGCACGTTTACAATGGATACGCATGCACCGACTCACCCCATGTTATTTTCTAACTAATTATAATTCAGTTAACGTCAAAATCACTCGATTCAAAGAGCGCACATTTGAAGATGCATTGTCGTTAAATTGAAGAGAAAGAAATCGAAATTCCCTACATATTTGGTATCGGTCGGGCGCACGACACACGTGGTGACAGATACGCACGCACACACATACAGACACACGCACTTACACACATGCAGACGCGCACACACATACACACACAGATTGCATTTTGATTCGTTTTTGTCTTTCTGTTGTTGTTGTTATTATTATTATTATTATTATATTATTGTTCTTATTATTACTATTATTTATTATTATTATAGTTTCGTTACACTTGAGCCTCTTTTGCACCCTTCTCTGATCTGCATTCGAAATTCGATAGAAGCACCAAGAGTCTCTTTCTCTCTGTCTATCGAGTGTTGTCCTGTAACGATTCTGACAAACAAGAAAACGAAATTAAGAATTAAGAAATTAAAAAAAGGATGTGAGAATAAGGAAGGTCATATCTGATGGTTTAGGACAAACCAAATTTATAAGTTTCATGCGACCGAACCTATAATTTTCAAATGACATCTTCAAAACTATTTTTCTCGATAAGCACATTTTAACAAATTTCAGATTTGCTTTGAAACTTCTTACAGTGTACGAAAAATTATAAAACGTAAGATTTGACAATAAAATTGATTTCTGTCAGAATCGTAGCTGGAAGTAGTGGTAACCTAGACACGATGTCGTCAAGGTGTCAGATACATACTATGGAAATTCATTGTTTTGACCCCCGAATGTCAGAGCATGATTGTCATGAGTCGAGTCCTTGTAATTTGTGCTCGTAAAATCCAACATTTTTACCGATCGTGCACGGTCGAGAGGAAAGGGCTGTCGAACCTGGGTCATCTGCGAATGGAGGACGTGGATTTTCACCACAACAGAACGACGTATGCGGTTTCAATTAAACAATGAATTACATATTATGTGGAGGATTACCTGAGTATCCCCCCAAGCGACGCGAAAAGTCTTGGATCAATGTCGTAAGTCGACCAGGGTGACATCTGTAACGACTTCTCTCAACTCGCGGATTCATTCGTTATACGCTTCTTTCATGAGAAATTGATGACAAGTATTTTCTTATCCATCTATAAAGTTACTTCTAGCTGTGTAACATTTTAACATCATGACGTAGCTGTGCACACGTTCACAAACTCAGATTCACGCCGAAAATAGTGCACCGTCTTTCAAAATCTGCAAAAGACACTTGCTAATCAGACGAAAACGCAACCACAACGCAGGTAGCAGAATCCCCTTGCTCAATTTGAATTTCCCGCTTCTGGTCATCCTTTATACCGCACCGCGCACCTGACAGATGGCAGCACGCACGCGCGTGCCAAGACTTTTCACGCGGACGGGGGAATACCCACGTACGGATACTGCGTAAAAATGAGAAAAAAAGGACAAAATAAATAAAAAAAAAAAAAAAAAAAAAAAAAAAAGAAACGGAAGAGAGCGAAAGTCAGGCGAACACGATACAGTCGCTTGGTTCATTCCGCCGTTGGCTAACCCAGTATCCAACGAACCTCTCCGTAGGACGGGCAGCTATGCTGCAGCTACGATTACGGCTGCGCTGGCGATCTGGGCAGCAACGGGCAGCAGCAACGTCCTCCAGTCGTTGTTCCTGAGCCTGTCATACGCGGTCTACCGAGCCCTGCGGGGTCACCGATGGCTGACGATACACCGGAAGCAGCTCTATCAGCGGTTACCGCTTCCACCTCCGCTGGTGCAACATCGATCACCAGCACCTACCTTCTGTCGGCCTCGTCTTCTTCCTCGTCTGTCAACAACGTCGCCACTGGTGGGTCTACCATCAGAAAAGATCACTGGGCTTTGCAGAACAGCCTGCCAAGTCCATCCCAACAACACAGGGACGATCATCGCGCCAGAGCGCAAGTACAGCAACAACAAGTTCTACCGACAGCCAGGTACCAGCTGGCTTCTGGAGCAGCGACGACGTCGTCGACACCTGAACGCGTTACATCCACGTCGACGTCGTCGACGACGACGATTAAGGCTTCGGTCAAGCACGAGGCCAAGGCACAGGCGTCTACGTCGCGACGTCAACGTACCAAGTCCTCCAAAGGTCTCGGCAGTTTGCGTCAACGTACCAATGCGTCCTCCACTTCCACCTCCTCCTCCTCCTCACCCTCGTTGTCGTCGCCTTCGTCGTCCTCGCCATCTCTCGCGATGCTGGCGCCTTCTAACGCCAGCCTCGACCCACAAGCGGACAGCGTCTCGACTAGCAGCAGTGCCACCAGCGAGAGCGTGGTCGCGAATAGCGGTTACCGTCAACCGTCGCCGACGGGAGGACGCCACCGGCGCAGCGAGGTCAGGGAGTCTATGGCGCGTGACAGTGACGCCACCTGAGGCTGACGCTTCTGTGGACAGCTAGAAGAGAAAGAAATGAACACTGGCAACGCATTCCAGGGGGTGTAGCACGGCAAATGTGGGCTGTGGCCCGACGTAGGAGCGAGTTCGGAGAAGCGTTCTCCATGGTCACCTGATCGCCTGATTGAGGGTGTCGTCGAGGGAAACGAGCGCACTAAACGAGATAAGAGAAAACCGACTACGAGACGAAGTAACACAGAAGAGCATAACAAACGGATTCTAGTTCTAAATCCGTTTGATTTGTCGACGATCGTAGACAACGAAGATGACGATATTAGGGAAGAAAACGTCCAGTTTCCTCGACGAGATCGATCCTCGCCCAGCTTCCAGGGATCGCCGCGTATCATTGGATCGTCTATTAATGGACATTTCCCATCATCCGTGGTCTGTGGTTGGCTGACTTGAGTTACGACAGAAAGAGGCTATACTCGAGCTTCGATAGGTCTAGGTTAGGTCTGCCAAGCTCGACGCTTCGAGGACACGGTGTTCAGCGAGGAAAACGATCGACCGATTGCATTTTTGGGGAATGTTAGGTGTGCCAAAATCATGAGCTTGCCAACATCAGAAAACTTGTCCGATCTTCTGTTAGTAATGACGTACGCGGACCCGACTCGCGCTCCCTCTGCTTGGTTTCTTTACGTTTGTCCTCGAAAGAGATCGAACGACAACGTAGGGTGAGTCCATCGTTGTCGTTGGTCGTAGATCGGACGAAGCGTCTTTCCTCGCATCTGACTAAATGGGTCAAGCATAACACATAAGTGAGAGAGAATCGAGAAACTGAACCCATGACGCGCGGTGTCCTCCGGGGCGTTCTCTCAACACAAAGCAGCACCGAATCACACGCTTTCGCGATTCCTTTTCTTTTCTCCTTTTTCTTTTTTTTTTTTTTTTGGCGTAATTTCCATGTTGAACAGGTAGCGCACAATATTTGGGCCTTATAAAAGTTATAAACAGGAAAAAGGAAAAAAAAAAAGAGAAAAACAAAGAGGTCTTGTCGTCGTTTCGCCAGCGGGAAATCTAATCTGTAATTACGTAATTAATGTAATTTAAATATCGTGTTTCTGCTTCCACGGCGAAGCGAAAGACGAGGAAAATGTAAAATGATAGAAATTAGTACTTTATCGTAAGGAATTGAATTATCCCAATGAGAAGAGCAAGGAAATAATAATTGAACTAAATATAGAAGAGCTCCGTAATATACTTATTAAGATATACTAATATATATGTATATGTATGTATATATACTATATATTACTATTAATATATACAAATATATATGTATATATATATACGTGATGTATATTCGATATACGGAATCACGCGTGAAATATTGACGATTCTATTTATAGAGCGATGTGAATCGAGATCGATCTTGTCGATTATAAAAATGCACGTACGTATACACGTAATAAAAAAAAAAAAAAGAATATTGTATGGATCATATCTCGTGACGCGATATACAACCGTGGGTTGTTGTAAAGCTATCGTATGGATATTATAGAGCTCCTGTTTTCTTCGCGAGGATGAAGACGATTAATTAAAGGTAAAAGAAATGGACATAAAAAACGTCGTATAGTCTTTACGCTTGAAACGTTATCATTTAAGAGTCATCGTTATGTATTAGGGTAATTTTGAGATTCCGATTCTCGCGGAGACTTCGAGAGAGAGAGAGAGATAGCGATGTCATTTTTTCTAAACAACCATTACAGGCCGGTTCAGTTTCTCTGGTTCTAAAACGCTGATTGGTTTATGCCTGATCCACACGCATCGAGTCATATAGAGCGCAACCTGTGCCTCCGCGGATTCACTAGCCATTCAACTTTGGCTCTATTTACGCGATGAAAGATTAGACGTGTTTATCTACTTCTTCCAGTTTTCACTTAATTCTTTCACTTAATACTTGATGATTAAATTTCGTATGAAGCATTTTTTATGCTACATATGTGTTATTCAATAATTTTTAATAATTTTCAGTCAAATTAAGTAAGTTCATAGACTTCTTAAATGAGACGAAAGGCGGATTAAATTATCTTAAGCTCCAATCTTTCATTATTAAATTTTTTACTTACGCATTCATTATTTTAATATGTCGTTTCATTTCCACTGAAAATAAATTACAACACATTTCTGTTTCGCAGAATTAAAATTAGAAATTGGGTACTTTCTCTATATCAACTACTAATTTCATGACTACAGGACACTCTGATTAAGGCATGATCCGGTTAACAGGTTAGAAACGTTCGAGGTTAGATTACTAGTGACAAATCGAAGTCAGGTCGATTTAAATCTATTTCAAGCAGTTCAATATATGTAGGCATTTTCGCACATATTTTGGAATTAAAATGGAGAATACATGTCTAATTTTTCATTGATGCAATTGGGTTTCTTGTTCAACTATTAGTTTTACACCGGACGATGAACGTGCCGGCTCCCTCGAACGATTCTTTAGCTCGCTCAATCCAACGCGACCACTACGACTACATTCCTCCTTGATTAACAATAAGTAGGCACTAAAATGAGAGAAACACAAATATATATATAAATATATAAATATATATAAATAAACGAACAAAGAAAGATGTGGATAAATAATTAAAATAAATGAATGAATATATATATACAGTATTGTGCAAAAGTCTTAGATCATCTATCAATTAGAAGTGTTTTGTTTCTGTGAATTAATATAAGAATATTTGCTATTATTTTCATTCTTTTTTAAGTTATTTAAAGTAAGAATTAGTAATAATAATTATTAACAATTAAGTTTCAGATTATTCCTATAACAATAATAGTTATTTTTAAAAAATTAATTCGCACTTTTATATATACATAATGTCATTTTTGATGTTTTGAAATTGTCCAAAATATGTATGTTCTGTAATATTCTAAATTTAAGACAGAATCATTAACTAGCAATGTCATGAAATAAATATCTAAAAATCCATTTTCATGTGACAACATATATAGGAATTACTTCAAGGTCAATAACATAGATGGTCTAAAACTCCTGTATGGTACAGTATGAAGAGGAGGCAGGAATATACTTATATACACATGTACGTATACATATGGAAATGAGAGAAAAAAAGTGAAGCACTCGGGTAAATTAATTAATTAATAAATAGACTCCTGGCGAAGTATAAAGCGTGCTGAGAGGAACTCATATAACGTGCATTCGTAATCGTTTGTTCAATGTGCAATAACATATGGCTTAATTTGTGAAGAAGGCTCCTATTAGTCGCGCGGTATCAGTGCTGCTCCACGTTTGAAGGAGGATTCTCATTAACGTAAAACTGTCGACACGAGTCGCGTGGCCGCTGCCCTTTGTCATTCTATTTATCTGTCATTCGTTAATACGGATTTCCTCTGATTTTCCCTTTAGAGTAGATATCTTCAGCGAAAATTTTAAAGAATATTTTCAATCGTAACAGTGAAATTTAATTGGATAAGGTGGCCATTTTGTATCTCATTGATCACGTGACACAACGAATTCGTCGAGACAAGATGGTGGCTAGCCACGCGACGTCAAAGCTCCGAGCACGTGTACGAAGTGGCGACAATTCGTTCCAACTTTTTGTACACAAGAATGTATAATTTTTCCATCGTGGTGCTGAAATGAAAATGAGAAGATCGCTATTAGTTCCTCGAGATAAAAAGAACTGGACAACGAGCTTCGTGCGCTTCGTCGCGTGCTATATAAAGGGGTACATAATACAATACACTTGCATAAACGATAAATGAACGGAGAAGCGTGCATTGGGTCGAGCAAATGGTAAATTAATCGTCATTGTCGAGCAACTGATCGATGAACACACTGCGTTGCTCTCATTGTATATAGGATGTGTATTGTTAGAGTGAAAAACCTATTAGTGAGACGTATTATACATACATGCATACACAATATACACAAACAAGTATTATACAACCGAGGCTATTCGCCGTGCGATTTCAATTACTATGAATTAACATCTTAATGACACCAGTACTAACATTTTTGACATGAATCTATTAATGAACGACGACGAGAGAGAGATTCGAGGCATTGGTCTCCAATTATTTCAATCGAAATTCATAACTATTATCAACTTTTCCAAAATCTAGACCAAAATTGTATTTTCTGCCTTTCGTCTCTCTCTTTCTCTCTCTCTGAATCGATCTAGAAATTATTATATACATACAAACACACACACTTACTCTGTCTCTGTCTGCTGTCTGTCTGTCTCTCTCTCTCTCTCTCTCTCTCTCTCTCTCTTTGTCTCTCTCTCCCGCTTGCTTCGCAACGTTCCTCAGAGTTTCGAGGTGAGAACGGGACGAAGAGATCGGCGCGTCGTATCGTAAACTAGCATACAATTAATTGATAAATAAATAGAATCGTATTACCTATTGTATTATCGATAAATAATTGTGTTAAGCATTTAACGACGAATTAATATCGAGGAGCGGGGAGAACACGGGGAAGGACGAGCCTAAATATTACATATAAGATGGAAATGCGTTTGGCACAAAAGATGATGAAAAATATCTGAAGGGGATCGTCGATTATTACAGACGATACTAGTTATTAAAGGTGTAACTTCGTTAGATGTAATCTCGCGTGGCCAGAAGAGGAGAAGAGGAGAAGAGAAGAGCAGAATGCCTCGTTGCCAGTATTTGTTCCAATGATATTTTCGTATCCTGGTGTATCGTAGTCTAAGATCGTTCGAGAAAGTCTGCTTGGCCCGATAGATCGTAAACTCTAAGTTTCAGGACTTTGAAAATTTCTTCTTTAACCCTGCAATGCTACATAACCGCTCTAACGTTAAATATGGCGTAACTAGAAACCAATATTTCGATCTTGAGAATCAATGAAAATAGAGGTTAGACTTAAAATATTACGGGCAACGTTTCAAACTAAGTTCAGATTATGGAACTCAATAAAAATAGAGATTAGGTTTACAAGATTACAGCAATCATTTCAAACAAATCTATTACAAAATAGTCTTAGTCCTCTTACTTTAGAAAATTATACGCATGACATAAGTAACAAAGAGGTTAGAATCTTTTTAGGAATAGCTGAAATAAAAATGAGTGGGAATGCAGTATTTCGCTATAGTATTTCAGGGTTAAGTGACAGGTTAGCTCACTTCGTATTTTACATCTCACCTTCATATGATGGAGAAGAACAAAATCAGTTTGGCCTAATTCACGAAATAATATCTATTTTACAAAAGTGTTCTGAGGTATTCAAGTTCTAAGAAAGAGTATTTTTAAAATCATTGAACGCCATAACGTAATCATAAGTATCTCCTGAGGAATTGACATTAAATCTGGCAACGTGGTATTCGTACACCATTATCCGCACGTTGTCCTTCGTTCGATTAGGCAAGATAGCCAAGAAAGACAGGCCAGGTCTCGTAATGAGGTAGATAGGATAAGTAGAAGATATAAGTCGGTAGGTAGGTAGATATCCGAAAGCAGGGCGGCGATAAGCAGCGTTAATATCGCGTGCCATAGTGAATCTAATTGTATAGTGTTCACTCGTTGCTCTTCGTACTTTGAATGAACTTGACCCCCGCCCCACACACAGAAAAAAAAAGAAAAACACAAAAAAAGAATTGAAGCGAAAGATCGGCAAGCGGTAACGATGGTATGTAGTTAGACCTACCTTCAGAGGACAGGATATAAAGGGAAGTAAAGAAGAAAAAAGAAGCTCTAAAATGAACTACGGATATCCTCATGGAAAGAAGAAGAGGAAAAAAGTAGTTAAAAAAAAAAAAAAAAAAAAAAAAAAAAGAACAGCGAGAGAAATCAGCCAGTGGACTTCTTTTATAGTGTTACCTAATTATTAATAACAGTTTACCATGTTACTCCTGACTATCGTTAGTTAACGCCTAATTACTTATTACCGAAGTAACTAACTACACAACGACTAACTAGTAAGCGCTTTTAAATTAAAGGAGAATTAACGAGGATCTAAACTACAGCCAGCCTAGTCCCAGTTTTAATCTGTGCTAACACGTAGAATGTTACTCTACCGTTACTACCTACTGGCACTAATTGTTACCGTCATCGTCACTATTTCGTTCGATTTCGTCGTGTGCGATCGGTAGCATCTGCATCGCCTTCCGTGGCCTGTATGAAACCTACGTAAAAGTAAGTCAAACGTGATTTACTAGAAGTATCCACCTGGATACTTTTCAAAAAAAGTTTCAAACATGTCGCTTCGAGAAGCTGATTACGTCGAAGCAGCATCGTTTTGAACTTCACATCTTTCAAAGTATTTTCTCTATAGAATGAAACATCTTTTTTTGTAACTTTTGCCTTTCGTATAATCGCACAGATTTATAATTACCGCGTTTCGCGGCCATTGGAGCGATCGCAGCGCCGCCGAGCGCCAGTCGAGTGCAACCACACGCGACACCGAATCAGATGAGCCAAGCGAACGGCTGCTAGTGTTACCTTTCTCGATACACGTGCTAGTGGCTGGCGCAATCGTCACTGCCGGGACTATCATCGTCATCTTCGTTCATTCGATCATCCGATCAGGAAACAGGCGACCGACACGTCGAATGGACGTCAAGTTTCTAATTATTAACTACAAACTCTCTACTAATTAACATTGTAACTCGTCTATTTACTACAAAAAAATCTTGTTACTGTCGTTTAGACGGGCACAATGCGATATCGAATGGGGTCCGGTTATTTTAGTTGACATTTCTGTTCATCGTACACATCGATCGAGATCGTGGATCGCGGATCGAGAGACAGGCATCGAAAGGGAACGAAATCGAGAGCTTGCGCCTGCGCCGCCCTTTGCATATAGGTGTACGCTACCTGGTGATGTGACGTCGGTAAACGAAGTCGAACTATACGAATGGGAAACGTAGAACCTCGTTCTTCCAGTGTGTACCGATCACCCTTCGACTGCCGTACATTCGAGCCCGCTGTTTTCATCGAGTCGACTTAGACAAACGTGTTAGGAGTGGACATAATCTCCGAGTTACTTTCTGAACGTTACTTTGGCTTTACTTGGCTATATGGAATTGTGAATGTGTACGTCACAATGGTACGATCCTTTATACTCCATTGATTGATCTACATATGTATATTTCATTTGGTGGAATAATTATAGGAATCGTTGTGGACGAAATTTGTGTGAAATATAGATTAGATCGATGTAAGTTTATAGACGAGTATAAAGGATCAGAGAGGTTTATCTTAAGACGATAGTCTCAAAGATCTCTGACATTCTACCGACTTCACGAAGTCATGTCACTAACATTAGGCTCATCATCTCTACCTATCTTGTCCTTCCTCCCCCTTCCCCCTATTCTTCCTTCAGTCGCCAGTATCGAGTCTCCTCGACGAAACGTTCTCTGGCCGAACTGAAGAACATTCGTTTCTACCCATTGCTCACGATTAACCCACGTATAATCATGAGACTGCTCTGACCAATGCGAAACCGATCGTGTCGTCCAAGGTGATCGACTGACTGAAAATTCTTGTTGGCCCTCTATAGACCATAGTTCCTAGCTCAACTTAATCCCAAACTTAAAGACACCATACTTAGTCTAAGTTTCTCATTCAGACTCGAAACGAAAAAGGTAAACGAAGACTTAACTCAGGCCTAAACTTAATCCTATTGCGATATATACATAGCCTAAAAGAGAGAAATGAAACTTAATTCACCCTAGAGTTCAGATGAAATTTCACTTATAGTTCGGTATATAACATAACCTTAATATTAAACGAAAGTGTTAACCTCGGTGACTTATTAAACGGTCCTGTGATAGAACAGGGCCTAGCTTTAGTCTCGATTATTATAGCGTTAATCTAACATTTAACGACTGTAAATTAAACCTATAAAGGGTTAAAGAAAATACGATCAAGGGTTAACGGAACAACGATTCTTGGGCCCGATTCGTTTCCTGTTGGTCGTGAAATCGCTTGTAACAGCGTGTAACGATTATCTCGAGCGTTTTACGTCGGTCGTGGACTGAGGCTTGGTGCAGAAAGGAAGTGTAAACGAACATTATGTGTAAATCTCGGATTCTTGGAATCTAGAAAGCTATATGGTAAAAAGAAAAAGAAAAAAAAAAAAGAAAAAACGTGTTTCGAGCGTCGCCCGGACAAATAAAAAGCAGTTACTATAACCACAGCTTTGTTTTCTTTTTATCTCATCGATGGCTCACCAAATTCATTTATCCTCTCGAAAATCACTATGTATCAGTCTAAACGTTGAACATTTTCATTTCTAAAAGATCGTTTAATAACAATTTGATTAGTGGGTCATCCAAGTCACGTTTAATCAAAAGAAGAGAAATGAGGGCGAAGAAATACGAAACGACCTGTATTAGCTTATCAAAATCGTTGGAAATATTCCATGGCGACGTCCATCACGTGTTCCCATGCTTGTTGTGCGACGAATGTTTCTATGTACGTGTACAACTTTAACTTGATAGCCTACGAAATAGGGACGGATCCAATTTCGTGATGACAAAGGCTGGAGGGAATGGTAACTTAATTTTTCAATTTCTACCGTTATACCATCGCTGAGTCGCTATTGACGCAATACAGTCCCGATTATACAGAGTAATTACATTTAATTACTTTTAGCCAATAAATCTTATTATCATTTTGAATACGTCAGCGTTTCCCGCCATTTCTCTCCACCATCGAATGGATCCGCCCTCGCCTACGAATTATTGTACGGTAACGCCGTGTTAAGAGCGCAAGGAAGTTGATTTTCTAGTCAGGTTATGATTATACACAATTTTACGTTGACAGATATCATATTTCATCGTTGTGAATATGTAAGATGGTTTTCCTCTTCTCTACTTCGTATCTATCTCTACCTTTGTTTCGATCCATTCTTCCTGTCTTTAGTTTTGGCTTTTCGAGTCGAGCGCGACTCGCCATCGAGCGATAAACATCTAATCATTAACATGTCAAGAAATGACAAAGACGACGATTATAAGATACGATTTCGAATTAATATATTAATTATTATTATTCTAATTCTTATGGTTATTCTTATTATTATTATGATTACGGTTATTGAATTGATTGCTACCATCGTCGATTTATTAGTAAAACTACCACTACAGTCATATAATACCTTTGTAAATGAGAATCAAGACACCGACGGCTAGGGAAAAAAACTTAATAAATTGAAATTCTATTAACCCAAACGTGTTCCATTGTTATTCCAATCCTCCTCTTCTGGGTGTTTCTCCTTCTATGCAAGTAGATAAATTTTCAGTTTCGTTCATTTTCTCTACGGTTAACGATAGTAGAACGAGGTGCTTAAATTTTGTCCCTCGAAAGCTCTTCTAGCATTTGTCCAAGACTAAATAAATTTTTTAATTTAGAAACATTTGTATAATTACCTTGAAAGTTTAGTAACAAGTACATATAATCAATGTTTTATAAAAGTTCATACGAACAAAGCAAAAATTATATATACGATAAACGATCAGACAGTATGTGATATATACAGAAGCCATATGGAACTATAGAATGTATTCATAGAAGTTCACCTGGTTCCATTCATGTATTGACATATGCCAGACAAAATTTTGTGTTTAAATATTCAATATCGTTATTGTATTACACGTCTAGACTGACAATGTGAATTGAAAATCTCGCCGATAACGCTTTTACACTTTTAGAATGCTGAACAAATTCTAAAAATATTAGTATATGCACACGTTACAAGTTATAAGTTAGGAAATCATTTTAAAACGCATTCGTATTGTTTTTATCTCAAACCCGGTATTACTTTCTGGAAGACCACGTAGAATTATTTTGTCCCTTAAAATAAATATCACGTTTCATATATTTATATATCTCTCTATATTTTTCTCAGATTTCATAGGTTTAGATTTTGTAAATTGGATTAAGAACTAGGACTAATTCAAAATATAGAAGCATATATTTGATGATAAGATTTGAAATTTTAGAGGTATGTTAACTTTTGCCCCATAATTTTTGATATCCAAGCTGTTGTAAGTTCGCGACAAAAGATCGCACATCGATTATTATCGAATCAATAAGTGTTTGTCAAGTTCAAACACAGCACAGGTATTGACAAATATTTTTCAGGACCCAAATCACCATAGATTTAAAGATGGAAGACAACGTCCTTTACAACGACAACAACACTGTGCTTTGTTTACATGGCAGTTTACATACCAGTGCATAAATAATTTAACATGAAATAATTTATTGCTTTAAAATAAATATCGAGCTTTACATTTGCTCTATCCGGAATTTATTAATAAATTTTAGTTTCTTCGTGAATGTGACTAGGTAACATGTGTCATGGCCTTATTGAGTTCGCGTCTTTTAACTGTCGAACAATGGACAAGAATACAAACTAGACGGTAACTTGAATCAATAACAACTGAAAAACAAGATAAATTTGTATTTAAAGGTCATAGTATCTAAATAAAGTTATAAAACTTAAATTGACTGTTAATGTTTTAATAATCATTACTGTAAATAATAAATGCATTTAAAATACTAAAAAATAACAGTAAATTAGCAGAAGAAGACTTCCTATTTACATTAAACCTTTGCGATAATTTAATAATATTTTATTTTTAGTATTTTTATTTAACAGGTCCAAATTTCGTTTCTCGATCATTCTTTGTTGTTAAATACTGTAGCCTGTAAGTTGTAATTGAGATTTGAAATAGATATGCAGCTAGTTAAATGGTAGCAAAGTTTTTTTTTTTTATTTTATTTTGGTTATTTTACAATTTGTCCTTATGGACATTTGGCAAAGTGTTATATCTTGTTGGCGAAGAAAAAAAAATAAAATAAAAATAAATATAGCATGTGGGTGGCTACCCCCAGCGGGGTGCCAGCTTCGTTTTTTCTAAGTTATATCTTTTATGATAAATGGTAGCAAAGTGGAAGAAATTCGTCATTTCCAATAGTGCGCACTGCACTATTTTTCTTCGTATATTTTTACGTTAAATACATGCTTCGATATTTTGAACTATATACGTTACTTAGTCGAATGTACTTGCCAAGTCTAGGAAACCAACATTAAATCATGATTTGTCATTATTCATGCATATCTTTTTTTCTTTGCTTTATTCAGAAATTTTCCATGTGTACAATAACGTTAAAAATACATATAAAAGGTCGTGTATGTTATGAGCATTATGAACTGGTGCCACACGTGGCACGAATATTTTACATATTTGGGTTTTGGTGGTGGCTTGCTGATAGTAGATTGTTTTCTCAGTAGAGTCACAGCGAGCATTCGACACAGTCCACGGTGAAGCTCTAAACTTAACGTGATACACAATCACAACTAGTTGTCAGTCACAGTCACAGTCAGCAACCAGTGTTGAAGAGATCGTCATGGCAACCAGTACAATAAACTTGGAAAATGGGAGCGAAGAGCAAACGCGCGAGTTTTTAGATTCATTCGACATCGTTTTATCGGATTGCGATGGCGAGTTCTCACTTTATCTGTCTCATAAGTATTTTACATTGACATTTCTTTTTCAAGTTTTTCCAATATTTTTCGTTTACAAGATTCGTTACAATGTAACGGTTCCTAAATTCTGTTGATTTTGTTGCTTTGCGAAAGAAACTGTGCACCCTCATGCATTCACATTAATACGTCTCGTATTAATTGTCGTAATAATCGGAAATTACGTATCTAATACACAAGGTGCTAAGTATCATTTCCATAAAAATATTCGAGTATTTCGAGACGAAGAATTTGACAACCACCTATTTACCAATATGGCGAATCACATACGATTATATTATATATAACTTGACGTGTATCATTAGGTGTCCTTTGGTATCTTGACAAACCGATCCCTGGATCGGCGCACGCGCTTCGTAAACTACAGGAACTAGGCAAGCAGCTGTATCTAATAAGCAATAACAGTACCATAGGCATAGACGACTACCATAAGCGACTAGATTCACACGGATTAGATATCAAAGAGGTGAGTATTGTTTTCGATACTATTGACGACGATTTCTATTTGCCAGTGCGTGAAGAAATCGTTTATCGAAGATACGTATACGGAGTATATGGATTTGTAGGTAAAATAGATGTGCGAGAATATAGTAGGTACATTCGGTATCGAGGGCGGGTATTGTAGGTAACTAATTTATGTATGTATGCACATATTTGAATATCTATGGAAACTTTTTCTCGATATGCTATGCATGTTATACGAAACAATCGTACAATAGAAATGCAACGAAACTCCTACTCTTGAATAAATCATTTTCCCTTTAGAATTTTCTGTTCTGTCGTATCTTGTATTCCGTTTTGTGGCGAATGTTTTACAGAAACAAATAATAAACACCGCGAAAACGATTAGCTGGTATCTGAAGAAGGTTCAGTTCACGGGCGAAGCTTTCGTGATTGCTACGACACAATTCCGACAAATTTTAATCAACGATGGATTTAAACTCGTACCACAGGATGTGAGTAACATTATCAAAACTTACGATTAAGATATACATTTCTTCGAATTATTTAGAAGGAAATTTACGAAAAATATATCTCACTACCTATCGAGTTGCAGATTTTTATGTATTTATAGGATATACGAACGTGTTTTGTACAATGCAGTCACGAAGTTAATCTTTAAAATTTACTTGTAGAAAACTCAGGTCATAGAGCATAAACGATACGAAGGACTAAAGGGTATCGAGGATGACCCAGCTATTAAAGCAGTGATCGTCGATTTCTGTTTTCTCTGTGATTGGACAAGATTAGCATTAGCCATTTCTTGCTTGAATAGAAAAGACGTTCTTTATATATGCGGCTGTAAAGATGAGTGGCTCGTTTATCATGGCAATAAGAAAATTTTAGGTACTTGCATACACGTTTGACCAAACTTCATCGACATCTTTCCTATTATTTGCATATTTATCTTTTTCTTTTTTCGGCTGTAAATATTATGATAAATATGTAGAGTAAATCGAACGCTTTTAACTGTTTTTAATTTCTAATTAATTTATCGCGATTTTGTTATTCCATTTACATCACGCGCACCTTTTAATAAAATACTAAATAAAGTAGCATCTATTAGGTATAAACATAGGCAACAAATTAATTAACAAACATAACGGATTTACAACAATTACTTTATTTGCAGGTTCTGGTCCCTTGATCGATCTAATTAGCAGACAGAGCAAACGAACACCGTTAGAATTTGCCAAGCCTAGTGAATATCTAAAAAATTACATTTTTGATATGTGCAACGTGAAAGATCCAAGCAGATGTTTAATGATCGGCGACTCGTAAGTATACTTTCGTATAATCCGTGTCGATACAAAGTTAATTCACTAAGAGGTAACGTTGCGTTAACATTTTGCATAACATTTCATTTGGACACTTGTTCAATTAATTCACGTCATCGAATTCCGCTTTTAACATCACGACTAGGAATTCCAAGCAATCGATTAATATCCTTTCCCGTCTTTGTTTCTTCAACCTAGTTTTTACAATTTTCCAAAGGAAATTTATGTTGCTTCTAATGTTATGATGAATCATTGCTCGACCTTTAATCGCCTAATATGAATTATTCCCTTTCCTGTTTCAGGATAAAGACAGATATGAAATTCGGTGCTATGTGTGGATTTAAAAAATTGTTCGTCAACACGGGCACGGACAAAATAAACGAGGCGGTGATGAACAACGAGTGTTGCCCAGATTTTTATATTCCGAGTCTGGCGTTGTTAAACCCCCTTATCGATTCGCTGAAAAACGAATCGGACAATTAGAAAAGTCGTGTTCCTTATGTTTCTGAATAATTGTAAATATGATGCTAATACCTAATGAAACGAGATTTTATTTAATCGGTTTAATTTGCATTTCTGCTGAGAATTACTGACAAGACGAAGGTTAAATCAAATATGCTAACTTTTATCATAACTTCACTCGTATTATGCTTGCTCGTAACCGAGATAGAAAGAACATTTCCAATGTGTATATTATTCAGCGAAAACTGATGGCACGTTCGTGTACCTCTATCTTCAAATTAGTATCATTATCGTAATTGCTGTATTAGGTCATATATTCAGAAACTAAAGCTTCGTGGAGTTTTTATATTAACAGTTCCTGACGTGGAATACTTATATAAGGTATATCAAATTGTATTAACTGTGGGATCAATTCAAATAAAGTGAAATTAGAAAATTGGCATATTACCAAATACAAGTATCAATTATTTTCTTACTGTTAATTATATCGTGAATTTTCTATAAATTTTTGCCATAAAAACTACAGTAGAACCTCGATTATCCGAAATGATGCAGCTATTTCGGATAATACGATAAGATTTATCAGTGTTCGTAAATCGCATAATAAGATAATAGAAAACATTTTGACAACGTCATATTGTACACGTGTTTAGGTTTAATTAATTGTTTAATCGATTGAAAGTATAATCGACTGCTTTCACATTACCAGACTATGTTTGCTCTTTCGTACTCTTTGTATTAATATTTCGGAAGAAGAAAAAAAGAAAAAGCAAGTTATGGTACAAATTAAAGCAACTCGGATAATACGGAACTTCGGTTAAACGGACTTTGGACAACCGAAATTCCATTTCCCATCTTTTTATGTAATTTCTGTTTCAAAATTTAGCATAAAATTTGCATACATATTAGATATAGACAAACGAGAATACACAATATATCACATAAATATGCAAGACAAACCTTTTTAAGTTTCGCGATATAACTATCGGGTTGGTTTAGCATTATTGTAATTCATACTAAAATGATTGAAACGCATTGAGTCATCGATGCCAATGTAGCGTCACTCGCGCTGTAGTCTCAACGTTGCGTCATTACTAGTCGATGTATTAATCTCGATGTTATATCATCATTGGACTATGGATTTTTATATATTTCTAGTTAATTAACAAATGTACAAATGCAGCATGTAAAATATCCTAAGTATAGCAACTCGTTACGATATTCGATATTACGATTCTATTTCTCGTATTCATAAAAATCTAAATTTGAATGGATATTTGTAATTCTAACGACATGCTAACCCTAACCTAAATATAACCTAACTCATCGTCAGAGCGCTTTTGGGAAATGTGAGATTTTAAATATCTATGAAAGCCATATAACATTCTATTTTAAATATAAATTTCTATTTATATTTTATTTCTTCAGTCTCGTGCATAAATATGTAAAGTTCCATAAATACCCGACAGTATATTACTGTCATGGTAATTCAAACAGGTGTATCGAGTCAAGAATTTATTTCGAAAAAAATGACTTTTAACACCAGTCATCGATTTCACATACATCACATTTATATTCGAAATATAAACTGTGATATCTTCCGTTTCGAGAGGAAAAATTTCTTCCTTAATATATATATATAGATCTTGTAAAGATATATATGCATAACAAATAATAATAATTATTAATATAAATGAAATAATTAAAAAAATGTAATAAATAATAATGATATACATATAATATATTTTATTACTAATATAATAAAAATATAACAATATATATATATATAAAAATAAACTATTTTCCTATTATTTGGTAGTAATGACTGAATTTAAGCGAAAGTTGTAGATACGCCCTTTCGATTTAACATGGCGGAATAAGCACAGCTAAAATTTTTTGTCTCTTGATTCAGGTTCTTCTACCATGGAAAAAGTTATCAGTCGACTCATGAACTGCAGTAAAAAAAAAAAAAAAAAAAAAAAGAATAAAGGAAGACATTCGTCACGAACGAATCGTCTTTGACGCTTCCTGGTCAACGACTGACGCGTTCACAGCGCACAATCGGCGACACCATAGACCTGCGCCGATAAGAAGTGGAGAAGGGGAACACGCAGCCGGACCATTGCATAATACAATCAGCAGCGACACGGCACGGATACTCCGGAATGAAGAAAATACGCCTGTGAGCCCGAAACGACGGTTTGCACGAGTGCCAGAACCGCGAGGATCATGCAAGAACACCCGGTATGTATTTATCTTGATAAAACACCTTTCTTTGTTACATATGAACACATTGTTCGTGAAAATCGATGTTTTTCATTTCGTAAGCATCGGCACATTCTCCAAAAATGTTCGAGAATCGTATAAATTTCTTTCGCACCATACAATGTGTTAATGTAGAAACTGTAATAAGCTTCTCGTTGATTAGGGTAGAAATTATTTTCAAACAAACATGAATGCAGCGAGTTGCTTACGCGATACATATTTCAGTTTTTCATTCGACGATAAGAAAAAACGTGAATCTACCTCTTGACTTTTAATAAACGTTAACATATTTTATACAAACATAGCAAAACACATCCCACAATGTATAACGTGTTAACATAAAAGCTAATAAATTTCCATCGATTAAAATAGAATTTGCATTCGAATGAGATTAAGCATAGAGCATGGATTATACGATGCAGATGTTTTTCATTTGACGACGAGAGACGCGAGTCGATGTTTTCCAAAAAGTATCGGAAAATTATAAAATCGATTCCACAGACACCCACTACTAACAACGTGTCAACGTAGCAACTCTGATAAAGATTTTCGCTGATTAAGATTGAATTTGTTCTCACATTGAAGAGAACATATATAGAGAGTGAGTGGTACCTGTGATGCAGACCAAATTAGAGAATTTGAATACGATATCAAGGTCAAGGGTCGAGCTGAATTAGAAGAATCGATCTTTTCGATTGATTGTGAGTATGGCCTTGTTTGAACTGATAATTGTGTTTTGATATCTGATGAAAGCAATGTTTGAAAGTGAGTAACATAGATGAATTTTGAGCGATATCTTTGAGAATGTTAGTAGATGAGAATTGTCTGGAACGATCAAAAACTACGAGGAAACACACCGCGCTAAGCCTCTTTGTAGTAGGAATTCGATTAAGAAACAATGGCATTATGTTCTCGATTGTTACTGCACGTGTTCGACGCAGCTTCGACTTTTCGGATGACGAGCATTGTTTTTAGATGACCGCGTGACTCTAACAGCTACGTGAATTTTGGATATAACTTGTTACATAGGTCAATTGTAAAGTGATTCGAGAGAGATTGACGATTAGTCGATGCTTATCTAATCTCGTTGAGGAAAATTACTGATGTTCTTCTTGTCACAATAAGTCTTTAGATAAACATAACATAAAACAGTGACTAAAGCACGATGGCAGAATCGTAAAAGAAATGTTATGTTCGTAGACAGCAGATAACAAGAAAATGAATATTATACTGAAACGAATTAATGGACTTTAGAAATATGGAAGCGAGTTAAAAGCCTAGAAATTTATGTTTCATATGAGGTGATAAAATTTTAATTATTATGACGAGCTAAGGTATAATAATAGAATTACAACGAGCTTTTGAGCACATGGAAAGGGAAGTTCATAAATTTAATAAATAATTAAATGAATTAAGAATTCTGGATTTCTTTTGACATAGTTTCAATCGAACTGGAATTATCGTTTGAGCTCTACTAAAAATCGTTGACAAAAAGATTTCAATCAAAATTCAAACCTTCAAACCTTCGACAAATTCTTATCATTCTAATTACATTTCAATTATTATTTCTATTCCATGAAAAATTATGCAAGAAAGGATTTTGACCGAAATTTAAGTCAACATTTTAAATTATACAAAATAACTTCAATCAAATTCCAACATTCCAAGACTTCAAAAAATGGCTTTAAACTAAATTTAAACTATTATTTTTCTTCTACTAAAAACATCCTTAAAAAAATTGTTTTCTTATCAAAATGTAGAGCTTCGTGCCACGAGCACTTTTTAGCAGCCATCCGATTAGGGCCTGTTCCATTTTAACTCAAGGTCGTATCTCTTTCTAGTGCTGGCGCTCAACCATCGCGATAACGTGTAGTTTCGTGGTCATCCTCGCGGCTGCTGTTTGGACTATAAGGAAAACTTCTCATGAAAAACGGAAGCGGTCTCGAACAAATGATTCAAAAGAGCCAGACAAAGTGAACGCGAATGTCAATAGCGAGAGCAACATAAATAACAAGAACGAAGTACCTCACAAAGAAAATGTAAATGTGGAGGAAAATGAAGAAAGAAACGACAAACAATCTCCAAACGATAAGGAATATCCGAACGATGAGGAACGTCCAAACGATGAGGAACGTCCAAACGATGAGGAACGTCCAAACGATGAGGAACGTCCAAACGATGAAGAACATCCAAACGATGAGGAATGTCCAAAAGACGATACGATTGCCGAATTACCAGATCCAAAATGGGAGAAGGTTGGCCAGATTCAAGAGCTATATATGTATCCATTGAAGTCTGGACGTGGAAAGAATGTAGGGGAATGTGACTTCACCGAATATGGAATGAAATTGGACGATGCAGGAAAGTTCACCCTCAGAGACAGGTAAGCAAACTTTTTATGATAGTTCTCCTAGATATGATCTTCAATTCTAGGGAAAATTTTATTTGTCAGTAATTTTCTTAACGTTTTCATGTACCTTAGTTTTGGTCTTAATATTAAACACGATATATCCATGGATATAATAAAAATATTATTCATCGTGTTTCAGATTAGTTACGCTGTATTATATTAGGTTCTTTTTAGCTTTCTTTAGGATTTTTAGTTCTTACATTTGCTTAAGTGCATTTTGGTTTTGATAAACGATGAATTTTTTGTGAAGAAAATTTGTTTGTCATTTACTGAGAATTAATTCTATTATAGCAATTGCATTGTCGGATAAATATGTCAAAGCTCTTGTAAAAAGATAATGTCCAGTATTAGGATCATTCTTCAGTCATAAAACTCATCCTAATTCACGTTCTCCAGTGATTATCCCACAGAACCTTTAACACGTATACTATGAAAATATTAAAAAACAAGGAAGCATACATTATTTTCATTATATCATTAACATTTATACTTGTTTCTTTAATGAAACTTCATCAAACATCTTCAAACTCCCTTCACAATATTCTATTAAATTTTCAACTCTTTCAGCTCCGCTTTGATAAAATTATAAAATTCAATCATGTACTTCCACTGAAACATCATTTATATTCACTATACAGAAATTTCACTGCACTACAATAAATAAGCTTCACTATACGAGAACATTGTATTACAATACATATAACTAACAACAACGACATATAACTAAATCCTACAGACCCCTTCCCAAAGGAACCAAAGATGAATCCCCTGCTGTTCATCAGAATGTTTCTAGTGTACAACGAGGAAACTGGACGCTTCCAAACCGGAAGACAATACCCAACCTTGATCCTAGTGAGTATATCGGCGGTGGATGAGAACAAGGTGAAGTTGGAGGCCGTAGGGATGCCCAGTGTAATCTTCGAGGTTCCAAAGGACTTGAAGAACGCGTCTGAAGCCGTGCAGTGCAAAATGTGGTGGGGAGAGCCGGTGAAGTGTATCGATTGTGGCACAGAACCCGCCGAATGGCTATCGAGGTTGGTATTTGCATCTCTTCCCTTTCTACTTCGTAAATAGGCTACGAATTTTTACGTACTTATAGGAAATTTGAAAACGTGAAATTGTTGCGCTTAATACGAAGAAATATAAATATTACTAAATATAACATAAAATATTACCAAAATAGAATGGTTTCTGCAATACTTGGAAGATGAAACAATATCTTCAAAAATATGAATTCGCACAGAAATTTCTCGATAAATCTTATTTGATCCTATTCCTCCATGATAAATGTTTCCTATTGATTTTTAGTCGGATAAATTAATTCTGACTTGGCTTCGAAATTAATAGAAATGAAATATGGAAAGTTGAAAAATTAAATTGATGGATTTCTAAATTTTTATTAATTTTCATTATTGATATTGATTTGTAATTAATTCATATTGATTTTCATTAATAAGACTCACGCTTTTTTGAAGATTTCTGACTGGAACGACTTCTGGTCTTCGATTGGGGTACACGATGATGGATAGAAGAAATGTTTTCGTCGAACCGTGGAAAAAATTCACTCAAGTATACCGGACACTTAGAAGCGAAGATACCGTAATTATCTCAATTTTTGTCTTCCTTTTATCGAGAAATTCATATATTTTGCTGATCAAAGGGATGTTTTCTAGGGGTTGTTCAGTGACCTGGCCAGTTATATGTTAATGACCACAAGCTCCGTTGAACAACTCAACGAGAAATTAGAGACACCAGTGTCTTCTCTACAATTCCGTCCAAATATTTTGGTCTCTACGCAACAACCATTCGAGGAAGATGAATGGGAATGGATTAAAATCGGTGAACGTGTCGTGATTAGGAACGTCAAACCGTGCTCACGGTATGGTAAACATATTTTAATTATCATGCGCTCTTAAGTGATTAATTTTATGTGTCCCTGATATCATCAAAATATTACAATTTAAAACAAATATCTAGAACAACGACGACTAAATTTATGAAATAAACGATATAGATATATACAGGACGTTTCAAAGTTACATATTCCGTGAATGATTCATTTAGTGAACGCTATAACAGCGAGTTTCTGCTATGTTTCTAGACGAAGATTCTTCAAAGATTCTTAGACGAAGAAATATGTACAGTTTGCATTAATAGTTAACACATATAACGCTAATATACTCTGCTCATGATGTACGGTCCATAAGATCCTTAACATCTTAACAATCTTAAATGTAACATTTATCCACTGTTTCTCGAAATGGAGAATTCAAGTTACGGATTACTTGAATAATGCAATTCATATTTCAGGTGCAAACTAGTGGGCGTGAATCCAGAAAACGGTGTGATGGACAAGGAGGAGCCGTTGAAGACTTTGAAATCGTACGACCAGATACACTATCTTCATCGAGCACATGGATAAACCAAGAACTCGCAACTACACTGGTTGACAAAAGTCTTTGTACATATAATTGGTTTTTTTTTGTATATTGTGTGTGTCATATAAAACATTTTGAAGTTGCAAAATGTTTCACGTAACACGCGTAATACGTTGATTGGAAGTATCTATAAGTGTACAAATAACTTTCGTGAGCCACTGTACGTTAGAGATTCGCCTTTATTGAATCAATTTCTAATCTTCTTCAGTTTCAGGGAGCCAACTGACCCAGAACGAATCTCGCTGGAGGGCAAGGCGCCAGTTATGGGGATATATTGTGGACTGTACGTTACTGGAAAAGTGAAGGTCGGCGACGAGGTGTTCATTCATCGATCCAATGATTCGTCGATAGAATTGAATCATCGGGAAGCAGAAAATCCTAGATAGATAAGAAATATATTGAGAACTAATTCGCTTTTGATGGCCTTTCTATTTCAAAATAGATAAAGTTTGTGCGTTAAAAAAGATACCGATATATGTACGTTCACGTTCGATGAACAATTATGGAATATAGTATTTTCAGGCGAACGATTCAATCGAGTAATTCCTAGAAGATTCGAAAGACTTGAAGACAATATAAATGCGCCATTTATACGATCAATTCTTGTCAATTCAAAGCTATGTAATTGTTATACATTGTACATGTATGTTAGGTGTCCTAAAATAAGTGGCACTGGTTTGCATCTTCAATTCATGTATTTTAGGGCACTTCAGAGATAATGTTTAAAAATCTTTATGCTAAATAAAGTTTCGATTGTTATACAAAGTCCATGTCTATTATTTTCTTTTTTATGAAACCCAAGCTAAGTTTGAAAAGGATTTTACTTTTAAAGAAGAATTAACTATTGTAGGAAGGAAATTAATACAGAGACTTAAATTAATTTCCTATTAAAGACAATACAGTACATACTAAGAAGCTGAAGATTTAGAGAAACAGCAGTTAACGTTCACAAATTTCACACAACACCATCACCTTTGAGACAACTACCTTGAGACAACTTCTTCTTTACTCTTCTTTGTTTTTAAAAAGTGTATACAATTTTTCATGCTTATATCTTCCAAGTAGAAAGATCTTGTAACAGTTTGTAGATCAGCTGAAAGCTTATTTCGCGAGTGATACGAACGAAGACTCCGAGACGAATGGCGTATGGTCGCGAGAGTAATTGCATAGTAGATAAATGGTAATCAGAGGCCATGTTAGATAAAGAGAAATGGTAGAAGAGTAGGGAGACTATAAATAGTAATACGTTCACAAGTACCATCTCTTTCAATAGTTCCAGTCTTCCAAGCACGACACGTTCATGCATCATGTTGATCCATTCGTTACTCGCGTCCATCGTTTTTCTTTCCGGATCTCTGACAGTTTTCTGTCGCGATCCAAAGCCAGACGGTAAGCAGAATTTTTCTTCATTCTCCTATTCCTATAATCGTCATGTAATATGCTAAATATAATCGTAGTACAAAAAGATTAAAAAATGAAAATTTGAACAGCGTTTCAGAACACTTTGGGTCACATTAAGCCTCAAACTTCACCGGAAGTGCAGGCTAAGGCTGCCAGAGGTGTTGCTGAAAGATTATTGGGACACGAACGTGCTGCAAAATTCCTAATGTCGGTGAATCCTGATCTTGGTCCTACTGGACTAGATACTTTCTTGGTAACTCGTATATCACGTTATAATTGTGTACAGATAAGCACAGTGCTGTGAATAATTGTAAATTCAATTCTGTTTCTAGATTTTTCACAATATCGAAACAATAGTTGACAGGATCGTTCATATAATTTCATGTTATGATACAAACCGAATCTGAAGATACAATAAACGAAAATTTTCTTCTTTTGAACTCTGGAAGAAATCACATCTTCTTTTAAACTTGTGTTCTCGGCTGTGAAAAGAATATAAACTCTCTGTTAATTTCATACAATATTTAACGAATTTTTCTTTATTTCTGATTGCTTTTGTTAATCACAGTGTTAGGTACACTATCCAATAATCTTTTTATCCAGTTAATTGCGGAATTTAGTTTTAGAAATCTCTCGTGGTATTAGGTCGTGGAGTGCGTAGATAAATACAAGTGACGACGAGTATACTCGTCAAACTCAGTTAATGTTTCAGTCCTGTCAATGTTTCGTTTTGAATATCCACCTACCCGGGTTTTATTCTTTTTCTTTTTTACGTTCAACGATATTTTCTTTAAGGTATCTTCTTCTGATCGTAAACTTTTTTGCTAGAATTCTCCGCAGGATTTACATACTCGATCGGATTTAGATCAGGATTGAACGATGACCATGATAATAATCCTATTTCAAAATCTTGAAACCACATTTTTGTAGCAGCTGTCTTCTTGAATAGGGGCATGGTCTTGTTGAAAAATTACCTTTTTGTCGTCTATTTCAGTTACAGAAGGGCAATAATTCGCCATGTAAGATTTTCTGATTCCCTATAGTGTACAATTTACCTTTACAAAAGCGAGTTCACGTAACGTATCCAGGCACGAGCAATGTTTTCTTGGAAATATCGAAGAAATAATATAAAATACTCGTTTTGGTTTATGATTATTCACAGCACTAGATACGAATAGATATTTGAGTCCGCAAGCTTCCAACCTACGCTCCCAAGATTGATAAAGACCATGACCTTGCACTTGATACTGTATGGCCTTATTAGTATAGATATATAGATATATATCCATTATGCAGATATACAGACTATATAATATGGAATTAATATAATAATGGTAATTCCAAAGTTATGAATAGTTTGTTCTACTATAAGTGTTTGAAACAGCAAAGAATTGCAATTCTTTGGTATCTTCGTGCCTTCAAAATTCCCATAAATGCATAAAAATCAGTAGTCTACTTATTGCGCAACCGCAAATTCAACTTAATTGCCAGATCAAGAAAAACTCTTTGGATCAAGTGGAGATCTTTGGCAGTTCCGGCGTGGCTGTAGCTTGGGGCTTGCACTACTACCTGAAGACTTATTGCAACGTTCACATTTCATGGGAGGGGAATCAAATCCAACTTCCTCAGAGTTTACCAGATGTTCGAGTAAAAGTCACGTCCAATGATAGGTACAAAGTTTCAAGCAAAGAAGATGAAACCACTCGTAAACCGCAAGGGAAGAATATGATAAGTCATATTTTGTATGAAGCAGCAATTGCTGAATTCACTGCAACGTCAATGAAACCTATATTATCAAACTATGTTGCAATTTGGTTTCCGGATAAAATATATAGTGAACATTTTAAGAACATCGACAAAAATACATTTGTCAAATCCATTTGCTCCTGTGTAATCTTTATCTGTCTTTCTCTTCGACACTATTTAATTCTTGAATTAGGCTTGATAGAATTATTTACATATTATTAGATTTAGAATTATCTAGATTAGATCTAGTATTATACGTATTGCACATTTTAAGAAAATCTGAATGTCACAAAGCTAATCGTTAGACTATTAAAATTAAAATTATTCAGTTTGGGTCCTAACAGATTGCTCTTGTTTCAACCATGTCACGCTAAATGTAACATGAAAAATCGACAAAAATTGATTTATCTAGTCCTTCTCGTGTAATCAACAATTGTTTCTTTCCTATGCTACTTAATCCATGAATTGCACAGGTTTAGGTACTATCAGAACGTATGCACTCTGGGTTACTCTTTCGCATGGTGGCAATGGGATCACTGGGAAAGAAACATCGACTGGATGGCCCTTAATGGAATCAATTTGGCTCTTGCTTTTAACGGGCAAGAGGCAATCTGGCAGAGAGTATACCTCCAATTGAATTTCACTTCAGACGAGATTAATGAGCACTTTGCCGGGCCAGCATTTTTGCCTTGGTAACCCTTACAATGCTTTTCGTTACAATAATCGTGACATTCATAACATAATTCCAAGTATACTTCTGAAGTATATAATGAATTCTGCAGGTGTTCATTTATAGGTAGACAGCGGGTATTTATGCAAATTTATATCTTTGTGAACATACCTAAAGATATGAAAAGTGAATGACAGCTTATTTCATTCATAAATTTTATTAGTTCAGCTTTAATGGAAGTTGTAGCTATTATTATAATGAATAATTTTGCATATTTTATATTTTTATAGTTTCTGAATTTTGACATTTTCTATAAACCCATCAACATCTGCAGTATATTGATGAAACATTTCTTTATCTGTTTGTTTATCTCACTTAGAAAATCTGCTCTAGTTATGAAACTGTTTGTATTTAACTGTTGATTTCCCCGGAACAGAAAACATTGTAGAATTATCTATTTGACGAATCATTGAAGAGACACTTTCTCCGTTTACCTTGACTTAGTGCAATCAATAGGTCCAAAGTTTCATTTGTAATTTTCAATATCTTATGGTTACTATACAATTTCTTCAATCATGGAAATTATTAAGTTCTCAATTATTTGTTGGTTATCTAAAACTTGGTTCTCCATTCAAGATTAATTGTGCTAAATTTGTCAACCACCAAGTTTGAAACTTGATTCTGTAAGAAAAAAAGGAAAAAAATGGGCGGAGATCAGCTGTGTTAAATTTATTAAAATTTAAAATTAGTAGAAAAATGGGGAAGACTTAACATCTTAATGTTTTAGAATTATCTCCTAATTCTTCTTGTTGAAACTTAATTTTTGTATCAAAAAATTGATTTAAAAATTGTAGTGAAAATTCTATAAGTCAAAAGAGAATTAAATGTGAGAAACTGATCCACCGCAATTTTTTAAACGACTGGTTCGTTGTTCTTCCATGCAATTTTCATTCTAATCCTCTAATTAGGTCTAGAATGGGTAACATTCGAGGTTTTGGTGGTCCTCTAACCTCAAGCTGGCACGAAAGATCGCTTCGACTGCAGCACAGAATTCTTCAAAGGATGAGGGAATTAGGAATAATCCCTGTTCTTCCTGCTTTCAATGGGCACGTTCCTAGAGCTTTCCCCAGACTATTTCCAGGAGCCAACGTGACAAAAAGTGTGACATGGAATTCATTTTCGGACAAATATTGTTGGTAAGAAAAAAAATTTCTTATTAATATCGTATTATTGAATTTTACAATTATTGGTAGCATTTACTTGATCTTTAATTTTTCAGATCGCAATAAAAAATTGCGATAAACTGTCATTTTTTCTTTCTTCCAAGCAAACGAAATTTTGATAATAAAATAGTTAAGAAACAATGAATATTTGCTTTGTGATATTTTGGATCTAGATGTACATAATATTAATTAATCAATGATAAGATGTATTGATACATTATTCAATTTGTATCACCGATTAAATCTTGCTTACTTGCAGCTTTATCGTTCAGAGATAACGGATTGTTATTATTTAGAGAAAATGATAAGCTAAGCCTCCACTGTTGTTGCACTTTAAACATTGTCAAGAATATCATTTCTTACTTTTATGCTATACCTTACTATTTCTGAATGAAGATATAAATCTATTTTCAGCCCTTATCTTTTGGAACCTACAGATCCCCTGTTTCATAAAATTGGAGATCAATTTTTGAGAACGGTAGGTGAAATCTAAAATTCTTCCAAAGGATATTTCCACCTCTGTGTTCGTGGTTTCCAGTATATCAAGGAATTTGGAACCGATCACATATATAATTGCGATACTTTCAATGAAAACGAACCCCCCACCAGCGAACTGAAATTTTTGAGGAACGTAGGACATTCGATTTTTCAAACGATGCTCAGTGTTGATCCACAAGCGATATGGTATTACGATATATTATATTAATATTATATACTAACGTATATTAAGATATATTAATAATCTGTTAATAAGTTTATTAGTGTAATCATTTATTAATCTAATAATAATAATTGGTAATTTACAGCTTCGATGGAAAATTTGAAATAGCTTCCTCCATTTTACTGATATCTTATTTCTCCTAACTATTAATTGGAAATTAATTTTGCAGATGTTAAGCTGCCAAGAGTCTGAGTTGAAATTTTGTAAATTGTTTTAAATCTTTGGAAGATATAATAATTCAAAACTTTTAGTCAGTAGCATGTGTAGATATATATTACATTAATAATATTTTTATGGGATAATTTGCAAAAAATGCAAAGTAGTATTATAACGAAATTGGAAACTATTTTCCGATACACAAAAGTGAAATTATTTTTCAAGGTTAATGCAAGGATGGCTCTTTGTTCACGATGCTGTCTTCTGGACAGAACCGAGAATAAAGACTTTCTTAACCTCAGTCCCATTGGTGAATATGCTTAAAACATACATTTGAATGAACCTTCTAAAAGCTCACACAATACTTATCTTCTTTCTGATCCTCGTTTTTTAATTTAGGGAAGACTGATAGTATTGGACCTTCAATCAGAACAATTCCCACTATACAGTAAATTAAAGTCCTATTATGGCCAGCCATTTATTTGGTGCATGTTGCACAATTTTGGTGGGACTCTTGGAATGTTTGGTTCTGCTCAAATTATTAATCGGGTAAGTTTTCTACAAAAATGTACTCTCTACAATCTTCTACTCTCAAATTTCATCACTGGCGCACGTACGCCATGTTCTGAACGTTCGTTCACAAAATGGCGCTCTCTTTTACCACCTTACATAACCTCAACACGCGTAAAAAGAAGATTCGAATTGTATAGCGGTACAACACTAAAAGATACTTAACATTTGAACAAAGTGGAACATTTTTCATTAAAAAAATTCAATCGCGATTGACTAACAATGAGATAATTTTGTTTCGTGATTACCGATTGTTTTTCAGCGAGTTTTCGAAGGAAGAAACATGGAAGGAAGTACAATGATCGGGACAGGTCTGACACCAGAAGGCATAAATCAAAATTATGTTATTTACGAGTTGATGAACGAGATGGCTTATCGTCAAGAACCTGTCAACTTGGATAATTGGTAGACAAATATCTATTAATATTTCCATTAGAAAAATACTTACGTACAAAATTACATATTCATAAATTGTAACGTTCACTGTTTCAGGTTCGAAGATTATGCTAGTCGAAGATATGGAGCATGGAATGAGTACGCGGTTGCAGCATGGAAGAATTTGGGTAGTACTGTATACAATTTCCGAGGCATTTCGAAAATTAGAGGGAAATACGTGATTACCAGGCGACCAAGTTTGAATCTCGCTCGACTGGTGAGCTTAATTACTATTCTCTTTGAAGTTCTACCAGATTTTTCCCTATACTGTTCCAAAGCTGCAGCTATCGTAATTTAAAAGAGAACAAAGTTCTGCTAACATAAAAGCAATCATTATTTCACGTATACAATTTTGATAAAAGTTTATCTAATAACCAGAACCGGTTAGAAAATTAATATAATGTTCAATCAACCCATTAAGAGTCAACGTTGTGTTAACTCTGATAAAAATGATCTAGTCTTTTAAATTATTTATTAAATGTGTATAATATGGGACATTGCACAGACTTGGTATGATCCGGAGAAGTTCTATTCTACTTGGTACATATTCCTTCAAGCGAGGCACGGAAGACAAAACAGCACCCTCTACCGACATGATGTGGTTGATATAACTAGACAAGCTCTTCAACTAAAAGCGGATAAAATTCACTCTGCTTTAGTCGAATCGTTTAATCAAAAGAATGTGACAACATTCAAGTAAGTTCTGGATTTGAGATTACTGAGTAGATTAAACGTTCTATTATCTGCGGTAGATCATAGGTTGAAAGTTCTATTACCTACAACAGATAGTACATGACATCTACCTACAATAGATATTAGATAAATTCTAGCAATTTCATAATTCATCAAATTTCAAAGAGACATATTATTATATAATCTTCGTATCATTTCAATATTATTAATTATTAGATTGAGGATTTTTATGCGTTTATGCGTTATTTAAAGATGTAAAAATAGAATTTGCATAATATGCAGAAATACACATGGAAACTATCTAAGGTAAAACAGTTTTGGGATCTATAAAATATTTATAAAAAATGTTAAAGAATAAATTTACTTAAAAAGGTATAAATTTGCATAAATATCCCTAGGCTGAAAATGTGTTTGATTCATTCTAAAATTATAACTGATCATACATATAGATTGCAAGCTGATCGTCTATTGGAACTGTTCGATGACCTCGAAGCCATCTTAGCATCCAGTGAAGACTTTTTATTGGGAACATGGCTAGAAATGGCAAAAAATCTGGCTACTGACGATGCGGAGTCGAAATTGTATGAGTACAACGCGAGGAATCAGATTACTCTGTGGGGACCACGAGGAGAGATTAGAGATTACGCGAACAAACAGTGGTCAGGAATTGTCTCGGATTATTTTAAACCACGCTGGGCTATTTTCCTGGATGGGCTTACTACTAGTCTAACAAAAGGAACGAGCTTGAATATCACGAGGATCAACGAAAGGATTTTCAAAGAAGTTGAAAAACCGTTTACGCTTTCCAGAAAAATTTATCCAACAAATGCGACAGGTATAAGATAATTTGCAATCCTGAATTTTGTATAATTTTCTTCTTATTGAAATTGTTCAGTTAGAGCTTCATAACATTAAATCTTAAAATCTGAGTTTCTTAATATAGAAAATTTAAGGGTCAAGCTTATACTGTGCTTTTGAATGTAGAAATTTTGAAATATTGAAATCGCTAATTTTTGATACCGGAAGTTTGAAATCAGAATTTTTGGCCATCTCGAATTTACAGTACTTTAATTTTGAACATAGAAACGTTTTGTTCACAGGAGATTCCATCGACATAGCAATGCGAATTTTATCCAAATGGTATCAACCGTCCATATTTGATTTATTCAGATCCATGAAATATTTAAATATTATGAAAGACAAAGGAAGAAAGTAATATTTCAATTATTATCGTTCAAAGTGAATAAGCTTGTTACGGGTCACATTCATCGTAAAAGTTGTTAAAGGTTATTAGTAAAAATTAATATTGTTGTAAATGATAAAACGCTGCGAATAAAATGAAAAGGTTCATAAAGAAAACATAAAAACTTAATACCATATGCCACTAATAGTTAAAAGAAATGTATGTATATATGTATGCAGGATGTTTAAAAAATTGTACATAAAATATTCATTATGAATATCAATGAATCGTTCATTTCATATTCATTAGAACATTGGTTAAAATATCGGAGCATGAACTTTATAAAGATCGTTATTATTGACAAAAGGACACTCTACAACAGTCGAATAAAATTACAGAATTGGAAACAACAACGACAGATTCGAGCCGAGAGCAAAAAGGGGGAGAATCGTAAATTCGCCTAAGAATTATATAAAAAGGAGTTACATACGATTCACAAATACCTGTCCACTTTACCAAGTACATCGGCTAGACCCGTGAATTATCGATAAAAGTACTACATAGATACATACTTCGCTCCTTGCTCGTCTTCACTGGTCAATATTATGGCAGTAGACGACTAAACGTGATCACTTCCGACCGACCGACTGTTTTTTCTTTCGTCTATTAAAAATAACGAACCAAAATCGTCTGTGAGATTGATTGTCGAGAAAATCAATACACTAGTCGAAAACTTTAGCCAACTCTCGCTTCACTTGAATCGCCATGTTGGATTTGGTCACAGCGTCAGTTAACGACCTCTCGCGGCTTCAACGATCGATTTTTCTATCGTTTCGCGTTAGATATCGATCACGAACACGATCGCCGATAATCGATCCCTCAATTGGCCAATTTATGACGATCGTTTGAAATATTCTCGTTCTCAAATGGAAAATTTACTATTTACTCTATTTATAATAGACTTTCAAAGATTTCGAGATTTATCTGTTTTAGATTATAAGCTATTTAGCTGTCTTTAAATGAATTATTGGATATTTTCATTGCTTTTGTTTGGGAATCTAACTCGTCGAGTGAAATTGACTGTCAATTGAGGGCCAATCCTACTTTACACGTAATTTGGTTTATTTTATTACAAGTAGATTAAGAAACATAGTGCGCATCTAATACGAAGTACAAAATATCTTGTGCATTTCGTAAGAATATTCGTAACGTGTGAGATACATCCATTATCATACACGAAAGTGTACCGCCGTGGATAAAAATGTCATCGAAACCTGAGCCATTGAATAACGTTTAGGAGATTTTTATCGACGACGGGACGGTCCGAGAAATATTTCTGGGGATACGTAATATTTTTGTTCGAGATCAGTGGAAAATTTTTAAATATTCTTAATAGTAATCTAAATCGAAATTCTCTAAGCTCGAGGAGATAATGATGAAAATTCGTATCTTTTTTTTTTGTGTGTTTTTTTGTTTCGTTTTTAGATTATTACATCATGCTTCGAGGTAAAATTTCAAAAATTTTTTAGGGTAGAATCAAGATGGAAGAAAGTGTAAGCTTTGATACATAGAAAGCAAATTGTGTTTAGAGTAAGATTGGATGAAATTTTTCAGCTCAAAATATTACATACCATCAGAAATATCGTAAATATAAGATTCTAGTCTTTTTATGATACACATACCCGTAACAATTAGACGCAGAAGGCCTACCGATGCACCACATGTCTTCCTTTGAGATCTTCTTAGTGCGAATGCAGCGCGATCTGAAGTTTAACTCTTTAAATACAAACAATTCGTCGTTCATGATGTCTCACAGTTATGAAACACCCTCTATATCAACCAATATCATCGAAACAGGTATTTTACAATTTTAAGTGGCTTTACTTTCTTCATCACATTCTTCTATCTATTTATAAAAATATATACTGTACTACAGATTATTTCAAAATTTTACGAATAAATGAAATATTAGCCATCGGTAGACGATCTATCGACGTCGTTTTGCTCTTACAGCTACTGTTACTTGCTAATAAATAGACTGCGAATATTTATACAAATTCATATTTTTATAAATATCATTGAAAAAATGGGAGCTAAGAGTTCCAGCAGAATTGTTTTTTTTTTCTTTTATTAAACATCGGGTATTATTATTAACGGCTATTTAAATATTTTATATATTATATGTATTTTTGTATATTTTACGTGCATTCTTTTTTGCGTATTTTTGTATGTTCACATTGCCCATAAATGCATAAAAATCCGCAGCCTACTGATAAACGTTGATAACACCAGGAAACGGATGTCTAGTCGCCAACATGGGCATGTTTGTGAATCCTGTCGTTTCAGGAGAATTCGTGAGATCAGGACATGATATGATCATCGAATGTATCCGGTCGTGAGGTTCGACGGTTATCGATTAAATTCAAATACACATTTGTGGTCCCCCGGATATCAGTAAGGTCCAACGAAATCACGAATCTGACTTTGGTTACGTTCGCTTGGTCGCGTGCTTCGCACTATCCGCGAGACTTAAGTTTCTTTTTATATACAGGTCACATCAATTTGTTCGTGGCTTCGTTTTACTTGGGCTAGGAAAGACGATCTTGCGATTCGAGGTTACAACTTACGATCAGCTGATTACATTAGATAAAATGGTATAATTTTAAGGGGTACTTTCAATTTCATTAAATTTAATATTATTATGCTATATGATCATGCTTCAGAGACATTCTGTGTATTAATCCTACCGCGATCATCGAATTCTTCCACGTATTAATAATGATTCCATCTCAATTTTCTCAAAATCAAACATTTCTTAACGATAGAAGAATACAATGTTCGGTCGAAAATGGCCCAAAGAACACAGGAGGGTTAATGTGCTATGATTTTCGTTAAAAGATCGCACGATCGTTCTTCCCGATTCCGCGTTGAATTTTTCGAGGATATATATATAAACAAAGGCAAACCACATATTATAGAACTTAAATAAGAATACGTAAAGGAACTGTCATCCTCGTAACGAATAGAGCTTAAAACGAATATAGAATTACAATTTTTTTGGAAACGTTGATACCTAAACCGTGTGTTACGAAAAAGACTTTTATCGAATCGCTTAAATCACGTAGAAGTACGAAAATGTGCACGATTACATCACAGAAGAATAGAAATAAAAAAGCTCGTCGAGAATCAATGTTCCATTCTCGCGATAACGTGAGTCTAAAACGATGTCGTTGTCTCAACAGGCTATTCTTTCGAGCCCCTTACGTTCTAACGTGGATAGAAAATACGGTTAATTCTATCAGCATTCAGCTGGCAAAGTTCGCCCTCTACCTAACGCTACTTACAATTAGTTAAAGTTCGTAAGTAAAACGCCATCTGGCTTCCAAGTGTCTCATTAACCTCTTCAGACCAAATGCTTTACAATTTAAACGAACTTCCTATTTTTTAAATTGGAAGCTTAATTGGAAGTATAAATGAGAAAAACATTTTCTATTTTAGAAATCTCTTGTATCATTGGGTTAATTTTCTTATTTTAAAAATTAGTTTAATGAAGTATAGTGTGTGAATTGATTTGTTAAAATAAACTAATTAAATCCAATTGTAGTCCTCCAACTTAGTCGATTAAAATCACCGAAAAATACAAAACAACATTTAGAAAATTTTAATTTAAATCGCAATGAAGTATCATCACTGATCGTGGTGATTCAGATTTTTAAAAAATGTAACTTTGTAAATATTTCCAATAATATTTCAAATACATAAATATTCATATAAGAATATTTTCTAGTATCCTAGTTATTTGCTATTTATTAAACCAAACAGAAATAATTTTGTAAATATTTTATAACATTCAAAGAGTACACAGGATATAATTAGTATTTTAAAAATGTTCTACAATACCATATTTATTTAAAGACTAGAAATGAACGTCATCTGAAGAGGTTAGCAGACAATGGAAAATATATTTATCATATATTTAAGTTCCTTCTTACATCTACGTTCGAAAATTTGGTTCAGCCGAGAATAGTCCAACCTAGTTTTTATTCTCGTTAATTTGACCGTCTACGCTGACAGTTTCATAGCGTTTCCTTAAATTAATTTCAGCTTGTCTTTTCTCCAGCTGTTTTCGAACTGTAGCAACGAGTTATTTCTAAATTCGTTACTTTCAGGTTTCACAAATCGTGGAAGTACCGTCTGGCGAGTTTAAGGCGAATTCGCAAATGAACGCCGCCTCTAAACAAGTCGTCTGTCGACTCTAAATCGTACAGCCGAGTAATCGGCTTTGGTACATGATCGAACAAATTATTTTATAATTTTTCATATTCGCGACACGTTGTTTTTGAAACTAACTGTCCTCGCGAAAAGTAGCCGTTTCCAAGCTATTTCAAGACTTTCGCTGTTTTTTAAAATTTATGTAAAATTGTGCCATTAAAATATTTTGGAACAACGACTATCGAAAGAAATTTTTTAAATAATTTTTAGCTGTTCAAAATCCTAAAGAAACGTTCCAAGTCGAAAATATAATATGAATCTTGCACCAGTTAATTTTACTACATCATCGAATGTTAAGTCGGCTCATACCGTGTTCACCAACCGATTGGTTGAACGTGATTTCCTTCGACGTGTTGATCCGATTTGTTTAAAGATATCACCGTTTTTCGACCTCCGTTTCTTGGCTGGATGCTTCCGTCACCGGAGGCAGTGGACTGTCTATGGATATTTGCCTGAAACTTTTTTCAAGAACACAGACGAGAAAATAAGAATAATAAATTATCATACATTTCAATGAAATTGGGACAATGATTTTATAAATAGATGCAGTTTTATTTTAAACTAAACGAATAAATGATAATTAGAGAGATCGAGAACCACTGTTTCAACTATAACCTTTTCAATTATGAGATACATTACGGGCGTAAATTAATACAACCACGAAATTTTCCCCAAAAATTGTGAAATATATCCAGTATCGATCGATAAAACAGAACAGCCATTAAATAAGAAATATATAGATAGGAAATATTGATATAAAATACCATCATTCAAGAACAATCAATTAATTTTGGATCACAATCAATCAGGTTTGGAGAACTTGGAGCTAAGATATCGAAAAGATTGAATCGTGAATAATTTACCTGCCGTTTGTTTGCCAATCGTAAGAATCTGGCGCGGAATTGCTTCTACCTGTTCTCTGAAATCGTTCCGACTTTGCATTTCTTATGGCTTTCCTCCCTGGCGAGGTCTCCTCAGCTCTTCCTGATGAGGATAGTTCTATGCTATCCACCGTTGCATCGGTACCCGCTGTTTTCCCACTTTTCTTCGGCAGGAAGGGATTCTAAACATCAGAAAACAATCCCTGACAATTTGAAAATGACATTATTCAAAAATATATTCTTCAGAACGATCAATTCTATCGATCAATATCCATCAAACGTCCGGGTACTTCTGAGCGCTAGTGCACCAGAAATAGAGTCGTGACAATTTACAGAAACAGTGGGAAAATCAGAGAAAAACG
Organism: Bombus pascuorum; assembly: GCF_905332965.1. NCBI lineage: Eukaryota > Metazoa > Arthropoda > Insecta > Hymenoptera > Apidae > Bombus > Bombus pascuorum. The sequence goes on along the minus strand of NC_083501.1, from coordinate 4,658,366 downwards.
TCATACGCGAATAGATAATCTTTTCATGCTTCGATCCCTTCGCAACTCCACTGAACAACAACGTTTACGAAACGTGAGCAGAAATAAAAAGGATCTCTCGAGGAGCAGATAATCCTTCGAACGTTTAATTCTGAATACCATTGCTCGAACATTGTTCTCGATTCTAAGGGTAGGATTTCAAAGGATCTCTTGTGAAATTTTCGCGAATTTCCGACCTATTTTCGCGAGATCGCTTGAACCTTTGGTGAAAGCTGATAAGAGAAGAGGAGAAAAAACAAAAACGAAAGATAAGAAGAGGGAGAAAAATAAAGCGAGAAAAACGCTTTACGCTTTTATGACATCGACACTCCACCGGCGTTATTGCCGTGTTTACGGAGCCGTCAACCTTCCTTGAACTCGGCTGATATCGACTGACTGTGCTCGTCAAATAATAAGGCCAGAGACGTGGCGCCGTGGCGAGAGCAGGAGGTAGCTTTTCCACGCTACGGGAGCGGCCAGTATCGCGTCATAAACAGAGAAACAGAGAGGCTTGACCTCCCGTTGCTCGTCGCCCCAAGCGCGAGATCAAATGTCGGTCGCAATTGAAATTCAATGACCGATTCTTTTATCGTAACGGAGACCGAACGATTTTATGATACTCGATGCACAGTCTATTTGTCAGAAAGAACTCATGTTCTGGTACAACAAGATCCGATTCAATTGCCTAATCGCCAATTTGCACTGATTCTATGGCTGGTAACGAAGTTTCAGGCACTCAAAGTCGCCAAGCCATCACTAGAGATTAGATTCCCATATCTCTTGTGTAACTGTTTATTGCTGAGCTTTTGTGATGATTAGGACTGAATTGATCCAAATGACTTCATTGTACTCAAACTGAGGTCCCTATAGAAAAAGAAACTAGTTTCTAGATTTAACAGATCGAAGTCACTGAACTACTACTCTCTTCACCACACTTCATATTTCATAGATTTCTACTAACAGTCTTCTATCATGATCGCGATTGACTGTTCCAAATGGCTTAATGTGCTCAACGAAAAGTCTCTATGGGAGAAACATTTCATTTTCATGCCTATCTGAATCTGGGAGTTGACTAATCGACGACGATTTCCAGTCTATCTATAGCTCGCGACAAAGTTTCAATCGTTTAAGATCGTCGAGCATTTGCTATCCCCACCACATAGAATTCTATATGCCCTTTCATAACTTTCCACTGACGACCATAAAATAGGGAGTTCGGAGGCAATAAAAAGATTTGGTACTTGCAATAAGCTGACTATTGCAGAATTCGGAAGTTCCTGTAAGTTGGGATTCGAGTTTTCATAATTATTTAATAAAAACATTAAAAATCGATTTTTATTATTTTCTAGCGGAGAATTTTACATATCTTCGAAATCTTTCATTCGTTAAAGTTAATCGCAAATGGAAAAATAAGGTCTCACAGTATTCGAACGATATCTACCACTTTTTTTCGTATTTTCTTTTTATCGCTTCATTTGCAGCCACGAAGGATCTATGTATTTAGTCGACGCGGGATATTCGAAGAATCACGAAGAGTCAAGTGAATTTTTACAGTTGGCTACACTTTAACGGCGAGGTCTACGTTATTCCGACTTTTATCGCATCGACGTACAGTTGGCCATGGTGAAGGGCGAACAATCTCACGCGAACGTAAAGGATCCATTTCCCTTTAATACAATTATACGGGACAAGCTGGCAATAACTAGCGCTTCGTCCTAATATCACCCAAACTACGGTGAAGAGATAACCAAGGAGGGGTAAGAAAACTGCCACGGTATATAGAACGGCACCTTAACGACCTCGAGCATTAAAGTGAAAGGAAAGAATGGCGAAAAAAGTTTTACAAGTTGAATAGAAAAGTTCGTCAATTGGGATCATCAATAATAATTCACCTTCTAACCTTATCCTCTTAGAGAAATTAGCTGATAGTCGAGCATTTGTCAGGACCAATTTATGTGCGCGTCTCTCTACTGATATGAGAGTTTAAAACTAAGTAAGAAACAGTTTCAAAGTAAGAAACAGCTAAAAGATTCGTCATAACTCTTTTATTGGAAAAAAAGAAAGAAAAATAGTTTCAATAACATCATAAAATATATTATATTAATGAATTCTATGATATTATATAGACGACATCTATGTTAGAATGCTATAGTTTAACCTGTAAGTACCTTATAATAGTGAATATAATTGAATATCAATTCTTTGTACTTTTAAAAGAGAGAAATGTTTATAGATCATTTAATACGAAGTTTAAATAAATGAACAAATGCACAGAAAGTTGTTAAACTTACATGAAAAGGTATATGTGACTTATAGACGATCTCTACTTTACCGATAGTCATGAGTTAGATGATATTTAGACAGAACACTCGTTGAAACAAAGGGTATTATAGTGCGTCAGATAAATGCAATTTGTTGCATGATTTTGTGTTCGAGTAAAGCGGAGCATATATAAACTATAATTGGATTGTCAAAGGCTAAATCAGTAGCATAATACTTCAAACTAGTTGTGGGATTTATTAATTAAAGACTGATACTGTTTGGCAGGTCTGCGCCACAGCAGTTTTCACTTTACGAGCTAGAACTAATCTACAATTTATCAAATATCGATAATTGCTATTCACAAATTGCGAGCCAAATTATTTTAATAGTGTATTAATGGCGCCAAATATAAAATACTAACCCCCTCTTACTATTTTTGTAAACGTTAATCATCGAATTAAATTATTTTCTTTTTCTCAAGCATACTAAGCAAAGTCAGCTATACCACGAATCATTCATACATAATTGTGAAATTTATTTTTATTTACATATAAAAAATAACGTTAACAAATTACAAATAGCGGTAAATTTAAACGATAGAATTCCACTTACCTGGAAACTGTGCTGTTTCAACATAGTTTTGATAAGAATCAACGTGTCGAGTTTGGGTATCCTTGTGACCACTCGTTCTACTTCTTCGTCTGTAACGGTAACCGGAAGTCGACAGTTGTCAGCCTCGCTTGGCAGTGGTTCAGCGCCACAATTGGTCAGCCAGGCATGTTCCTTGATATCTGATAACTTGATTCTCTCAGCTGGGTTTTTCGCCAGCATTTTCGCGATCAATTCACGAAGATTTTCCGAAACGACGGGTTTTTCCGGAAATTTTAACGGCTCGCTGCGTACCGCCGCTTGGACACCAATTATACTCCCAGCACCATCCCAAGGGATTTTTCCGGTCACTAAACAGTAGAGTGTCACGCCCATTGACCATACGTCACATAACTGAAACACATGAAATATTCGTTTTTAATGCAAAATTATCTTAAACGCTTCCAATTTTTAATTCCACTTTTATTTTACTTTCCATTTAGTTTTCAGCTTTTAGAGAGGAAGATTAATGTTGGTATCCCCACTAATTTATTATCTGGAAGCTTTCCATGTTAGAGACTCATAAAATATTTTCACTGGCTCTTTTTACGACAGACTTGGTAAAGTTTCAACAAAATGTGGATTATAAATTGTTCCGGGACAGCGTGTCATAAAATATATATTTCATGCTTAAATATTCCTAACTTTCGAAAGAATTGCCTATCATACGGTTGATTAAGTTTTGTCTTCAAATATTACAATTCTTCCTGATTGCTCGAAGAAAACATAAAATGTGAATTCAATTTTTATCAAACCATTGAAATTCTCTTTTATCTTTAGGACGAAAGAAAAATTCGAAGATCGTCAGTTAAGAAACTGAGTAGTAATTACAGCTCTTGAACAGCTAATGAATTGGGTAACGCGTCACTCTCGTGGACATTGAATTTTCCACAACTCCACTGGCTAAATCGATCGACTTGTCGATAAGGTCACGCGATACGTCCCCGTTGTAATCATGGAAATACACATGAAAGGGATGAAATTACTCTAGTCTACGTCAAATTACACGTTCGGTCGTCTGTATGACAGAGGGCGTAATAATGTGTTGTGATCGTTAATCCTATCTTACTGTTTAAGTTGAATCAGATATATATCGTTCTCTTGTATCACTACCGTTCTGATTTTAGCCAAAGATTAACAACTCGTAGCTAGTTTAAGTACGCCTACACTGTTTCAAATTAGGTTAATTATTGGTTATTAAAGAGATTCGAAGATCTTAATTTCATTTAAGTTCGTGGACCTGATCTGGACGAGTCAATGGTATTAAAGACGTTAGAATTAAAGTTAATACTTTTGTAGGCGGTGATTTATCCGTTTCTTGAAAATTCAATACGTTTTCAAGAGAAATATTACGTTGTATTTAATAATAATATTGATAATATTTTATTACGTTTCGTTATATTTAATACGATTTTAATACAATAGCTTATCATATTATAATTTTTATGTTACACGGGAGAACGTTACAAAAACCTACCAATGTTTCAATTTATAGTAACTCGAAGTTTGATCGTCGAATGTAGGTGGAGTGAAAAATTAATCGAGTTAAAAATACTATATCAACCGAACTGGACTCGACTTATCAACTAGACTCAAAGTTAATCCAGGCACGATTCAGCATAAAAGAAAGTTAAATTAAACTCCATGTCACAGTTGTTACGTCGAACGTGTCACGGTCAATCTAAGTAAAATGGCGTGGCCCTATGTGACCCAACTTTCTTATCAAAAAGTTTCAGGGTACGTGTAACGTGGCCACACATATACAAACGGCGAGTCAACTATATATTTACTACGTGTGTGTACATCGTAGCTTGTGCAATAAAGAATGCCATCTTTTTTATTTTATGCACGGTTACTATTTTTTCCTCTTTTTTTTTTTTTTTTTTTTTTTTGAACGACCAATATTTTTTATACATTTTTCAAAATCCTTTACTGACCACAGCGTTTTCTTTTAACATGTTGGAAATCATTTCATTTTCCTTCAAAAGAATTTGTCCCGTTTACGTAAACCTTCCCGAGTTCACGTTTAAAGGACCGTACTTTGGAGGGTAGTTTCACCCCTTAAATTTGAGTTACCACAGCTATAAAAAAAAAAAAAAGAAAAAAATACGAATCTACTATCTATGGTTGTTTGGTTAAGTTCACATGGATTCATCCAAATCGGAGCCAGTACGTAGCACGAGTGACATCGATCTTTTATACTGTTCGTAAAATATGCAAGTGAACTTGAAGCACAAAGAAACGTTTCCGGTTGGACAATTAGGCCAAAGCTTGATCATGCTTTTCAGCCTATGCATTTAACGTGGTATCGAGCTATAAACCTATGAATATTTTAACATTTCTTTTTTCGCATTTTCTGACAGTGTATATAATAATTTTAGAAATATACACATACACAGAATCCTATGTTTGAACATGTTAAATTAAAGAAATGATGTCTGTATGAATTAAAAATTTAAGATCGTGCTCCTTTTAAACTACATTTTACAAATTGGTTTTTCGCAATATCTGAAAATTTAGTTGTTCTTTACGATCGATAAATTTTGTTGACGAGTTCCAAATGATGATGACCCAGCAGAAGACTTATGACACGTCTATGGAAGATTCTATTCTTTCTTATTTAAGCAGTTAAGCGAATTCACTTGAGATTCGCGTGTTCGCTGTTGCAGTTGTATTATGTAAATTACGTTACATAATCAGATTCCGAGAGTCACTTTCCTCGTATGCGAGGAAAAAATATTCCTAGTTTTTTTTTTACAAATTACACATTTGCATAAGCACGTGCACCGTATCATTTGTAAAACAAATTTCGTCTCTTCTTTTCAGACATAGTTTGCGTACACTCGTGCATTTATGTCAAACGTTCTTAATTAAAGTTGATTTGTCTTCATTAACCGTTAATTCCTCGATCATACAGGTTTTTTGCTAATACGGTAATAGGTAATATGGCATAATCGATATCGCTGTTAGCGTCATAATCTAATTATGTCAATGTAATTAAAAAAAAGAATAATTTTAGATCAGTTACACAAAGATGTAGGTTTCTTTTAAAACTGGACAGTAGATGTATGGAATTTTACAAAAAGACAAACATTATAAACATATTGTTGAGATGTAATCAACAGGACGATAAAAATGCTTAACTTGAAAAGTAAATGTTTGCTTCATCAATCAATTTGATGCTCCACGACAGAGATCGTTAAGTTTTATTTGAGGAAGAGATAAAGTGTAACCATTTGAAACAATGAATCATTTTAACTGCACAACTTGTTGTATGTTTATCTTAAAAAGTCGTATCAACTATGAGCAAATGGAAAGAAAACAATTTTGAGAGCAAGCGTTGTCGTATTGCGAAATAATGTTTGTTATTCAAATGCGTGCGAAATACGACATTTAAAATGCAAATTATTTGTTATTTTACTTAAAATAGGTAATTCTCTACATAACAGTAGCTTTATTTCAAATAAGATTTGCACGGACAATTCATTTCAAAACTCATTTGTCTCATTTCAAATAGAGTATCGCACTTCGCACTTAATTTTTAAAATTTAATTAACACAACCAATTTTAACAGCTACTTAATAAAAATCGTGCTAGAAGGCTTCTCGAACGACCCAATAAAATTACACCAAATCCTACTACGAACAACCGAAAATGTGACTTATATCCTTTTTCCTATGTTCACTTGCTAAGGAAGATCGGCCATGGATGTCCTCCATTTACGATCACAATTGGCATCGCGAAATTCAAGTGGAACAATGGCACCCAAGGATACCGACACGACTGAACTGAGAGAAAGAAAGAGAGAGAGACAGAGCCGGCGTCATAATTCTCCGCCGCCTATAAATACGGGGCGAAATTGAAAATCGATCAGACGATAGCCTCGTACGCCGATGGTACTTACCGTTCCAGAATAATGGGCGCCAGGCGTGGTTGTTTCGGGTGCCGCGAACGCTGGAGTCCCGGCTGGTCCGGACAATAATTCTCCGGATGCTCTCAGTTCCGCGCTGACACCTAAATCCGCGATCTTGATGCGACCGTCGCTATCTACCAACAGGTTGCTCGGCTTTATGTCACGATGGACTATCCTCTGGTAGTGCACTAAACAGCAACAGCAACAGCAACAGTGACAACGCAAGGTCAATGAACTTTAAAAACACCCACGCGATATATTAAATATAATTATTAAGATAATTATAACTATTATAATTATTAACCCACTGTCCACGAAGCGTCGCCTCACAGAAGTCTATTTGAAGTTTATTAGTGTTGAGGTTATTGGATGTATTTGGATACGAAGGAACGCGTGGATAAATTGTAAGGTAGGAAATATATATATATATATATATATATATTGTATTCCAAACTTTGCACCTTCACTTTAATATTCAATATATATATAAAGTGAAGGTGCAAAGTATAATATTAATATTCAATATAATAATAATATATCAATATAATAATAATATTCAATATATATATATATAAAGTGAAGGTGCAAAGTTTGGAATACAATGTGAGCTGATCCAGATCCGCAACGCTAGCAGTGTTACCCTATGACTGAAAAAACCCTGAAGACAACGTTGCATGTGTACCGAATACGGTTTGCCTTCGACGCAGTCTTTTATGCGCTGTCGATGGCTTCAGTGCTTGAGAAAACTAAAGATCAGATAGACCATAAGACCATAAAGACCATAGAGTTTTCTTAGAAGTGGCTACCACTTCAACAATTAGACACGGCGATAGGTTTACACCACAATTGTATTCCAATTGCTGATGTACAAAGCGTGAAGTAAAATACATTTTGTATCGCTGTGAAAGTATCAAACGATGACGAGGAAGCATTGATTCATCACCACGTTTCATTGTATCGCTGTAGCCTGCGTCTCGCCACTGACGTCGTGTTATGACGCGAGGTTACAACGTACTGACGTAATGTTTACGTCATGATGAAGACGGTTTCGCTGTGGTTTCGTGGACAGGTGTGCGTTAGAATGACTGCTGAACGGAAGCGTATCTACTCTCAGCATCGTTGCATGTAATACGCGTGTACGAAGCTTAACCTCGTGGACTGTGGGCCTGAGCCTCGTTTCTATCGAACCGACATCGAGCAACTTTCTGTTGTTGCTTCTATTTCTTGAGAGGATAGCCGCTTGCTCGTTGCTTCAGTGTGGACAAAATGTCTCTATAGGTTGCTGTTCGTTGGAAATTTCTTGCAATTTGACACGGGCAGTAACAAGAGGCGACGAAAGGTTGCTCGATGTTGCTTCGGTGGAGACGAGGCTTTAGATTGCAGATTTTTATGCATCCATGAATAATTTGAATGTGTAAAAATATTCAGAGAATGTATTCTGTAAAAGAGCAGACAAAACATGCAACGCAAATTTCCGACTGTAATATGTACACGCGAAAGATACCTTCGCTTAGGTTTCGCTTCTTTAGTATTCCTAACAATATAAATTTGCATAAGAATTCGTGATCTAGTAATTATACTGGGTGTCACAAGATATTAGGTGGTGGATTTGAAACATTGAAACAATGAAAATAATTCTTATACGAAACTATCTTTCGAGGCTTATTTTTCAAGTTACAAATAATTGTGTTTTACGCTAGAAATTCGCGTGCTAAGGTTAAAGTATTTGATAAAGAACGTGACATATTTAAATAAATAAGAAAATAAAACACTTGAAGCATTTTTACCAAATTTACTTAAATTTAAATTGTTTCTTAGATTCTCTGTGGTTAGCCAACGTATTTAATTAAGTCTTCATAAATGACTTACGATACTCGACGCCCATTACAACGTCACGAAAATTCTTCCTGGCAGTTTCCTCGTCGAGTGGTTTATCGGTCGGTACCTGAAGTACCTCGCCCCTCTGGACCAATTCGAAAACAAGGTAAAGGTTGTCCTCGTCCGGATCGTCGAGAACCTCCACCAGTTTCACGACATTTAGGTGATCCAATTTCTTCAACAACGCGATCTCCCTGTAGACCTTCGCCAAAGGGTTAGCCGCACCCTTCTTCCCCGGAGCCATTCTACCGAAGATTCCCGCCTTCTTCATCAGTTTCTTCTTGCTGAGAATCTTCATCGCGTAGTGAGTCTCGTCCTCCTCGTTGTAAACTAGTTTTACGATCCCGTAGGAACCCTATAACATGAGAAATAAAATAAAAAAAAAGGAGGAAGGATATGAGATCGTCGACACTAAAAAATACCTGGAAAGGGAAGAATTTAAATTTAGTTGAATTTCCTTTTATTTGACACGGTTTTACTGTTGCAGAGGATTGTACGCAGTTTTGTGCTACGAAAAGACACGTTCTTTTTATTTTAGCCAATCGATGGATGATTATTCAAAGTTTCTGGAAATAGAAGGATTAAAATTTTAAAAGAATCTTGAAGAACTGATACAGTTTTTTATTGTTGCAGATACGATTATGGTTCTGTGTTTCGATAATCGTTTGTCTTTTTAGTAAATTGACATGTAAATATTACAAATTCCTGGAACAAGTTTCTCCTGGTTTGATACAGTTTTATTGTTGTGTTTCGAAAAAATTTGTTCCTTTTTCTTGTAGTAGACTGATTGGAAATTATTAAAAACTTGTGGAAATGACAGGATTCAAATTTATAGGAATTTGAATGTTTTCGCGTCTCCGGGAGTTTAAAGAAAATATTTACAGTTAGTAAATTGAAAGATGATTATTGCGAATACTTTAACTAATTATTTTTTAATTTCTTGGGACGAAAGGATTAGAATTTAAACGAATTTTCTCTGATTTAACAATTCTATTCTATTACTGCAAAGTTTTCATTTTAGTTGTATACTTCGTAGATTCGTTTTGTTTTTAAACGAAATCCAAAGACGGTATAAAAATTACCGAATTACAAGATAGCTCCTGAAAATTTTGTAATTTACTCTTTCAAAATTCCTGGAAAAGGAGGGACTTTAATTTAAACGGATGTCATTTCGCTTTCATTTCACACAGCAGTTCATACTTTTTCGCGAGAAATCTAAAGAAATTACGTTTCTTTAACAGGTTGACAGTTAATTATACAAAATTCCTAATTAAAAAAAAAATCTCCCCTATTTGAATGTCGCATTCACGAAATAAAAAAAGAAAAAAAGGAAAACGTAGTTTGCAAGACAATACGAGTTCATTAAAGTTAAATCCTCGTCTTGTCGACGTCCACAGAAACTTTCTTTTCACACCATCTTTCTTTTACCCCTCGTTATTTCTTCTCCCATGGGAATATCAAAAGAAACAAACTTAAAAAGAAAGAAAAAAAAAAGAAAGAAGAAACAAGATACATCTTCCGGCAGAAGTGCTGCTTCTAATGGAAAACACGCGATGTACCTACACGTTCCGTAAACTTTGTACAATATTTTTTCATTTCGTTTATTTCACGGTTGTCGCGCATGATGTTTCCGCGGGATTAGAAAAATAGCGGTTGCAGCCTCAAAAGTAGATGTCGACGAAAAACGAACATTGGACAGAAAAAAAAAGAACGACAAAACACAATTGTTTTGCATGGACCTGCATCAAATTACAAGTAACGTTGTTGTTTAACTTCCATGGTTTCGTGGCTGTTGTCTGGCAAGATTTTTATTCGCCGCTACCTTTTCCAGTTAGTTGTTGCCTCTCCGGTTTGACTTTTATGGCGCAGGAAACCATGGTACGTTCGAAACAGTGGCTTTCAATCTTCGATATTAATTACACTCGCAATTAACGATTTCTGGAAATTCTGCCACACGTGCAGTCCTTCGTAAAGTCACAGGGTAACCAAAAATTGGATTTTAGTGATAATCGTAGCTCGACATCTTCAATGCATCGGAGAAGCTCGAATGCTTTTGATTGCTTTGGAAATTCTTTTTTTTTTTTTTTGAAGGGAGATGATAAGGAATTGAAGATTTTTAAATTTACAGTTTCCAATTTTCAACACTTAGAACGACCAGTTCTTGGAAATTTCAGAGTCATTGTTAACTAAATATTATATTGTAATTTCTTCCTTTCAGAATCCTTTTTACCCCTTTTGGAAATTTTCGATAATAAAGAATCGCAGCTTTATATTTACATGGAGCATCCAGTTTCAAATTTTAATTACGTTCAGAGGGAACAGTTCTTGGAAATGGAGCCACTGTTAAGTAAAAATTAGATTTAACTGACGATCTTCCTCTGACAATTCTTCTCATCGTCTCGAAAATTTCTTTGTCGGATAAAGACGAATTGGCGGTGCGTGTTGAAACACAGAGTTTCGATTTTCAACGTTGATTAATTGAACGAATGATTATCGATTCTTGGAAATTCTATAACTCCTCGTGAAGCCATAGATTAACAAATATTAGATTTCGTTAGCAATCTTCGATCCTAATGGAGAATCCTTTCCATTGCTTAGGAAAATTTCGCGTCTGCTGGACAGGAGTTGATGCTCGAAGGTTTCAATTTCCGATATCAATCGCATCCGTGATTATCGATTTTCAGATATTTTCTCACATATACGAAATAAATAATCGATCGCAAGCTTCTAAATTTCATTAGTGACTTTCGCTTAAAAAATCTTTTTCATTAACCTAAACAATTTATTGTCGAATAAAATATACATGTTGGCAAATTTAATAAATATAATTAAATAGAAACAAAACGGTACAAATAATATGGAGAATAATCTTTGAAAGCGTTCTGTGCAGATTTTCTGTGAACTCGGTTATTTATCCGCATCTCTTGAAAGTGATATCATTGATATATACTACTGGTTTCCGAGAACTCGCAAATTGTATATCGTGTTCCACGAAACGTTCGTAGGAATAAAAAAAATTTCATGAAAATATTCAGATAAATTAATTAAAAAGTTTCACATATTTTATTCTTCTCGGCGATGCTTTGCTGCTTGTGGAATAAAAAAATTTCACTTCTTTTAGTCTCGCTAAATACGCAGTAGTATTTTATATTAATTGTCGGACATGTTATGAATATTTCAGACAATCCAATAATTCGTGAAAATCTGTAAAAGCAACAGGAAAATCATACATATTTTATAAATGTATTTTTCATTGCTTTAACTGATTATTTTTTATCAATATGCTTCATCATTCGACATGCCAAAATTGTTATTATTATTCTCTTAAAAAACAAGACGATCAATCGATCTTTTCGAACAATGTTTAACTTAAAGCTGCAATTTTCTTTCATCATTGTACTTTTATCATTCTCGTCGCTCTTGTTAGTGATATAATTGACGTTACTTCGTTCGTCATTAGCAGCTTTATTATTTCTCGTTGTCGTTACAAATTCCTCTGAATTAATAATTTTTACCATTGTTCGTATCAACATTCCCAATATCGTCACAAAATAGACCAACGTCGCATAAATATCGCTCCATCAAACTCGACAAACTCTATCGTACAATGTACACTTGAAATATAAAATTTCCAATTTGCCAGGTTGCAGTTGGCCGAGTTGGCAGAAATTTGATCTCGATCTGCACTTTGTAGCTGAAAAAGAGCAGTAAAGTGACCGAGGCGGAGATCGAATCGAAACCGACGTTCAGCTTAAGAGCGTGAAACGACGTTTCTCCCCACAGAGCAAACTCTCCTTGCCTCCTCCTTTTTACTTTCTTACCTCGATCCTACGGATTCCTGGGATTCACCTCGCTACACCGACGAACCAAATTTTCCAACTTTTAACCAAACCACGCCCCGTTCTGTCCACTTCCGTCTAATTTTCGCGACGTTCGTGTCGTACGGAGGATCGCAAACGAATGAAATTCTACGTTCGATCCATGAAAATCAGTTTTTCGTCGTGAGGCAAACGACGGCTACTTGTCCATCGACACTGACTACTTAGGATCCAGCATAAATATGTATATGGAGAGAGCAATGTTTGGAGGGGCAGAAAATTGGGGAGTAGGAGCGAAACGTGCAATTTGAAAATGGTGAAAATTCTCATTAAAACTGGGCGCTAAGAAACTGTTAGCAATGAAAGTGTAGAATCTACGGAGATGATACGTCGCAGAATTTTTATTCTTCCACTTGCTCAATCCTTTTTCTGTGCTGAATTGTTATTTTCATTTTATTTGAAAAATGAAAGAACGCACAATACGTGCACTTTGGAAAAGGCGAAAATTCTCATTGAAAAGGGGCGCTAAGAAACTGTTGGCAATGAAAGTGTAGAATCTACGGAGATGATACGTCGCAGATTTTTTATTCTTTCATTTACTCAATCCTTTTCCTGTGCTGAATTGTTATTTTCATTTTATTTGAAAAATGAAAGAACGCACAATACGTGCAGCGAAAATTCTCATTGAAAAGGGGCGCCAAGAAACTGTTAGCAATGAAAGTGTAGAATCTACGGAGATGATACGTCGCAGATTTTTTATTCTTCCACTTGCTCAACCCTTTCCCTGTGCTGAATTGTGTTGTTTTTATTTTATTTTGAAAGTGAGATATTTTTATTCTGCCTGGCGAGCGATAGAACGAGCAATTTGGCAAAAATGAAAATTCAAACTGGATGCCAAGAAGCTTTTTAAATGTAGGTGTAATATAGGATGATTTTATATTTCTCCACTTATTCCATTCTGCTACGACCTTCGAATCTTAACGAGATAACATTGAAACGAGAATACGAGAATCAACATTTTTTATCATTTTGTCAGAAATGAAAATACTTTTTAACGCTAGAAAGATATAAGTAGGTCGAAAATGATCGAAAAATCTGCGTGTAACGCAACATTCTTACTAGAGCTAAAACAATCAAATAACTGAAGCAATTTCTATTGACGTAATAGTAAGTTCAACCAAGAAAATCTAAGCTCTGTGGCGATATATTCATCGGCTGTTTCTTATGCAAAGAAAGAATTTTATCACCAAGCAAGTGTAATGGAAAGTAGAACGAATGGTAATTTAGGGAATTGGAGCAATTTATGCGATGTCGCGACACCATCTCGAAGTGAAGAATAGTAAAAAGAAAAAGAAAGTAAAAGAAGAAGAAAACAGATCAAACCACAATCCTCTCTGTCTTTACCATGTTTCGTCTACATCTATCATCGATTAAAAATCATTTGATAATTACATTTTTCACGTTCGACATTCAGCCTTTTCAATGATTTCGCGTGAAATAAATGTAACAAATGTCATAATTAATTTTTGATTAATGTGCAATAATATCGAATAATAATCGTAACGACACAGCGCGACGTTATTGAAAATAATAAATCACGCTGCAAAGTAATCTCGTGTGATCGATCAGAATATTTAATCGGTTTCAATGGCAAATAATACGCTAACGCGTGATTTTCCACGCGCCCGCGGCACAGTTCCCGATACTGTTCAATTAAACGCGATTAAAGCGAATCGCCGTGCATCGAAACTGGCCTCAAAATTTCTCGCGATTAATGAATTTCACCGGACTAAACTCCCGTGGGATACGGAACACGTTTTACCAGGGAAGAATAAAAATTACGACCGATCCCGTTGGAGAATATTTCATTTATGGTTGCCTCTCATTTACATATTCAGTTTCGTTCTATTACAGGTACTTTACGTGGGTAGCTCGCGATAAGGGCAAAAAGTAGAATTTCCTTTGGTGAATATTAAGGAAGGTATTCGTCTGGTTGTTCTACTAACGAGATATGTGTAAGTGAGGTTAAATTAAAAATTTCAAACTGCAAAATTGCACAAAATGCACATTATATAAAAAAATGTATGAAAAAGTAGTCAAAGAGTAGTGTTTCTATAGATAAAACAAATTTTCCATGACGTTCTACTTTCTTAATTATATTCTCACAAATATGAATTGGTATTACATACATGAATTCCCATTTACCCTCAAAGTTAATAAAAGCGAAACACATTGGTGTTTTTTAAAGCGGTGAACTTGGAAAATGAAAGAATTAAATTGGTAGACTTTTGGAAAATACTTTAATTAATTACCAATCTCGAGGATACTTCTATGTTATGTTTGTAATTTATTTGGTGACGTGAAGACAAACCTATATCTGTGTTTGTTAATTGGTTACATGAATTAATTCAGAGTTGACTTTGGGATTAATAAAAACAAACTATATCATAAAGCTTTGAGGTGCAGTGAACTTTGAAAATCTTACAAATCATAGAAACAGTCGCATAATGGATAGAAACTTACCTGGCCGATATTATCCAATAATTTATACTGATTCAGCTGAAGAGCTCCCTGCCTGTTATCGATAGAAACTCTCCTACTCTCTCTCAAAGGTCTCCTCTTATTCCTGGGACTTCCTTGAGGACTCCCATAGGGCGAGTAAGGACAGTACGGATAAATAGGTCTCGCAGACACGTTTCCACTATCCCCAAGGAACCTTTGACTCGTCCCAATTTCTCCAGGAGAAACTGCCTTTCTCGCGTTGCAGCTGTCAACAGCTTCACCGGACGTCAATGTCTGATTATCTCCAGAAACGCTGCTTTTCAACGTGAAGACGCTCGAAGACTTGTTCAGAGACGCGTTCATTGATACCGCTGATGACATCATTGTTGTAGCCACGTCTTCCTGCTTTGAACTTTGAAACGATATCCTTCTGTCCAAATGCAACTCGCCATCGGATCTATCTTCAGATTGGGTGGATAACAATTGATACATCTTGATCGATCGTGGAAGAACATCGAATTGGACGTCGTTTTCCACAGATTGTTGTACCATCTCCTCTCTGGTTTGAAGAGCGGCGAGCTTATTTTGAGATTCTACGTTGACTTTGGACGCGACAGTTTTGTGTCTTTCAGCGTTCGTGTCTTTTGATCGATCAAAAGACTCGTCGGATTTATTGACAGGCCTGTTGATGTCTCGTGGACTGGAACTGAGAAACGCTGGCGTTGTGGAACGTGCGACTGGTTGAGTCGGACTCTTCGAGGTTGGAGACATCGAGAGACGGTTGATCGAGTCGCTGAGAGAAGAATCGAAGAGGGCTGACGAGTCTTGGTGTTTGATGGTTGATATGCCTGACGTGTCTTTTGGGCAGATACGTTGATCCGCAGAATCTCCGAGAAGGCGACAGCGCATGGAGAAGTCTTCTGATGAACAGAAAAGAAGCTTCAGATTTAACTTATTTTTGTACGATATAAAATATTACGACTTAATAAGTTATCGCGAAAAACTATAAAAATATAAAAGTACGAAAATTCTATAAGCCAACCAATCGTTATGCACCGCTACTTACCCGAGCTAACCCTCTTCACAAGACTACAAAGATTATCCAAGCTCTCCTGTCTGGAAGGGACCTCGTCCCTAAGAACTTCCCTAACCTCCTCGATATTCGGCATCTCGAGTCCAGCCCCAGATAGCTTCCTGTGAACTTCGGTCGTAGGCATCCTTCCAACTTCACCGTCTTTAGTCAAACTCTCCTCGGTTCTGCCAAAAAGCACCCTCGAGTTCAGCCGTTTAGGACCGGTAGAAGATCTTCGTCTCTCTTTCAAAAACGACGACAAATCTTGCAAAACATCCGCGGACGACGAGTTTCTTCTATCTTCGTCAAAAGTTCCCAAATTGCTTCCGTATCCGCTACTCTCTCTTCTAGGTCTGACGATCTTTGGACTCCTAGACCTAAGGATCTCTCGAAGAGTGGGCAGACCTTCAGGTTCCTCCAGGAACAGAGCACTGTCCTTTCTAACCTCAACGATTTCCTGCTCAGAAATATCTTCGGGGCTTGATGGAATTCTGGAGGAATCTTCGCGATCTATAGACCTCAATGTGGCTTCTTCCGAAGGTAACTTGATGGTCACTTTGTTTTCTAAATCTGCGGATCTTTCTGGTAGTTGTTTGTCCAGGTCATTTAATTTGTCTGGATGTGGCGATTTTTTTAGTAGACCTAAGTTGTCGATTGGTAGAGCGGTCTGTTCTGGGGAACAAGAGGATTTCTTGACAATGTTTAGAGATTGAGAGTCTCGTTTTATCTGTGGGCATTGGGGCCTAATAGGGTCGTCGGCTTTTGTTTCGAATCTTCGGATCGAAGAATATTGGTCGGTCGAAGCGCTGGAGTGTAATGGGAAAATTTGTTTGATATTTGTAGATATACCCAGAGGAACGTCGAGTGAGGCGTCCCTTGGAGACGGCGTGGCCACTGTCAACGACTTGGTGATCGAGCTTGGGGATTCTTCGTCGATCGCGCTGTGTCTGAAAAATGAAAATCTCTTTGAAGCTCGTTTTTGTTGGCGACTATATTTTTTTGAAGAATGAGATGGATTTCAATGGATCGAATTATGTTCCATTCTTGTATTCTCTTGGTAGTTTCCTTCTTTTCGTTGAAATAATTAATTACATCAGAATTTTAATCTTTTGTACCTTTCGGTTAAAGATGGCATCATTGAATACTAAGTCTCATTAACATAATGAATAACTGATCGTTTAAATAATCTTGCAACACATGCTATATTTATCTTATTTTATTTTTTTTTATCTACCAATGAGATATAACACTTTACCAAATGTCCTTCAGGACAAATTGTAAAAACCAAAAAAAAATAAAAAAAAAAATTTTTTTTACAAATATGATTATGACTGTCATTAGAGTATTAATGAAATTGTAAAATATTTCGTCTAACGCATATAATATATTCGCGAAAGCTGCGTACGACTATTCTTTCAATGCTTTCGCGAACCTGTGTATATTTCTAATACTTATGAATCGAGGTGTATATATTCGAGCAAATAACGTTGAACGATCAGTGGCAAATACATATAAACGACACGCGTGGGTTCGACGATTTCAATCGGTTCGAGACCTCTCGTTTTACACGATCGAGAGAAGCAGATCGCGTTTTGAACCTGTGACGAGACTGTCAACGATAGGTACTAGGTTGAATTGAATTTTCCTCGAAAACCAGCCTGGCCAACTTTTTCGAGCATTCGCTCCAAAGTCCACCGAAACAACAATCCGATCTGCGTTTGACATTTAATCGCCGCTTCGAGCCCGGCCTCGCCTCGTTTCTCAACGCCATCCTACTGATGGAAATGCTCTCGCAGCATATTTTTACCGACCATTTCCTTTTTCCTTTCTCTTTTACTGTTTTTAGATGCGAGAAACCATAACAGTGATTTTTCTTCATTATCTATTTACATTATATTATTTGTGCTATATATTATATTATCTACTCTGTTATAAAATCACCGAATTGCTTTCCTAACTCAAATAAATAACATTCTTATCATTTTTCTCTTCTAGCTTTTCTATTTTTTCTTTTTTCTTCTTCTTTCTTTTTAATGAGTTAGTTATTTTATAAAGAATCACAAAGAGGCGAGTGAAAGGATAATTATTCGATGGAAACTTTTATTTATATTATTTACTCTGTTATAAAATCACTGAATTGCTTTCCTATCTCAAATAAATAACATTTTTATCATTTTTCTCTTCTACCTTTTCTATTCTTTCTTTCTTCTTTTTCTTTTTTTTTTTTTAATGAGTTAGTTATTTTATGAAGAACCACAAAGAGGCGAGTGAAAGAATGATTATTCGATGGAAACTTTCAAATTTGATTATTTTATATCAAATAGAAAAATATATAGAGAGAATATATGGAAGCAAAAGTTCCGCAAGTTCTCTGTACAGCTTCTCTCTGAAAACCATTTCACAACACAGCGTTTCCAAGCGACCGAACGTAGAAAGAAAACAAAATTCGAAAAAAAAGCAACGCTCTTCTATCAAAACCGTGAAAATATAACAAAAATATCAAGTTTCTGATAGAATTGTACCGTATGTCCGAAAAGCAACGATCGTACCATTGGTTTCTCTAACAATCCAAAGAAGTTTCAGTCTCCAGGGAGTGTGAAGCTCATTAAATCCGCAACGAGGAGATTTGTGTCGCCCCGGCGTATGTTCCTTAAAGGGTCGGCGATTTGCAATTGAGATCGTGCCGGTTAAAATGACGAAAATATGAAATTTAAATGACTCTCTATGCTATTGGCGACGGAATTGTTTGAAGCTCGACGTACGACGAGCTTCGAGAGCAAAAGACATTCCCTTTGTCTGAGACGAATTAATGTAGTTCTTCAAAGACTCGCTACGCTCCAATAGCTATGCCACCTGTTTTTCAATTTACTTTGGATTTTTAGACATCCCGAATTTTACATTTTAATTCTACCAGCATCCAACAAATTTTTGGACATTCGCGTTACAATACTTTTTCCTTTCACAATTGCTCGCTTGAACGATTATTTCGTACATTTTTAAATACATCAACCAACAAGCTTCGTCTATCTCGTACCAAGAAACTAAACAGCGGACCGACTTTACTTTCAATTTTAAACAGCAAAAGCGTTGAGCGACTGCTTTAAGAGACGATGAACCAGAAAAATCCCGTTTTTTCCACCCTACACGTACAAAAGCTCGATCTGACTTGGAAATAACGTCCGCAAGGCGAATCAATTGTTCGGTTCGAACTAGGCCAATGAATACGACTGACAACGAGATCTGCATTCGCGGAGGATCGCACGGTTATATATCAGCTTGCTCGTTCATCACGCCGCGTATCTAGTTGAATTAGAACAGCTTTGAACTCGCTGACAATTAGTTACGGCCACTTCTCCACAGCCAATTGACATCTCAATCGCGTCCAATACTTTGAGTAGCTGTATTTCCACGATTTGGATAATTCAAATTTCAGGCTGCTGCCAAATGTACGTAATTTGGAATGCAGCACTTGGTTTTGTAGGTCTTGGATTTGTAGCTTGGCTTTTGTAGCGTAGTAGATACCATGAAATCGGATTTATTTTGTTGATGTGCGAGCGTGGATGATGGATGTATGAAGTGAATGGAAGGAAGATGTTAGGAATATTAATATTTAGTAGTATTTTATATGTTGTAGGTTGAATAGATTTTGAAAGACGCTTATTATATTAAATTGATTTTCTTCTGTATAATATTACGGTATAATATTAACACATTGTTATCGGCTTATGTAAAGCGCTTTTTCTTCTCATTTGACCCTGTCAATACACAACTACATTGTGAAATGTATAGCATGTTAAAATACAAGTAATACACTGTTGTGTATAATAATAACGTTTAGTACAGTAGAAATATGTATTTCACGAGAAGCTTAAGAAATCCTGCGATGATTTTTGCGAAGCTTTCGATTCAACAATAAACTTGAAAATTGAAATGGAATAACCGACGAAACAAGCGAAATCGAATAACAAATAAACGAATGAAAAATTGAAATTGGATAACGAAAGATTGAGTCAACAACTAAAATTTCGTTCTTTACTTTTACAAAGATTTATTCGGCCAAACTGAAACACAGCGAACGAGATCAGAAACGAAAAAGATTCGATCGGCTACGCGACGCACGTATGTCTCGCGTAACTGCATTCCGTTGTAACATGAAATGCGCCAGTCGTTTCACAGTTTTTGCACAGTTGCGACATATAGCTTGCTAAGGTAAATAATACACTGTCGCGATTAAAAAATCATCACGTTGCCTAAGCAGGAAACGCGGTTAATACGAGGGAGAAATCGAGACGTTAATTTGCCGATAAATTATCGACGATCGACACGAGAATACACGACGATCTTCCTCTTTACTGTTTCACATTTCTTTTTTCATTCGCTTTTAATTGCTGTAACGAGGCTTTTTCTTCGTTAGATCCGCGTACATGCGAATGGTATTCATAAATCAGACAGGTGCAAAGAAGTCGTGATGCACATTCCGTGTCCGTTACGTGCTCGTCGTACGTAAGTACAAGCTCGACCAGACGTTTACGCTCCTTTGTTCTTGCGACCGACGTGTCTTTCTCTCGGCAAATTTTTCGCAATGACGTATAGTACCGATGAAAAGTTTCGTGACGCTGCCGGAGTTTTTTGTATTTTTTCATTGTATCAGGTCGTCCGAAAAGTTTCTTTCGTTTTAGAAGGAAATAATAGATGCACAACATTTTCCCTTTTACATTATTTTATCGAAAGACGTATGATCCATTTTGTTTTATTAAAATAAAGATCACAACGTTCGACAGATTAGGCTTCACGTTTGTATAAAGATGCGTCGTTGCAAGAGACGTGTCTGTAAAAGAAAGACACTTTTCGGACAACCCTATACATATTTTTGTCATTACCACCTAATGACAAAATCCGCAATCACTTAGTCGCCAACTAGTTTCTCAAGGGAATTTTTTATACATCCAATGGACGATAGTTGCAAGTTTCGTATCGTACACCTTTCAAGCATAACATTTTTTGTTGACATTGACGAAATACTCGTTGAGGTAGTTAACAAAGTATGTAAAATTATACTGAACGCTAACGCGTTCATTGCAATTTCATCTTGCAAATTCAAGAATAAGAAATTATACAAGAAATAGTGCACGAATATCATTGTGCATCGCTGTTCGCTCGAAGAAATAAGAAACAGGAGGAACTTTTTCCTAGGGAAATCCTCTTCAAACTATATATATATATATAAAACTGTTTCTATTTCATCGTTCAAAGCCAAAAATAAAAAAATATTCAGAAGAAACTGTTCTGCTTGTATTTATACATTATTTTATCGAATTGCGTATGATCCATTTTGTTCTATCAGGATAAAGATTATAACGTTTGACAGATTAGGTTTCATGTTTGTATAAAGATGCGTCGTTGCAAGAGACGTGTCTGTAAAAGAAAGACACTTTTCGGACAACCTAATAATTGTTAGTTTCTTCCTTCTGCTCGTATCTTTTGTTATAATTTTTATCGTATGTAGATATGGAATAATTATGCAGCCATTTTATTTCATTCGTAACTACGACTACAACTACTTAAGATCAATTTAAAAACAGCCACATCTAAAACACGTCCATGTAAAATTCACGAGAAGATACATAACTTTTTGCAAAAGCAACAAAGTCGTTTGTACAAAAAGCAACGAATGAACTGGACGCGTTCGGATAGTAACTCATTAGTTCTACTAATTAGCGTTAACAAGTTTCTTTGTACATCGCTCATGGATTGATTCAATCGATGAACGTTTCTGCTGTAAATCATCTTCCATTTGCAGCGTTTGTCAAGGAGGCGAGTGAAACATGCTGCAAGCGAAGACCTCGAAACAGGCGCGCAAACGTCTTGTGGCGGGTAATTCCCTTTGGGGAATTGGTTCCGTGTAAGTACTGTATATATAACGATAATTTACGAAGCCCCTTAGGAAATTCGACGGTGAGTTCGATGCCTGTGCTTACGATATCCGCCGCGAAATACGATCCGATCGGTTCCGAGTATCTGGCCAACATGATCTTAACAAGCTCGTAGTATTCGAAACGAAGGTGATATAAGTATCGAATAGTATGGCGGATAAGATAGAAAATCGTTAAAGAGGATCGTTAAAAATAAATGGCGTAGAGATTGAAATTACATAGGAAATATGGATGGCGAAGACTGTGAGGGAAGAAAGCTTGCGTATCTTATCATTTTCACTCTGCTAACCTTTGTAAACGTCGGGCTTCGTGACATTTTCCATAGCAATAAATTTCTATTACCGTGTATCAACCTACAACTTCGTACGTACGACTATAAATAAAATTCTAATTGCGAGTTGTCAGCGTTTATTTCACGCAACACATAATTCAAAAAGTTTCCACTATGGCGAGGCGAAGCATGTCGTAAAGTGACGTCGCTTTTCTGACCTCGTTCGCGCCTGCCAGAAGCTTCTGCCGCGTCACCGACACGTAACCGAGATAATTTCTAACGATGGAATAATAATTAACATCGACGTCAACAGTGCAGATCCGTTCAGACGTGTCGCATAATTTAGTCGAGCGACGAGTAGCCAATTGCTGTTGCTAACTAAACAGTTCATGTACATAGAAAGTGAATTAGTACACAGTTTAGTTAGGAATTTAGTTAAGGTAAAACAAGAAGCCTGGTGAGGTAGTAAAATTTAATGAAATCCAACTATCCGATTAAATTGTTTCATTGCAAACTACTCGATTCGATTTTCACGTTCATGGCAAATTTCTAAATCGATCGTCTTTAAGCGATCTCGTTCAGACGCCGAACCACCATCGATTGATCCGATCGAGCGACGAGCCAATTACAATTATAAACCAACTACTATTAAAGTTTAGTTAGGCACTGGAGTTTAGTACGTAGAAAGTAACTGGAATTAGCAGAGTTTAGTAACAAGTTTAGTCGGTTAGTAGCGAGTATGGTGGAAGTACCCTATACAACCAGGCAAATCTAATCAAATGGATCTACTCGATTAAATCGTTTTATCGATCTACTCGACTGAATTTCAGCGCCCACACACAACAAGTTAGCAAATTACTCGCCACTCGACTAAACGATTGCACGCGTTTAAACGAGCCTTAACGTTTGACGTTTGAATTTGACCTCATGTGGACGCGTACAGACAAACGAGACAAACAAGGCGATATCGTTGCATGCGTGGGATTACGCGTAAACATGTCGCAATTTCGATTAAAAAGAATGTCCGCCAAGGCCTTGTCAGCCGTCTGGAAATATCACCGTTTAATTAATCGACGTGCTCGTGGGTGGTGACGCCGTGATCAGAAAGCTGGATCACTCGCAAGGAATACCAATTGCAAGTTGTTCGAGTCGTTCTAAACTGGACACTTCGATTAGCGTAGAAGAACATCTATTTCGTTTGCTATTTAATTTATCATTTAATCCTTCAACACCTACGTTTCGTTTTACATCTACAGATAGTAAAATGGTAATAAAATATAAATAGCAAAATAGACTGTGAAGAGTTACGCAAATTCTTATTTTCACAAATGCAATTAATAAAAATTGAAGTTAGGTGAACGATTTATATCATAAAGGAAATGTATATAGGAACTTTGCACGCAATATGAACAAATACATAGAATATCCAAAGTGCAGTGTAATACCAGGTGAAACTAAGTATAACTAGGTGAAATAATTTTCTACCGAGACACCACTTTTTTATATCCTCCAAGATACGAATTTGCATAAAAATCCGCAGTCTATCGATTATGGTGCTAATGAAATTTCAAAAGTTTCCTACGATACATCGTACATAAAAATTCTACTGGATTGGCAACTGAGTGATTACGGATTTTGTCAATACCACCTAATGACAATATCAGCGATCACTTAGTTGCCAACCCAATAACTTCTGACTGCTCAATTTCTGACTGCTCAAATACTATCGTGACGTAATGCACACGAAGCTACTCTATGGCGAATACGCAAACACTTTCACGAGCTGCTGCATAAAGATAATGGGAAATAGAAAATTCTGCTCGATTGTCATCGACCAGTCATGTTTACCAAGTCCAAGTGGATCGCTTTATTTATACAAATTGTTCGATCCTAAGGGACAATTTTCCTAAAACGCTCCAAGAATTCAGACGATATTTTCTTTTCTTATTCGCACTTCGGCTCGAGAACGCCCACGAACGTATGGAAATTTCAGTATTCATAAGCACGGTCACGATCGATCTTTTCTCCAACGAACACGTGTAACGTCCATGAGGCACTTACTCGATTCATTTCTCCGATGTTTCTTTTCCTGCACTGACTCAAGTTTAAGTACTATCGTGACATGAAATATCGAATTTGAGGAGAAAGCCGAGGGTCGCGCTAATTGCGCGTGTTTCCGCCGGAAACTGCACGACCTGGTGCGCCAACTATGCGAGGAATCATGCAATATAAGGCTGTACGTGATCCATTATGTCCGTAGAAATAGAGTTCTTCTTACGATAAAACGTCTCCTCCGTGGTTTTCGCTATCGCGTTATTACAAGTGTATTCGAATAATCTTGTTCTTGCGAGGAGAAGAAAAATTATGCGGTTTACGTGATTATTTCTTTCTTCGTCGGAGAAGAAGGGAACTAATTCTACGTGAGTACGAGCTGCGACTCCTTTGGAAGATGAAAAATGGATTTGA
Source organism: Bombus pascuorum (assembly GCF_905332965.1). Taxonomy (NCBI): domain Eukaryota; kingdom Metazoa; phylum Arthropoda; class Insecta; order Hymenoptera; family Apidae; genus Bombus; species Bombus pascuorum. The sequence goes on along the minus strand of NC_083501.1, from coordinate 4,633,585 downwards.
AAAAATTAGAGAAACAATTATTCTGTGTGATTACAAATCGCATTTAAATGTAATCTTCTTGCGAAAAAGAAGTGAGTCGTTTTGTGCGATTATAAGTGGCACTTAGGTAATTTTTCCAAGCGAAAAAGGAAATCGATTTTAATCCTCTTTCTTTGAAAAAGGCGACCTGCTGCGATAATGATAATGACTGGGATTTCAATAATCTTTTTGCGTAGAAAAAAAGACAGAATTTTGTAGATACAACCGTGATCGAAGATTCAAATAAAAATTAGGAATTAGATTATTCGTAATATGGAACATTGCGATTTAAAAAATTGTATTTTCTAATTAAATATTCATTTTTAGTAGCGTCGTTAAACATTATACCTAATAGAAACGGTACGAATAACGCGACAAACGGTAACCTCGAAGCTGTAACTTTATTATACGGGACGTCGATAGCGCTTACGAAATATTGGCAAAGGAAAGCGTGTCTTTCGACGACGTTGACATCAGGGAATGTCAAATAACGTCCATCCTCGATTGGACACATTTTGGCGATATTACGTCATTAGTGACCTTGATGCTTGGTAGATTGATTAATGTCGCGTCGCTCCAAATAATGGAAGGCGGCCGGTGATCCAGCAAAAATGATAACGTTAATGGTCTTCGGCATGTAATAGTCTTGAGGATTATTATTAACATAAGCGTTAAATATTCCTGTATTATTAAGGTTAAATAAACATTAAAAATACTGGAATATTAAAATAATTAATAAAATGTTAAAATACAATGAGAACGATAAATAACTACAACAGTTAAGATTTAAAAGTTGGTAAAGTTGACGTGTTGTAACGTGTTTAAACACAAGACGATAAATTATACATATTATCGCAATTATACTAAATTAAATGAATTAACGAGTAACTGCCAAAGTAAAGGTTCAGTGTTAACAAAGTGAAACAGCATCAAATAGAGATAAGATTGAAATTCTCGAAATTTTGATGACACTTATGCTACGTGTATATAATAATTACTCATTCTGATATACAAGAATTAGCCACTGTTACTGTTAACTACAGCTAGGCACTAATAGTAACAACTATTAACTATGATATACACACAATCGTGTTTCCACTTGACATCAATTTTCAGCTTCAAAATACCGCATATGTAGATATATGAATAACTTAAGAATCCTTTTCAATATCGAGGCAGCGGAACACAGGCTGCTTCCGCATATATGAGAAGCATGTCCCGATATGTGTCTGGTATAACTGCGAACGTGGCCTGAAAACTTGCAAACGTGCCCTTTTGTCCCGAATCGTCATTCAAATGCCGTACAGTGGAACGTGAAAATGTGCGAATATGGTCCGTGAACGTGCGAATCTGTCCTACGAACGTGGTCTACCAACGTACCCGCGAATTTTAACTTCCGTCGCGAATCCTCGTTCCAATACCGCGCTGTGAGACGCCGCGCCATCAACGTTGAGTTACTAGAATATTGCGACAGATACTGACGCAAGAGCGGCCCCTATGGGACACGCGTTTTATGGCGTCGCATAAATTCCAACGGTCGCTTGTAACGTCTGAAAACGCTGACAAGAAAATTGATTCCAGAGGAAATCGTGGATAGCCGGGTTTACACTTGCCAAACGGTTTACTAAACAGACAACTAGATAGATAGAGCACCGTTTAAAGTTCTGACTTATACCCGTGGGAATAATAATACCGTCAAGCCTTAAAGGCGTTAGCCTTGGTGTACTTAAGCGCGTTTAAACATTTAAGACACGAACTCTATCGCCGTAAAGGAACAGACAATTGGACGAGAAGTTTTTCATTTAATAATATTCCTTTGACCATGTTGAAATCTTAGGCCGCAGTTAAGTCGATATACAATGACTCACCAATGTATTTGAACAGTTACGGTAGAAAATTTTCGCCTATAGATCGCACGTGTTATAGAAAACATCTTGAAATTTCATTGGACTTGTAATGAGATACGTCTGTCATGATTATATTGTTCGAATTTCAAACAAATCTGAAGATCTACATAGAAGCTGCAAGATATTTACTCCGCAAACGTACACGACGCCTTGTGTTACCCTTATGTCTACTTACAACGTTTTTCCATCGGGTTCTATACACTTCATTTTCATGATGTCAAACCTTCATAGTTGCAGAAAAGTCCTACCAGAAAATACGAAACTTAACACTGGTCCTCTTCAATTATTATATAAATGTTCTAATAGGTACAACCTTGTGCTAATATTTTTCTTAAGCATTATACATAACGATAGTTAAAGATGATCTCGTTGAATATCGAGACTTATTAGTATAACGAGTCATCGACAGTTGAGACACATTAACAATCTTGCAGCTTTGACGTTCATCCTCGCACTAGCTCCAAACTTTACCGCTACGATAAACATGAGAGTGCTAACAAAATCTCAGAACGCGGAGCTACAACACGTCGTGATTCATTCGTCGAAGATTTCATGTATCCTCATGATCCACTGTGAAACAGTAGGTGAACCTATAGCAAGATGGAGGACAGAAAGGCGAGAAGAAATTATAAGAGCAAGTTGATCAAACTTAACACACGACCCCTCTAAGCATTAAGACCCATTCCGATAGTAAGAGAGCTAATTGCCATCAGTCAGTGTTACCAATGGCAGCCTTGGAAAAGCGCGCACGTGGAAGTTCGCGGCCAGCCAACCCATTATCCGACATCCCCGGCACCGAGAGAATTCCTGTCCTCCTATTGTTAAGAACTTGATATACGGCCACTCGGTGGAAGTGGTGCAGCTGTTCCAGCTATTTAGACCGTCTAAACGGCGGGATCCCACCGAGCGTTCAGTTGCAACCAACTTCCGTAACTCTCTCTGCTTGGCAATAAACATTACTCTTTACTATGGTCTGTGTAGTGGCAGCGCTATTATTCTCTAAATAAACGAATTTCTTATCCTTAACAGTATCTTATCCGAGCGAGCTTCACCGAGTTTGACTTGCTATTGCTGAAGTCAGACCTCGGATGACGGTCACTGGGAGTTGTTGTCTGCACGGTTTATAGAGTGTTTCTGTCGTTGTTCTATTGGATTATACGAGATGCTGTATGCGATTAGGTTAAGCCATGATTTGCAGCTGTGAATTATGCTGAAATTTAAGCCTCGCCACGATTCTTCACGCTTTGTGCTTCGATCTTATTTTAGCGGACAAAAAGTACTTGGTAATAAGACAGACGAGTAAATGTAAAGAAGGAGATTTATTCGAACGCGTCCCTTCTGAATATTTCTGAAACTCAGTCCGAGAAATCCAAATTATGTATGTAAAGTTCAACTGGAATCTATGCAATGATATAGAATTTCGATTAGGATTTGACAATTCTTGCGTTGATGTTACTGCGATCCTGTAATTTTAATATTCCGACCTCGCTCTCATTTTATGAAAGGAATTCGTAACGTTTCGAGGATGTTTAAGATCGAAGCGAGAGATCGTGTACACCAATAACATCTTTTTTATATTTTGTTCCGGTGGAAGATATTCTTTAATGTTAGAAAATAAGCGAGAGAACATGGCAGGGTGAAGAAAAGTAAGGAGATAGATATCGGTAGAAGGAGTATGGACGAATGTACTTTCTCTCCCGGTTTCAGCAGTTCTTATTCCTGTTTCCAAAATTAAACTCTGTGCATCTGTTTCAGGCCTGTATCTCAGCGAACACTTATCCATGTTACGATACAAGCGATCAAACGCATTAAGACGAATCATCGCGCACTTATCGACCGCTCAACTTGAGATCCAGATTTAGAGCCGACATACAAACGCACTCGAGAGTATATCCGCTGTCTACAAGGATGAAATTCCGTGCGCACTCGAAGACGTACAATTTCTGAGTTCTATTTCAGCGCTATAAGTAGCTTCTATTTCTGTATTGCACTGTTTATCGTTTGAGTTTCGTGAAAATAATTTTGCATTATTTTCTGATACTCACCTATTCGGATTGGCTATTAGAATAATCTTTGTTTCACACGCACAAGAAATTTTCTTTGTGTATATATTACGATACAATTGATTTACTGTTATTACGTTTAACATTAAAATATGCGTCAAAATTATCCCAAAAAGGATGATAAGCTCTATTGAAAAATTTAATTCTGTTAAACTATAGAAGAATATTCAACCAATTTCATCGCTGATAATGGTAAAAAAGAAAATAGAAGCAGATTTGAGAAATACCTTTAGAGATGTGCACGACGTACGTACAATATCAGACGTAATTTGTGAGCTCTAGAATTATTAAATTCCACTTTCGTTTATATAAATACTCTGCATTGTAAAAGTTTCTGTATACCTACAGAGAAATAAGATGAACTTATGCCGCAATTTCACGAGAAGCGTTCCGGCAAGGATCATCAAATTCGGTATAATATTCGAGTGAAATTTTCCACCAGCATGATCATTTCAATTCTCTTCGCATTCATCGTTGAACAATTCCATCAAAATATCGTTCTCTCTGTGCAAGAGATATTTTTGTCGTCAGTGATCTTCTTCGTCTGACAAAGAACCAAGTATTATATCGTTTTCTATTTGAATTTGAAAGCGAGATGCATAGATGCGAACGCTAATTAGCACTGTTAATTGATCCGGTTTCCAACGATTAATATCACGAAGTGAGAAAAAAGTATAATAGAACCGCGACGAATTCGCCATTTCTCCTCTATCTTGCACTAATGAATTATCGATCTGATTGCTACCGAAGAGGCGCCGATGTTAATTAGTTTTGGTGATTAATCGCGTCGCGGTCAATTTGTCGTTCGTTGGTTTCTTCGACAATCGTGTGCTCTAAATTCTATTGATCGAGAATACGACGAGTTGGAAAACACGAGTGTTGGTAGACTTTGGAACTTTAGAATCATAAATTTTGAATTCTGAAGGTAGATATTACACAGAATTCTAAAATTCTCCAAATTTACGACGTACGAATACGTAAATTTCAGAAATCTGATATTTGGAACTCGAGAACTCGAGAACTCGAATTTTATAACCATAGAGTGCCCTCGACGGTCAAACTCGATAAGTTACCTTGGAACTCGGGAACTCGAACTTTGGCACTCTAGAGTGCTCTGATCTATCGAACTCGAAAGTTCAGAACTTTAGAACACGAGCTTCGCAATTCTAAAGTGGCCTACATTCTCGAATTCTGGAATACAGCACTTTAGAACTCGAATAACAAAGTTCTGTGCCGTAAAGAGCCGGAACTTTGGAACATTGAGATCTTCTAAATTTGGAATGCGAAGAGTTTAAAAATCAGAACTCTAAACATCGTTGTTTGGGAATATTAGAGCTCTAGACTTTGAGAACTCTAGCAACCAAGTCCCGATATCTGGGAAGTCGGGAACTCTAGAACTATAAAACGTCTAAACTCTAAAATTCGAGCGTTCTACAACTTTAGAATTGAATATTCTGAAATCCGAGAATTTTCTGCGATTAAAAAATCCTGAGACTTGAAAAATATTGAACTCCACAATTATAAAGCTACGAAACTGCAGAACTCCAGAAGTATAGAGTAAACCATTTGAACTTTCGAATACGATAATTCTGGAACTCCAGATTAGTTGGTCACTAACCCGTCGACTGTCACATGCATTATGCTCCGATTTATTGGTGCCGTAATAAATCACGGAATGGCGATAACTAGCATAGGCAGACCGACGCGTATCAATTAAGTATGTACGTGTGACACCATTTGTCTTCCCTAGCGGCATCGTACCCGGTATGCAACGCATTGAATAACGTTCAGTCAGTGAACCGATTAGATTTATATCGATGCACACGCTACTTACCATTTCCATGTATTATGCATGAAATTTCACCTCGCAAGAACATCTTCTTTCATACAAAATGCCATACTTAAACCAACGTTTCCTAGAATAATATTCGAATGCTGAAATGTAGAACAGATTCGTTTCATTTATTTTTGCGTCTGTCGTAAATATTTCACAAACATGTAAAACGGATGATACGATTGAAACGGAGGATATCTTTGCATTTCAAAATATTTCTAAAATCCAAATAAATTGTTGCAAAGTTTCGATAAAGTTCGAAGAAAAGGAAATTCATTGCGATTGCAAGTTGTTCAAAGACTCGTAAAAAGTCGAATGTTGCTTTGCCCGTTCGAGTTGCATCTAAATCTCGTCGAATTAAAATATCGGTTTGCTTTATAATCTATTTTATAATACAAAATAATAACAAATATAATAATTTTTCTATAAAAACACGATTTATTCGTCGCAACAAACGACTCTGTTTCACAGTCTAATCGAAAGGTTTGCGAGAGGACTAATCAACGCGGCGGGTTCGCCAGAAGAATTCCTCGAGAAGATATCGTATTATCTCGCGATCACGTTTTCGTTTTCTACATTAATTAAAGTCGGAGAGCGCGTCTGAAGGATCCACGGCTGGTGACGCTAATTTATCTCGTCTTATTTATATGTATACCATCGATTTATATGCAAAGATGTTTTCCGTCCTTTCAGGCCGTTCAACCTTCCAGCAATGGAAATTTCGCGTCACCATCTTCCTACAACGTTGAATACTCTTTAAGGTAATATGCAAGCTATGAATCTTCCTAATATGAAATTTCATATTTTAAAATCACGAGACACCGAGATTGCAAAACATTCAGATGTAAATCGGCATTTCATTTTGGGCAGCATTTCATGGGTGGAAAAAGAATTACGAGGATATAAGATCGTTCTGACTCCGTAAAACTTTGAATTATCACATCAATTACAAACCATTTTTTCACGAACAAACAAAAACGCGAAAATTAAACAAGAAATGAACTATATAAGTAAATCCACCGTGGCAAAGTTAAAAAATCATTAATTTTCAAGGAAGTATTATCCACGTTTAAGCTGTCACAATTTCGTGATAAAGAAAATCATACGACGATCCTCGGGTACAATTTTCACAAAGATGCTTTTCTACGTCGTGTAGCCGATCGGAAAGTGAAAATACTTCTCGAAAGTTGTACAAATCCGAACGTCTCTGCGGACATTGAAAAATATTCTTCATCACCGTGAATTCGAAAATCGAAGCCACCCCCTTAGAACGACTTCGTCCAACTTGATGTACGATTTTCTTTCGTCGTTCTATTGGAATTTAAATGAAAAGTCTGCCATCGGCAGACTGTAATAATAATCCAAGATACACCGTGATCTTTTTTCACAAAATTGTAACGGCTTAGAAACCGGCGATTTTTCATGGGAAATTTAACGATCTTTTAATTTTGCACGTCAATGTGCAATGATAATAATCCAAAGGTAAAAATTCGTCGCGACGACATAACGATCTCACGTCACGTACACGTCGAATAACGATCTTAATTAACAGTTTCAGAAACAAGGATTAAAAAAAACGTCTCTGCCAGCGACGAAATTTTCATACCGCGGAAATACCTATTTTTCGATCTACTCGCGCGTAGAAACACGTCAGTTAGTATCGTACCGATTGCCCACCACATTACCTCGTTTTCGTTCCATTAGGCGGCAAAGTTCGTTTTTCACTCGCATTCGTACCGGCCATCGATTACACGTGAAATTTGCATCGGTTCGTTGCGAATATCCGCAACACGTGTGTAAACGTTCGCGTTATATGTTAAACACAGCTGAGGAAACTAAACAAACCGACACATTTCGATATCAATTTAGTGACGTATGCGGAGTTTATTTAATCATTGAAAATTAACGTCCAGTCTGACCCAGTCGAATATTTTAAGCCATTCTATCTCTCGTTTCTTTTTTTCCGTTCCTTCTTACTCTTTCTTTTCTTTTTTTCGTTCCTTCTTACTCTTTCTTTTCTTTTTTTCTTTTTTTCGTTCCTTCTTACTCTTTCTTTTCTTTTTTTCTCTTTTTTTCAGAATTCGCGATAACTCGACGAGATAAAATTGTTATGACGTTTGACGTTTCAAACTGACGTTCAACGTTTCGGATTATCGCAAATATTATTCGTCACGCTTATGAAATAAGCTGACGTTTCTATTGCCAACATCGATCGTGCATTCGACTCGTCAAGAATTTCAAAAGGAACAATAAACATGAAAAGAATAATATACGCGTTTGTGGCTTCGGGCCTTAAGAGATCTCGACGAGTGAATTGAAATTTCAAATCGATGGGAAGATATATACCCGGTGAAAATTTAAATTTTCTGGATACAGAATTCCTAATCGGACTTTTTTTGTCGCTGAGGTTCGATGGACTGTGAAATTTATAGTAATCATGGAATTCTTTATAGTAATTATCGACGTCTACTCGATAATATTCAAAGCAAATATCAGCTCGCCCGTGTTCTAGGAATTATGATGTTTACCTGGCCAAATAAGTTCGGAGAAGAGGAAAGAAATGCCAAAGATCGCGCGCCAATATTCATCTTTCGTTATTTCTAAATCATACTTTATAATCAGGCAAAAACAAAAAATAAAAAAAAAAAAAACAGAGAGAGAGACGAATTCAGATCGGACATCAAAGTTCACGATGTTTGTTTGTTTAAATCACTGCGCGCTGTGACACCGTGACTTCGTGATAAACGAGAGTCGACATCGATCACAGAAAACTGACCAGCGTTACTGAACAAAGTTCAAGGTTTATCAGATTAGTCGCATTTTATTTCGACATTTCCATAACATTCCATTGAGATCAGCTATTGTTTTTCTTTGAATATCTATGTATTTTTATCCCAATTCTTTTCCAAGCAAGATTCGCTTTCTTTCGACCGTTTCTTTCCTGTCGACTTCAAAAGACGAGTTAATTCGTCGTTTAGATTGCCAATGACTTGATTATGCGTTATATTGTATTTCACTTAAGTTGAAATTAATTTGGTTTCCCGAATTTCTGATCCTCTATCCAACTATCTCCAAAAGCTACATAATTAAAAGATTATAAAGAATTTTCCATTATTTATACCTTAAAATAACCACGACTGTGTTCTTCTCTGTTTTTCAAATTCGTCAGCTTCTTCTGCAATTTTCACAGTGTATTTTTCATTCTTCTGCCTAAATCACGATACTCGTTTGTTCTTCGAGATTCAAGGTCTGCCGGCATCTGCCTCAAATTAACATAAACAATCTTCTTCGGGGAATCTTCTAATTGTTCAAGAACTGTTTTACAACTTTTCCATGCAACGTTTCAGTATTCGAACATTTCCATCCTTTTTCTTGCAAGGTAAAAGCGTGTACCTCCAAATTGAACATCCACGAGTGATCACATTAAACTAAGTCAAACATTCTCAGACTTCTAGAGAATCCTCTAATTGTTTATATTCTTCCTGTGGAATCTTTTAATTGTTTACATTCTTCCTAGGGAATCTTTCAACTATTCCACGTCTTGAACAAACAGATACTTATTCAAGAAGATCAGTGAGTTGTTTAAACTCCTCTTTCGTCAAATTCTAGCGTTCACGTCGAACAAAGTGAAAGACTCTTCTTATTAATTCTAAGGAAAGAATTCAGTAACTGCAATTATATTAAAAATTGAGATTCCGATCCAAGAGAATACTTGTACCATTCTAAATCCTCTATCAGATGCCAGGCTGTACAAACAAACTCAAACACTCTCTCAGCAACGAGAAGAATCCACTTAATGTCCAGTATTTTAAGAGGAAAGATTCTCAAATTATCCAAAGTTTGACTTGGTTGAAAAACCCACTTCGAACAAACTCAAACACTGTTCTCCAAGAATCCACTAACTGTTCAATATCTTTCGGAAAACGATTCTCACGCAAGGAAATGCTCGAACTGCCGGAAATTCCTCGTCGGCAATCAAATTCCAGCATCCACCTCAAACAATTTCAAACGTTCTCTTCACAAAGGGAAAATGTTCACCAACTGTTCAGTATCTTAAGAGAAATAAAATCCTCCAGCTGTCTGAAATTCGTCGTCTGTCAAACTCCAATGTTCACTTCAAACAACTCCAAACGTCCTCCTCGCGAAGAAAACGATCCACTAACCGCTCAACGTCCGAAGAAAATCGTCGACTGTCTGGCTGATACCGGTGAAAACACGATACACGTATCGTCGACGTCGAGTGACCGGATCCACAGTAGCCACTTCCGGCCAGCAGTCGCATCGGAGGCAGACTCGTGGTGTTCTTCTCCGTGGACTACGTGCCACCACGCTGTTCGCGTAGCGGCCGCGTGGCTCGTCCCACCACCTCGTTTCTCGATCATTGCCGTCCGTCGAAGCTATCGTCGCGTCTCAACCGAGCCTCCTAGAGGCCGATTACGTAACAACGGAAAGGAAGGAGCGGATGATACAGCCTCGACGATCTTTTTCTGCGTTTAAGTAAGGTCATCCTATCGACCTGCGCTCCCTCTCTCCTTTTTTTCTTTTCTTACTAAGATGGAACGGCCGTGGAACCCATCGTGGACCATCTACCGGTCGGGGACAGACTGTGATCAGGGTCTCGACGTTAGAAGAGTTGGATCATGGAGATTTAGAGATTCTCCTAGAGATACTGATGAATGGTTAAAACCTGACGTTTTCCTTCCAAGATTTGGCAAGTAGAATGTATCTATGAGAAGACGATAGGTGGCACAGGGGCGAGCGGACTATTTCCCTTCCTCACGAGATTAACTAAAGCGTTTAGCTTCACTGTTTGATATTTTAATGCTGAAACTTGTTTTATACGATTTCATCAATCGTCTCTGCTTCTTGTTGCGCGGGGCCAATAGTTCTTGCAGCTAGACGAGTCGTGTGTGACGTGCTGTGGTAAAAAGGGGCCGACACATAGAACGTCGCGTGGGCTTTCCATTCAGAACCGTTGTAGAACAAGACTCGATCGTGAAATGTTTCGGAATATCATAGGTCGATGCATAATCTTCCTGAATAAACCATGGCTTACACGGCTTGAATGAAAGAAAGCCACCAGAAAATGATTTGATATTTGACGGGTTAAAGCGCAGAAAAATCGATTTCACACTTTGACTGTTCTGTTATGGGCACAAATATGTCGTTTGAAATGAGGCTAAAGTCAATTTCCTGGAATAATTATTATCGACGTGACAGTTAGAATCGTACGTAAAGAACGAAGAAGAATTTTCTCTTCGACTTGATCTAATATTTGAATTTCTAGCTTCTATTCTTTCAAATTTCCGCGTGAAAAGGAACATGTATTTTTATTGTCGATGCTCCTTAAAATGTGACTTTAGCGGTGATTTTTGTGAAAATGTAGGAACCTCGATAGGAAACAGGGTTTTGTGCCAAGTCGACCGGATCCAGCTGCCATTCTCGCTATTCACGAGCCGCGCCATAAGCTCCACCGACGTCAGATTCGAAATATAGGATTTGCAAAAGCTGATTTCCTTCGAACACGCAACATCTTTAGAAAATTCTGGAAAAACACCTACTTACTCTAGGCAGAAAAGTGACTTTTCTTGTTATATGTATATAAATATATAGAACTTGAATGGAAAACGAAGATAATCTAAAATTTGCTAACAATGTTTGTTTCCACGGAAAATATCCACCGAGGATTTAAGGAAAATATAGAGTTTTGAAGCTATGGAACACGCGCTATATTTCTTCTGCGGATAAAAAAGCGTTATACATTAAGAAGATTAGGGAACGAAAGCTTTTACTAGTCTAAGGATCTTTTGCTTCCTTTTAACGCTTTCAGATGCTACGAGTATTTCGTATAAGTACAAAGATAGCATAGAATAATTATTAATGTTTTTAACAAACGTAATATAGTAGGCAGAAATTTTAATAATTCCATAAAGGCGGCTAATTATATTTTCTGAAAATACAGCGAGCGTAGGAAGCATGTGTAGGTGTGACATATCTATTCTGTGAATTCAAATTATTATTTACATTATACAAAAATGGGAAACGAGCTAATTATAAAATACAAACCACTGCAATCTTCGGTGTATCGCATATTCTTATGGCTCCTTCTAACTCGTCTTGTATGTATCTCATAATTATATTTAATCAGATTAAATTACGTTTATAGTTACATTCATAACTATTAATATATGGTATCGTTTATAATTATATTTTAAGCTTAATTAAATAGGATTATGTCTTATACCATTTGATTTACGACTATAGTTTTTCTAGTATTTCTAAATAAAAATATGCGTCATATTAACTGGAAAAGACAAAAGGAAATTTGAACACACAATGGCGACCAGCACATCAGCTTATATTCTTCAATACACACATCGATATTTACGTTCTAATCATCCAAACGGTGCTAACTACGATTCCCACGAAGTGAATAGCGAGAGCTTTTCGTGAAACGCTGCTCGAAAGCTTTTAGCTACAAAGGAACCGTAAATCTGCTTCACGATTTACCGCCAGTACTTTGAAGTAGTCGTATCACTACACTGTCAGACGTTGTCTTCGTTGAAGACCCGTAGGGAATTAAAGTCACGTCCAAGAAATGAATCGCGTGGCGCGATCGTAAATCGTGTAAAAGGTTCGTCGTCGGTGAAAAAAAAGGAGAAGAATTTACAACTTCGACCCTGCTGGCCACGTGCCATTGCACCAAAGCAACGTCCATCTACCAACTTACTGGACCATGACGCGTTTATTCCAACGGTCTATGCAACTTTATCGGGTATTGTTATTCCTGCAGCTTGTGGATTATTCTCGAAAAACAATAGGAATTGTTTTAGTTTGTATCAGCATCCACGCAACCTTTGCAATTTATTTTATGTATTTCACTCAGTTACTCTCGTTCATTTGCAGTGGTATCTTGTCGGCAGTTAATAGCTATTGTTTGTTAAATTGGCCAGGCAATCAGTGGAAGCATAGAAAAATTATCTCTTGGAAAACGATATAAATTGATGAAATTCGCGTGTTTTTTTTTTTTATTATAAAATTACCTGTATATACTCGCATATATAACTATCGTATAACTAAGTAACCAAATATAATTATTACTTGCGTACGTTACGATGCGTTTTCTAATCTATCGTTGGTAATTTTTTACTTTACACTTTACTGATCATTAATCGACAGAGCAAACAGAAAAAACACGACACGTAACAAGATCTTCGTTTGGAACACGCGTTCTCTCAACAATTTACGCAATCGGATCGTTTTTAATTAAAATGAAAAAGACAATTTATGAAAGGCTGAATTATAAAATTAATGGTTGGTGTGATTTCAGAGTGCGATACACGGTGCATGGTTTGAATGAGCGTTCATTTGCATAAGGAAGGAAGGAAATTGCGGTGGAATTCGCACGAGTGTCACGCAAGATGCAAATTCGCGAAATTTCACGTATTCCGCTCGATCTCGCAGCGTATCTTGATCGGCCACGAGTTCGAGTTTACGGTGGCTCGTAAATTTTACTGAATTATCCGGCAGCGTCGTATTATTCACTTAGACGAACGTGTGGCTAGCCGTGAAGGGTGTTTAAATTTCTTTTAGACCATTTTATCGCAACCAACGAGCCGACCAGTCGATTTATCGACGCTTTTATGCGTTTTATGGCTTCATACACACGGCAGCGTTTTAATAAATCCCTCGTAATTTTTATTGCTTTTAATATTGCGTATCGGCATCTAGTGGTTGGTTTCTTCTTATTTGCGCGAGCATATTAGTTGGCAGATATTGTGGCAAGTGGCGCCTATCTGTGTCACTTTATTTCTCTTAAATACCTGATCTTTGAAATATAATAGGAACTTCATATTGAATAAAGAAAATTATAAATTTATGAAAAATGAGTTAATGTATTCATTGTAATTAAATAGTAACACGATATTCTAGTAAATGTAATTGATATAATTAGGATAATAATAAAGAGTATTAGTGCAGTAGTAACTAAAGCCACAAAAAATACGATTTTTCCACGTTACTCGTCGCGTTAACCACCAATCATAATATAAACGTCGTTCTTGCATATAAAATTCTCAAGATTTCATTCGAAATCACATTTTAGAAGGTTGCTACGATATCGAAACATTACATCGACACGCGAAGAAGCGTACAAATACTGCTTTGTCATGCAAAATTCTTCCGACATAATTTGAAATCGCGTTTAAAAAAGTCTGCCACAATATATGGAACTATGGACGGTGTTGCACAGCAAACAGTAACCTGATAACCAGGGGAAAAATATTGTTACATACGTAACAAAAATGACTGACAGAAAATGCATTATCCAATTAACTTCTCCTCTGTCCTGCAACGTTACGCTTCAAACTTCAAACCCTTGGTCGCTATTACAGAAATTCATGATACGATAACAGGGAATTTGATCGCACGAACCTATCGATTCGTCTCGATCAAACGGAAAGACAAGCTGCATGTGACAACTCGTGAACACAAGGAAAAGAGATGGCGAAAGACAGAAACGATGCATCCAACGTAGCTGGAACAGGATTTACTTCGCGTATGAATGAACAGGTCGGTGAAAAGCTCCCTTTAACGCGGTCCAGCGAGCTGGAAGCATCACGAGAGCCAATGCAGGGTCGACCAAGCGCACCTTCACCAAGCTTTCAGCTGACAGAAAGAGAGAAGAATACTTACAGTGGAATGGTACGATGGTTAAATAGATATACCGACGAAAGTATCGGGTGGTGATGTTAGAAATAAGAAGATAGGAAAAATAGAGACATAGCAGGACGATGAGAGCTTACATGGAAGAGGAGATTGCGATATATTAGGTTGTCCTAAAAGTTTCTTTCGTTTCATAAGTGAAATAATAGATGCACAACATTTTTTATTTTATATTATTTTATAGATTTATGTATGATCAATTTTGTAGTAATAGAATAAAATGGATCAAACGTAATTCAATAAAATAACATAAAACAAAAAATGTTGCGCATCTACTACTTCCTTATAAAACGAAAGGAACTTTTCCAGCAAATAACTTTTATTATCAGCATGAATATTGTTGAACTGGTCGCCACTTCTAAGAAAGCTCTACATCTGGTCTTTAGTTTTCTCAAGCACTGAAGCCATCGACAGCGCATAGACAAAAGACCGAGTCGAAGGCAAACCATATTCGGTACACATGCAACGTACATAAAAGATATAACTTAGAAAAAACGAAGCTGGCACCCCACTGGGGGTAGCCGCCCACATGCTATATTTATTTTTTATTTATATTCTTTTTTTCTTCACCAACAAGATATAACACTTTACCAAATGTCCACAAGGACAAATTGTAAAATAACCAAAATAAAATAAAAAAAAAAAACATGCAACGTTGGCTTCAGGGTTTTTTCAGTCTTAGGATAACACCGCTAGCGTGCGGATCTGGACCAGATCACATTGTATTCCACACTTTGTACTTTAATATTCAATATATATATTTTTTCTACCTTACAATTTATTCACACGTTTCTTTGTATCCACATACATCCAATAACCTTAACAAATATAAAATGTAAAGAGAAAGGTCAGAAGATTCGCTGAGACGTGTGGATTCCAACTGAATCAGTCAGGATCCACTTAGGGGTATGTATTTGCCTCGGGATAGACGAAATGGGCACGTTTTACGTTAAGCCGAATTTACACTGTTTCAGTTTGCAGAGACAGGGCGGATAAACACTGCTTTCGTCCGAATATGAAACGAGAACGAAAGCGGCGTTTATCCGGCGTGTTCCTGCAAAGTGAAACAGTGTAAATTCGGCTTTACGCAGTGCAGGCCTCGTGAGGGTCTCCACTGTCTCTACATTCCCAGAGAGGCTAATTGGGGAAGTCGTAAACTAATCGTCTACGATAGATACATTAGGACATATATCTCTGCTTCACATCGACAGTGGCACAGCTTGAAGAATTTCAAATTTTTCTTTTATCGGATAGAAACTGTACGTCGTGTTTCTATCGTTATCGTGTGAAACGGTACGTTTGTATTAGGTTGTCTATCGTTTTATAAGGAAATAACGGATGTTTTGTTTTATATTAGTTTATTGAATTATGCAAGAACGTAATAATAAAAGTAGAACGAAATGGATCATACTTAATTCAATAAAATAATATACAACAGAAATTGTTCCTCATCTCTTATCACCGTATCAAAAAAAAAAAAAAGGAACTTTTCGGACAACTTAATAATTCTGTCGGGATTTAAAGGGTCAAAAGGAAGCTGGAGACTTCAGGAAATTCCATGAAACTGCCAAGTACAGATAGTTTATAATTGAAGAAATGGCAAACGTAGAAGTTGCAAAGATGAAAGTAGAGGAGTTTCGAAATCCATCGATACAAATGGAAGTTTGCGAATCGACAGAACGGAAGTTCTACAAAATTTAAGAAATACGCGCGAGCTTGACAATGCACGATAAACTGAGAACCTTAAAAAGTTCCTGAAACCTATTACAACGGTGCAATCAAGGGACAAATGAAACACATAAAAAGAGGTAAATGGCTGCAAAAATAAAAAGGTCAAGAGTAATGGAAAAGCACACGAGAAAAGAGAAAAGGAGGGAAATTGGAAAAAAGGAAAAAGACACACGAAACGTATACGGGGTTAAGCTGCGCGTATCTCCTTCTCCCTTCCATTTGTCCCTTCCGGTTGCTGTTCGTTTCCTGATTAAAACCATCGCAACCACACTAACTTCGATAACCGTGTACAATCGCGTAACAACGCGTTATTATCTCTGTCGAGGCTACATTATATGGACGTACGAGGAAGAAGGAAAATCCTTGAGACAGAAATGGAATACACAATCGCTTAGCTATCGAAAACAGCGATGAAAAGCAGGTCGAACGACGAAATATCTTTGTTCATTCGCCATTAATATTTTTATTCCTTTTCTCTGGTAAAAATAATGATGAACAGAATTAACTACTCCCGATTCTTTGTACTTTTTTCGTATTGGATTTGACGGTGAGAAGTGACCTTGAGCAGTTTACTGATTCGCAACTAGGTATGGCAAGTTTTATTCCAGAGAAATTTACGGATGAAAGATTTTTAAGACTATTTTATCGTCCACAGTACGCATTTTTATTAGCTCAATTATCTTTCATAGCTTTTGTTATCTTTACTAGCGACACTTTGTTACTTTATTGCCACTGCGTATTATCCTTATTATCTTTAGTATCTCTGTCGTTTAACTGTTCTCGTCACTACTGTATTATCATTAATATCCTCGGTGTCTTTAGTATCTTACGCTATCTATTTAGTATCCAACATATAAATATGTAATTTTTATTTATCTATTTGATTTTTATCCTTCGAACGTCAGATTTCGACTAATTTTTCAATTTAACACTTGCTCGATACGCTTGTCAGAAACGGTGTCCGCTAATTCGATTAAAATTATTCCAAGGTTCCGATTATGGCATATAAATTCCTGGAATTAACCTATTAAAGAAAATACGGGAAAACTGAAAGAGAAATTTCTACAGCGATAAAACCACGCGTACGCTATAAATAGAGAAACTTTAAAGAAAATTTCTTAAGCCAAAGAAACCATACCAAATACGAGAAACATGAAAGAAAAATTCCTAAAGCGAAAGAGCTATAGTATACTAAAGGCAAGCAAGCTTCGCCTAAAGCTTCGATTTCTCCGCAACACCCTGAAATCGATACACGAAACAAACCCCATAAACACGCCCCACGCACGGCAACTCGGTTCGTATCGCGAGCAAGTCGCTCGATGGTAGAATTTTGACAAATTTGCCCGCGTTTTAATCGCGTACGACGCGAGATATCGTTTAATCATTGCGAGGTGACAATTCGCTTACTTCTTCCGACAATTTCCCAATAAAAGCTCTGTTCTTCCGTCGATGGATTCACCGTGTGAACGTTCGAACGTGGAATTGCAACTGTGATGCATCGCATTTACGAAACGATAATTCAGGGCATCGCGTATCGTCGAACGTTTCATAATTCAGCGTTCGGAGGCGCGCGCTCGCAAGAAGCGGCAATGCTTATAAATGATTTCGCCGTAGCTACGCGATGCATCGCGAGACGCCGAATTATCGATCCTTCGGCTTTCACCGCGTGTTTCATGCTTCGTCGCTGCCGGAAACGGTCGTTGAATAACGATTTCCAGGTTTTCTTATAAATTGCGCTTCCGCTATATAGTCGGTGCATGCACTGGCTAGCGAAAGTATCTGTACATTTATCACGGACAACTGTTACCTTTGATTTCATGGAAAACTTCAAGAAAATTCTCCCCGTTGTATGAGAAAATTATACGAATTAATTAGATGAAATAATTATACGAGGAAATTGATTGTAGAGTTTTATCGAAGTTTTATCGCTTAAATTATGAAAGAAAGAAACATTTCATGGCTATGTGGTGAAATTATTAACAATTCTCCATTTTTCAGAAATTTTCTTAAAAATTTACTTTCCCAATTTCTGTGATTCTTCTACGAAACCAGCGATAGATCGATATCCATCAAAATGTAAATTGCCACAGACATTTGTAGTCTGCGTATAGACACGTTTGTCCCAGATGCATTATTCTTAACTCGCATTTTATTTCCACAAGTATTAGGACGTCAGATAAGTTTCTTTCGTTTTATAATAAAATAATGGATGCACATTTTCCGTTTTATATTATTTTATCGAATTATGATTCATTTTATTTTATCAAAATAAAGATCACAATTAGGTTTCACGTTTGTATAAAGATGCATCGTTGCAAAAGACGTGTCTGTAAAGGAAAGACGCTTTTCGGACGACCTAATATATTAATAACAATCATTCTCGACGAAGAACGAAAAGATGACAAAATAAATTACCGAAAATCCCAAAGTTTGGCTCCTTATCCACCTGAAATAATTTTTCTACGCTCGCTCAAACAATAATTCAGAATTTTCTATCGAACAACGAATCTTGATAGAACGAAAGCGACCAGTTTAAACGCCGCTGATCGTGCAACGGGGGTGGCGAAAAAGTACGACAGGTTCGGTTGAGGGAAAGTCACCTACGGAGTTTCCTATCGTCGACGAACGAAGGGGAAGAGAAAATCGTTTCGTGGGTATAAGAAGAGAAGAATATCGGAATCTTCGATGCAATCGTGAAGGAACAGAAGCGTTTCTGCGGCTGACGTGGCATCGGGGTGGAGCAATTATTTAGACGAGTTTCGTGCCGCCTTCGTGGCTATCGATCGCTTTCAAGACAAGGTTAAAAATATCTATTTGCATGTCGAAATGCATTATGGTAGATTAGGCTGTGCGGCTCCTTGACTCTCAGTGTCACTTTTTTTCGTGTCGTCGTTCCACAGCCACAGGAAGGTCAATGTTAATGGAAACGAAATTTGTGAATGGAAGGCGGATTGCTGACTGCGATTCGATTACACGGTAGAACTGCATTTACCTGAACCAGAGTTCAACATTATTCGAATTGTTTACAGTAAACGTTTGTCTAAGATAATTACACGAATAAATTTATCGTGGTCGAATATCTTATTCGCATGATAATATCACGCGTGATATTACAGAACCGAATTAACCGAATAAACCGACTAAATTCATTCCGCTGGAGTAGTTTATCCACGTAATAAATAAATCTGACGTAGAATAAACTGTTTTAGCTTCATGTGAAATTTGATTAAGTGATCTTTAGAAACATTTTGTACGATGAAAACGAAGCAATTATGAGCTAGTAATAAGTTAAGCTCGTTTATCCTATTAACACTTTGACTGTCACGTTGGTCATATTCAACTTCTTACGATTATAAAAATTGTACGACAGTTAGAGCATTTTGAATACAATCGATAAATAGAAGATACTTTTAAACAAAAAGTGCCCCATTGAACAGTTAAACATTTTTATTAGAACATCAATAAAAAAAATGAGAACAGATCTTGCATCTAACGGTGCACTGTATTTGCATCCATACCTTTGAGGGGTAATCTACGAATATTATCATAAACACATCTTAGAAGATAATCGTCAATGCTGCTTTATAATCATATAATTGAAGTTAAAAGTGTGCACATACCTTACTATTATATATACAACGAGCAAATACCGTTTACTAATATCTTCAACAAGTTTCAACAATATATTCTGCACATTTTGCTTACGACGAAATAACGAATGCGAATGGTTCGTTGAAATAAACGAAGCCTTGTTATAATATGTCCTATCAACTGTTACCAAGGCGTCACGATGGTCACCCGTGACCACCAATAAGATAAACGGTCCACTGGGGAAGAATGTTGTCTTACATCATCGATTTATTACTATTTTGCCATTATATGCTTTGAATAATAAAAATATTCCCGTGGTGTCCTCAGTGAAACATGTGACTTCATCGTGGCAGTCAAAGTGTTAACGTTCAAAATGTAAATGAACTATTGGGTCGCCAACCCAATAGAAATTTTAAGCTTCTTCTGATTTTACATTTGGATAAAAATTAATAAAGGAAATGAAATCTCTAAACGCGTGTATTATAGAAAGAGAACTGCCTATATCGTGATAATAATTGTAGTAAACGATTTTTCCATTATATGCTTGGGATAATAAAAATACTCCCGTGGCCTCCTCAGTGAAACATGCGATTTCAGCGTGGCAGTCAAAGTGTTAACGTTCAAAATGTAAATGAACTATTGGGTCGCCAACACAATAGAAATTTTAAGCTTCTTCTGATTTTAAATTTGGATTAAAATTAATAAAGGACATGAAATCTCTAAACGCGTGTGTTATAGAAAGAGAACTGCCTATATCGTGATAATAATTGTAGTAAACGATTTTTCCATTACATGCTTGGGATAATAAAAATATTCCCGTGGCGTCCTCAGCGAAATATGTGATTTCAGCGCGGCAGTCAAAATGTTAATAACGTTCATAATCTAAACGATGATTTTGGTATTACCACCTAATGACAAAATCCGCAGGCACTTAGTTACTAACCCAATAGAAATTTTAAGCTTCTTATGATTTTAAATTTGGATAAAAATTAATAAAAGAAATGAAATCTCTAAACGCGTGTGTTATAGAAAGAGAACTGCCTATATCGTGATAATAATTGTAATAAAATATGTATGTTTTAATAATGATCCGAGTAACACGTTCTACGCTTTTCAAAGGCTAAAAGCTGAGTTCCGATCTTGATTTCCAGTGACATATCGTGATATGCGAAGACTGCATGCTTTTTCCGGGATCAACGTCGATAATTCTCGTTAAGCGAAAAATAAATCGTCGGTGTAGGTGTAGGAGAGCAATCAGATATCCAGGTAACGCAGAGCTGGTTTTCCAAATTTATCGGACTTCGATCCGATCTTTAAACGATTTGTAGACGAATCGACAGTTTGTACGCCCAAAGGATTCCGAAATCGACGCGCAATTTCAATTTCAATTCTGCGTTTTCTCGTTGAAAGAGAATATTCGCTTAAAATAGCCATTACCGTATTGCTATTTGTATCGCAAAATTTATTCTAAATATTAGTTGGAATAAAAATTTCTAAATGCTAGTTACAGTGAGAATTCATTTTTATAATTGAAAATAGCTTTGACGTGCGTGCATCTGAAAATGTTTAGTTTAAAAAACGAAAGATGGAGTTCTTTAGGATTTTTTTTTGGAAAAAAGCAAGAGTACTCACTTTGGGATGTCGCCGATCTTCGGTGGCCGACATTTTCGCGCAGGAACGTCGCCCCATATGTTGTAAGCTGCAAAAAAAAAAACAATATTTTTTAACATTATATCCGCATTTCTATTCATAATATTCTACCAAAATTAAAATTAATTGGGACTGCAAAACTATAGTATTTGTAATACGCTATTTGTGTCCTTATTCATTTATCTATTTCCATTTTGCTATTTTTATTTTTAACTACGATACTCGAATGAAAATGAGGCAATTGAAATTGTAAAAAGATATCTATTTTTAATTTGTAACATCAAACAACTTGTAACAATGAGAAAAGTCGATTGGAACTGTACGACTACAATATTTTACCTCTTTGCTTTTCATCAAAATTTCTGCAAGAATTTCAAGCACAAATTGGAACAAACAAGCTGTCCGAAACAATTTAGAAAAGAAGCTAAAATTCTAAAATGGGCTCGAATTAGCTTTCGTTATGGAGTGAAGTTTCGATAATCGAGCGGCTCAGCCTTAACGAGTTCTCAGCTTCTGAATTAACACGCAGACTTTTCAACTTTGCAAAACTTCAAAGTTCCTGTCAAAGTCTCCAAGGTATGCGAAAGTTAGACGTGCAGACGTGTCAGCAGCTTGAAGGGATTTCGAGACACAGCCGAACGAAATTTCGAAGATATCCAAATTCAGCGAATTTCCAAAATTCAGTTGCTCCAAGTTTCAACATTCTACCGACCCAGAAATTGCCTTGAAATTAACATCGCACCGTAATCAACTGCGATAGATTTCTCACTGAAAAGTATTCTCTAATGAATGAATTCTAAACGAGAGAAGTTTGGTCGTTAAAATTTCGTACACACTGTATATACCTGTACAAGGTATCTATTTGTTTAACACTAGAACTACCGATCGTTAACACGAAGCTATTTCTACCAAAGCCAATTAAAATGACTGGTCTTTAAAAAATACGTAATAATAGAATATTTGTATATTTAATGATTTATTACTTTCTTACAGAAGGAATTCCACGTTATATAGTACATTTTTGGTATTATTAATTCATCTGGGACCATCATCCCTAAACGAGGATTGGCACATGTATAAAATTGTCCAGGTATTTCTAGTGGTATCATCTAGCGATCGATCCGGAATTTTCCTGATAACTGATATCATCATATCGAATAATACGCAATAAAAATTTTAAA
Organism: Bombus pascuorum; assembly: GCF_905332965.1. Classification (NCBI taxonomy): domain Eukaryota; kingdom Metazoa; phylum Arthropoda; class Insecta; order Hymenoptera; family Apidae; genus Bombus; species Bombus pascuorum. Next base: position 4,610,886 of record NC_083501.1, on the reverse strand, counting down.
AACGTGTGGCAAGTTGTACAAAACGAGGAAACTGGTTAATTGGGGTTCGATAAACAAATTGCAGGACCCTTTTACACTTTGACAAGTACCAGTAATTTTGAATAGCTTTGATACAAAATTATTTTCAGTTTGAATACATAAAAAGCAAAATAAAATTCATTATATTATTCTTTTGTTTTAATTTTAAAATAAATTGAAATAAAATTGTAAAGCCAATTTGACTGGTATGGTAGTTCTAATGTTAGTATTCTCCAGATGTTAATACAATTATGGGAGATTAGAATGTACAAGAATAAAATATACAAAATATTCAATATTAAGAACTCGTTTGAATAATTAAGGATGGGCGAAATCACTATACTACGTTATAATATGAAGTAGGAATTTAAAAATAAAATTGTAAAACCAGTCGATTTGATTAACGTGGTAGTTCTAACGTTAAACAAGGCGAATTTGTTGCTATGAGACGAATCAAACATACCCTTGTATATAGCTATATAAAATTAGCACCAGTATTATTAATCCTTATTTTATATAAATAAATAAAAATGACCATTCAATAAACCTTCCTATGGGAATTGAAAGATAAAAGAAAGCTACTTGTTCGTGGTGATGAATTTTTTAAAATAACGCTACGGTCCAGTTATTTCCTGATCGGCTCTTTCAACGTAGGATAATTGCTTGTTTGTTGTCGATGCCATTGAAAATAGGATGAAAATCGAGGCGGACGTTGACGTTGAAAGCGTTCGATTCGAAAAACTGGTATATCCGTGTTAATTGTGCTTCGTTGTTACACATCAGCCCTATCATTCTCTCATCCCCTGCTCGCTTGTTCAACTTTTATTCCTTTCATCGATCGCTCATCTCGAAAGACATTTACTAATTATAAAGTTGGCTGTTCGCTTTGAACACATTTGCGATGCACCATGTCCACTGTCCGCGCTTCAAACTCTAAACTCTGATTAAACTGCGACCCTTCATTTTTGATGCTTTAACCCTTCCATGAAGAGTTAAACATCGCATCCGGTCAATTTATTTCCACTGCAAATTAACTCGGCGATGCTACACGGTGCAATATTTTTCTTCAGCAAGGTATTCACGAATTAATTTGTACACATTTTTGTGGAAATGTTACAGATGGGAAGTATATAAAAATTAAAGCGAAGCGCGTACAATATGGGCAAATATACGAAACGTATGAGAATTAGAATTTTTAGAAAGTTTCTATTAATTAAAAGATAATTTTCTTACGTCTATATATGTTTCTTCATTTTAAATATGGAATTAATATAAAATGATGCAAAATTTAAAAGATAAAAAGGTAAACACCGCAAAGTTTATTAAACAGAATGGGTAGTTATTAAAATTAAAGAAAAAATGAGACTAAAGTTAATTACGGTGAAACTAAGAGAAAGTTCAAGTAAAATTATTTCCTGGAAACTGTACGCGACACATACGTCCCGTCAGGGATGAGAGAATTAACGCAAAATGTACTCGTCACTGCTACAAAATTTCTTCTTTTGTCATTTGAAAAAGTCTCATATCCCTTTAAATTATGCTGTGCAAGCGTAAGCTATGTCACGCACAAAATGTTCTTCGCCGTGGAAATATTCGATGAAAAGAGAAAAGGTTAGACGTGATTCAAAGAAAAGCTCGCAAATAACACGAAATAAAATTTACACTGATTATAAAGTTAACATAAATTCGAAACAAACTCTTGCATTTAATCTAGAATATTAAATATTGCTTACAAAAAAGAAGAAGATAAAAATTCAACGATCGAAGAAAATTAGCTGATGCAAATCACATTTTTGTTTAAGCTTAATTGTGGCTTGTTTTAAGCAGAAATCGTGAGATTTAATCTAATTCTCGGCTGCGTATCATCTTTTCGACTAGGAGAGTATTTCAAGTTATTTCGAATTTCGTCGAGGTAAAACACGATTTATTGCTAGAAGTTGGAAAGTTTGGCTTTCCGCTCCGTCGATGGAAAGCAGAGGTATCGTAAACTCAAAAGTTTCTTACAGGGCACAGAAGGCGAATCAAGTTATGGCGATTCTTGGAAACCGATCTTGGAACGAATCCAATCGTCACGAATCTGCTCGTTATCGTATGTAAAATCGAACTGGCGAAGAAAAATCGCGAACGAGCCGGCTTCCATCTAGATGAAATTCCATAGGCTTGAAAAACAGCCAAAAAATGGTAAATACCCGATAACTCGAGTTTAACAGGGTTACGTAAGGGAAACATGTTATCGATAACAATTAATTGATTTTTTAATATGTACCAAGGAAATGTCAATAGACACGTTTTAGAAACGTGTTAAAACATTTCGTCGGTTGAATGTTCACCCGAAAAAAAATACCTGTACATAACGTGCACACGTGTACATAACGACCATGTATATTAATAAAAACAATTGCGTTGCGTTCTTTATTGGAAAAATAACAGTGTAAATATGCAGAGTGCAGAGAAAGGTTGGGAGTAAACTTTAGGAACGCGAGTACTTGGATAGTTTTGATCAGGTTTCCAAAAATACGAAACATAGTGACACGATTTTGATACTTCCCTTTCTCGTCACTCTTTCCGATCTACCAATTTCATTACATTCACATTCCATTTCAACAAAATTCATATTTCTTGCCTGTGAATTTTACTTTTTACTTTTAGGAAGAGCCAAAAAAGAAAAGAAAGAGAACATCCCTTTCTCGTCACTCTTTCCGATCTACCAATTTCATTACATTCACATTCCATTTCAACAAAATTCATATTTCTTGCCTGTGAATTTTACTTTTTACTTTTAGGAAGAGCCAAAAAAGAAAAGAAAGAGAACATTGAGACTTGTATTACGTCTCGCAATTGAGGTCCTGGACTCCTTATTAACCGGCCACCGTCACACTTCTCCGCTATCGCTAAGTTTCGTGCCCTTAAGGCCTCTTCTCTAATTGACCGCTGCATCGTAATTCAGGTAGCTAAGAGGCTGCTTTTCTATATATATCCCGAGGATGCCTCGGGAATTAATCGAAAAAATTCTATTCTCTTGACAAATTGAGCGTGAAATCGCGTCAACGTTAGCCACACAACATCGGCCACATACCTCATCACCAGCTTTCAACCAACCAACACACCATAATCTTACGTACATATTCAGAAAAACCTTCAACCGAACAGCTTCTCCGAATAGTCGCACATTGACAAAACAGAGTCGTATCTCTTTAGGCTTTGTAAAGAAAAAATTATTTTATTTGTAATAATAATCTTCCTTTTTTACATGTGGGGAAATGGACAACCACCCCCCACTCTTGGAAGCGGCGGGGTAGTGTCGGAATTTATGATAATAATCTAATAATGTTTCATTTGAAATAATTCATCTTGTGATAAAATTTGGAAGAATATCTTCCTCGTATATAACACACAATATGAACGTCTTGCAAGTGCGGATGGTTATTGATCAATAAGTTTGAAAGCTCCAAGTGGAAAATGAATGTCGATGAGATTGGGGTTCGTTGGCCACGATTAGTATCTGTTTTCAATCATCGGCTTGATTTCATCCGTGATTTGATTACTTCCGATAAATTGGCTTAATAACGCGACAAAGCATCTTGCCACGCTTGGATTACTGATCCGTTGTCGATTTTTAATGAGCAGGGGAATTGGAACCGTGGTTGTTTTTACGCGAACTTTACCATCTGTCGTTTTTATTTCCTCTCTGTTTTCCTTATTTCTTCCTCTTGCCTCTTTACGTTTTACGCGAAATATCGAACATCTTTTTTACCAAATGAACAAAAAAGGTGGTGAATTATTCGAATGGAAGGAACACGATGTCAGGTGACTTGACTAATGAGAAAACTCGATAAACTCCAATTTTTTCCTATTAATATTGGGCTTTTCAACGGAGATTATTTACTTCCACGAATTTATTTAATGCAAGAAAATTACATAAATAAACGTAAATTCGGAAGAAATCCTCAAAGAACCGTAATATTCAATTTTCTCTACTTCTTAATTTATCCAGTTAATCTATATGGCTTCTGAGCGATTCGTGCTTCCAGTAAATAACAGATTACTTGATTAATTTGAGAACTAGTAGTCCTGGATTGATTTACAAGATAGAAAACAAGAGTATTTTAAGATTACAGTCGTTCGAAGGCGATACATCATCGAAGTGCATTACAAATCGAACAGAAAATTATTAGATTGACAACTAAATGATTACCGCTTTTATCAATAGATGGTATTGACAAAATCCGCAATCACTTAGTTATCAATCTAATATTTGTGTTTTAGTTCTATCGAAAGTCTTCAATTTTCATACTAACGTAGTTTCGATTTCTCAATTTCCCTAGTCACATAGACATGGAGATTCGGCACATAAGAATCGCTCATTTCCTCCTTTTATCCGCGGTTTCGCCGCCCTCTGTGCACCGATAAACTTCGTTACCCCGTTATTGCACTCGGCGAGCGATAATTAATTGAAAGGTCGGTGATCAAAGCCGGACAGCTTTTCGTCCGATTGGAACGAGGCGATGGATCTAAAGGAAGCGAAGGAAATTAGATGAAGCACACGATGATAGATAAGAATCGACTTCGAACTTAATTACTTTCTCCCAGGACAGCTTCGGAATATTTTGACAATATCAATTTATGTCATCATAAAACTGTTTTCTACGCTTTTCTATACGTACAGCTTCCGTTCTACAACTTGATTTTATAAAGTCATTAAAACTTCTAACGCTACTCGCTGCAGAGGCAATTAAAATTTAAAAGACCAGGGGCAGAAAGGTTATATCTCTTCAAGCTCTAATTACAAATACCTAAAGTGACATGGATTAAACGAAATTAAAAAGTTAATACAATATAGCAAATTAGAATAAACGAGATAATTACAAGAAAAATTGGATGCAAGGAAAAGCGACATTCTATTCATCGTTTAAATATTAATACCTTAATTCAAAAGTCAATTTTTCTAGCAAGTTTGTGCGATAGCAAAATGAAGGGGCAAGACAGGTGTAAATTTGAATTCACACTTTGCTCGTTAATATGACTCGACTGGCTGCTAATTCGACTGATAGCCATCGGCTTCTCAGACGACGCCATCCGACTCAAGCAAATTTACCTTCCGGTAAGATTCATTAACTAACTGTATTAAAAAAATTGCCATCGTCTCTGGTGTCCTTCCTCCTGCCCCTAAGGCTAACCTGTTGCCCCGTTTCCCCGTGAGAAATTTCGTTACCGCGCTGATGCACCCGCTAGACGATAATTAAACGATAATTAATCCCTCCGCTGGAAGATTCGACCGAGCATGGAGTCTTCGTATTTTCCGTTATCAAGAATTCTGTTGGATTTTCTCGTCGACAAGAGAGATATCTAGAAGCTAGAAAGACATACTCGTTTTCCAGGTATAATATTGCGCAATTTCGCCAAAGAAATTGCAATCTTTCTTTTTATATTTTCTTACTGCGATCAAATAATAATTCAAATGTTTCTAACGTTGATTTCAGTGGTTTATTTCAAGATCGATCCTGAATGTTATATTTGTCTATAATTATCGCTTGTATAAAGCTGCTGTATTTGTTCCTCGATAGACCCACGAGATAATAACGAGAATATTAACGTTTTGTTAACGCGAAACCTTCTTGCATTTTCCAATGAAATCCTAGGAAATTGCTAATGTTGATTTTAGCCACAATTGGCAATTTCTTAAATTAATGCCAATGTTCAATTTTCCTCTACGTTTGCAATCAACGACTATTCAAATAGAAGGTATAAACAATTAAATAGAAAATTGCAAAATTCACATCAGAAACCTTCTTACATTTTCCACTGAAATCCTAGGAAATTGCTAATGTCGATTTTAGCCACAATTGGTAATTTCTTAAATTAATGTCAATGTTCAATTTTCCTCTACGTTTGCAATCAACAACTATTCAAATAGAAGGTATAAACAATTAAATAGAAAATTGCAAAATTCACATCAGAAACCTTCTTACATTTTCCACTGAAATCTTAGGAAATTGCTAATGTTGATTTTAGCCACAATTGGTAATTTCTTAAATTAATGCCAATGTTCAATCTTCCTCTACGTTTGCAATCGACGACTATTCAAATAGGAGGTATAAACAATTAAATAGAAAATTGCAAAATTCACATCAGAAACCTTACATTTTCCAATGAAATCCTAGGAAATTGCTAATGTCGATTTTAGCCACAATTGGTAATTTCTTAAATTAATGCCAAGGTTCACTTTTCCTCTACGTTTGCAATCAACAACTATTCAAATAGAAGGAATAAACAATTAAATAGAAAATTGCAAAATTCACGTCAGAACGTTTCATTCGACTTCTCAAAGACCTAACCACAGCACTGGCTGTTTATCGACGAGTAAAGGATTCCCAATAAACCTTAGAACGTTAATCGTTGGCGAAAATTTGAGAGGAAGGAATTTAACGTTAAACACCGCAAGGAATTTGAAAGGTGGAAATTGCTGGTCTTCTCTCGATCGAGCAAGCGAACAATACGATCGGCGATCGTCTGTCGAAGGAAGAATTGAATGGGGAAAAGCGGTATGAAGAGCGGAGAACGAGTCGCGGGTCATTTCCAATTACTCCGCTAGACGACTCGTAGGCACAAGTCAATTGTTAAATCGCCAAGGGTCCACGAATCGCTTGGAGCCGGATCTGTGTTCGTATTATCTCGGTCATATCCTCTTTTCCGTCCATAACTAGTCCCGGCTAACTCTCTGGCTGCTCTTAGCTGGAATCGTTCCAGTCACACACACCTATATACTACACACGTGCAGAGATATCGATCGCGATGACGATGGAAAAATAATTGTCAAGATTGCGATCGCTCTACTTCACGTGCACGGCTCCTGCTCGAGACGTTTGTTCGTTTCGTTCGTTCACTGAAATGGGCAAACAACAAATCTCATCAGTTTTCTCTTGATATACTTATGTCACTTATTTATCTTGCCTGTTGCGGGGAGTAAAAAGATAGCGAATGGATTTAAATCGATCATGATTAATCTGTTTGATTTTTGCGCACTTAAGGGAAACTTAAAGGTGCGGAAATCCACCTGAGACGCAAAAATATATAAAATATCCGAAATAGAATATACTCGTTATGATATTTAATGGACAAAACAAATTTTTTACCTGGGCTTCTTTCTTTTTCAATGATAATATAATTTATGTTATATGAATATTAATTTGCATAAATATACGTACTCTGGTTACGTACGGTGTATTAACGAAATGAACAAACGAGATCTCCCTCTTGATATATCTGCTTCATGCATTTATCTTGCTATTGGCGAAACAGTAGATTAGATAACAAGAATTGTTTTAGTTATGATATATGAACCAAGCGAGTAAATAATAAATTTAAATACTGTTGCGAAAATAAATGACGAACAACGAAAGAAATAACCTAAATACTGTTGATATATTTTTTTTTCTTACGTACTTGGTGTCTGTAAAAATATTTAGTAAATAAGATAAGGAAGAGAATTTGGCTCGATCATGGTATATCGAACAAAATGAGCAAATAAGAAATTTGGATAATATCGATGTAGATATTCGTGTGAAGAAATGGACAGTTTGAAACGTTCGTAAATCATCTGCTCGCCATTAAGTTTATCGTCGACTCGGCACGTGGACTTTTCCAAATCGAACGGCAGAGCATTTGCGCGAGTACGTGTGCACAGCACACACATCACCTTGACACACTTGCGGAATTAAAGGGATGCGTGTACGGCAACGAATACGCGAGCTCGTTTATCATCCATCCTACCGGATGAAATATTTTCGCAATTATACAGAGGCATAACTGCATCTCATCCGAGATTTCGTTGCTTTAAATTATCCGATTGATATACCCACGATATGAAACGTCGTTTCTGTGAACAGATATCGTCCATCTAATTTTGCCTTACTATCAAAACTTTCGTCAACTATGTTGAGAAGGAGAAATTTGTTACAATTTACGTATATTGAATATTGATAAGATTAAACGTTAATTTTGATTCGATGAATGAATTAATTTAAGAAAATAAATGAAATAATTAATTTATGTAGTTTCATTAATGTAAATATTAATTATTAAAAAATCACTATTAGTTGTTGTGAACAATTGGGATATAAGACATTCCTGTATTCTTAAATTAATTTTGTTTATACTACTATTGTACTAAATCCCTACTTTACAGCATTCCTATATTCTTAAATATCTACATTATCATGTTTCTGTTAGATTGTCCGAAAAGTTTCTTTCGTTTCACAAGGAAACAATAGATGCACAACATTTTTTCTTTTATATTATTTTGATTCATTACTTTTCTTATTCTACAATTTACATCGTATAATCCATTTTGCATTATGTGCAAAGACGAAAGAAACTTTCCGGACAACCTAATATTATTCTCGAATTCTATATTTCTAAATTGATATACTATTCATACATTAGTAAGTTTCTATATTTTTAAATCCCTAAATCGAAAAATTTCTAAATTCCAATATTTCTACACTTGCCATATCCCTCTCATAAAATTTATATGTTTCCAAATTCCTATATTTCTAAGTATCTAAATTTCTACACTTCTATGTTCCTAGATTTCTAGATTCCTGCATTTTCAAGTCCCTAGATCCCTAAACCTCTGCACTTCTAAGTCCTTGAATTCCTAAATGCGTGCATCTCTAAATCCCTAGATTTCTAAATTCCAATATTTCTATACTTGTCATATCTCTCCCTCTCTTGAAATTCATATTTTTCCAAATTCCTATATTTCTAAGTTTCTAAATTTCTCACTTCTATGTCCCTAGATTCTTAAATTCCTGCATTTCCAAGTCCCTAGATCCCTAAATCCCTACACCTCTGAGTCCTTGGATTCCAAATGCGTGCATCTCTAAATCCCTAGATGCCTAAATTCCTACATCCCTATATTGCTATACACATCTCTATGTTTGAAATCCCTAAATTTCTACATTTCCACGTTTCTACATTTCTGCCTTCTTGCATAACCAAATTCCTATATCCCTGAGTTTCTACATTCCTGCATTCTCCAATTCCCATATTCCTACATGCCTAGATCTCTCCAAATCCCTAAACTCGTACATTTTGGAATTCCTATATTCCTAAGTTCCTTTATTTTTCAAGTTTTTACGTTCGAAAAATGCATCGACGCAATAGTGGGATAATTCCATGGAAACACGAGCATCGAATCGTCATCGATATCGCTGTTTACGTGCTTAGGGTGAGTTTATCGTGGCGCTTATATCAAGGCCTGGCTGTGATCGACAGTCAGCTCCATTAATCAACGTAAACTCGATTAAGAGTCACGAAGCAACCCTCTTTCGACCCTCTGCGACCCTCCTGCTGGTCGAACCCCGAGGGCACGCTGCGTTTAGGGGTTGAAACCAACGGCCACAGCTGCTATAATTGAAATCTACGAATTTGCTGAGGTTTAAGTTGTATATAGGAAGGTTTAGAATATATCGGGTGAAATTGATCGAGAGATTACTCTTGGCACAGCAATTTTCAGTTCATCGGGATACCTAAAATTTACTAAAATTATCCATCCCTTCATTTTTCTTTTTACTGAAATTCTCTGATAGTCAGGAAATTCGTTTTTGCATAAATGTAGAAATTATTGATCGTAAACTAATTAAGGGATTATTTTCCATCTAACTAGAATTTTGTTCGGAAAATACATCAGGATGTCCAAAGATTAGACGAAATCGGAGAAAATCTTTCTTTACTGATTTTTAGAGAAATCCTTTGATGATTAGAATATCAGTTTTACAGAGGTGTAGATCCTATTGGTTTAAAATCAATCAGAAAATTATTTTCATTTTAGTAAGGAAGTTTGAGAGAAATAATGAAAAATGTAGAATTTTTTTATATTTTCAATCGAATTCAATTTGAAGCGTAAACGATCGATGATTCATATCGATATTATTGGAAGACGGACGAATAACGAACAAAGAAAGAAAGTAAATTTCTTTCCATCTTATTTGCATATTAAATCCTCGTCACAATTTTTCTTCGAAATGAGAATCGCTGATAAGCGACAGTGAACGTCGTTATTATTTTACCAGAGGAATGATAGAACAGATACATAGTAAGTAGGCAAAAGCATGCGAATATCGTTTCTGTTTCGAACGAATCGAATTCGATTTGAAAGGATATAGGATAATGGACATTAGGTTATTCAAATGTTAGTAGGAAATTGTGTATTTCTAGGAATCGGTTAGAGGGAATCACGTACTTCCGTTTCCATTTCGCGAAATTATCAGAAAATAATCAACTGCGACCGGTTGGATCCGCATTGCGTTGGTTCATGAATGTGCATGAACTCGTACGTAATGAAACGTCGTTATTGATTACTGATAATCCAATCAGCGGTGTGTATTACTCCTCGGCATGTCGATTAAATGGTATTAATTAATCCAAAGATAGAAAGAGAAACCGAGATGATCTTAACGAACCCGGTTCTCTGGTTTCGAAATCGCCTGCTCTCTTTTAAAACATCCGCACGATAAACTTTTGAATAAATAGAAAAATATCAAAACAACTTGTTTGATCATGTTAACTAAAATCATAAAATTCGATTACTTGCTCCAGGATAAATAAATAAGAAAATAGAAAATGTAAAAAAATAATTAAAAGATGGTAGGGGCGACTTCTCTGGAATATTTCCAAATATTTTCATTCAATCTTGTTTTTTTATAGCAAAGATGGAAAAAATAGTAAAATTGGACGTTTCTTCAACGTCAGAAAACGAAGGCAGACGGAGAATCAGAAATAGCTGTAGTTGAATAATTCCGTTTGCAGGAAAAATTGTGTAGAATTCTCGAGCGAAGGAAATCAAGACAAACGGTAGAAAACAAGGGAACGTTGAAGTTGGAATCGTATCATCTGATCTCGAAACAGTAGTCACGTCTCGTATGTTTCTGCCAACGTTTCGTAAACAGAGGAGTTTGCCTGAATATTTGGCTAACGAGCGAGGGTATGTCAACGAAGTCTGATGAGGCAAACTGCGACGATCGTAGCCTGTCGACGAGGAAACGTGGTCACATTCCGGAAATCAATAACAGCGAAACAATTAAGAACGAGTTGAATAGCAAGCAACTGCGCGTCCTTTTCTCAATTTAAAATTGATTAAAAAAGAAAAAGAAGAAAAAAAGAAAAAGATGTAATATGATTGCCCTTGTCGCTAACAATGCCACTTTAAATAAAATAAATAATAAGAGTAACGATTGTCCCTTTTATCTTTGTGTATTCTATCGTTGTAATTCTTGCACTCGACGTCCAAGGGTTTTTTTTTTAATTAAAGATAAAAATTATTACAAATAAAGGAGAATAATTGAAGTGTAAAACATTAGAGGAAAAAATTTTTCCAAATAAGAAATATATGCAAAAATATGTAACTCAAGAAATAAACAAACTGTTGTCTGAATATTTAACAAAATACCGTAGAAATAAAAAAAACAAAGGTTCTATGAATTTTTTGAAACTCTTCAAAAACACGAAATTTTAAAATGGAAAATTACATTACGCTGGTAGTTTCACGTACATCTCTCTACATCTATATATATATATATATATATATATTTTTTTTTAACATTCTATTAATCAATGCCTTTGCATTCCACGACCACTTGTTAATTATTCTCTACGCTTGTGTTTCCACTCGCCATCAGAAGGCAACTTGACAACCAATCCACATTTAAATTCAAACAAATTAGCTTTGACAATAAATCTTTCCAAAAAACAATTATACATATTCTGATGACATTTTCCAACAAATAATTACCATTTTATTTTTATCGTTGCTTACTTTATCCCAAAAACCAACCACTCAACTAATTTATGACAAAACAAAGAAGAAATTAGAATTTTTACATCGTATTCTCCTTCATATTATTTCCATCTATGATATATTTACCGTTTGACATTCAAAATACCATTTCCACGTTCTGTCAAACTATTCTCTACTCTTTGCGACCGTTGCCACGCGACCATCACCTGGTCAAAAGAACACGATCCAACTCACCTTCCATCGTTATATTATCCCCGAGCTTCATTTCGGTGCTCAGTGTGCTCACTGTTCCGGATGGTCCCACGTTGTTCCAGCCGACTAGCCGTCAATCGAAGCTTCCCAAATCGCTCGATGGAGACACGAGACGATTATTCTCTGGAAATGTCACTTTCTCTCCCTCTCTATCTCTCCCTTTTTCTCTCTATTTCTGTTGCCTGTAAATCGCAGGTATCCAATTACCAGGGACCTCTAGACAATCCCTTTTTTCCCTCGACGAGCTTTCTTCGTCCTCGTTAAGCGACCAACCAACGTGCCGACGATCGCACGCCTTTCCCACGTCATGGTCAACGTGTCGTTGCGCGATTAGACAATCGAATTATCAAAGGTTTCGACAACCTGCTGACGCACGGATCAGTCGATGAGTCGCCAGATCCCTCGATCACCATCGATCGCGAGCCTTCCGCTTCTTGCAAGGTCATCGTATCTTCTTTGAAATGCAAAATCTTCGCTTTGATTCTGTCGATGGAGCCACCATGGATCTTTGATTCGGTTGTCGTGCAAGAGCCAGAGCAGAGTTTACGGACACTTGGTGGAACTGTTCATTGTGGACCTGCGAAAGAAAGAAACGATTTATTATTATACAGTCTTATATCATATTTATATTAAAATTACTGGTTGTTCTTCATTGGAAAGAAGAAATACGTATAGCAAGTGGAAAAAGTATTCTGACGTAGAATGGAGACCGTTGCATGATCGTTCAATGTCGAGGTCACCTATTTCAGGCTTCTGCATTTGAATCGGTTTTTTGACAATCTGCTTTTCATCATCGCGTTTAGTATTTTATCATACACGAGTCTATCGCAAGATCAACTTTAGTTTCTCTTTGCAAGAAGATAGTAAAGTTTGAAACACATTTAAAGAACGTCCGAGTCTTAAGAAGGACACGTTCGCGTACGTAAAAGTTAAGAAATGAAATTACAAAGTGAAATTTAAAATTCGAGAATGCAATTTAATTTACTTTTATTCGTCTTACGTATATCAGATGAGATAGATGGTTTTGATGAAAACACCTTTCCCATCAGTTACAGTTAAAGTACACGAATAAACCATGTCCTCGACACACTTCAGAAAATTCCCTCAAAGGAAGAATATTAGTTTTATTTAAACATTAAGACAGCAGCAAGCCACTAGAACGTCTGGCCCAAATTGATATTCACAGGAGCGTCAAAACTTTGCATGTTCCGCGAGATACGCGTTCCCGAAGAACGTACAAGTTCCATAGAATTTTAATACTTCGCCTAGACTTTGTGTAGCGACAATAACGTTAAAGCAGTGCTTAAAAGATCATCTTGTAAACTTGCTTGCGTGCAATCGCGAATCAAGCCGTTTAAGGGTGCAAAAGCTTCAAAAAGTAGGGTAAATCTAACATTTTTTCTCGCCTACAAATATTTGCTAAAGGATCAAGATTTTTATAGCAAATTTTCAATAACATTTGAGCTCTGTATTGGTATTTTTTTGTATTACATAAAATTAGAAAACGACGGTAGTGAAAAACAGATTATCCTCGATGTAGCGTAAAACTTTTTCATGGCTTGGAAAAATAAAGAAATGGCGGCTTGTTAAGGAAAACACTTGATTTCACGCCGAGGAAAAGCAACTTTAAACATTTGAAAAAATTCAGAGAAAAACGTTTAAAAATTTCGAGTTAATCCAATGGAAAGTTTCGGAGATCTACTGGCTGCAAGGTCGAAAAACATAGTTTAGAGAAAAACGTGTTTGAAGTTTTAAGTTAAGCTTCCTCTAAAGTAAAAGAATGCGTTCGTATTCAGCGTTGCAACCTCGCCATTTTTCAAAATTTCAAAGTACCATTTTACTACAGTATTCCAGATATATCCAGCTTTAAAAAGGTATAAAAAAAGATTTAGATTTCTCGAAGCCGATATGGTTGCATGGCTTCTTAACTGAAAATTCCTAAATGTGGTAGTATTCGCAGAGAAACTTTGACAATATTTGCAGGAGAAGTTAGGATGACGATATTACGCGAACGTATGCAAGTTCGTAAATAGTTTAAATTTAGAAAGAAACCTGAGAGGCATTCTATCAATGAAATCCCTAGAATCCCAAGGTTCTTAGCCAATTAAGCTTCTACAACCAGAAGCTTGCTCGTTTATGAAGGAAGAAAGGAAGAATTGATCTCAGTTCTTTTTTATTTCTTTTATATACGAAAGGTGTTTTCAAACTGCTACTAGTACAATGAAATGCTACTAAAAGTATCGATAGAAATAGACCTGTGATAAATAAACGAAACAAGACTTTCAAAAATCCGCCACAGTAAAATTTCATTTACCTGAATCGTGTTTGAATATAATTTGTCTGATTTATCGTTTGTACCGAGTACAATTTATCTGGCAAACGGAACAGAACTAACTCAAAGACCACACGTCGAGCGTTCGCTAAAACTTTGCCCCAATAAACAATAAATATATTTTATTTAAAAAGCATAGAAAATTGAAAGCATCGTGTCTGGAAAAAACTTGAAGAATTTTAGATGAAAATTCATCTAAATCCGATGGAGGTCGTAGGTATTACGTTACACCGGCCTTTTGTTCATTTCTCATCGATGAGTATCCAGGCAACTGGGCCACAGGAATCCAATGGACTCTCGGTTCGACCAAAAGGCACGGAACCATAATCCAAGCGCTTTGTTCCAAAGGAATTCCGGGAATTTAGTTCGTTCGTCGTGTATATCGACGGGATAAGGTGAATCTGTCCAGGTTTACGTCACGCATCATGCACATATAATTTCTGATGCGTTAGATTGTGCGCACCGCGATGTGCATAATGTTGATTGACGAGGATCGATGCGGCTATTAATAAAATGGGCTTGTCAACGCTTCAACATCAAAAGGGACTTCGTGGTACTGCGTCAAATTCTAGTAATTTTCGTTTGCCTACGAAACTTGTAAGAAACTCTTATGAATATTCTGTGTTTTATGCCAGAAGCCTAAAAATTGCATTGGCAATATAACGAGACTCAGCTATCATGATTTTATTCGTAAAGCTTGAAACAAATATGAAAATGCTTATGACAAACTACAAGATACATATTTGTTGTATATATTTGGTAGAAATTATAAAAATAATTAATTATAAATTACATTAACAAACCTCAATATTCATCGAGGCTGATAGTATACATGATTAAGCTGGCTACTCATCTTGTATACTAATTTTATACTAAATATCTTATAATTTCCGTACATATGTTGAGATTAATTTCGATATAATCACGACAGTGTGTTTCTACAGCGTAAATGAAATTTTCCAAATCTTCTGGACATACATACGACGTGGACATAAACTTTTCTGTGATAAGCGTTCAAATACAAATTAGGTGCGATAGAAAAATTATGCGAAAAATTCTCAAGTCCCAAGCACATTTCCTATAATTACTGATCCTTGCACATTCGTTATAATATTGCGCTAAGCATATGCACGACTACAACAACCATCAAATCATCGCTCGACTGTAAGATCGCTGTAATTTTAGTTTCGTCAAAAGGAAGCAATTGTGATCAAACGCTTCTATCGTAAATTTCCTATCTATCTTCTTCGATACACGAAACGAGATTTTCCTATAAAACAAGCCCATTTTTTGTTTTCATTGATCGTTTGAAAGGTGAAAAAGCAGAAAAACCAGAGGCAAAAAGTAACATTTCCAGACTATATTTCGCTTTAGAAAATAAGGAAGAAGGAAAGAGCGACATTTACGGTGATATTTTCAGTATTCCGTGTACATTTCAACGAACGAGGATCCGAAGCGCGTGTCGCGTAAAATTGGAAGGCTTTTTCGAGTCGTTAAGTAAATCCTGATAAGCGGAACATCTAACGTGGCTCGTTAAAAGTGTTCCGCTGGTGTTCGAACGATGCTCATCGTTTATTATTTCCGGACGTGACTTCGCTTCCGCTATCGGTTCTCAATGAAAGCGGTTAGAAATATACATTTTGAACCGCTATCGCTTAACGATAATACACGTTTTGCTGTAAGTCGTTGAAGAAAATAAAATATTTAAAAAAATTTGTAACTTCCGGGAGATCGACGCTGCTACGTTCTTTGAATTTTTATGTCGCGATAATTCGTAATTTTTGTAAGAGGAATATTATTATCATTGAGAGAAATTTGTTTCGTTAAACGAGCTTACAAATTTCTGAAATGAACCCTGTTACTTTCTTTGAATTTCTATATCTGAATCTGTATCTCGTTTTAAGAAACAAAAAGATTTTTGATATTTCGAAACAAAACGAAAAATTGCTTTATATTATTAACTTTATATTAACGTAATAATTGTTCTATTTTTCCCTAAATCTGAGATATTTGTTAGTGATGAAAAAAAATGATTCGAGAAACAGGAGAGCGAAGAATTTTACAACAAATGTATTTATATGTTAGAATTATCGGAACGAAAGATTCGTAAACTAATATTCTAACAATGTTTCTGATATTTTATTTCGTTCTTTTTGATAGAAAGAAAATTCCAGGGACTTTTCTTTAAATTCAACAATAATTCAGACGTAAAATGTAGGGGTAGTATTTCAATGAAATTCCTTACATTCTACTCTTCGTATCGATTTGATGTCCCCAGAATTTGGATATTTTTTTTTTTATTAAAAAAATCAGAATAAAGATTTGAAAGGTTTGGCGAACGACGAGCATTTCATCTTTTTTTCTCCCTTGTTTTGGAACGTCCTTTGCAGAATGATAAATATGTTGAATTTCCAGCAGACGGTAAAAGCGCTGGAAAATTATGTGATTTTATATCCGAGTCTCAAAAATGCTGCCGCAAACCGGCATACATCTCCGTATCGCATAAAATTCGTGGCTATCTTCGCTCGATATCTCCAATTTTTTGAGCCTTTATACATTGACCCAATTCCTCCTCAATAGAGTAAAAGCATGCTAATACAATAAAATAGTGCAATAAAAATATAAGCAATAGGAGTTGAAGAGAAAGAAAAGAAAATAGCGATAGAATATAATATTCAAGATCTTCTCATTAAAAAATCGTCAATTAACACAAAAATTCATCGAAGCTCGATCTTCGCTCGATATCTCCAATGTTTTGAGCCTTTACACATTGATCCAATTCCTCCTCAATAGAGTAAAAGCATGGTGATAGAATAAAATAGTGTAATAAAAATATAAGCAGCAGGAGTTAAGGAAAAGAATATAATATTCAAGATCTTCTCATTAAAAAATCGCCAATTAACACAAAAATTCATCGAAGCTCGATCTTCGCTCGATATCTCCAATTTTTTGAGCCTTTACACATTGACCCAATTCCTCCTCAATAGAGTAAAAGCATGGTGATACAATAAAATAGTGTAATAAAAATATAAGCAGCAGGAGTTAAGAAAAAGAATATAATATTCAAGATCTTCTCATTAAAAAATCGCCAATTAACACAAAAATTCATCGAAGCTCGATCTTCGCTCGATATCTCCAATTTTTTGAGCCTTTACACATTGGCCCAATTCCTCCTCAATAGAGTAAAAGCATGGTGATAGAATAAAATAGTGTAATAAAAATATAAGCAGCAGGAGTTAAAGAAAAAAGAAAAGAAAATAGCGATGGAATATAATATTCAAGATCTCATTAAAAAATCGCCAATTAACAAAAAAATTCATCGAAGCTGGTGCTATCGAAGCAGGCTCAAACTAACCCGGATTGGGTCGCGTTAATTGAGCCAATATTTATTTTTAATCGTCCCCGATAATACGAATCGTCCTACCCTGCAAATCCCTTTAGTGAAACTAACCAAACCTCGATTTCCGCAACACCAACTTTCAAAAATGCTAATCCCGCATAAAATATAGAATTTCGACAATAACTTTTATTTTATCCATAGACAATCCTACGTTGAAGTTGATGAAATAATGCAATTTTTTAGATGCGTGTAGCAAGATTTTCCATCAGACCATCGGCTGATTATTCTACGGAAACGTTTAAAGAGATAGAAAGAAAACGAGTTATAGGTTTCACGAATGTCTGTTTGCAGGGGTCTTGCTGTCGATGTTACGACGGTTAGTCGATGAAATTTTCAGCGTGTGTATAACTGTCATAAATCTTCGAAATGTGTTGCTTAAATTTTCATTACGGGCTGAGATAAAAAAAAGCTATAAAGAATGAATTATGCTTTTACCGACCAATTGCAATTTCCTGAGTAAGTACACGACATCTGGTAAACTAATCCTTTTAAATCCTCAAAGAAAGTTTGGTCCAACCTCGAAAAAGTTGTTTCATATTGAAGAGTATAATACATATGTGTATTAATATCAGCTACCGTGTCTTGCTTCTATTTTTTCTAGGAGAAAATTCTGTTGCATAAATTTTGACAACTGCTTGGATAATCCTATGCCATGCTGTATGAAGTACCAATGTATTTACAAAGTCGAGATATTAATATTTAAAGTTCTGTTTAAAAAATTCAAATTTCTTGTTTCAAATCTCTTTTCTAACACAAAACTGGTGAATCAAAGCTTACATTATTTTACATATTCCATGTTGACTTTGGTATGCAGGCAAAGTTTATTGTATGAAAAACGTTGACATTTAGCTCACCGTCGTTTCTACATACCACTTAAAATTGTCAACTCTATATCAGAGGTTTAACTCACTTTTGCAAAGCTACAACGTTGCTACCTCTTACACCAAGTCGCAGAATCCTACGACTCTTATTATAGCGATCGACGTAAAACCATTAAAACAAATATAACGCTAGTTTTTCATTCCGTTTAAACATCGCGATCATATCGCTCGATCCACCCTCGACAGTTTCATTTTCTACCACTCGTAGGTGTATCGAAATTCTCAGCTTCTCAATAGACGTACTCCACGTTCATTGCTCGGGGATCAGAGCTACCTACGAGCACTCTCGCTGTCTTATTCTATGGAACAGGGCCAGGAGGAGGACGAGTTGGAATGGTCGTACGGACGGTTGGAAAAGGAAAGAAAATTTCACAAATGTGTTTCCATCTGAAATTTTTTCCATGACCGGCATCAGCTAGCTATTCGCGATACTCGTTCGTGGCATAAGTCGTTAAATAAATCTCTAAATCACCAGCGTCGAGTCTACAGGCATCCCTCGTATTATCAGCGATCCTCGAGCCATCAGCAAGCGTTTGAGACGCGTGTATGTTCACGCACAGAGCGGACCTAGGCATTTCGTGTACTTTAGGGAAGCTTCCCCTGGCTATTTAACCGAAGCTCGTTGAAATTTACGGCCAACTTGGAACGTTTGCGGAATACGAAAAGCGTTCCGCGATATTAGGAGCTACATACATAATAGAAGATGCCGGCAGCTGAATGGAAGACGCTGCTGATACACCGTGTTGGAACTTACGTAGTGATTTTACCTCGAAACTTAATCCCGAGGGATAGTTATCGACCAGGGTTATTCTCGATGGGTGCACGTACGCGACTTTTGCAAGAGTTTCTCCTGAGATATGGACACCGTGTCTTAGGTTTTATTCGGCGTCTATTAGTACGGATACAGAAAGTCCTAAGTAGCACGAAGATGGTGAATTGTAAATTGCACGAGTGTTTTTAGAAAATCTTCTCTTTCACCGTGGAAATACCTTGGTATATTGGTACTCTCTATTACTTGATATTTCCCAAGTCTGAATCTGATTTGTTGTAGCCGTGCTAAGATCTTTGGAGTTGAAATAAACGAGCATTACAAATATTGTCATTACCATCTAATGACAAAATTCGTAACCACTTAGTTGCCAACCCAATAGCAGTGTGATGTTGCGGGGAAAATTTGAATTTGAAATGGGCGGAATACTTAACGTTTTCCAGCTCTGGAGCTAATTTGTTATAACCGTGCTAAGATCTTTGAACTCGAAATAAATCAGCATTGTAAATGGCAGTGCGAGGTTGCGGGCAGAATTTGAATTTGAAATGGGAGGAATTTCAGAGAATAATTTTGAGATTAAGGAAGTTCAGATGTTTGGAAATAATAATTAGTGGATCGTGGATTTTTAAATGAACAGAGGTATAGAAAATATCAAAAGTACAGTACTCGTTATAATTTTCATAGGATGAAACAAATCTCCGGGTAGATTCCATCTCTTTAGTTGTATCCATAAAGATACAAATTTATACAAATATCTACAACGTAGAAATTAATCATGCTACAGAATCAAAGGTAGGAATAAAGCGATAACAAGTAATAATTAGACCGTAAATTCTTCGTAGAAATTTACATTTTGATGAACGAGAGACAATAACACATCGAATAGAGTTTCGTTCGATTCCAGTACAATATGGCAAACATCGAGTAATTAACGCTCGGTATTCAGAAGTATAACGCATAAAATAACTCCAATATGCTAATTAATTAATACGTTGCATTTTAATATTCTAGCAACGTGTCATGATTATTCATTATACACTCAGTGTGAAAATTAAATGTCCTCTCATTATCATAGAATTCCACGAACCTTTAATGACCTGAAACCAGCTTGAAAAACAAATCTCAATGATAATTTGTATTTATTAAAACGAATATAAAGGAAGAATGTCAACAAATGTATAAGCTCAAACCTTTCATCTTGACGCAAACTGATCTTTTTAATCAAATCTCTCTGTTTTTAGCTGTATCCACGACACCTACGAGCGAGATTCTTTTAACTAAATTTTGTTATTACTTTCGACGTAAATAAAATCCTACAGGAAAGGATTTCAATGATCCGTAACAATACGCTGTTTCAATCTCGAAATGCCTGACCCGTGACATTAATACAATGAAACTTCAAATTCACGTGCTTACTGTTTCATGAGCGTCAAACTCGTGGAATTGAACGCTTTGTTTCTATCGAAATATCACAGAAGAATAAAATAAATATTAGGTCGTCCGAAAAGTTTCTTTCGTTTCATACGGTGATAATAGATGAACAATTTATATTATTTTATTGAACTAGGTATGATCCATTTCGTTATATTTCTTGTTAGGATTTAATCTTAAAGTTAAGATTAATAATCTGTGGGAGACACAATGTTTATGTTAAAATAATATTCAGTGATATTTATTAAATAGAACTACAGAACCAAATGTATATAAACGAGTGGCATAATTAACAACGTATGGAGATTGTTGATTTTTGGCCAGTTACTCTCAGACTAGACTTAGGTAGTGACCCATGATCCCTTAAATATTTTGAATCCCACTCTCTATTCAATAATGAGTATGACCTGTGTAAGTGTCCTGTTCAAATGCCTGTGTGGGCGTCTGTGCCTATGCGTGAAATATCGTTGTATTCCAACATTTCTATTATTATGTTTGTGCATAAAACAAAAAACATTGTGCGTTTATTATTTCCTTATAAAACGAAAGAATCTTTTCGGACAACCTAATAATAAAGAGCCGCATGATCTGTTACTTGTCGTCAGGAAAGAACGAAACAACAATGAAATCTTCACCATACGTTGATATCTTTACAATTTGTAATTTTCAGAATCAAATACATTTCGCTCTGCGAAGAAAAGTTTTTTTTTTCGTTAATTATTAATAGTAATATGTTTCTTCGGATAATTCTGTAAAGAAAACACAGACACAAAATTGTGAACTATTTTTACTAAAAATATATCTATCGTTTAGTCAATTTAAAAATTTATTCAAATGTAGCGTTGTGTATAAAGAGTCGAGTTAAAAATTCCAAAAAATTAAACTTTCTCTGCAAAATTTCCATTGAGGATTGAATATTTGTTCTTTATTACTTTTTTTTAGAAGCAACGATTCCCAGGATAAGAGAATTCTTTTCGACATGCAAATTCCTTCTGCTTTAAAAATCTCTCCAGTTAATATGCCCATCGCTGATATCCAAAAAATTCCAACAGAAAATTCCTATATAAAGTGTTGATTAAAAATTGACTACTTACATCCTACGTTCTTCCTAAAAGCAAAATTCTCAGGATAAAAGAATTCTTCATAATATGCAAATTCCTTTCCCCTTTGAAAATCTCTCGAATTAAAATCTCCGCTACTAATTTCCAGGAATTGCCGTGAAATTTCTATCAAAAATTCAGTCCGTTGATATTGCATCTTTGTTTATACGAATATTCCTTTTTTTTTTATTTCTCTTGAACAAAATTCTTAATTACAAACCATACAACCGTACACAAACATTTACTTTTATAATTAATATATCTTTTTGTTAATACAAATGCGATATTCATTAGATTCTACTAAACATATTCTAATCGCCTAAATACAATACTAAAATAGTACAACAGTACAGTATGACCTAATTAATTCGTTCAACGTGCTACAAAAAGAGGACTCCGGCAATGAAGCTGCAGATTTTCTCAGCTCTGCAAGATATTGGTTCGTACGATCCATTCTATTAAGTTGTCTAAAAAATTTCTTTCGTTTTATAAGGAAATAATAGACGCACAACGTTTTTTATTTTATATTATTTTCTCGAATTACGTACGATCCATTTTGTTCTGTTGAGATAAAAACTGCGACATTTCACACACTTGATTTCACGTTTGCACGAAAGTGCACTGTTGTAAAAAACACGTTTGCGAAAGAAAGACACTTTTCAGACAACCTAATAATTCGATACGTTTTGTCCCATCGATCATTTTCACCGTGGACATCGATAACCATGAAAGCTGCGCGTGACCTTAAACACGAGATAAAAATGGAAAAAGATACTCTTAACTGGCGAACATCCATCGCGGTATATAAGTTTCTTCTGTTTTAAGAATCTCCCAGCCTTAGGAAACCCTTCGTTGGCCCCGAAAAATTTCGTTTAACCCATTT
Source organism: Bombus pascuorum (assembly GCF_905332965.1). Lineage (NCBI taxonomy): Eukaryota > Metazoa > Arthropoda > Insecta > Hymenoptera > Apidae > Bombus > Bombus pascuorum. The sequence goes on along the minus strand of NC_083501.1, from coordinate 4,588,023 downwards.
CTTGGCTCGCGAAACCCTGAGAAACCAGAAGTTCCTTTCTCGCTCGCGTGGTAATAACCTCACGGCCGAACAAAAAGTACGAATGGTCGACGTGAAAGGGAAGAAAGGACCTCGATAAAAGTCGCCAAGTATCAAAGAGGAGAAAAGAGAGGAAAAAAAGAGAGGAGGAAAGAAAAAATTGTGAGACACGTGTGGTTGAAAAGGCGTGGCCTTGAACCACGACCTCGTTGCTATTCCTTGCGTTTCACGATATTGTACGCGGTAAAAAGGATACCACGGGTCAGAGTAGATAAGGAGAGACCTGCTGGCGTAGGAAACCAGTTGGTCTGAGTGAGAACGAAAGAAGAAGAAAGAGATCAGCCAGGGAAGACAGAAGGGAATGAAGCAACCGTGGAAAAAGTAAGGGTTGGAGGATCAAAGTGAGATATTCGGAAACAAAGGTAGATGGAAAGGAAACTAAACGAGAAAAATCGTGACATACGAAAGAGATAAAAGCGGCTGATATATATCACGAACGAAGGTACAACTTTGTTCCGCAATTCTTACGGAAAACATAGGCAAATCTGGTTCCACCGGAGCAATAATTTATTTATTGTAAGTAAATAATATCAGACTGCATTTCGTGTAATTTCATATTTTTATTGGCGCAACTATGGCAATGGGACGTTACTTTAAAATTTATGTCGGCCATCAAAGATTATAACAGCTGCTACTTTTTTTTTTTTATTACACTTTTTATTATCGCTTTTTATTATCACTTCTTATTACACGTATCTTTTTTTTTTTTGACACGCTGTACGTTTCTACCGTTTTAGATTTTCCATAAACGCAGTCTACTAATGATATTTGCAAATTAGAACCAGTTAGAAGTACGTGACATAACGACCACTATAGTAATTGCAGGTTAAATAATACGAGTTTGGATGTGCAGATTTCATCAATCGAGGGTTGTTTAACGAAGCATTGAGTAAAATTTTGTTCTAACACGCGGGATCCTGCTATATCTCACTTGGATTTGTCGACCATGTATGAGAAGTATGTATCATATATGTAATGTTCTGGTAAAAATGTCCACGAATTGTACGACATAGAAAATACGTAACTGACTTAAATTTTTCAGATGAAATACGAGGCAAGGGTCTTTCCAGTACAAATCTTTTAATGAAACTTGAAAAATTACGGTTGGAATATATTATGAATGTAAATGAAAATGCAAATGAAAATGTAAATGCAGATCCTTTCTTAACTCGTATATAAAATTCAACGATATATATCCACTTTACAAGAATGATGATTCGTAGAGGTCTCGGTATTTTTAACTACAATTTCATAAACTTCCCCAATACTTTTTAATACGCGGACAATTCAAACACAAACGCATCTTACTTCTTATATCGTCACGTTGTACAAATTTAGTTCTTAATTTGGAAATAATTTTAATACGAAATATTCACGCAATTGCTATAAAGCAACAGATCGGCAACGTTCACCAACGACACAGAATACGATTATAGCAGATTATTAAATTATTTGCAGTAAAAAAAAGTGAATAAAAAACTGCATCTTTCATAAATAGTTCGTTCCAATCGCATACATAATGTTCATATTTGTATAACATATGTGTGTCACTTGTATAATACGAAGAATATTTTCAGTGTTATATAAGGAATCGACTATACTTTACTGCGAACAGAAGTGTAGGTGTTACATCTGCAGGCAGTCTTTGTTTTCCTGATTCGAAATTTCCTTCCAGACGATACCATGGAATCCATCCTAGCAGCCTCGAAATTGGCCTTTTTCTACGGTTTAAAGACGCCAGGTGTGAGAAATATTAAATTAAAAATGACTCAAGAGAGAGAGGGGTGGAGAAGGAGAAAGAATGGAAGTTGTAAAAAGTTCGAAGATGAATCTTTTGGGTGAGAATGGAATAATTGTTTGCCTTTAAAATTTCTTCCTCTCTGTTCTGCCTTTTATAACATAAAATGAAGTTCTGAGAATTGGATACACAGATTATTCTTGTGAGACACTGGTGGAACTTTCCAAACGAGTACTATACTTCGTTTTTCTTTAACCCATTAAAAATCCACGTTTTGCTTCCAATCTTTTTCAATCGATTTACACTATCGTTATTATATATATATATCGATCGTTAATTAACATCGTGGCTATGAAGGAGAGTTTCAAGAATTCGCTCGATATTTTCCTCGTGGCTGTTCCTTTTATCTACATTTTACAATTTTATAAAATTTGCGATATTAAGATAAATCCTTGGTTGATCCTTATATGAGTGGAGCAAACGTATATCCGAACAATGCTGAAATTCAGTTTCCACGAAAACGAAAAATCGCGTAAAAATATTTTCTTTCACATTCTTGGCTGATTTAAGTAGAATCAGACGCTTTCCAGGCTGACTTTGATTACAGTAGCGTACGCGTGAATGGGTGAAAAACACGAGGAGAGGACGGTCGTTTTCGCGTGAGATCGTACGTGGCGCGTGAAAATCACTGCTCGTGGAAATTTATAGGCAGAAGCCGAGTGTAAGCCACTTCGCCACAGGCACTCGTTTGTTTGAATTTCTTTTGACGGGCATACGCGCAAAGACGAGCAGCCAAGCGTGGCCACTCCAGGGGTTTTCATGAATTTTAATGCTGTTTAGCACTGCAAATCGGACCAGTTATACCAGTGGCAATCGTGCTACCAACGAAAACCGGATTGCCTGACAAGCAGCACTATTTCCTACCTTTTTTCCCCCCCTTGCAATTTTTGTCTCCACAGAAAACCAAACGTTACGTTTAAGCATACGTTCCTTTCTGAGTAATGTGTTTAGTCGCTGATATTTGAAGGTTTTATGGAGTAATTTTTCCTTTGAAAAATCGCTCGTATTTTATTTCGAGGAAGAAAATGTCAAATATTACGTAAAGAGGAGAAATTAAGCGAGTGTTTTATTTATCGAACAGGTTTACAAATCTATGTCGAGAATGGTATTTAGTGTTTAGTAAAAGTAAGTGCAAGTAAAAGGATAATTGTAGAAAGAAATTTATTTATTAAAGTTATTATATAACTTTATTATACTTTCTAATCTATGTCGAGAATGATATTTAGTGTTTAGTAAAAGTAAGTGCAAGCAAAAGGATAATTGTAGAAACAAATTTATTTATTAAAGTTATTATATAACTTTATTATACTTTCTAATTAATTTTCGCCTCGTTATTTTGTGATTTTTATTGTTTGCTTTTTAATCTACCAAAATACACGCTATCTTCGTTTTCACATTTTTTACATTTATCCTAAAAATCTCTTGTACGTAATTCCTATTTTTCCATCATTTTTACTTCCTTAATTTTCCTCCGGTCTTAAAACAGACATTTTACGGCTTCGTGAAACGATGAAAGCGACAACTTATATAATAACATTGGCAACGCGGTTGAGATACGCGCGATCGCCTAATATTTGCTAAACAAGGTTGATAAACGCCAATGAAACGTTATTAGAATCGCGAGTCGGTGCTACGTATCGCAAACACATATCAAACAAATTGCGAATAAAATTGACCGCGGCCACAGTTCAGACAATTAAATAGAAGCAAACATACCAACAATTAACGTCAATTTCCATGCAAATTTGCGATATTCTCAAACATTTCATAGCGTCGCGTATTCATAAAGGTTCATAGAAAATATACATATCTACATAATAATTACAGCGAGGATATTTATTGAAATTCTGCTTCCTTTGACTTATTAAATGTTATGAACTGTGGTTTACTTTGAATACGTTAGATATTTCTTCATATTACGTGCATTCTGTACTTTTTGTATTATCGTATACATAGTAAAGTATAGTAACACATAATAAATATATATATTATAATACTTATTTTGTATTACTTTTATATTCATATAAATGCATAAAAATACCAGATCTAGTAATAACCGTAACTGTGTGTATCTGGAGCTGACGAAATTATTTTATGTGCATTGGGTACGTATGTTAGACGAAACATCTTGAAATTTCATAATGTCGTAATAAAACACGACTCTCTTAAATTTGTAACGACGCAATTTATCAGAAATACGTGATGGCCCGAGACGTTGAGAATTTCGAACCAGAGTTACGGAAGTCTGAAGCTGCCAAAGATATCCCGTTGCAAGTAGAAACACACCCGATAATACCAAGAGCTACGCGAAACCAAAATTTGCATTTCTCAGTTATTCTCGGCTCTCATAACTTTGGATTAATTTCTAATTACCGCATTTCCATAATTCCGTTATCCCTAAAATGCAAGTCAACTTCATCCTGATAAGTGAAGATGATGTCTGTAATGCTTCCTTTGGAAAAACAGAATGTGTCCTTGGATATAGTTGAGGCGTATATTAAACGTGTCGATTCGTTTAATAAAGAGACGGTTAATTAATTTAAATAAAAATTGTAATAGTCGGTTATATTAAAATCACTCTGACTATTAGGTTGTCCGAAAAGTTTCTTTCGTCTTATGAGGAAATAATAGACGCACTACGTTTTTTTGTTTTTTATTATTTTGTCGAATTATGTATTATGTCATTTTATTCTGTCAAGATAAACACCACGACATCTCACAGACTTGGTTTCACGTTTGTCGTAATACTCGCTAATTACTCTACTATTGAACTGTCCTAGACAGCACGTTCGTCTATTTATACCTACAGTTGTTATTATAAAAAGTATCAGTATATTTTGTCCGGAGTTCGTTTACCTTTAAACCTAGCAAACGAAAACAACATTGATATTCCAAGGCACAATAATATTCAAATCTTCCATTGACTCATGTGCCGCTACATAGAATTTTATAATATTTTTTATAGCATTTTATAGTAACTTATAAATATGCAATAATTTTTGTGAATATTTTTAGAATAAATTTTGTGATACACGATGATTATGGATATATACATATTGAATATATGAAATCTTCATAATCCTTTGTAGGTGCATCGACAATTATGAACAGAGTACAACTCTGTGTATATAAAAATATAGTATTAATATTTAATAGTATGTGCAAAATAAGAAACATTGCTGGTGTAACGGGAAAAGCTAAGAGTAAAGAGAAAATTCTGAGAAATCGTAATTTCCTAGAAACCTAATTTTCAAACGTAAAAAGATGTTCGACAAAGAAGCCAGAAGGCGCCTCGAGTGGCTGCCTCAAGTGTGTGGAGTGAAACGTAAGTAGCAAAGGCTTGTATCTATCCCTTTGTTAGTGATCTAGTTAGAAAGTTATCTTCACCTTCTTTCGTGTATCATTTCCTCTGGTTCAAATATATGAATTTCTTTTCCTCTAAATATACGTACGCATTTGTCTTCTTTCAAGTTCGAGATACGCGTGTTCTCTTTTCCGATTTCTTTATCCACATGTGCACATTCCTGCAACACAAGCAATAATGCTTCACATATTGCCAACTGCTTCCAAGAAATCTTCCAGTTTCCTTCCTACAGCATTCATTCGCAAGAGATAATATTACGATCTTAGCAAACTTCCTTTCGTAGTAGTAGGTCGTCCGAAAAGTTTCTTTCGTTCTGTAAGGAAATAATGGATGCACAACATTTTCCCTTTTACATTATTTTATCGAAAGACGTACGATCCATTTTGTTTTATCAAAATAAAGATCACAACGTTCGACAGATTAGGCTTCACGTTTGTATAAAGATGCGTCGTTGTAAGAGACGTGTCTGTAAAAGAAAGACACTTTTCGGACAACCCTATACATATTCTATGTACATATATTGGGCTGGCAACTAAGTGATTGGTTTTGTCATTATCACCTAATGACAAAGTCCGCAATCACTTAGTCGCCAACTAGTTTCTCAAGGGAATTTTTTATACGTCCAATGGACGATAGTTGCAAGTTTCGTACCGTACACCTTTCAAGCATAACATTTTTTGTTGACATTGACGAAATACTCGTTGAGGAAGTTAACAGAGTATGTAAACTTATACTGAACGCTAACTCGTTCGTTGCAATTCCATCGTTCAAATTCAAGAATAAGAAATTATGCAAGAAATAGTGCACGAATATCGTTGTGCATCGCTGTTCGCTCGAAGAAATAAGAAACAGGAGGAACTTTTTCCTAGGGAAATACTCTTCGAACTATATATAAAACTGTTTCTATTCCATCGTTCAAAGTCAAAAATGGAAAATTATTCAGAAGGAACTGTTCTGCTTATGTGCAACCATCCTCAACGATAGAAAAAGAAGAAGAAAGACAATGAACAGAAGAAACTCTTTCTCTCTGCAGACTCGAGAATACTACGCTTAAATTCCCAGAGAAGAACAAAGTGTAACGAATGGCAAATTAAGCAAAGTTGTCGAGTTACATGGAGTTGCTTGATTTCGTCATCGGTGTTGCACGTTCTCATGCATCTCAGAGCACGTATATTACTTCGTCATTTGCATCCAGCAAAGGTATGGATCGTAACGCAGTGTCACGAAACGCGGAAGAATACCGTGGATGGAATTTCTAAGCGAAATTCTCGACCAACCCAACTCTCTCTCTCTCTCTCTCTCTCTCTATCTATCTATCTATTTATCTATCTATCTATCTCTATCTCTATCTCGTTCTATTTGTTTCTCCTGCTCGATGCTGCGCATGATACTGTGATAATACAGCTACTCCTGTAGAGAAGAGAAGCTTCTCCTCGAGAGAAAAACATCCGCTCGATCCAACTTTTCTCCGGTTAACGTTATCTTTGGGATCCATCGTCCAGGTGGAACGATAGACTAGTCGAGCTTCTGAAATGGGAATTCGATACGCTGGAATTCCGTCATTTGAGGCACCATTAACAACTATCCAAACATTTTATCAGTTCGATGAGTTCTCTTCTGTTCCTTCGTTATCTTTGTCCTTTTTTCCTCTTCTTCTTTAAACGAAATAAAAAAAAAAAAAAACACTGCGCTTTTTCTATTATTTTAAGAAGATTGGCTTTCCATGAATATTATCGGATGATTAAATTTACGATAACACTGACAATTAGATAATTAATTAGTAGATTTTGATGCATTTATGGGACAATTGAAAATGCAGAAATGCATAGAATGATATGAAAAAGTACGCAAGATATCTACAATATAGCACATGTTATAAGCGAATATCGAAAAACGGACGTGCGAGATATTTTCAAGGAGATAGAAAGATAAGCAGAGAGTATATTAAAATAATATTCTTGGAAAAGATATTGCTGAAAAGTTCAGACTAAACAAAATTCTATTTGGAGTAATAATTGATTGGAAATCAATTTTTCTAACTAAACTAAAATAAGGTGAAAATTAATTTAAAAAGATTAGAAAAATTTCTCACGCGCGGTTACGGATTAATTTAAAAATTATTCAACAATTTAAAAGAATTTTTCTAGCACTGTATCAATGATGCATCGAGCGTATCGATGTCATCCTATGTATATCGACCGACGTTCTACCTTTTTAATTATATTCTCGAAAATATGCATTTACATAAAAGTCCGCAGTCCACTAATGATTTATTAAAAAAGAAAATTTCCACTCCTTCAACGAGGAAAGTTTAGTTAATCCAATTACAGAAAGAGGTTCCAAACACTCGACCTTGAGCCGAGCGCATATCCGTCGGAGACTTATCGAGCCACGTCTGACCTCGCACGGATCAAACTACTAGCCTCGAGGATCCTTCACCGTCACGTCGAGCTTTTCATCTTTCGCGTCTTATTGTTAATCTCTAAAGGCTGGTTCAGACACGACCAGTACAGCAGACGAGTAGCAAGGAATTTAGTAACTTGCCGTGACTGAACACCAAGATTTTAATCCGATAGTAGAGTAAGACATTCCAGTAGTTAAGACAAGAAGCAATTAACGTTAGTGAATTGTCGCGTGTAAACGCTAAATTTAGTCAGACAGTTTAGAGAAACGTCGTCCCAAATTTTTAGATTTCTTGGTCAAATAGACCAACATCTGGTCGCTGATTGGAATTTATTTTATACCAGAATGCTCGATCATCGTATGGAATGGTACACAGATTATTTTTCAGGTAACTTTGAATATTTTTTGAAAACAACAAAGAGGAAGATTTTCGGAAGGATCAAAGAACATAAATAAAATTGTTAAATTCTCTGTTTCTGTCAAATATTAATTTATATTAACGCGGCATTTAATTTATATTAATCCAGGCATAACAACTATTCTGTGACAAATTTTACAAGTCCCGGTATAATGATTCATATCTTTGAGTAAAAAATTTTCATTGTGAATAACAATTATAAAAGATAAAAATTTCTTTCATTATCGGTAATCATTATCAATGAGAAGAGTCTTAGTTTGGTTATCAGTAACCAATATAAATGTCTGGAATTTTTTTTTTTTTTTTTTGTTATCTAGTAACTATTATGGATGATGCGAATTTTATTTTGGTTATCGATAATCATTATATTGTTGGTTATCGCTAACCAATATCGACGATATTGGCCAAACCAGTTTTAAAAGAAAGTACAGTCATTCTCTCGCGAAACAAAATTACATCGTAGAGTAGACGCACGTACACGATGCTTGCGTCAAAGAACGAATAGTTTTTTTCTTTGTTTTGACATTTGCCACTGGCAAATAGGCAGCCGACTGACGTAATTCATTGATAATTGAACGGAATTCGATCGACTGCCCCCTGTAGAGCGTCATACTAACAGCGGATTACATTCTCTCATTCGTCGTTTTATTTTTCATCCGATCGAACAGAGATTGTCTCTGGAATTAAAAGAAACGTAGGTTGATGAAAGTCAATCGCGGACTGTTCTATTTCCGAACGAGAGTTTGTATCTATGTGTCTACGCGGAATTTCAAAATGCATAAATTCTACAAAAAATATTCTTAGATTTCATTCCTTTAGAAACGTTTCTTTAGCAACTTTCCGCGATCTTATTTCTTCGGGAATTTCCCTTCAGAAGCCCGTCCGTTCATAAAAATTTGAAATTGCGTAAAAAGATCGGAGATTAAATAGTCTGCTCGAATGGTTGTGAATCGAAAAGCTCGGTAGAATATTTTCGCAAATTTGTGACCTTGAATGGGAAGAGAAAAATTGCTAAATCTTGCTGGAAAAATATTGCTAATTGGATGGCTGTGTAGATAAACTTTAGATTAGTATTTTTAATCTGGAAATAGCTGGAGAAAATAGAAGAATTCTTAATTTGTCGAATTAAGAAAATACTGGATGAATTATTTTTTCTGAATGCTTCATCATAATTCCCTTCTGTTCGTTATAATTCCAGGCAATTTTAAAATAATTTTTATTCTACGTTAACTTATAAATTCGTTCTTACTCGTCCAGGCTTTGCGATATTTTCGCTGACAGTGGAATTTCTCTCATAGCTTCCTAAAATGCGTTCATTATCCAGGGAAACAGTAATTACGTATAAACAAAGGATACCGTCTGATTAAAGGATGACTTTAATATTCATAAATCTAACAGGCAAAAATAGTCTCTGCGTGATTATTCAATTAGAAGTTTGAGAGCTCCGTTTTAATCCGAATTGCTTGCAGATAAAATTAGATTAAACGGAAAAGATAAAGAAAAAAGAAAGTACAGTGAAAAATATGAAAGGAAGAATTAATGAGAATGATCGCTAACATATCATATCGCAAGGAAACTCTATTCGATCGTAATGCAAGACTTGCAAGTTAATTAAAGTGATCAATTAATATAAAAAATACCAGTAAGTGTTATCAGTCTAAAATTTTATCAAAAGAAAACTACAGTCTTCGCTGTGAAGACGACATTTCTAATTTTGAACAATCACCCTTTATTCCTTTTCACTGCAGAGAAAAATTCACATCAACTGTCTATTGACTATGTTTCGAACGAAATCAAGTAGTCTACCCTTTTCTATCTAAAAATGATCTTCCTGTCTTCTTTAGAAAAAGATTCCTAAGAAAAGGCCGCAACAAATGTCAACGTAAAATTTTATTAGAATCTTCCAGCAAGACATAAATTTGTCAAAAGTAGAATACAATCTTCTCTTAAAATACACGCGTTTAATTAAAGAATCAACGCCCATTAAATTTCAAAAGGAAGATTACTGTATTTTGTGTACAGAGTATGCGAGACACTAATCAGTATCTCGTGTTATCAAACCACACATTTCCGCATAAAAAAATGCAATCTTTAGAAAAAAAAAAGAAGCTTCCAGTTCTAAAAAAACCAACCCTAATTCTGCTTCATCTCGGCGAAGAACTGACACCGACGTTCCATCCAATAAATTTCAAAGAAGACCGAGAAAACAATATCATTCCTCTTCCATTCTCAAAGATAGTCATTCCATTTCCTCGAAACCAACGGAAATGAGAATAGATAAAAATGTCGTGTCATCGATCAGCCCCCGTTCTCGACTATAGCCACTTTTATTATAAATCGATACGTCATACAAAGGACACGAAAGACGACGATGAAGAAGAAACGCGAAAGATCTTGGAGATGGATGAGCTGCTTCCTTTCGAGGGCTCTAACATATCTCCGTAAGATCGTCGCCACTACAAACAATCCTTTGGTTACGCAAACGAAAGCCGAAAGGATGGCGAGATAAATCACGACGACGTAATATTCCGACCGATTCAGCACAGTCAGTAAAATATTATGTAAAATGTAAGCGACGTTGCTCGACATGATCGAGAAGATCATGGAAAATGTAAGAGAAATTCTTCTCTATGATTCTTATTCTACGAGATACGAGATTCGAACGACTTTCGTGAAATGAAAATTTATGGAAAATTAGGAATATTTTAATAATTGGAAAATAGTTCTCGACTTATTCTTCGCGTCACGGAAAATCCAAGGAAGATTGAGAGAAGTTCTTGTCTACTTTCATCGGATTACGAGATACGAGGTTCGAGGAACGACTTTCGTGAAATAAAAATTTATGGAAAATTAGAAATATTTTGGCAATTAGAAAATATCTTCTGGTTTTTTGCAAGTCTTCATTTCCTATCACTCTTTGTAATTTTATAGCATTATTGCCTTCCATAAGAGATAAATTTCTTATCGATTACTTGTAATTATATGTTGTAAACATGTAAATTGGAAATCCTGCTTTTTTATTTATAGATTTGTCGTCCGATGGCTATAGCTTCAAAGAAGAAATAAGATTCTCTGTGTCAAAGAAATAAAAATGAAACGTACCTTCTATATGTATCAAGAAATATTAAGAATTGCTTAAAACACTGGTCGAGATACGCAGTGGACATAAACAAACAAAATTTAATTTTGTTACAATACCGAATCTGTATAATATACTATATAGCTTACAAAATTCTATATACTTAAATTATAAAATTTTATTCCAATACATAAATTATGAATTATACAATTATATACATATATATAGATTCTTTATTTATATAGAATTTTATAATTTCTGTTTCTTTCTGTCTCACTTTATATCAATATATACATCGTATACGTATGATATCTCAAGAATATCTTACGAACTATTTACTATCTTCTCTGGATTTACCTCTAAACTATATCAATGCTCCTAAAAGAAATTCCAAAAGAATTTGCACGAATAAAAGGATAAGAAGGTCCATTTCGTTGCAAAAGGTTTCTTCGAATTTCAATTCTGAGAAGATAGTCACACGTGTAACTATGTATCGCTGCTTAAGGTTTTGCTGTAACACGAACTTGTTATCTCGAGGTCTGAATATAGCGTGTCTGAAAAAAGTCTTTCAAGGAACGATAATTCGCGGTTGGGGATCACAAAATGCCGCTCCTTTCGACCGCGACTTATTTCCCTCGGTCACGCTATACGTAGATAAAAATAATTCGAGGTTCAGGATTAATTCACTGTAAATTGATAAAAAAGGAAAAAAGGTTCCACGTTAACCGACTTATCCACTTTTACGCTATGCGTTATTAGCGATAGTCAAACGTTAGTCCATCGGCCGTGGATACCTGTAGCTCACGCACCACTTTTGGTTCTCCGACACGATAACCTTCGCCAAACTCGCAGATTTTCATCGTGTCCAGCATGAAACGAAATTGTTCTATTTTTATCCTGTTCTTTTTTAGTTGGTCAGGAAATTTCATATAAAGTAGCTAGTCGGAATTACGAGATCGTTGTTTATTTTTGGGTAATCTTGTCTGTTAATCTTCGATGTAAGAAGCGGTGGAGGAATTTTAAGTATCGTTTAGCTGAGAATTAATTTGACGAAGGCTAGATAAGCAGGGCTGAGATATAATTCTTTTTAGTATTATGGATTAATTAATTTAAAATTTTTTATAGTCCTTGAGACTTTAATGAAACGATGGATATATTAGTTTGCTGGGTTGCTGATTATTGAACGAAGGTTAGGTAAGTAGCGGATCGACTCGTAATATTTTAATTAAGAGTCCTGAGATAATTAATCAGTTTTCGAGAAGTCGAAAAATTTTACCTATCATTTTCAAAAATATGTAATATATTTCTACCATTTTGGAAACTTTCTCACATTATATTTCTTTAGAAAATCTTCTCCGGAAACCTTACCCTTTCTATACATAAATATCAACTTAATGTAAAACACTGTGCTTCTTATTTATTCTACAACGCTACTAGGCCAGAACAAAAATAATTTCGTTGAATCTAAAATCGTAAATACGTATCTTACGAGATTTCAGGTTTCTACATATTTCCATTGATAATCTTCGTTTCGGTCATTCAAATCCTTTAATATTTCAGCTTCTCGATTCCAAAGGAATCGTCCGGGGCTCCAGACCCGGAAAAATTCCACACCCACGTTGCCAAAATATATGCAGGAAGGCGCATCAAACGCATCGTTGAACGAGCACAGGAAGTTACACGCCCACCCACGTTCTCCTTTGGAAAAGTTCTTCACGCGAGAAACCAATCCGTGTTCCATGCATTTTTAATTAAACAACCAAATAACGCGATACCGTGTGCCCGGATAACGTGACTCGAAGAAGAAAGTTTGCTTCTAAAGAAAACTTTGTTTCTCTTGGAAGCTCGTGTCGATACTTCCAAGATTCGATAGTAGCTCTAAGTTTATGGGATTGAAGGAGGAAAATCGATGGAGATGGGAAATCGAAGACAAGCCGTCGATAAGTGTTTAATTTTTTTAGCAGAGTTGGACGTTGATCGGGTTACTCGATTATAGGTTTCTCCTCGTGTTTTATTGGGTCAGTTTATTGGGGTGAAAGTACGGTTTGGATCAACTAAAGTCTTCGTTAAATGTATTGCGCTTTCTTTTTCTTTCGACAATATATTGCTATTTATTCGACGTTAGTATCAAACCGCGCATTTTTATGCATTTAAGGAAAATTCATAATAAAAGTGCAAGAATGTACAGAATGTACGTAATATGCAAGAATAGGACAAACGAAACTATTGTTGTAGTCTTCAACGGATAAACTGAATGGATTACATCGCGTCAGTTATGTAGAGGATTAAATGAAACTGATTTTATTAGGACGATATTACGATACAGAGATTTCATTATTTCGTTAGAAATTTTATAATTCTGTATAATATTAATTATTAGAAGTTGCGTCTCTCTATTAAAGATGGGAAAAGACAATGGGAAGAAGGCAATTACAAACACGTGTATTAGTTTTCTGTATGAAACTGCCTGACATAAAAATTGATTTATTTATTTATTTCAATAAATACAAGTGCAGGAATAGAAAAAAATATGAGATAAGAGAAATGCTATAAGGTGAAACAAGCTAGGGAAATAAAACAGAATGCAATTATGCTGTTCACCAATCTGGAAAATACAGGCACCTGACAAAAATTCATCACATTTGCGTCAGATTGTTTACCGAGTTTCTATTGCACATCCATTTTAATCAAATTCATACGCATCAGAGAGGACCGTGCCGTTCCTTCGGTTGTCAACGAGAAACGAATCGAAAACAGATCGATCGAAAAATTGTTTTTCTCCTGCCGGGAATGCGAAACTCGTCGGACATCGAAATAAACGAAATAATTGATAGATCGTCGCGGCGGAACTAGCGCGTCGGATATACGATCGCAATTTGTACTATTTCTCCGTTGGCGTATCGTAACGTGTGTCAGGGAACGTGAAAATATTCGCACCAATAACCGATGAATGGAAACTTCGCAGCAGAAGCTCGGGAAAAGCGCTTAAATATACGGTCGAATCGATATTTATTTAAAAATTCACGCAACGTCTCTTTCACAGGAATAAAATTTCTGCAATTACAAAGCAGAATAACTGAAATATTTTTAAAATATGCATATTTCCTAATGATTTTTATTAACAAACAATATATTATCATGCTTGTCATGCTTTTCGCGACTTCTAGTGAAACGAGAGGGTAAAAAATGATGAGTTTGAAAACATTCGAGAGAAATGAGAGACGAACAGAACCTGGCATCGTAATAGCCTTAATCCTTTCATATTTGACACTGCGTATATACGACAGTGTATTTCAACAAGCTATTACATTGCTATTACAAGCTATTCGTATAGTGTTTTCACTATAAACAATAATTTTATTAAAAGTACCTGTTGCAAATTTGAATTTTCTGAATTTTAATTTTCAATTTTTATATCAAAAATGTTCTTGGTCTTGTTTTTACAAGCCAAGAGTTTTAAACATACGTTAAATATTCAATACGACTGAAACAAACAGATATGGAGGAGAGAGATGAAACAAGAAGACACAAAGAGGAAAATCGAAATATGTGAATCGATAAAGATCCTCTTGCTATCCTTTAACTAGTTACTACGATATATAATTACAATAATAAACATAGTGGTGTAGAAATACTTCTTACACCAACTGTATATATAATCTCTCTGCTTATAGTTTGAAAAATAAACCAAAAATTACCTACATTCAATTCATCGATTATATTTATTTCTTCGACATCGTCGTTAATTTCCAATTTTTCAACGACCCTTACACAGAACCCACTACCAAAGCTATAAACAATAATTTTATTAAAAGTACCTGTTGCAAATTTAAATTTTCTCAATTTTAATTTTCAATTTTTATATCAACGTCTTGGTCTGGTTTTTACAAGCCACGAGTTTAAACATACGTTAAATATTCAATACGACTGAAACAAACAGATATGGAGGAGAGAGATGAAACAAGAAGACACAAAGAGGAAAATCGAAATATGTGAATCGATAAAGATCCTCTTGCTATCCTTTAACTAGTTACTACGATATATAATTACAATAATAAACATAGTGGTGTAGAAATACTTCTTACACCAACTGTATATATAATCTCTCTGCTTATAGTTTGAAAAATAAACCAAAAATTACCTACATTCAATTCATCGATTATATTTATTTCTTCGACATCGTCGTTAATTTCCAATTTTTCAACGACCCTTACACAGAACCCATTACCAAAGCTTTGTAACGTCGGAGTTAACGAGTTTCCTTGTGCGTTCAACAAGGTAATACCCGTGAACATCCATCGCAAAAGATCTTCATGCTCTGTCTAGGTTCCAAGGTTTCCTGCTGGCAAATAGAATCTGTACAAGAGTACATCGAAGGCGTCATCCGAGGTAAAGTTATTTAGCCGGTCACGCGAGACATCGTGTCATCAAACAGCCAATTAAATAGTAAAACGCGACGAATGTACTCGACGAATCGATCTTTACGCGAGTAACACGGTCTTCCACGTGATTCCTTGATAATTTGGTTGTACGTATATTTAAGTAATTAGATTTTCAGTTAATCGTCCATTAGTGTTGTAATCTGTAACACGAGTCTCGAGTATCTATTTCGATAATTTATTTCCTTCCGTTTTCTATAAAATTCATAAACACGTTCCAACAATCTGCCATAACTGCGATCCACTTTTAACATTTCTCGCAATGTTTAGATTGGAAGAGCGTAGGATCGTTGCCGATGTTGCTCATCCGCCTTCAACTTTGTAAACTGTTATATATTATATTGGTCGGAAATTTCCCAGTTATTAACACTGAAACTACCGATAGTTAACACGAAACTATTTCTACCAAAACCAGTGAAAATGACTAGTTTTTAAAAAATACGTAATAATAGAATATTTTTATATTTATTGATTTATTACGTTCTTACAAAAGGAATTCCATGTTATGTAGTACATTTTTGGTACTATTAATCCATCTGCGACCATGATCCCTAAACGAGGGTTGGTGCATTTATAAAATTGTACAATCAGTCATTTTTGACTGGTGTGGTATTTCTAGTGTTAAAACTCAATGTTCGTCCGAGAGTTCTCGGACGATTTCTCTCGTTCAGTACATCCACCCACAGAACCAACGATGCCTCTAATAGTTGTATTAATCAAATATGTACATGTAAACACGCCAACTCACTCATACACCAGTTGGATTTTTTGTAAATCTTTGCCTACGTTTAAAAAACGCTTTACATTCGTCATTTGCATGGAACGTATGACTAGTGTTTTTTTGTTACATGTTGGTATATTCGTTTAGTCAATGACGGTTGTATTTAAAGTAAAATATTTATTTTCAAAACGCCTACAAACGAACGATCGAATAAATAAATAATTTTACTTCGATGGTATTTATTTAGTATAAAATAATCAATGCTATTTTATTTTATTTTAGTTACTTTCTAATATTGGGTTGGCAACTAAGTGGCAATAATTATCTTCCAATAAGAGTTTTCGTATGTTTCGACGTACTGAAGTGAAGGTTAATTTAGAAAATAAAAAATATTCTTTAACGCGATTGGAAATTATTTGCAACACGTTCTTTTTTAAATAGCCCTTTTCGATGTATCCAAGTTTGAACATAATCGCAGATTCCGACTAAATTGTAAAGTATTACCGATTATAGAATAATTTCGCAGAAATTTTCTTTTTGATATTTGTACATTTGTGCATTTTGGCATGCCGTTCTATATTTTTGTACATTTATACGTGCCATAAATGCATAAATGTTAACAAGTATAATTCCCGGAAGCCTTTTCGTAAATCATAATTCCCCGTTTCTTGAGATAAATCCACCAAATGTCGTACGTTCGATTTATACACGAAACTTGTTCCGCGATTTCCTTCGAGAGAAATTCTCAATGCATATTGCGGTAAAAAGGAGGGAAAAAACCGAGTCGCAAAATTCCAGCGAATAGCTTTGATGAATTTTTGCTTTTTTATACTACTTTTATGTTACGCTTGCAAAACCGTCCTTTTGGTACTCAGAATTTTATCATGAGGTTTCCCTGTCCTTTTTTCTTTTTTTTTTTTTTTTGTGAAAGAAACGAGTAAAAAGAATTTGATTACGACAGTGATCGGGATTTAAAGGATTTTTATTGGAACAGAGAGATATAAATTTGTCATGGGAAGACGGATGGTTTTTCAATTGTGATAAAATGAAATGAAAATTGAGAAAACGGCCGAATTTCTAGCGACCGTAAAGTAATAACACTCGTTGTATATTCTAGGAGGCTGCGAGTTATTCAATTTTTATAACGAATTTTCAATCATTGGGAGAAAATTATATGTAAAATAATTCCTTCTCTAACTGTTATTTGTTATGCATATCTGAACGTCTATTAATATTAAATAAACCGTAATGTTAAATACGTCTACCAATGAAAAAGATCTCATTGTGCGGAATTACATACGCGTAATTCAATCTCATAATTCCTCCTAATACCTACATATTCGTTTTTATATCGAATACCAAAATCTCATTTATGATCCTCTCTCTTTTGTTTCATTTGTAATTTCATTTCGAAAAATGAATTCTTATCCTATACCTACGTATTTATCTTTATTGTTCAAAATAAACTACCATATACATCATAATATTATTACGTCATGTATGGTTGCCCTGCTGACGCAATATTATGCTTTTTTCCAGGATAGAACACGGTTGAGTGTCTCTTGCATGACATTATCACCGAAATTTTCCGAAAATTCTGTCATAAAATAGGATCAGTCAAATAAATAAAATTTCGAAATAATGGAAATTTCGTAAATAGAATAAATTTTGCAAATTGCTAGTCTACTAATTATTAATCTAATCCGATCTATTAATAATATATGATATAATATGTACAGTTATATAACACTGAGTTTATTAAAAATAATAGTTATTATTTCCATTTAATGGAATTATTACTCGAGACCTTTAACGTATTAAGACTCGTAAGCGGAAAACTTCCCTTTATGCATATGTATACAATCGTAATCTCAATGATAATTATATTAAAATACCATCAATCTTAATCAATTCACTGCTTTTCGAAGAATCTTCTAAAAAAGACTTATTATTCCATATTATCAATTTTTATTATTTCTCTGCATAAAAAACACGTCCCCCTAGCGGGTACGCACTTAACTAAAAAACACAAGCAGATACAAAATCGCGCGCTTTTTGTCAGCCGCCATATTTACTTCCTAAAGCAAATTCAATAATCAAATTGAAGTCAATTGGAACCAAGGATACAAGCGTTGGAAAAAAATTTGTCAACAAAGGAAAGGAAAACAGACGGGACAGGATCATACGACAAAGACGAGCGAACGTGCATTATACAATCGTTAAACCATTATAGACTCGAACATAGAGAAATATAGTCGTACATTATTAATATAAGTTGTTGATTTATTGCTGAAATCCGTATAATTGTTTCGCCCATTGTCAATCAAATATGTGCTGTTATTAATAATTACGTTGCTAATTTGTTAAAATACAAGTTATATTGGTTTGTCGATGAGGATCTTAAATCTAGAAAATATCTGCGAAATGCATATAATTCTTTCGCCTTTCGTTGATTTAAGAGCATTGTGCGTTTTCGCTAATATAAACACGGTATGCGTGCTAGGCGCACGTGTTCCGGGGGAAACAATAATAAACACGGTTTCGACTAGTTTCGAGTATCAAACTACAAAGTGAAACGTTATCACTTACCACATACGATACGTTCGACGTCACACGCGCTGTTTTCCTTCCATCCTTCTTCCCACTAGACCAAAGAAGCTAGTCTCTTTTCTTCTCCGATCGAAAAGCCTCCTTCTTCGATCAAAAAGGAAGCGAATTATATTCAAAAAGCACGGTCATTCGTCAAGTAAAGTCTTCATTCGAGCGAGATATCACACGAAATATGCATGTATATAAACGATACAAACGATACGAAAAAACACACGCGTACGAATCACTTCGAACTAAAATTAATGTTAAAAATTTCCAACTATTAAAATATTGATTTTCACGGAGCGTTACATGGTTATGTTCGTTGTTTTATGTTTTGATTCGCGGTTATTGGACCGTACACGTTGTTCGTCGCGCGTTTATATCGACGACGATCACCGTATCACGCGTTACTTGGTCGACTGACGAACCTCGACTGCCGCCCCAAAGCCAGGATCGCTTCGTGCTATCCCCACCTATGCGCGCTTCCCCCACGCCAAGGGCCCATGGCTTCAAACATTTACATATGTAAGGTAGTAAGCTTCCTTGAGTTCGACTGCCCTTTGAACCTTCAGGATGGAATAAAGTTTAACTGTCGAAACGTAACTCGTAAACGTGGAATCGTTTTTCTGTGTTTGACTATCTAGCTTTTTTCAGCGACTTCGATCTCGTGGACTATTAAAATATAGGAAATAATTTTCAAGCACGTGAATTTTTACAAGTGAAGTTCCTATGCATGTTCTATGCTAACAGTTAGATCATCCTCCGTAGTAAAAATATTAAATTATAAAAAGGTTCGATTTCAGAACAGATACAACGTGAACTACCATTGCATGACCTCTGTCAAACATGAAAGCGCGTACAACTCAGATGCCTGGCTATTTTTCAGCTTTTGTAAAACAGATCGAGATGAAACATACCCTGTTTTCTTCCTCGGACACTAAACTATGCAATAGGGAAAATCAGACAAAAATTCCAAAAATTAGATTTTTCCACTCCATAGCTTATGAACTATTTCTAGATGACTATTCTGTTCCTTTTTATTCAATGCACAAATACAACCCTTCTACTGTTTTATTACAGTATTAGATAGATACTATTCAATGTACAGCCTTATACCGTCTTATTGTACGTATAGATGTCTTGGTTTATCATTTCTTTGCCAATTTCCTTTTTTCACTTTTAGGTGAGAAGCTTGTGGTTAGTAGTTTCTGTAGTTTAAATTACGGACGACTCTGAGACAGATGATACTATCAAGGACTATTATATGACTACTATAGAATGCTTCTAGCATTAGAGATGGGTGGTCATGTCAGAAAATGATATCAAAAACCTGGTAATTTATGGTTTCTTTAGTAATTACACAGTGTGCGGATATCCTATATAATTAAATTAATTCTATAACTCAATTAATCTTGGTGAATGTTAATAATACTCTGCTGTAATAATATGTGAGATGGCAATATTATGAAATACATAATGGCAATATTATGGTAGTATTATAATCAAAAGCAAATTGCACAATTTCTAATCTTCGGTTTAAGCAACAACTGATATCATATAATAGTGACATTACAAGTTTTTTAAGTCTGTTGAAAGCCCAGAAGACTAAAAAAATTGGGCTTAGAACTGAAACTGAAATTGAAATTCAAATTAAACTTCATTACGAAAATAATTTTCCTTTGTTGAACTGAAACTATAGTCCCAACATTTTAATAATGATTTACTATGATACTACATATTTTCATTCAAGAGCGATTCAACTGTTAAAATTGAAGAGACCTGTTCTGATCAAATTTTCTGCGCAAAATATTATTTCTGTGAAATAAATCCAATGCCAAGAGATTGAAATTATTCATTTTTCTACATCATCCACGAACAATGTACAAAATACATCATGGTAAAAAATTAAGTATAAAATTTCACGGTAGAGAAAACAACGGAATAATTACAATGCCAATCAGTTAACCGGGTCGTGTTAGAATTTCTATCGTACACAGAATTAATACTTTACAGGAATACACAGATTTTAATGAAATCGATATTAATTTTAAGAAATGTAATAATTATATCACTATTAACTTTGGCTTTCTGATAATCTCTTATAATAATTATTGTATCTGTAAACACTCTATTAAAGGAACATCCAGCATATAATAATAAGTAATTAACAAGCAAAATAAAAATCATACAAAAACAGTGATCGCTAGCTTTCATTTAATTACAAAGAAATCGATAATCAATCATTATTGGCATCATACGAAACGTTCTGCAGTACCATTAATCGAATTGAATTCCAAGCGAAGGGAGAAGATATTCCTTTTGAATGTTGCGATACCCGGAAACAATTCAGTAAATTGACGACTATTAGCCAAAACGAGCATACATCTGATGATTTTCCGATGATCAAAGGCCTCCTCTGTCCCGATTCGCGTTTTCGACGATGCAACATCAACGATAACTATTCTAGGGAAATTCAGTGACGCGTGTGCATTATGCAACGCATTTCCGGATGTGGCACTTTCAAACCGCAGATAGCTCGTTAAAACTTTCATGTGGAACCGTTTCACCTCTGTAAAATTATTTTAACGCGTTTGATACATTTGTCGTTGAAGCTGTGAAATAAAATGTTAAATGAAACACACGCTGCTTTTAAACTGCAGCAGGATAGATACTCGTTCTTGACGGCATGTCAAATCTTCGATTACGAAAATTACAAAGATAAGAAGGAGAGCCTGAAATGGCATCGTCTTCTATTGTCAAAATACCTAGTTGAAGTCAGCTTTAACAGCGCACGGGAAAAAATCAACTGTCGATTTTTTGTAAACCATAGAAACTTCGTAATTTGCTATTTATTGTGATGAAAACTTTTCATACTGTTACTGTAAATCGACCAAATTCCAAGTATACGAGAAGAATTCATTGATTAACCCTGTTCTTTCAGACATGTTCAGCCCAATAGTATCTTTCAATATTGAAAGCATTTCAAATTCGAGCGAGACATGAAAAGATCGTTATCGGTATGCGTGACTCTTCGTCTGAATTTTACGTTAAACAGTTTCTTAAGACGTTACAAATCCTTTTTGTTACTGGAATAAGAGCAAGATCGAAGTATCAAAATTTCACATTAATTTCCATAATATCCTATCTCTGTAGAATTCTCCGTCTCTCTGGAATTTCCAACTCAAGTTCATTTATTATATGATCTACCTTAAATTTGTGTTTAAAACGTGCGAACACAGTTTACCTAGAATCCCCATTTAAAATACCTGCTCGGTTTACATGGACTTGAAATAAATCGATACCCTCGGCAAATTCTGCGAACGGAAGGTTCGTAATATCGTAGATAGAACAAGGAATTCCGCAAATTTGGAAAATCAAAATTCCTCATTTAGTAACTTGGAGAGCGAAAAAAGCCGGAAGGTTATTGATTCGTTGAAGCATCGCGCAGAAACTGTAAAGCTTCTGTACAAAAAGAGTTGGATGTCACCGAAGGGGAATGCTACCAAAGGAATTTCTTCGTCTCGCGAAAGCTGCTTATTTATCGGAAGCTTTCTCCACGGTCTTCATCCTCGATCTAAGAACCACCAGTTATCAGAAGAATTCCTGCCTCTTTCTCGCGCACGTTCCACCAGAATTATCTAAGTACTTTAATTTATTTGCTCTCAATACCTTTTAGTCCTCCTCGTTTCGTTTCCTTCGTATTTCGATCATAGAGAAATGTCACTTAACTTCGTTTAATATCAAACATTTACCTTCCTCGTTCTTACTTCAAATCGGACAATTTTTCTTTTTCATTCGGCGCCCAATATTTGCTTAACCGAGTATGTTGCAAAGAGTAAAAATGTTGTACAGGGTGTAACAATACACGTGAGGCCCACTTCGGCAGCTGAGTGTACATTTAAAAACAAAAAAAAAAAAAAGAAGATGCTCAGAAGACCATCTGACGTTTCAAGGCAAATTTGTGGGCGTCTTATCATGGCTCCAATTATACTGCGAATGATTCCTGGTGTTTCCCGAATTCGTTGAAAAGCTTGTTCTATTCTGAATCTTAGTATTTCTTAAATGTTGCGTTTATCGCGAGCATATGATTTATGGACCTTTTCCATTACAATCATCTCCCCAAGCGGATTGCACACGTTCTGTTACACGCTGTATATAGAATATTGGTGGAAACTGGGCCAAAGCATAGCCTTAAAACCAGATAGAAAATTGGTGAAAGTTTTATCAGAGGGAATTGAATGGTTTCGAGTGATGTATCGTTCGATGAACACCGCCATTTGTATGTTTTAGGAATTAGGACATGTTAGAAGAGAGAAAAATTTCAGAAATAATCAAAGAATTATAAAATTTGTATTTAACAATGGTTGCTGATATATTACTATATATATATATGTTCATACTATCTTACAGATCTAAGATCTTCCACTAGTATAAAAAACAATATAAAACTACTATCTTTTCGCACTATTCTCTTAGCACTATTCTCTTCACTATTCTCTATTACATGCGTCTACTATCCTTCCAGGAACGTGATTATGTAGAATTATACGATTATAGAGAAGACAACTTTATCGAATAATTTATGAAAGTACTTATTGTTCAGACTACAACAATCTTGTAGTAGAGTGACTATTTCTTTAGAAATTAGAATATTACATTTACAGTATATAAAATGTAAAAATCTGGTTAATCATTGCGCCGTGTTAAATCGAAAGAACGTATCTGCAATTTTCGCTTAAGTCGAATCATTGTTGTCGGATAGCGCAAAAATCATTTATCTATGTGTATATTCGATAAGAAAGCGGTATCTGTATCGAAGATATAACGGTTCATATTTCGGACGCATGTGAAATCGATGGCTAATTGTCAAACACTTAAAAGTCATTTTTCTCCAAATCACTTTTTGAATGGATACGCCTACTTATAACACGGCAGCATAAATCTTATCTTTAATCTCCAAATAAATGAGAAATAACGTTACATTAAAGACCATGGCAGAAAACGTTTACACATAACTCATCTATGTTAATTTCCCTCGATCAAATATAAAATAAAATATGCTGCGATCTTCTCTCTCTCCCTCTTCCTCTCCCTCTCTCTCTGGTATGCTACGAAGTCTACTAATCCCTCATCAAGCTCGAAGGAATATCTTTCTGAAAATTGGTCTATTTTCTTCTATACGCCGATGGATAATCTGTGAGAATGCTACCAGTAGAGAGAATCGCTCCAGGACGACCTAAGATCCCACCTTTATTCGCCAGCCAGCCATTTCCACCGAAGAATCCAGCTGGTTCCAATCTATCCGTGTAAAAGCCAGAATCGCTTACACTCGCGACATGTAGCAAATTGTTTGCGTTATTCAATTGCTTTCCTTTCGAGTCGTTACGATTTCCAAGCCCAAGATTCTTCAACGCTTCCTTGAACTGAATGACGCGGTTCTGCAGAGTTTGGGGGTTGATCTGCAGATTCTGAGTCAATGGCGCGAGGAACCAGGCGAGTAGGCTTGGTTTTGACGTGCTGTTGGTGTCAGACTGAAAATTAATATCAGCTAGACTGTTCATTGGGATAACGAAACTCGCTTCGATGATCGCAGTAAAGAATTTGGAATGCAATGTATTTGCTTGAGATATGATAATTTGTTTTTCGGAATGCTGGAATTTAGCTTTCAAGGCTGAACATCTTTTGGGTCGCTAACAGCAATTTGCTTATACTATACGGCAATTTTGATCGAAACAAAATACTATGCACAGAATAAAGTCGAAAGATAAGTTGCTGGTAACAAGTTAAAAATAAAAATTCATATATAATGAAGAGTTGTACTAATCGATTGCAACGCCAGCTAAGATTAGATTTGATTCCTTACTTCGCAAGAAAAACTACTTTTACTTTACAGTTTCCAATTAGATTTAGATCACATCTTAACGTGAAACGAGAAATTTACGATCGTTGCTGAAGAAACTTTTTATATTCCTCTTAGTTTTCGGGTTCCGTTTTAAAGATGTACGCCAGAAGTAGAAAAACTCAAGGTAACAACCATAGATCTTCTTAAGCGTATAAAGAACTTCTGTTGCTCTCGTTTCATAGTCTACGTTATATAGAGCATAAAACACGATTTATAGTTCTGCCGGAAGTGTTTTACTTTATTGTTACGAACAAGGAGCTATAAAGTCGGGTGCGCTTTATCGTGCAAATCCCATCCGGAATTATCCTACGGTACGTGCTGTGTTATTCTTAAATCTGTACCATCCGAGTCATCAACTATTATCTCCGGTACTTACATTTTCAACTACGTGTTCGAAGACTGGCGGGTCACCTGAGTCATCATTCGCGATCTTCTCTTCTCTTATCGTCCCTTGATCGATTTTATTAATCGAATCATCAGAGAGCGTTACAGGCATCGCGTGTGTTCCAGCGATCTAAATATATTTGACAAAAGGAATAGAAAAATAAATATGACAATATTTTATTACCAAAATAGAAGTGTATAGACAATTATCTATAACACTTTATTGTTTAACTAACATTTTATGTACATTAGGTGTTTAAAAGTAATATTTGAAATATATTGAATATATTATATGCATAAAAAATACATTTAAAAAATCCGGAATATAACACGTGAACACCAATAATTGAATAGTTCAAGAGTAAGAGTGAATATTAATTAGTCAGAAAATCAATATTAATTTTGCTAAGAATTCCACGTTTTCAATAATTAGGAAAATAATCTGCCATTTCTGCCATTTCGATATTTATTTTTAATACGCATCAACAATTTTAAGAAAATTCGTAACGATCGATTTAAATGAAGAAAGAAATTCTGTAAGTATATATACATATATTTGATATGATTTATTCAATATTATCAGACGAGTTAACTCGTTTTCACCAAACAAGATAGATTGCTGATGGTTAGATTAAAATTGAAGAAAAATCTCGACAAAATCTTCTATATATTAAATAAATATGGTGCAAAGACAACGTTGTTCGTGTAAATATTATTAGCTAAATGTTAGAAAATTTCCAGGATAAAGATAACAGCCTAATGCATAAGTAATTTTGGTTATAAGAAAAAGAAATTGATCGACGTGTATCTTACCACTACGATCAAGAGCAAAACAGGCGACATCGTTTCGAAAATCGATTTCCACGATAATCCCAACTTCCGTCGAGGGAAAACACGTTCCAACGGTTCACAGGAGTTTCCACGATGCGCAATAATCGAAATGCAACTGCGTGAAGCGATGCCGCAACTGGGAGTCTGAATATATAACGCTTCCCGTACATAGGATTCCTCTTATCGAATGGAGGTACCCTCATACCTTCTAGATAACACTACTATTACTAAATTATACATGCTTCGCGTGTTCGAAACTTCCAGCCGTATTTTCTATCCTGTTCAAATCTGTTAACTCACGAAGACGAGTTAGCTTCTCCTTTTAAATTACTACAATACATACGCGTTATCTTGTTTGGTGAAGACAAGTTAACTCGTCTGGTAATATTGAATAAATCATATCAAATATACGTACATATATTTACAAAATTTCTTTTTTCATTTAAATCGATCATTACGAATTTTCTTAAAATTGTTGATGCCTATTAAAAATAAATATCGAATATATAATGTGAGTATGGGGGTAATTCGACGTGATTAATTTCTTGATAATATTGAATAAATCATATCAAATATACGTATATGTATATTTATAGGATTTCTTTTTTCATTTAAATCGATCATTACGAATTTTCTTAAAATTGTTGATGCGTATTAAAAATAAATATCGAATATATAATGTATGGGGGTAATTCGACGTGATTAATTTCTTGATAATATTGAATAAATCATATCAAATGTACGTATGTATATTCACAGAATTTCTTTTTTCATTTAAATCGATCATTACGAATTTTCTTAAAATTGTTCATGCCTATTAAAAATAAATATCGAATATATAATCTGAGTATGGGGGTAATTCGATGTGATTAATTTCTTGAGGATAGATACATAGAAAATGCACTAAGACTAAATTTGTTTTCGTACGTCTAATCTGTTAAGAATTTTATTGAAATTCTCTAATCTAGTTATTCGAAAAAATTAATATTGTAAAAGGTTTCTATTGTTTTATTGTTTTGGAGATGTAACTGATAAATGAAATCATGAAATGAAAATTCAAATTCTCAATAATAATATATTTTCAGTACATTGGTTTTTATGTAAAATTATTATTTTAAATCTTTCGTAGTTTACCTGAAATCTATTAACACTATAATTATAATATCTATAAAGTACAGTAAATAGTATATAATATAGTAATATAAATAATAGTAATAGTAATAGTAATATTAAAATAATCTATTGACATTGAAACCTAATAATACAATTTTTATTTACCGAAATTTATTTAAGTAAGCAATTTAAGTACATTTATCTACTGGCGAGTTTCGTTCCTCTATTTGCGTCCTATTTGTATGAGAAATAATTTTAATATTCACAAGCGTTATCGAAAAGACGAGCGAACTCGTCGTTTCTTATCAGTCACTACCCAACTAAAAAGTGAAAACTCCACTTCCTCCTTTCTGTCGTAATATTCAATTCGATTTCTTACCTTTGCCACGTTTGCCAAATGGGCTTCGTTCGCTGCAACAAACTTCTCGGAATCGAAGGAATCTTTAGTGGAGCGGAAAGCTAGGCTAAAGCTAAAAGTTCATTAAGACGGATTCTACGAACTTGCATGATCTGTTAAACGTGGGCGGTATGATTTTACAACCAGCTTTACGTCTTTGTTTATCTGCTAATTACTGTCCTCGCAAATTCGTAAGCAAACTGCTCGTACTTTCGAGACGTAAAAGCTATATATTAATTAACGAGATTTCGAAAGCTAAATATCAAAACACTATGTTTCTTAAGAAGAAGAATATACCTACGAAGGAAAACGAAAGGAACATAGTAATTCTCGGAAGTAATTTTGAAAGAAATCCTCGAAACGGATGAAACGTTGTAGACAAAAATGACTTTCTAAATTCCAGAATTTTAGCCAAAACACATAAACAATTAACAATCACAAATACATATCATAAAATATAACCATATAAAACTCACAATACATATCACAATTAAAGATCGATAAGAAACGTCATATTTCGCGTATCATTCGCGATCTTTTCTTCTCTTATCGTCCCTTGATCGATTTTATTAATCGAATTGTCAGATAGCGTTACAGGCATCGCGTGTGTTTCAACGATCTAAATATATTTGACAAAAGGAGTAGAAAAATAATAAAAAAAATAAAATTTCACATATCTGTAAATTTTAAGTTAATAGATATAATAAATTCGATGTAATAAATACAATATATCGAATGAAATAAATTCCTAAATTCCAAGAGGAATCTCGTAAAAGAGAAACGAATAATGGATCCACAAATAGAGATCCAGTCACATGTCGGGAACCAGTCGTCCTTTTCACGATCGCGTTCAACCGGGATCCATAACCCAATCGCCTTGAAGGTGCAGTCATCAACAATGTTCGCTCGTTCCCGTCTTTTTTCTCTGCGCCTCCGTGAAATTGCCGCAACGGCCTTGTCCAAGGTCGTAGCCTTGCGAGAACGAAAGTCACGATCATTGGGATCGTTCTTCTGTGATTTACTTTCGCCCAGACACGTTCTACGAGCGGCAACGCGATCTCGAAATACAGCGTTGGCTGTTAAAGGAAATGGGAGAAAAAGAAAGAAGCGGAGAGGTTCCAGATATGAAGGACGCCGAGGTAAGATAAATCATGGAAGATAAATGTTTGGGATTTGATATTGTGCGTTAAAGATTCACGTTTTCATAGGTATAATTTTTCATAAATTGATGCTCCAGTTTGATACTATAATTTGAATAAAAATAAATGATGTTCACTTAATCACGATGGTGCTTCTACTAACCAGATCGAAGTATCTTTTTCATACAATTGTAATTCTAAAGAGCATTTCTGTTCTCACATATACAACCGTAGATTGGAATTATTTATTTATAAATTATATTACTTATTATCGTAATAGATAACGTACAGAAAAATGAAGGAATTGCTAATGGGAAAAGTTTCGATTTCTATCCTTTTCGAGAAGAACGAAGAAATAAAATATCGAAAATATTCAACCTTTTTATCCAACAAATGTTAATATATTTTAACGGAATATTCGTCGCGTGACACAATTATTGGGATAATTTTTCAAACGAAATTTCCTCGCGATGAATTGTAGAAACCTACAAATGTGATTTAAAATATGCAAAAATATAATATGCATTCAAAGTATAAAAACAAAATATTTTTATCGTTCCTTTCCTTTCAACTCACCAAGTGGAACACACCCAAAGTTCACGAGAGCCGCCCATCGACCTGTCAAAACGAGTCATCGTTCGCGCACTATTCGAACCGGAAACCGGAGGAGAACGATCCTCGAAGGCGGTTGCATAGCGGGAAACCGAGGCTCGGTTCACGAACACGCGACGCATACCGAGTGCAACTTAATTCAAGTGTCACGCGTTCACGTTCGCGAGCGAACCGACGACTCTCGTTCTCTTCCTCCTCCGATTAACACTTCTGCTTGCTTTACTCGCGGCTTAGAATGTACAAGTGCGACGATGGAACCGTTACAAGCCTTTTTCGAGACCAGTCCGGCGGTGACGCTCGGCCGCGAACCTTGATCCAAAGTGTGGAAAATCGAAGAATCGGACGAAACGAGCTCTCGCCTGGACCGGTTCGATCCTCCAGTTGCTCTTCGACGACGCTCTGACGCGGATTCACAAACATTTTCAACGAATAAGACACGATAGCCTGAAATCAGTGAAACATCTCAGACGTTCACGAAGCACTTTTGCAGTATTTTTGGAGTATTTTTTAAGTACTCCCCAAGCACTTTTGGAGTCTGGCGGATTTGGCACAAGTTTGAGAGTGGAGATCTCTTCCGCAGTTTGAAAATTTGAGGAGGCAATATGAAGACTATTGGCTGCCTTTTGGTGCTTCTACTGGCTCGACAGGTGATTCAGATATTTTGTCATAAATCTATTGTTTCATTCGTATTTGTTTGATCCACTTTATCGGCTTAATCTATCAACTTGTATTTTGTAAGGTAGAATATTCAGCGAAGTAACATCTGTTCGAGTTTACTGATAAACGTAAGGAGCCTTTTGATAAGGAATTTTTTATACATTTTTCAAGATTGTTCGTTGGTCACAGCATTTTCTTTAAACATGTTAGAAGCCATTCGATCTTTGTCGACAAAATCTTCTTTCATCTGTAACCGTTTTCGAGTTACCTCTTAAGGGGTGTTTTCACCCTCTAAATCTTGCGTTACCGCAACTAAAAGGGATACTTTTCTACTATTTTTGTCTGTTTTTCATCCCAATCGTCTCACTTACGTATCGCTGACGATCTATTCTAACGATTCATGCGACTGGAAACAATCTATCGAGAAGAAATTCTAGTATGAAAAAGAACGTCGATATTTCCCATTACGAAGACAATCAGAGGAAACTGTGAAACAGATTTTATAACAGGTCCTTATTAAATTTTAATTAGATTCTCAAAGGCAAGTTTGTTTCAATCGACTGAAGCTTGCAAAGTGGCAGAATTAACGTCAAACACGACGTTCTCGTTAAATTTTCATTGGCCAGTCCGTGACGCGCTAATCGACCGATTCCGCCATTTCCCAAAAATCTAGCGCTACGATAAGAAGGGTAAACCGAAAGTTACTTGTTCGGAGGCAGATAAAAGGTCGGCTTTTAATTAACCAACTCACGAACAAGTTTCACCGGAGTTTAAGCCGTTTCTCGTGTCGTTTCGTCGTTTCTCCAGGAATCGTCGCTGACGATTTTCTGAAGCCGGAACTTTTCCCTCGCTCCTCCCTCTTAATTATCCCTCAAAGTAACCGTGAAGTCGTTCATTCCATTCCAGACATAGTTTCCGATATATTTTCACGAATTTCTGCCAGATCTTCTTATTTGCTGCTTAAAATTATTCTTCACGACGTCGGATACATTTAATTGCTTTTATCGCTGTACTATTGTACTTTATAATCATACCGTGAATATTTCTAGATTTACGGAAAATTTAGAGGTGGAAAAATTTACGAAAAACGCGATAAAATGTGTTTAATAAGATATGTCCAAAGTAGAACACGGGTTACGATATGATAAACCTGTGCACGAATCTCCTTTGAGCTTTATGTAAAAGCTTCTGCTTATATTTTTTGACGACACAGTTGTGATAATTATAACTGCTCCTTTTAGGCTATTTGCGGAATCCTTAGGAATCCACCAGCCTTCTCGAAGCCGGATTACTCGGATTCCTATCTTCCGGCAGCCATGCAGGTGAGAATAATCGTTAATTATATCAAGTAACGCTGCTTAATGAACAAATATTTTCATACGAAATATCTCCACTAAACAGAGATATTGTTATTAGTTTATACATTAATACAGAACTAAGTTGTTATAAAATTAAATGTTAGTTAATAATTTATTATATAATAATTTATAGTCATCTCGCAGGCTAATTATTAATTTACTATTGATATTTATAAAGAGGTATATATATATAATATATGTATAATAATACGTGCTAATTGTGAATTCAATATTAATATCAGAAGAATATATTAAAACACATGTGGAGGTTCAAAATTTCCACAAATATCAAATCCATCGAATTCTCGTTAAAACGATCTGCTTCTCTAACGCAGGTGATATTTTACGCCGTCGAACAATTAAAACTTCTTCGATCAGAAGAGGCTATGCAGAGTTCCACCTTCACAGAAAGCCCTTCCACTTCACCCATTAGCTTCATAGCCGAAGATCAACAGACTGCTTCTCAAGATCCTCCGACCATATGCAGTATCGCGATATCCCAATCCTTGGACGAGTCAAAGGGGGAGGAGGACGAATCCAAGTCGGAAAACCCGTCGAACGACAAAACAGGAGCATCGGTGATTAAGGAAACTTCGAAAAATAAAACCGAAGATTCGGCAGTTGAGGTAGAACAAACAACGGACGACAAGTTGAAAGAACCAAGTGCAGAAAAGACACAGGCAGGCGAAACGGGCGAATCAAACGCGCAAGAAACGGAAAAAGACAAAGTGGAGGGGTCGAAGGTCGAAGAAGTGTTCGACGATAAGACGGAAGATTCCAAAGCCCAGGAAACGTCGACCGACGAAATGGACGAATCGAAGACGCAGGAAATCGTGAAACACAAAGCGGACGAGGCTGCTAAGAACAAAGTCGAACAGACGCTAAACGCGAAAATGGAAGAAACATCGACGAGGATAACGGAGCAATCGAAAACGCAAGAAATCGAGACAGACAAAGAGGAAGAATCGAAGACGCAAGAGGCGTCAAAGGACAGAACAGGTGTCTCCAAGGCGGAAGAATCGTCGAAAGACAGCGCGGAGACTCTGGTGGCGCTGGAGACGTCGAAGCCAGGTGAAATTGACCAGCAATCGATGGAGGATCCCTCGACGCAGCCAGAGTCGCCAGAGGTGAACGAGGAAACGCCAGAAACCAACTACGCGACGCCGGAGACGAATTACGAGGAACCGGAACGTGTGCACGCCGTGCAAGAAACGAATCAAGAAGTCCCCGAGGAGAATCACGAATGGATCTCCTGGTCTCCTACGGGCACGGAAACGAAGCTGGAAACGACGACTGCGTCGAGCGATCCTGATGATTCCACGAGACCCGAATCGATCGTTGCGAACGTCGACAAGAAGAAAGAACCGACTATCGATAGCGTGGTGCAGGATGTCTATCAGATCTTGAAACCTAAACCGTCCAAGTTCGCAGACGCGGATCATTTCGAGGAATCGAAAAGCGTGGCTGGGATTCCCATGGAGAACGTGGAAGAGGAGGAGGACGAGACAAGGTGAAGCCTTTCGTTGGAAAGTTTATTCGCTTTTTGACAGAGAAATAGATGGTAGGGTTTAAGAAAGGGATTTGCTGAGCGTTTGTTAGGTACTTGATTAACAGACTGCGGATATTTCTAGAAGTTCACATTTTCACGTAGAGAAGATCTTCATCTACCGAATATTATACCGAACAATGTACTTTAGCTATTTTCTATATCCTCGTTTAGGTTCTTGATTGTTCTATCTCCGCGAGCTTTTAATACGAGAAAACCGAGTTTAAAGTTTAAGAAGTTTAACATTATTACGTGGAGTTAGGAGCTAAAAGAACTGAATATTCGTTGCTGCCCAAGCAGAATTTTCATCGTTGAGAGATACAGTTAGAAGAGTTAAGAACTAGGGCAACGGTATCTTCTATCACACGTACCCTATGCATTTTTGAATTTTTTAATTCTTCATAAATGTGTAAAAATTCTCGTTTTGATTACGAGGCAATTTATCGCATTTTAGAAGGTTTGATGTTAAAAATAGCTATTTTTTGCCTTTCTCAGGGCGAAAAGTTCTCGCAGGATATTTGAAAGCATCTGTCAAGGAAAAGATACCTTATTAGCATTTATCCGGAACGTGAAAGCTGAAAAAAATGAGTGCAAAGATGAAAAAGTGGCAGCGATCAAACTTACCCTACGCTTAAACTTCATCTTCTCAAGATGCTGAACTATTTATGAAATATTTCCTTGAAAATTCTGTCGATAAATCAATTGAAACTTGGAATCGAGCAAATCCAAAGTACCACAATATCATTGTTGCCCATTGTTCTCACATAGCAACGATCTGCTGCTACTTCAGATTTACTCGCTTTCAAACTGTAATTGATTTATTAGCAGAATCGCCGAGGAATTATTATGTCGATACAGATGAACAATTATTCTGTAACTGGATCAGAATTCGAAGAAAATTAAGATTAAATGTAATATACGGAAAATCTTCAGCGCTGCCGCTTTTTCATCTCTCGCAGTCATTTTTTTTTCAACTTTCTCATCACATTTCGGGTAAAATAACATTTTTCGTCCCTTGAGAGACGCTTTTAAATATCCTGCGAGAATTTTTCGTTCGCAAGGAGGTCCAAAAATTGCTATCTTTCAACATCTTCGTTTACAATCTCATCTTATTTTGAAGAAACGTTCAGTTTGGTTTATTTAGAAATGATAATAAATAATAAGAAATGGAAGAGATTCTTGGAAAGAGAAGACAAACTTGATACAGAGATGAAGCAGCTTGGTATTTTAAAAATTTGCAATTTGGTACGCAGCAGGTACATACAGTTTGATTTAATGAGAAATAGAGCTAACTAGAAAATAATAATCATCGTAAACAAATAATAAATGACGATGGTGCAAAGATTTACTAATAAAATAGAATACAACAAAGTGCTAGGATAAAACCAGAATTAAATTAAATTCGTAATTCGTTTTTAAAAATCGAGATGTATTTGTAGCCTGTGTATTTCTTTTATCAGACTTCGTTTCGTATTATTAGCAGTCATAAGTTCCGAGAAAAATTTGAATACTTCGATATTGGAACAGCATTGATATCTCAGAAACGTCTAGCAAATGTGCTACGTTTATAGATCGAACGGGTGCCCATTCGAGTTTGAAATTTACTTTGGCAAACTTAATGCAGAATAAACATAGTCTAATGCAGCAGCCGTAACAAGACTGTCACTGCTCGACGTTCAGTTGCTGAGATCAATTCAAATTTCATTGAAAAGTCTGCTTAACTAAATGTAGATACAAGCATGCTTCGAGTACAAATACTCGTTACGAAATTGAAAGGTCTATCCTCGATGGAAAATTTTATTACGTTACATCTGAGATTTCGACGATAATTCAATCAAATAATTTACCACTTCGTGTCCATATTTGACGTTTCAAATATCATGAGAATTTAAAAATTGACAAAATAATCGAGAAGAGACGAGATCAATAGCATCTTCCCTCTTTGATAGAAAGTTAAAGCAAAATGAAATTTGACGAAAGAAACTTGTAACAATGGAAGTATTATTTAAAAATAAGTAAAACATCCGATTTTTTAATAGATCGTTAAAAATCCTATAATGTTTTAAAAACATTCGCGAGAAAAAAGAAATAAAGTATACGAGAGAAAGTTAGTTAATCAAAGTAGAAGACTGTGTAAGAAAATTAATTAACAATTCAAAGGTGACCCAAGACTAAGGAAAATTTCAATCTCTTGATAAAGAATATATCATAAAATAAACTATCAAGAATTCAATATTAATCAATACTACGCTCTGACAACTCCTAGCGCAAAATTATAAAATAAACTGGACTGAACGCGTTAAAAAATCCAAGTCAATATTGAATTATATTTACCGAATATATTAACTTTCTAATCTTTCCAATTCAACCAATTGCTCGACAGATTCACACGTTTAGGCGAGAAGGTGACGCAAGTGCCAAGGCCAAGCCTAAGCAGTTACCTAAGACGTTCAAAGGTGCCACCGAGTGCGACTCTTCAGCAACTCGCCAACCTGTACGACTCGTTGAGCAAAGATGCCAGGAAGCAGGGATTCGGGAAATACACAGGTTTCTCTGACGATGTTCTCAATACTCTACAAAGTTCCGCGGAGGGTGGTATCGGACCACAGCTGAAGAAGATTCTGTCGAAGCTGCTGGAACGAAACGAGTTGACGAGAGAAGACGCGAGAATGAGAACATCGCTGGCTGTTCGAGATCTCGACAACCCTTCGAGCATGCTGAACAAAGACCTGAGACCCTTGTTACCCTTGCGTTATTCCCCATAATTCTCGACATTAACGTAACATTACATTATGACATGTGTCGATAAATGATTAATCGATCGGGAATTTTTACGCAATTATGGGAAGCTTAAAGGTGTAAAGATATACAAAATGCATGCATAATATGTAAAAATGCAGGAAACCCGCGTAAGATTTATATGAAATGGCGAATTTAATATGAAATATCGAAAATAGAATAGATGTTAGCGGTTACAATTAGAACGCGGATTTTTATGCGTTTGTGGGATACTTGAAATGCAAAAAATTGCACAGAATGCATACGTTATGAGGAAACATATAAAATGTCCAAGGTACATAATAGCGCTTTCCATAATTACTTAACGGGTAAAAAACGATTTTCTACCGAGGTTCTACGTTTTTAATTATGCTTTCAAAAATATGAATTTCCGTAGTTGTTGTCTAGTTATAATTAGATCGCGGATTTTCGTGCATTTGTAAATTAAAATGGAAATTGAAAAGGAAATTCAAATCGCTAAAAACACACAAACTGCGCGAGATTAAACTTAGGATGCAAAATATTAAATACCATTTATGGGATTTTCAAAGATCCGAAAACGCACAGAATGTACATAATATGCAAAAATATACAACATATATAAAATAAAGTACTCGTTATAATATATTTGATCCAATTATTAAAACAAGTCTCCCTTTAGATCCCATTTTCTTAATAATATTTATGAAGATACCATTTTCAAGTGCAACTAACGTAAGTACATCAAAGTATCAAAGTTTCAAGAGGGCGGTGTACGTTTGCAAGTTAAAAAGGATGCAAAACCACAAGAATCCGTAGGATGACTCAATAATTCCGAATACAATGCAGTTGATTCACGTCCGATTTTTTGGTAAAGCGTGTTACGACGTTGACTCATACGTATCAACTAACGGAACACATACGTACCTATAATCTACATAATACATACATATTAAGTACCCAAATCAAAGCTCGCTGTAATCCATCAAACGAAGATCAAATCCACATCTATACGTCATGAGACAAATTATTTCTAAACAATATACATATTATATATGTATAGCATGTACTCCTACCAAACATCTATTATTACCTGATACTTATCTATATGTATATCTACCTGAACAACCATAGAATCATGTTTTACTATCCGCTTTCAAGTACTATCAAATCAAACCGATCAATATTAAACTGAAATTTTCGCCTGAACGCCAGAGAACTAATTAATGCCATCCGTGTGCAACTTCTACCAACCACTTATTATATCCACCTAAACATCATGGAATCGTGTTTCGTTATCGATCTTCCAGTACTACCAAATCATACTGATCAATATTAAATTTAAATTCACACCTACATACGTATGCGATGAACGTGAATTATTTTCAGATGCTTTTCTAGAAATTATAATATTCTTATTTCTCGGAAAAATATATGGAGAAGTTCGTTTCATCTAAAGAGCAAAGGTTACTACAAAATTTTAAGCGGCAGTGTTTATTCTGATTAATTAGGTCCAAGTATATATATTTACTCTCGTACGGTTAGAAAAATTCACTACTATATATGAAAATGGAATGCAGATTTGATAAAAAAAAAAAAAAAAACGCTTCGTTGGAAAATAAGGGTTCGTGCCAATACTTTTTATAGCCACTGTATATATACCTGTCCTAGTATCCGTATGTACTTTTATCTACCCAATATAGGAGCCGTGTTCTACGATCCATCCATCGACACCATCGAACCCATACCACAGATCCCATGAATTTTTTCGATCCACCTTGACCCGCGGCACGATATTGTTTATTGGTTGAACAATATGAGTTGGCAGAGTCCACGGAGCGCATTACGTGTGTCGAATAGCGATTTCCATTAGGCAACACCGTGTCAATGGTTTGTCCAGCAGGCAGAGGCGCGGACAGAAAACAATAGCCTCTCTGCTATGATCGAATTAGACGCGACGAGACGCTACGCCGCTGCATTGCACGTCCGTATAAATGGATTTTGAAATCAATGGGTCCTTCAGTTGTTACCTCGCTTTCGACCAAAGGAATCATCGAAAGGGAACACTTGACCCAGCTTGAGACGATATGAAGATTCTACTTCTTGGATTTTTCCTTCTTTCTGTAAGTAAAATTCACATTTTTATGAATATAATTAAAACAATGGAACCTAGATAGGAAATTGGTTTATCCATTAAATATTATAGAGATTACTATACCCTGGATATTTTCTACATTTTTCTTAATTATTCGCACTCTGCGTGTTTCTGCATTTTCAAACTTTCCACAAATCCATCAAAATGCACAGTCAGTAATTAGCTTGTTTCTTCCTTTTTCTTTCTCTTCTTTTTTTTTTTTTTTTTTAATATCTCCTTTTGAAATTGCAATCTTTCTTGAAAACATTCGACAATTTCATATAGCTTAATTGCATTAGTAACACGTAGATATTTTCCTGGGATTCCATACCTTTTCTCATCGTTAGATTCTTAGATCATTCGAGTATTAATAATTAGTAGATTACGAGTACTTATGCATTTATGACAGGTGTAAGTGTGCAAAGATGCATACAAATACAAAATGCAAAGTAAAGTTAGAAAATGAAACTTGCGCGAAGGAACGTTACTTTTTCATTATAGTTATTGGATTTAATTAAATGTGATATTCAAAGGGTGGAATATTATAAAGGGAAAAGTTTGATTTTCTTTGGATTTTTTTGGTGGAACTTGTGCAAGTTTTGGTTCATTGAACAGAGTGATAGTTGTAGCTTTGATTTCGACAGGGGATTAATTTCCGAGCGTTCGATTAAAGTAACGAAAGTAGCGGAAGAAGTTCAAAGAGAAGAAGGAAAGGAATCTGAGAGGCAAACTGTTTGCAACATTCGCAACCTTCCTGTCGTTTAATCGCGAAACTTTCTTACTTCCGTCATAACGAATATCGTTTATATTTTAAAACTCTGAGTAATCGTTCTGGAAAATTTTATTGAGCAAGGATTTTAAAATATTGTTAGGTCCTTCGAATAATCTTTTCAAAAAATGTCTCCACCTGATAATTTGCGAGAGATCTAATTTTTCAACAAAATTTTTCAAAAAAAGTTCTTCCAGATGAGAAATTCCAATGATTTAATTACATCTCAAATAAGTATTAGGTTGTGCCAAAAGTTTCTTTCGTTGTATAAGAAAATAATAGATGCACAACAGTTTTTGCTTTATATTATTTCATTGAATTATATATGATCCATTTTGTAGTAATAGAACAAAAAAAAAAAAAAAACAAGAAACACTCGGCCGTAATTTCCCAAAAATCAAACGCATTTCACGCGCATCTCTCTCTCTTTTTTTTTACACGAGGTATCATCGGCGTTTCAATTAGACACCCTGTATACAATATGGCCGACAGGAATGGATACATAACCTTGAAGTAACCATAAAGTAAAAAAGTAACAAAATGAAGTCATCGCACATTCTTGTCAAATTTCATGAAACTCGCGTGAAACAAGTGTTCGATAATTATGTCGCATTTAGTATCCGGTCTCCTCTTCAATCTCTTTTGAGATAAACGAACGTGATGCTGCTCGATCTTTGGTACGTACAAGATGTTTCAAAATGGAGATGAAAGTATGTATATAAGTGTACATCGACTTTTATCTATCTGATATATTTTATTTTAATTGGGATAAAAGAACAGAATTAACAGAATATTCGTACAAATATATTACTACGATGTATAGGGCGTTGCAAAATCCCGACTCTACTATATTTTATTCTACTCCTGATAAAAGTCATAAAGAAAGTAAATTATTAGAATTTTCTAAAAGTATATGGTATGTTATATATATATAGAACGTTTCCAAATCTCGATTTTACATTTTTCATCTCAATAAACTCTTGTACGACAGCTTCCCCGTATGAGATCAGAGCCGGACGGGCATCTGTCGGGTACTACAATTAATTGCCTGTTAGTCAGTTCAAAATCATCTTCTTCCATTGTCGCAATACTCGTCTCTGTAGTCGTGTGTGTCGTTAAATCGATCACAGTGTTGTGTATTTTGGCATCTGCTATTTTAAGGCCTTGCTTCATTCTCTGCAAGAGGAAGGGTAACTCTGTTGTGGTCTCTCCCTGAGAGAGATGCATCAGTGCAATGAGCACGAAGATAGCAAGGAAAAAGCGAGAAAATCGCAACATCTTTCTTCTGGTATCTTCTTAGACCTTGAAGTGGAAGTAAATTAACATGAAAAAAAGAAGAAAAGGTATTATTTTCACGGTGTTTTTATTTATGTAACAACCTGTATAGTAACGAGGATCTTAAACCCTGTTTTACCTTTTCAATTAGGAATCTTCCTTTAGTATGGAGCGTAATTAACTGTCTTTAATGTACAAATTGGCGACCGTTTTTAGTGAAATAACCTGTACACAAAATTTTTGCAATTGATAAGTCGTCTTTATTAGAAAAGAAGAAAAAATCTTCTTCCATTAAAAAGCTTGTAAATGAATACTTTTATACTTTATCATTATTTCTAAATCATATAATGTTGTGGTTGATTAATTTAAACTTAACTTAATTTTAAAAAAAAATAACTTACCTTGAAATGTGTCTGTTCAATTTCTGTATACTGAACTCAGCTTGAAATTTTATGTTCACCTCCTCTGAAACAGCCTCTACTGCAACATTAATGCAACGTTGCATAGAATAAAAACATCATATCAATGAGAAACATCAGTGACCGTAACCATCCATAATTATCGTTATTTAACCATTACTAGTTACCTAACAGTCTATAATCATGGATTATTTCCGGCAGATTAACGCGATACGTGCATTTTTACGTTCTCCGAAATGCATGTACGCGTTAGTGAAAGACAAACGAATTTATTATTCGATCCAATACAATTACACTTCGGAAATTGTATCTATTTCTATTTATTGTATGCACTGTATGTATGTTTAAATTTTTCATAGGAGCATAAAAATCTACGACCCAACATTATAAATATATATATAAAATATATAAAATCCCAATGTTTCCCTATTTTTTAGAAAATCAAGCGAGTAATATTACATCGTTCAGAAAATTCGTAGCGAAATTTAAGAAGAAACGAAAAATAGTCTACTTCCGTAGAATCAGCGCTTTTTCTTCAAAAAACTTAATTTTCTCTTCCCTTGAAATTATATCTTTGGAACATGTATCAACAACAATTTATGCCGAATAACTAAACGCCACGAATTTTCCAATCAACTCAATAAGAATCACATTATTTAAATAAAAAATTTAACATTCAAGATCCGCACCTTATGAAATGGTCTATCGCGTCAAACCAGATCCAGAACAAGACCAACACTATTGGTGAATTCCAGATGGTACAAAAAACTGCGTTGTTGAACAATTATTCGACGATTTATTGGCAGAAATCGTTTATCTCCCCAACACGTCGACAACAAACACAACTGTCCGCTACGACACCCGCGAGACTATAGGATTCACACCTCCTAGCTTTTCAGCGTGTGAACTGAAATAAAACAAAGCTTAACAATACGTGGTACAACGTTCACGAGCTGTGTAAACCGTGTAAAAACTACGGTCACTCTGAGAGATTACGATTAGAGAACGATGATTAAAAGATGGTAACCAGTCTCCCAGTTCGTCGAGACGATTCTGATTGGGTCAAGAGTGCACTGCGTTATCTGCAAATGTAAACTTGTATCGCAATAAATTAGTTTCTTAGATATGTTTCTATCCTCGTTTCTCAATCACACGCTTATCGATCACGATTCTACTTCCTTCTCGTCTCTTGCTTTTTTTCACGTATCAGGTTATTTATTTATACATTGACCGACGAGATTGCATTGAAAATACATACACTTACCATATATAAATGGAGATGCAAAAATATGTAAAATATTCAAAGTTCATAGTACATCATCCATCATGATGTTTAGTACGCAGAATAAACGTCTGCTTAGGTTTCATCTTTCCAGATAACGGATACATTTGTGTTTCGTATGTTTTAAAATTAGAAATTCAGTGGTAAAATTTCTGTAAGTTATGATACAAAGTTTGCGGTTGTGGTTGAGGATGATAAGAAATGTAAATCTGGTCAACAAAATTGTTTTATAATTTTCCATCATTCGCTCGGTATGAAGGCTCGATAAATATTAGGTTGCCGCGGCGAAGAAACGTTAAATTCAATTATGAATGATCCATTTTGTAGTAATAGAACAATAATGGAACAAAATGTATCATGCGTAATTCGATTAAGTAATATAAAACGAAAAATGTTGTGCGTCTATTATTTCCTTATAAAACGAAAGAAACTTCTGGGACAACCTAATACTTCAGGAACATTAACTCTCTGTAGGAAAATTAATGTATCAGTTTTCCAAAATAAATTAGTCGAGGTAGAAAAATACTTTAATCTTCTGAAGAAGAAAGAAAGAGAATTTAAAAAAGAAAACATTAATCTCTCCACCAATATTAATTTATCAAGGTTTCTGTAAGAATAAAAGTAAAAATCTGTATTTCAGCTCTCCACGTTGAGAGTGCAATCGAAGCCACAAATCACGAGACTGTTCCCGATCCCAGAAGAAACGAGCACTCCGAGGCAAGAAACTAACACCGAGGCAAAACCACTGGATAAGTTGCTCGGGAAATTGCGAGCCACGTACAACTTCGTGTTTCGAAAGCCAGAGAACACGAGTAACGTGGAGAAAATTTTGGCCAAGGATACACCGAATCCAGACGTCGAAGCGCTTAAATTAATCTGGTCCAATCGAATGCAACAGAACTCGAAGGACAAAGAAGATACAGGAAAGAAGTCTGAATTAAAAGTCACGTATTTAGGATCGTCAAACGATGATTGGGTAAACGATATTCGACCTTTGGAAGACTTAGAACCATTGGAACCATTGGAACTGCAGGATGAAGTGGAAAATGACAGAGACCGAGAAGTGGAGATCATTACACCGAGAACTGCTTTCCAGTTTCCGGTGACGCTCAGTCGTCATCTTGTTGATTGGCT
Source organism: Bombus pascuorum (assembly GCF_905332965.1). Classification (NCBI taxonomy): domain Eukaryota; kingdom Metazoa; phylum Arthropoda; class Insecta; order Hymenoptera; family Apidae; genus Bombus; species Bombus pascuorum. The sequence goes on along the minus strand of NC_083501.1, from coordinate 4,545,422 downwards.
TGGGTCACTTTTAGGAATCACTTACGGTGTCTATTCTAAATTGGCTAGAGCTATTTACACTAATAATACGATACGTGTTAATTGATTATAATTAACGATGGCTTATTAATTATAAGAAACATGTATTATACCGCTTGATGGACTTTCATTTGTATTAAAAGATTATTGAGAAGTAAAAGGAGATGTAGATGATTATCCCAGGAGCTGAAATAATATGCACACACAGTAGAATTTCATTTATCTGACTCTGTTGAGAAAAGAAATGATTCATTGTCATTTGTCAAAGTATATAGATTCAATTCTAAATCTTCTGTCTTGTGATTGTTATTTGGTAGCTATTCAAGTAAGAATTGGCTATTGGAATATTATATATATTTTAAAACATTGTCAATTCATTGCATATAATGTAAAACATGTTAGGATATATTGTATATAGTATACAATTTATTATATATAATATAAAAGTATTACACGTATATAATTTATTCTTACATTAATCTTTAACTTAAAGAATTGAAATTAGATTAAACTAAAGTTCAATCCCTGTCGAATAGGAATTGAATTACTTGATATAAAAATATCATTCCAATAAATGGAAAGTTCAGATAAATGAAATTCTATCGCAGATAATACAAGTAAACATTTTCTTTACACTTATTTTATTCAAAAATATCTTGGTCTGAAAAATACATGTGTTACTTTTTCTTCATTCATCTTCTTTCTTTTTTCATTTCTTTCTTTTTTTTTTTTGGCAATCATTGTATTACTATACATAACAATCGATCGAAGAGTAACACCTTGCCGCAAACGCGTAACTATTTTAAAATACTTCGTTATTGTATCATCTTACGTGCGATATCCACGAAAAATGGCCACAAATGTGGACATCGAGAACTTACGTACTATTTCATTAACTTTAGTGGAAAGATTAGCGCTGTTTTCGTAACCCAGGACAGTGAATTCTATTGATAGATTTTTAACAACGCATTATTCCTTTTTTTTTTTTTTTTTAACGAATTATATTATTTATCACTGTATCGTAAGTAAAACTGCATCAGAATTTAGGAAAATATTTGTCTGTTTACCATCCAGGGCTAAGTAAAACAGGAAGCCGAAAGAAGTTTAGGAGGAAGAGACAAAATACTGCTATTCTCGCGAACATCTTTGGTTCTATTACAATGGGGTATTAGTCTTATCTTTAGCGCCATCCACAGTTACTCACTCTAATCTCATGTGCATCAAGCAGACATTTCAAAGGTGTTAGTCATTAAATTGTAATCACATATTCCAAAACCTACAGCGCGTGGAAATAGTTAAAAGCATGTTCCACCATAGATAGTTTAGTAAATTGTCAAAAAACTAGTCAATGTAAAAAAAGAAAAAACTAGATCAAAATATATTTGAAATTTATCTAACAAATAATGGAAAAGATATAGAATTTATTAACTATATTATTATATTATTAAAAGACTGTCCCATTATAAAAGTTTTCTATTTGTCAAAGTTTTAAGACGAATTAAAATTGGTTTCATAAAACTTCATTCACTTTAGTTTTTCGACAATTTACCGTTTCCATTCCAAAATTATTTTTGAGCAATTTTTTATCATATCCTTTTTATTACATAGTTAAAACATGATCGAATAAATATAAAAGATCCATCGTGCAACAAACACGTTTTTTTTTTTTTTTTGGAAATTTGTTCTGTATGAAATGAAGAATGTGGCTAAACTCTTTCATGGATAATGGTGTGTTTCAGTAAAAATGAGTCGCGAGTGAGTCAAAAGTAATGGGAACTTCTTCGAATCTAAAATAAAAAAACATAAGAAAAAGTCTATCAAACATTGTTACTTAAACAATAATATACTGCTTTCATTCGAGAGTACTAATCAAGGGATACATATTCTTTGGTACAAGGAAACAAAAAATCTTGAAACATTGAGCAAAGTAATCTTCCTTTCCTCTAAATCACTTCTTAAACTTTTGCAAAAAGTGATACAGAATTGCAATGTGAGATATAAGCTACGTTACTAGAAAAAATTCCTAAAAGATAAAGTTATATTTTTTAAATTAAAAGTAAAAAAACTTTCAGTTAAAAATTCCTATTGCTTTTGCTTTAAAAAATCCATCTGTAAAAGGAAAGAATAAAAAATGATCATATGGTAAAGATATTTTTTTACTGAAAGGTAGGTAAATATTTATATGTATAAAAAATATCTGTTTTCCCAATTCGTGCATGAGAAAGTAGAGAGAAAAATAAAAGGTTAATTATAGTGATGATGAATGTTTATGTAAAATATATATGCATATGTATATATATACACATACTTGATAAAGATGAACACGGACGAATCAGAGATCAAACAACATATATACCTACTGAGTCTCCATCAGGTAAAATTTGTATAGCACTTATATACACAATTATTCTACAAACTTTTATAACCATATTTATTGGCAGTATGTTATTACCTGCTATTGGTACTCGCTTCGAAATTAACCTAACGACAGATTGGCAATTTCGATGCTACTGATTGCTGATTATCATTTAAACGTACTCCATTCTAGGTCACAAACATATACAAGAAACTCGACATCATTAAAAGAAAAAAATTAAAAAAAGATTTCCTATTACAATTCACAATAAAAAGTTCAAGTTCATCGACCTACGTTCGGCTTTCATCTGTGATCGTAGACTAGAATCAGTAAACAAACTATTTGCTTTAAAACTAATTTAAATAAGACGGTTAGTGTGCTCTTACATAGGTTGCTCATTTCTTTTTAGATTAACGTCGTATTTTTTTTATTTAATTTATCTAAACTTATTATTAGACTCATTCAGGCTTCATGGTAGACTATTGTTAAGTGTTACTATTTCATGCAAATGACGGAACTTATTTATGGTTCATAATGTGTCCACTAAAAGTGAAAACATAAGGTACTGTCCATAAGAGTAAAAAAAATGGATGAATGTCTCAAGTTCATCCAGAATCTATTTGTAGTTCAATGACCCGATCACCACCGATTTTTATGAAAATTTACAATCTACCACTGATGAATATTCATTTGTTAATTGCACCTCAGTTTCCTAGTGCTGCCTTTTCAAAAGATTTTACAATTCGAATTCTAGAATACGTTTTCAATTCCTAACATATGCCTAACCAATTTTCTATTTTGTGCTAACCCCGACGCCCCACGTGAACAGCCTTTATTGCTTTGGATTTAGACGAGCTCATTTACGACTAAGACGGCATTAAGTACCTTGTATTCTGAGGCAGAATCTCGTTCATGTTTACTGCCTGTTGCTGCAATACGGTCGTTGCTTGCTCCTTAAACGAGGAGAATGTGTGGATCAGATTTTGATCCTTTTGAAGATTCTGTATATATTGCAGAAAATTAGGCTCTTGCTTCATAAAGCCCCCATCTTTTAGAACAAAGCTCACTTCTTGTTTAGGCGTCGTGGAAACCTCAGTAGCTTTTTCAAAAGACTCCTTTTGCTCCACGAAGAAAGAATCCTTCTTCGTTCGGTTCCTCCTAATTCCTAGGTGCGTTTGAGTGTGTTTGTTCAGATGATCCTTCCTAGAGAAGGCTTTCTGACATACCGAACACGAGAAATTCTTATCACCAGAATGAATAACGTAATGCCTCGTTAGGTGTTCGTTTCTTTTAAACGCTTTGTGGCACACTGGACATTTAAATGGCCTCTCGTCTGAATGACCACGCATGTGTTGATCAAGATGCTCTTTCCGTTTCAACATGGCGCCACATTCTTTGCATTGATACTTGCGTTCCTATAAAAAGAAGTTGACACTGGTGTACTACATTTATTTTCATGATCAGAAATACTAGAACACTTTAACACATACCTGTATATGAGCTTGTATATGTTGTTCAATTTCTGTTTTATCCGGAAATGCTAAATTACATTCTGGACAACAATAAAGTGTCGAACCATCCATGGCAACACTGATTTTTATTTCTCCTGTTTTCGCCCGGAATTTCATTTTTTTCTCGGTTTTTGGCGAGTCAGTTTGTATTTGCTGTTCAACTTTAACAGTCTGTACTGCATTCTCAGTCTCCTGTTGATTTTCTACTTGAATATTTAGGTCATTAGGATTTATGGACACTATCAATTGATCTGAATTTATGAAGGTGTTATTTCCATTTTGTGTATGAGTATTTCTGAATACTGGAACACTAGGAATGTTGAGGATATTATTCTGTGTGTGCTCCACTTTCTCCTCTTCAGTCTTTTCTTTTTTCACCTGCTCCGTTTGGAGTTTAATCAATTGCTGCAATGTTAATGGAAGAGTAGTAGCTTGCAACTTTTGAAAATACTCTGCCATGGCACTTTGTTGCTGAAGTTGGACTTGCGAATCTTGCTGCAATATTAATATTTCGTTACATAGAATTATATAAATCTCTCAATAGACAATCTAATTGGCTAAAAGAAAAATTCTGTACCATTATAGATGTTTGTTTTTCATTCTCAGTCCTTGTATCCAACTCCTGTTTTATAACATCCGATTGTGAGGTTGATGGTAAATACACGTTAGGTATAATCCTTACCGGTAAACTATTCGATTGGACATTAAGTATTGTGTTATTTTGGTTATAATTAGGAATGTTAATCGTTTGAATGCCTTGCTTTTCGCAAAGCTGCAGCAAAGTATTTGGATCTGGCCATGCTAATATCGGTGCTGCATACTTGTTCGTTGAATTTACCTTTAGAAAAATACATAATTAAGCAATAAAGCTATAAACGAAGATGAAACAATGATAAATCTTACCAATAAACTTTGTTTTGTTTGAGTTTGGCCAGCAGCGGTTGTATAAACAGTGGTTTGCTCTGCTGGAGTATTATCACTGCTGGTGAATTTCGATGTGGAAACTGTGCTCGATCGAGACGTTAATTCCGAAAATTGCGGGAGCGCACCGTGTATCGTGTTGTTTCCAGAGAAATTCATTTTACACCGAATGGACTCGAAAGGTACGCGCGTTTCCAATTAAAACACGCGATCGTTTATAACCTATAGTATCTCGTCGTGAGCGACGAACCAATAATTCAATTATTATGTTTTTAGTTTCATATTTCGTACATGTGGAAACGTAAACTAATATCCGGACGAGACATCGACAAAAAACACGAGACGGCTAATTAAATTAGATAATACTTGTCGAACGACGACACATTGTAACGTACGCCGCGTCCTATACTTCATTCCAACATGGCTGCATTAAAGCACTATCTTCAAAATTCAATCACATCTCTCGAACAGCTAAAATTAACAACAAAAAATATATTTGGGACACGTTCTTTATTATATAATGTAAGAAAATTTCCATCCTTCAATATGTGCGATATGTGTGAAATATTAAATAGTTTCTACTTAATTTGAAAGAAATGTGGAAAGAAAAAATGGTATTTATTATCATGGCAAGCCTGGTTGCGTCACTCTGTTTACAGTGGACGCTCGGTAAACTTCAATTGATAAAATAAAAATAAACATTTTGTTTGTGATATCTTGAAGTCAAAAGCGTACTGTTCATGATTTCGAGAAGTTAAAAATGTAAAGATAGATAATTAATGGTCTGGAAAAGGATTTGAATGTGACCAAGAAATTCTAATCAGAATACTCGATTCTTCTTGATTTGTTATTGTTTATTAATTCATCTCCGAGGATGTTATAAAAAAATACTTTACAAAATATAAAATGAATCATAAATCCTTCATGGGAAATCCTTGAATATATCGATTAAAAAATCTTCATTTAATTAATAAATAAACATGTAATCATATGGGTGAAAACTTAAACGAGCGTATAGAGAATTTACGTAAACAAAGCAGGCATTTATTAGCTCAAGTAAATAAGAGTTCTAAAAAAGTTAAAGACGAAATTAAGAAGTTATATTCTGAAAATTTGTAAGTATTTTGCATATTATATTTTATATGATAATCCTATGTAAACTTATATAATTTGATCTTCATAATCTGATTTTTCAATGTAGGACATTCAGAGATAATTTTAAAAATCATGTTGGCAAGGCAAATGCATCAAGCGTGTCTTATAAGAAAGACAGCAAATCATGGAAATTAAGAAATGATTCTAGTGGAGTTAGTGAAGTCTTGCGATCAGATTATTTCTGTAATAGCCCTAAACAGACACCTGTATCAATGCCTAATACATCAACAGCAAAGAGGATATTAATATCTTCAAAAAAACACTCTGAAAATCAGCATTGCTTGGGAAACATTAACAGAAAACCTGTCAAAGAATGTTACTGTAATCCTGAAATTAAAAAAGCTCAGCTAAGATCCACAAGGACACAGTATAAACCGCGTTCTCCCAATAAAAGATGCAAGAGTCATACCTTCTCTCCTGCTATAACGATAGAAGATACTTGTGAAAAGTCAGCATTATCATCACCTATTAGTTGTGAAACATTGAGAAGAGTTCAGAAAATAGATTATGCACCTAGATCTCAATTCTTACGCAATGTCAGAAGCAGAATTTCTCTCTTGCAAGCAGGAGGAGGAGACTGTCCAGAGACATGTTACAGATCACCACGTTATCACGATCTCATGGCCAAGAAGGATATATATAAAGCTGATTCCATACGTCAGTTGAGAGCTCATGATAAGAAATCAGAAACTAGCTATCACTTAGCAAAATCTGTCCCTACAAAATCAGAAATCAGTGAAGAATATTCAGGTTCTGAAGCTGAAGATATAGAGAAATGTAGCACAGGAGTTCAAGTATCTTTGAAGAAACACTTGAAGCCAAAAGTAGTAGTAAAAAGAACTCTTACCTCTAAAACATCTGTACCTGATATAAAAAAGTCTAAATCTAGTTCAAAAGTAGCAACTAAGGGTAAAAAGATAATACCTGGCACAGGATGCCAGTGTTGTCAGAAGGATAAGTTAGAACATTCCAAATCTATACTAGAAAGGGATACTTATATTGATTCAGAAAAGTATCAAGACACAGTCTGTACAAACAAACTACCAGAAGAAACTAGTAGGAAATACCTCTCTGATAGAGAAATGAGAGAATTGGAGATATTTCGTGAACAAAACTATTTTGACACCCATGGATCCAGCCATACTTTAGCGTCATCTAAATCTTCTGGTTCTTTAGAGCAGTATCTAGTAAATGACAGACTATTCCCTGAACCAGCAAGAAGGATACACAAGAAGGACTTAGTCGTAACAATGCCAGCTTGTGCCACGATACAACGAAAACGAATCCACTATTTCCCTAGATACATCGTTCGTCAAGAAAAGGGTATTTGTAACGCAAATAACAAAAAGAAGCGATGTCAGACCTGTCCTTTAACCGGCCATGCCATTGATCTTGGCATCACGAAAATAAGACCTCCCTTGAACAGTTTAGCCCTTAAGTACCAAAAACGATTGCCTTAACTAAAACTAATTTTATTTTTGTTAATATTTTAATTAAATAAAGCTATATCTCTAAGAGGAAACAAAGTAAATGAAACTTCTGATAATTAACTCCGGTTTAGTCACTTGCATTTTTTAGCATTGCCACAAGGATTTCTAAAGAATTTGTTTCATTTACTTTGATCTATTTTTTCAGCTACTATAAATTTTCGAATGTAAAACAATAAAATTCTGTCACATACTTCCATCGGAAACTAGTACAACGGTATGATCACGTTAATGTCCTCGGAAAAGCACATCTTCCAGAAGCCGTGGCTTTCAATATGATTCAGTGTTTAGTAATGCGATCGTAGCTGAATGAAACATTAGCCTCGACAAGAGAAGTACAATACAGAATATAGTATATTCATGATGAACTACGTGATCTCGCACAAGAACATAAAATCTCATAAATCAAATCTCTTCTGCGACCATGATGAGTCGGCAATCTTTGACAAATTCAAGTTTACCAGATGGAAATTTCTGCTGAATAAAAGATGCGTAACCATGAAGCATGTATTAATACGATTAACTAAGATCGTTTGACATATTTTTCAATGAACAAACGATGGAATTATAGAACATTTATCGTCAGATTTTTATTCTACAACTCTACAGCACATATACAATTCTAATAATATTTATTTGTAATATTATTTTACTGTGGCCCACATGCTTTAAAACAGACCAATAAAATTTTATTTATTTAATAATTTACATAAGATACCTATTATTTATTATTGGATTGAGAATGATTATGTAAATTCATATTTTTATAAATAAAAATAAAACCTCAGGAATTTAAAAGGAGAGAATTTAAAGGAAGGAGAATCAGACAGAATCATTCTGTAAATTATGACAACGACTGACGAATTTAGCCGATGCGTACACTTTTCGCGTCCTTCATTCTGTTTCCAAGATGCAGTCTCCACTATAAGTAGATATTCCCATACAAATTGACGATAATTTTATAAGCTTTTAATTTGATGAATTAATCATAGAAACTTAAAAGATATAGTTCCATACTATTCACAAATTCTCGTGGAAATTAAAATACGAAAAAGAAGATAAATAAGAGAAATTTAATGAATTGTAAGTTACAAGGTCCAATTTGAAAGGTGAACAGTTTCGATATTTATGGATTGTAAAATTGCAAAGAGTAGTTCGATTTATAAGAATTATAGCTGTTTACAAGGTTGTTCGATCGAACAAAAAATCGAAGTTTTTTCAAGCCGGCGAACAATTTTCTTCATTGATTACTGCATAATTAAGTAACATGCAACTGCAAGCGATTACAAAATCTGTGTGGCATTTTAATTACTCACAAGCGGAGTTATTTAGATTGTAGAAGCTTCAATATATTTTTCTCACAGTATGCGCCCAATCCAGAAAATCGAGAAAATCTTGTGAACAATTCTTTTTTTAATTGTTTAGATATTCTAATTTGAGACTATGTAAAAATTGAATGAAATAAAATATTTTTTCAGAATTTATGTATAATAAACTACAATGATACAGTGAGTAATTAAGAGAGAAAATTTGAATAACGACGGAAGTAATTAAATATTCGTTTGAAGAACATTGAACCTGACAAGCATTACTAGACTCATTAAATATCGATTTCACCGAAAGATTAACGCCATCGAGGAAAAATATCTCTTACACATGAAACTGGTTTCTCCATGAAAAATAATCGCGTGCTTATCCCAAGAGCCGATAGAAGAAAAAAACTATTCTTCGGGTTATGTTTACGAAGCGAAGTTCAATAATTAGTAACTTCGTGCATCTGTACGTAATACACAATGAGTCTATTTTTATCGTGAAAATTTCGTTTCTAAACGAAGGTTCAAAGTTTAGGAACTGGCGAACGAAGATAGCGTTATCGTATATTAAACGATTAATTTTCTAGTTCATTATCTACTATTAAAAGTTTCGAGCTCTAACGATATTTCAAAATTTGAATCGATGATATTGAAGAGTTGGAAATTTAAAATCTTGAATTTTGCAATCCATTTTAAGTTTACATCGAAAATTATCTAATTTGCAATTACATAATAAATTTTCAACTTTGAAGCCTTTGAAATACAAATTTTTGGTGCCACGGTTTCCTAAATAAAAATTGATGCATGTAATAATTACACACAGTTGGACAGAAATCACAAGCAGAAGAAGAAGACGTAGCCAATAATTAATTAATTTAATTCATCAAGAACATGGAAGGAGGATGAAAAAAATTCGTCATTTTATACCAACAGTAGTTCCACTTGATTGACCACATCATGAATACTTTAACGATTATTTTGTCCCGTTAAACAGCAGCAAAACACGAAACGAGAAGTGCACTTGAAACTCATTGCCTTTGTGGGTATTTATTATTGGATATTTTGTGTCTGAAAAAAATACAAATGTCTTTTATATCTCGTATAATGTTAAAAGATCTCTCAAGCGTAAAAAAACATTATAAAGAAATTTTTAATTTTATCCGTTTTCTGTCCATTTCATTATCCTTTTTCTGCTCCTCTTAAAGTGATATCACGTAAATCTTTCTAACTTTTTTAAATCAGAAATTACTTCTATACTATCTAAAGTCGTCCTTCTATTCTTCTTAAAATTGTGAATAACGTTTTAATTGTTTAATACTATCCTCCCATTCATAACAAATTAATCTTTTCGCGATTATCTATGTGCGAATAATTATAGTTCTCGCGGTTGTTTTCATTAATGAAAATATGCAAGCTAATTGGGAGATGGATAAAAACACTTAGAACTTTATTCATAGATAAACATTTTTAAATGAAAGTTCAAAGCCACAGAGCCACAAACGTTGATTTAATTATGAAGAAAGAGGGCTATTAGCGAATTAAAATAAATTAAAGATGTTCTTCTTTCAGAAGTTTCCAGTTCTTTCTCCTTTTTTAACATAGAAACGGTATATATTAAAGAAATAATGAATACACATAATATTAAATCAGATGTCGTATTTCTCACCGAATGTTTTTATCTCTGCTATGTCTCCTTTTTGTCTCATGAATATCTAAAAAAACAATCATTAAAGAAATAGCGGATATATACAGTGATAAATCAAATTTTCGTCTTTTCTTCAGAACTTGTTTGTTCTTTGTTCGTTTCCTTTTTTTTTTTCTTTTTTTCTTTTGAATGCACAAAGAGTGTGCATTATAAAAGTAACGAAGACATTATTATTGCATAACAACTGGACTCGAGTAAATCACAATTGTGTTTCTAAATTGCAAATTTCTTTTCAATAAATTGGTTACGATTACGCATATCAATTACCTATCGTCTTTCTCGCTTTTCATCGATTTTTTCTTGCTTTAACCGCTTTATTCTAAAGCAGTTGATTTTTCATATTCATGTAAATGGCTACAAGTTTCATGTTATCGAATGATTCGAGACGAATGTAAATTCGTTATAAACGTTGATTATTATGATACTATATGCTGACAATCGACGACACGAAACAAAATGTTAATCGGTAGAATAAAGATAGAAGAGATTACGACATAGTTCATTTAACATACATAAATACATCAACGAGACGAATCACGTCACTCACGTTTATATCGAATAACTTATCTATAAAATATATCCTACTCTTCCCGTTATTATTATTATATTATTATTCGCTTGTGTTATTACCCAAGACACATCCGTCGAATTTTCTGTACCTGACTTAACGAAGAAACTAAAAATGCGCTTTCTCGGAAAATTATTTACACTTTCGTTACAATACAATCATTATTAATGTGTTCCTGGAAGAAATGAAGACAATTAAAATTTTAGATAGAACTACAGTTTCATATCTTCGATATTTTTAACTCGCAGCGATCTTGAGATAAAATTATATTAGAAATTACGAAACCAAAATGGTAATTTTACGGTTCTTCTTAAACGTCATAAAGTAGTTAAATCTAATTAAGATTCGTAAAAAAGAAAGAGAAGAAAACAACCTTAAAATAACCGTAAAAACTTGTGAATGTATTTGTCTGTCTTGACGAATTATAAATTGCATAAAAATTTGCGTTAGCTAATTATACGCAGTCGTTTAGTTCTTTGTCGGCTCTGTCGTTACTTGAACAAACAATCGAACATGCTAAGCATCGTTCAAAATTTACAATTTACAGCGTTACTAATTGCTGATGTATGTAACGTACTTTATTTGCTGCTATTATAATCTTTGTTCTTTTTGCTCGTTTTTTTTTTAAATAGATGAACGTCAAAGCCTTCAAAATATTATTAGATATTATCGCTGCACGGAGATTACTTATTCGTTGACATAAGCAAACATTAAATTGGCCATGACAATATCTAGCAGGTGAAGCGAGTCCTTGCTCAGATTCTATTCTTTTTTTTTTTTTTTTTTTTTCGTGTCAATATTTTTAAATATTTCTGTCGAATTATAAAGTCACTGGATGAAATTATAGGTATCTTCCCATTAAATAGATCATAGTGTTATAGTCGGATAGGTCAGTAATAACAGTCGGTAGTTTAATGATTACTGATTATATGTATCAAATGTTTCACATATTTCGTATTCAACGAAAGTAAAAACTTGCTCTCGAGCGAAAATTGTGCAGGTTTCGAGATCAGTGAACCTCGAAACAGTGGACCTCGATGACCGTGAACGCGTAACCTTAGTCGTCTTTGGGTAAATTATGTGCATTTTTAATCGATCGTTCACATCTTATGAAGGATGTATTTTACGAACGCGAATATTATCGATTTAAGTCTTGGTTGACAATATCCAGCCAATGTCACGTGAATATTAACAAAATCGACAATTCCATCGCAAAAAGGGGAGATTAATAATGGAAAAGCGTAAAGAATAAGTAGCTGGGGAATGATTTTATCATTAGATCAAAGAATTATCTTCTTAGGAGAAGAATAAAGTAGAGTTAAGTAGTGAAGAAATAATCTATGATTTAATTTTTGATTATGTGAACTTTGGAATAAGAAATTAGGATTGCCTGAGGAAAAAAGATATTAAAATTCAATTAATATCTAAAGATCCTCTTCACTATTTTTAGAAGGAAGTAATTAAGTACCTCATTATCGATTTTCACATATACTCCTTAATGTGTCTCGCTATTGAAAATAAATTTTACCTAAATGAATCACCAAACCTATAGCTAATTCAGAGTAATTTGTAATGATAATTTGAATCTTTCAGAATGTTAAAAAATTTACAATATTTAACAAATACATTTCTGACTATGTTTGTCGCCAAATAATGATCTTTTTCAGATCAACATAGTTGCATACGGTTGTTTTCTTCTGATTCGATGGCAGGTGTACAGGATGACTGTTAATGGCGATGCGAGCTTTCCAGAATCCCTTTGTTGTTCCCTTTGTTGCCTCTAAGTGGCCACTGTTCACTTCGAGCAATTCCGTCTCTGCCATCCGCGAGACTTTTTTCTCGAGTTTTCTATTCGAGATGCAGATGAAAGGAAAATTTTAACGTCCACCGAGTGCGTCAACGCTCCATATAAGATATTTATCGCGCTGGAGAACTGAGATTAGAAATATTGAAAAAATTTTTTTAAACCATGCTTGTTTGCGACTTTCTGGTACTTTATTACCTTAAAAAAGTTTGCTGATGATAATGATAAAAATGGTTATAGATTAGAATAAATAAACAGCTTTTTATGATTGCTTAAAAGCAAAGAGAGATAAACTTGTTCCTAAGTAGATGTAATATATTCTGCATGTAAAATCGATGGTAAATGATGTGGCTCATTGAGATTGCAAATAAATATGAAAATTACGACATTTAAATATGAGCTTATGATGATATTAATCACGCAGATGGTAATTAACACAGAATTATTAGCTTCCTATCAAATATCTGTATCCTACCAAAGGTTCCTGTGAAATTCTAATAAGTTCCATTCTGAATAATTCGAACTAAATATATCATTAGTTGCAAATATGTACTTAAACATGATACCTATTCAATTACCTGTAATCAATAAAATCAAGAGAGCAGCATCGTAGAGTAATTGAACCATAAAAGCTGTCAAGATAATTTCTAGAGGAGTAGGTTGTTTCCCTAGATGCAAAGGAGGAACGAGGAATATAGATAAGGGACAAACCTGCATATGCAAAATACTTTTACTTTTAAAGTGAACGCTTTCAACGAGCAGATAAAACAGCAACTGCACTCACAACCGACATTCCATCTCTACAAATCATCTACACCATCTCTATATAAACACAGAAACAGTTGTAAGGAGAAAGACAAAATTGAAAACAAATATAATAGAGAAAAACGTAGAAGGAAACAAAGAATCACGATTCACATTATAAATCTGAGAAAACAAGAAAAGACAAAGAAAAAAGGGAAGCTCAGAAGAAAAAGGACAAGAAAATTAGTAAAATCAGAGTTGTTTTTGGAAAATGAACAACATGTATTGTCACGTTTAAGCAAAAAAGAATCTCAGCTAAATTGTTAAAACATCTGTTTGCAGATTGTTAATAGAAAGATAGGAAAGCAAAGAAAGAAGTAAGAACAAAAAGGAAAATGAGCAGATCTAATAATGGAATTGAGGAATAAGATTTTGTACCTTAAATCTAAACGATAAAGAAAAATGGAAAAGAGTTCCAGTCCACATTGACAACTGACAACAGTTCCAGTTACTGAATGAAAGCACGTAGATAAATATGGTAGTACTCCATTTATCCGAACTATCATCACAAAGCCCGATACATCGAACGTGTTCCTGGACCTCTACTATCCGATGCCAGGACATGCGATATAATGCTTGTATGAATAAGTGTTTGCATCAGTTGTTTATACATTTTTCTGTTTTCTTCAATTACGTGAAAATTAACTACAATTGTCCATCGACTTATCTTGTCCATCGACTGTGTCGGATAAATAGAGTTTTAAGTACTGTAGTGATTTAGATCAAAGATTTTTCATCGTGGAATGGAATTTCCAATAACAACAACAACGAATGGCATTGAACATTTAGAGCTCATGTGTCGTCATTGCTTTGTATGTCCTCAGGTATTGTTTTAATGACTTTTTTCGTTTTTGCATAATTTCGAGGGAAGAGGAACGCGTACTTGATCAGACAAGTAGTAGTGGGGCGATCCTGCTGCTTAAATAGACTGCATCAATGACTGTTTTCTTCAGTTCACACTCAACTGTCCGAAGTAATTTTCAATTCGGAGAAGACCGTCGTAGAACACTTCTTCAACCGATCTATTAGAATTTTTCACGGGAAATATGGCGATAATCAAGTTACTCATCGTGGTCATGTCATTGGCCATGGCCATCGCCATCGATCTGCGTAAGTAGCTTCAGTATTTTTCACTTACGACTCTTTGTTTGTTGTTACAACGTTTGGTTGACAACTCTTAGCTTACGACACTCTGCTACACACTTGGCTTAGAACGATTCCCAAAGTACAAAGAAAGAAAATCGCTGTAAAATAATTCAAACATTCTAGCTATTCTTCTGTATTCGAACAAACTCCATGTGATCTATCCTCAACGACCATAAAAAAAATTACTATAAGATACAATGAAACACTTCAAAGTAAAAAAAAACTAATTTTTTAACTCTTATTAATACTTAAAAAATTAGTTTAGTTAAACTCTTATTAATACTTTAACTAAAGAAAAATCAAATATCATGTATGTAGAAACGTATGAATTATTGAGTGGATCCAAAGAGATGCCAATATTGAACTCAGTGTCGATGAAAAAGAAATTTGAGCCGCGAGCAAACAATGAAATTATTGGATCTGGACGAAACATTTCAGATTTCCAATCGAAAAATCATTACGTATCATGGAGACATGATCACGGTCTGAAAGAGAAAGTCAATTCCGAGCTTCAGATCGGCTTCGTAACTGTGTTGCACTTTATTGGATCCACTGCAATGCAGTAACTGTTTACGTAACTGTTGCATGCGACATTTTTCCATCATTATCAGTCTCAGTATGTATCGTTCATTTATTTGTTTGTTTTTCGTTAATTCTTATAGCAAGCAATTGGAAGGTATGTAGCAGATCGTTGCCAGAAGAACAGCTTACCGAATGCCTAGACGAGGCTGTTACAGATGCTGTCATTTCATTGGCTGGAGGTAAGGATTACCCTTTTTTTCTTTATCAAAAAATTGAAAAATTGATGTCTATTTTGATTTGTATCCATCCTTATTGCTTTTTTTCTGTATAGAAACTCTTACAACAGTGTAAGAATTTTTAAAAATCTTTTATGCTTTACTAGATATAGGAGTATGTGTAAAATATTCCTACGTATATGCTATCTGATCATTAGCAAGCAATGTTACCACATTTGCGTCAAACATTATGCATAAATTAATTTCAATTTCTGCCGCAAAAACCAATTTGGTTAATAGAAACTAAAGTTTACACTAAATATTTATTATTTGCGCAATTATGCAACCATTTCACCTGACCGATCGTGGTCTCCTAATCCAACGCAATTTTCATTGAAAGAATAGTATTTGTTCTTCCATTTATTTTTCTATTTTCTTCTTTAAGTCGAACTAGTAATATTGTAAATGAATTATTTCATCCCCTTCTTTAAAGAAATTATACATTATGAATGTTATTAGCAGACAATCATTTCTCATTGATATTTGTACTATCTCTCTCCACGCACGATATCTTCAATCTTAAATTTTCAAAAGTGCAACATCATAGGCTAAGTTTTCATTTCTTTTGGAGGAAATTATTAACTATAAATGTTATTTAAATTGTTAATTACAAATATCAGCATCAAATAGTTAATTTCCTCTGCCAGTTTTACAATTAAAATGTAAACATCATGAATTGGTTATTAAATTTTCGTTCTTACCTTTGAAAGTATCAATAATAAATGTGTCATTGTTTATAAATAGTACAATTAGTTGTTGATATTCAGTTTTCTGCAGGTTTAACTGGAGGCTGAAACTTTTCATAGGAACGCAGGAGAGAAACCTGTGTCATTGAACAACCATTTCTCACATTTGCAAATTTGTCCAAAGAAACCTGAAGAGAAATATCTTCTACGGATTCAAATTAGGCAGAGAATCGATTAAAACAGACTTTGACCCCTTTGATATTTTTCATTTTTTTTTACAATTTTCGATGTATTGGTAAACGTTGTGCACAATTCCTTGCTGATTTCACAAGAGCAATGCACGCTGCGTTTCCTTGAAACTGGCATTAGTTTCTCCGATATAATCACGTGTGGCAATTTACAGAGGTTCTCCTTGACTCAAGTTGACTCCCTTCGCTTTCTGAATCCCCAATTAAAATTCGCACATGTGTTTACCTGTATATATACTCTCATTCATAATACCCAAAATATTGAGCACTTGACATAACTTCAAACATAACTCTCAAAATATAAAATAATTTTAATGCACCCTTCTTAAGTCTCATACGAATGGTTAGTATTGGAACAATTATTATGCAAAGATCTTATCCATATAAATTAATAATTTTGATATTTTCATTTTGACTGTTTTTGCCAACAATTTTCTGAAAGTTCTCGAACTTCGGTATCGTTCATTTCAGTTAAACAAAGACACAGGATTTAATAATTTCAGCGAAGAATAATTTAATTTTCTGCGGAACAGTTGTGAAGATTTTCTTAGACTCTGACGTTTGATAATTAGACTACAAACGTCATGTACTTATGGAAATATGTAAAAGAAGAATAAAAACGATTACACGCGGAAAATGTTCAGAGCGATGTACACGTTATTACTCTTTCCAACTAAAATATACATCTAGTTCGAGTTTTATTTCTTTTTAGATAAAGTGAAAAATGCGGCAGCTGCGCTTTTCATTGGCTGGAATTCCAACAGGAAGAACTTTTATATAATCGTTTCTAGTGACCGGTCGATTAACTATCTGGAGAGATCGTGCGATTAAAAGAATTTATTAATTCTGTCTAGACGAACTTCGTATCCATCCTTTGTGGGCAAATGTTACTTATGTCTAAATCTAATTTTATATATTACGTTAGGTTTCTAAAACAGCTAAAAGAGTGCTGTGCTATATATTTGGCTTTTATAATCGTTCATTAAATCGTGTTTGAAAAATTTTTCAATAAAAATAAAAAAGAAAGTTAAAGATCGCAGAGTGAAACGAAATTAAAGATGAATCTTTTCTGCAGGCTTGAGGAGTTTAAGAATTTTGCCGATTGAACCATTGGCAGTGGACAGCGTCAGTATCGGAGAAGCAGAAGGATCGGTTACTTTGAGGCAGGAATATAAGAATATTAAGTTACATGGCCTTACGAAGGGTGTTAGGATCTACAATCATCAGTAAGTTGAAAAACGCTTGCTTTATTTGCTATTCAATAATTGGACAATTAATTGCTTTCCGAGAATTAGAAAATATTTTACTGCGATCAAACTTTTTCGTAACGTTTAGCAAAATAAGTGCGTTTAATGCGAGTAGTTAATAGAAATTACGTTAGTCGATTCGTAGTTAAAAAGTTGTACTATGTACGATATTATGGAGAATTGCATTAACTGTTTGGTAAACAAATTTAATCGAATAAAAATAAATAAGCACAGTGGAACGGTTGCATAATAATTTAAGGAAAGAAATGTATCATGTGCTCGGATTATAAGAATCGGCCAAATATGGGCAGAACCGGTACGATGCACAATGAAGTAACAAGGAAAAAGAGAAAGAAATAGCTGGTAGAAATTGGAAGTTGTGTCCTGTTCGTTAAAACCAAACTTGAACTCAAAAAAATCGAACCAATAAAAGGATTTATTCTAAATTGATGAGAGTATATACAGACTTAATAATATTGAAAGTAGAAAAACTAGAAAAATTCAAGAACGCGTCAAAATATAATTCAGCAGATTATTCTATGTACGTGTATGTATCTATAACTTTACGTCGTAAATAATAATTAACGCATAATCTTTTAAACGAGATAAAATATTTTTCCATAAATTAAAAATAGTCAATAAATAAAGAAAAAGAACGTTATACGTATTGAGGAAAAAAAACAATGTTGACATGAAACTTACGATTCGATCCAAGACGATGATTAACGATAACGCTCGTTTTTTAGTTTAACTCTGGATAATGGATGTTTATTGACGTCCGATACGATCCATCCTCAAGTAGACTTCGTCGCCAATTACAAGATCGATGGAAAAGTGTTACTCTTGCCTGTCAAAGGATCTGGAAGATCAAACATCACCATGTGTAAATATATTTTTGCTTATATATTATCTACTTACATGTTATAATTTAAAAAACTTAACATTGTAGATGATAAATAACGTTTTCAAATTCCTTCTTCGTTTCTTTAGAAATCTATCTCCTCGATATCGATTCATTTCAAAAATATAAAAATTAAATTTTCGTCTATTCCCATCTTTGCAAAGCTGTAATTCCTTTTATTCGTATTTTCTTCTCTTTTCTCCTTTTTTTAGAATTTGTATTTCTTCCTATATCTATAGAAATCTATATCTATTGCGTTTAAATGATAAATATAAATAATGAATAACGTTTTTTCAATCATCGTTTTTATTGAAATATTTAGATAACTTGAAATCGCATAACGAAATATCCTGCGAGAAGTATGAAAAGAACGGAGAGACTTACTTGAAAATCAAGAAATACGGAGTGACACTCAATCCTGCTCAAATCAGCTTACAGTTCGACAACCTCTTCAATGGTGACAAGACACTAGGTATTTATCAAAAATCACCATACAATAGCAGCAATCCTTACTTATTAATGCATATTAATTAACCTTTACGCAGAAGAAACGTACTAATCACTGTACATGTCTATACAAATTTTAACTTTTATGAACATCACAATCCAAGCAAAAATTTGTTTCATTTATCAAATATTAACTAAAAGCCGAATTTTTTATACATTTTTACGTATTAATATTACAGCTACCAGAACGATCAATTTGACCAATTTGTGAATTTGTCAGAAAAATTGTATAACTTACAACGATGAGTTTCTAGGGACTTTTAGTGAGATAAAAACTATATAGTTTTCCAAATAATTTCAATCATTCATAATCCGAATAATACATTTTTCATAAATACATTCAATTTGATAATCTACTAATAATACTATAGAAAACTTCTAATGTAGTATTTACATTTCCAATGCATCGTGACTCACAATTTTGTATAAAATTGTAGGAAAACCATTCATTACAATCATTGTTTATGATCAAATTACAATAATGATACTTGTTATGCTATTCACAAAAATAGAAATATGATCTTATTTATCTTACGAGGTCACCGTTTCGAACGGAAGAAAAATAATGCGTCGTGTGCATAGACTTATAAATTTATGATTATGTACGACGTTCACCTTTACAGTTGATCTTTTCCTAAGTCAGTCATGATTACATGGAAATTCTAACATAAATATCTTCTATCTTATCGATGCTACGATGCATTATTTATTAGATTTATTCAGTTCTAAGTGAAATTAGACAAAGTGAATTGTTAATTAATGACAGTTATGATGAAACAAAATTAGGTTAATGCTATCACGAATGAAATTCAATATTTTATATAAAAAGTAAAAAAAATATCGTTTGCAGTGATTAAACGTAACATTGTGATAGTTTTATTATAGGATGGTAATATTAAAATAAAATTTGCATCAGATGACATTTTATCTATGATAACATTTAATGGTTAAATGAGGTTAGGTCTGGATTAAATTTTATGGAAAAGAATACATTTAAAATGATTAAAGAAATGGAATAATTAACTTAATAAATTAACAAAAATATAACCTAGACTGATGTGATGCTGTTGTGATTGAAAATTTCTGTAATCTTACACGAGTTTCGAAGACTTGAATATTGCGTCCTCGAATTACATATTTAATAATTTAATATTTCACCTACCTTCTTCTTCTTTTGTAGGACCACAATTAAACAACTTCATCAATGAAAATGCCGAGTTGCTTTTCAAGGAACTCAAGGCCCCCTACGAGGAAACTTTCAGTCAAGTTTTCACTCAACTCAGCAACGACGTGTTTAGTCGCGTGCCACTGAACAAAATCTTCCCGCTGTAGTAAATTACTAAGAGTTTCCATCATTCTATTTGATGTCTTTATTCTTCCGTGTAAAAAAGTGCAAAGAAAAATTATGCGACTATGCCAAAAATGTTGTATGTGTAAAAATGTTTAGAACATGTAACAATGTGTTTGAATATTTTTTTTTTCTTAATAAAAGAAAATTTTTACTGATTTTCATACTTTACTGTTGTAAATTATTTGAACTAACATTCTAGTGATCCTATTTTCTAAGTGTAATTATTTGAGAGTCGTGATCTTATTTAAAAACTGTTTGTTCTTATATGAGTAATTTTATTTTCGTTGATGATTAGAAATATGGTGCGATTAATTAATAGCTCGTAATATCAAGATCTTCTTTTAGCAAACAAGAGAAGGTCGCGTTTAAAAGCGAAAGATGATTAGACTGATTTAAGTGGTAGGTAGCATGGTTTATAGTTCATGGAATGAGTAACGGGTAGAGTGAGTCAAAACTTGTCGTTTCAAGGTCTAAACATGTTTATACTTCTAATGTCTTTATACAAAGACCTCATTGATATAAAGCCTGTTTTAACTTGACATAAAAATATTCTCTGTATATATTACTCGTTTTTTAAATTTTTTGTTTAAAATTAGATAATGCACGAAATGCGCGCGCATCTTTTAACTAAAGATTAACTAAAGATTACTAAAGATTAACTAAAGATTAAGCGCCGATGAAACGACGAAATACGCAATTATATATCGAGATATTGGATCAATAATCTATATAATTTTTCACGATCGATCTATCGTATTGAAATGTAACGTAGAAGCGTCAGTTTTAGAGTGGTTAGTTGGAATGGTTAGACAGGAATCGTAGAAGGCACAACAAGAAGAAGCGTGAACGGTTCATCTAAATGTCAGGTAAAGAATACAATTAATAGTTTTTAGATTTGATACTTCTGTATACAGTGGTTCATAAAAGTATTTCAATATTTACTATAGCAAAATTTTATGCATATTATGTTTTGCATTAGCGTGTGTTTCCATATGAGATGTGATTATTGTGGTTATGGTAATCAAATTTGGAATTAATCTTATTAAGACTTACGAGTAAGGTTTAAAACTATAACTTAAAACAAAGAATAAATCCCTCGTTATTCCCCCACCGTTCAACAATGAGACTTAAAATTAAGAGGTAGATTAAAATTAACAAATAAGAAAGTAGATGTAAACCCATTTAGAAGTAACGCTAAACTAATAGTAGATACTAAATAGATACTAATCTACTTGAGGCGAAATTTCAAAAGTGGAATTATAGACATTCTGTTAAATCAATTGTTCCATTTAGTAATTTAATATTTAAACGAATTACATAAAGGAAATTCTAACTTTTCGCTCTAAGTGAAATAACGTATCTTTGTACAAACATTGCGCACAATGTATCCCATGGCAAGTGCTGATAATATAATACGATATAAACGTCTATTTTGAGATTAATTAAAATTAAGAAGCACGCGTTCCACGTTGCTTGTCTCAACTGAGTTAAAACTAAGCCTTAAAAAAAAACTTAAAAATAAGCATACTTCACGCCCCATCTATTTCTCACAGAACGATTACATAGATCGTTACGAACTGTCGTCTAGTTATCGCAAAGGCAAGGGAGTCTTTAAATTTCTATATTATCGATCGAGATAATACCGATCAATCGGTTCTTCTCAATACTGCTTCGTTACCATTCGCGCAACACCGAGTTTTATCAGATTTCTTACCGATCGGTAATGTTTAAAACATTTCAATACAAAATTCAGGGATTCGTTTTACCAACTTTAATACTCTCAACCAGCATTTAATAGTCAGCATACATATAAATCAACAAATAACATTATATAGTACTTAATAGTACAACAATATATAACAACATTTTACAATATGTTATTTTACAATAACATTATAATATTACATCTTCTATGCTTAACAGTCGTAAACGAAATGGACAGTTAATTATCTAATGAAATATTACCTCTCCTTATTGCGTATTTAAATAATTTCGAATTGGAAAATCTCTTATAGTATTAAAAAGGGACAAAAAACTACTAGTTGGAAAAACCAGAAAATCATTCTAATAGACTACCGTTTAAAGTGATGTACATATTCAATTACATAGTTTTTAATCTTATTTTCAATTTCACACGCTAGAACGATTGCAAAGTTTTGAATGGCACTGTATATTTGAAAATTTTTTATGGAAAAAAGGGAAAACTGAATTTTATATATCAAGACACAAATTACAAATAAGACAACATCTTTACATGATATTATTCCGAGACACTTACACCGAGCAAAAGCAAATGTACATAGGTCCCAGAACGGGCAAATTGAGCAATTCCGATGCCGAATCGATAATGAACCCATTGATGTATCTTATTTTTCCGTAGCATCGTTTATATCCGATAAAGCGCGTCTTTTTTTGGCAACGACCGCTTTTTCTTTACTTCTTTTAATCCTGGTTGTCTGGAGTTTTTTAGAATCACCTCTCACCACGGGTGGTGCCGGAGACTAACACAAGCAACGCTTTTGATAAAATGCACCCTAATGCGTATCGCTCGTAAATTCTCGATTAAAGAAAATGAACACTGCTGGACGTCTTGATGTAAAGAGGTCAAGATAGAAATATTTTCTCTCGGTATTGCCGCTATTGCTTTATTAAAAATACAGATTTATGAAACTTTATTAAAAATACTACAGTTTTATCTTATTGATATTTTATCAAGTCCAACGCTGTTTTTGATAGATCCAAATAGTATTTAGTAATTCCAAGTCCAAAGAATTGAAATTAAAATACGTATCCGTATTAAAGTTTTTATTTATTAGAGAAGAATAGCAACGTAATAAGAGAATTTCTAGTACAAGTTTCTATCGTAATTTTTGGTGAATATACACAACGATTTACCGAATGACAAAGTTAAAGAAGTATCTGTGTACCATTTCTGCTCTTTGCACGATTTGAAAGTACAAAAAATATTAAAATAATTTCTACATAGTCACAAGTCTAATTTTCCCTATTTAACGACCGACGATAGCGGTAACATTCACAGTGTATTCTGTTTAAACAACTTCCCTATACTCGTTAATCATGTTAGCAACCGTAAATAAATAGACTCTTAGGTAACTTGGAATTTTTCGAAATCCAACGTATCACCCCGTTGCAATCTCACAACGTTCCTGCAATACCATCAGGCAACATCATTAAAAGCTAAAGATTCCGCTTGCAAGAGGACATTCTTAGCGGTTAACGTAGTTGAACAAACGTCGGACTAGTCTCGTAACAAATGGTCGGTTGTCATGTGGTGACAATAGCAGCGGTGACATTCGACTGGTTAGAGAGAGAATCGAACAGGCATCCTATGCATCTGGATGCCGGTTGCAGTTACCGTGGACTATGGTTTCGCAATGGTTCGCGGAAGGTCGCCGACGTAAAGGATTGTCTGCTGCTCTAGGCCGTTGAAACGCAGGTGTTTTCCGACATGAACGTCGCGACAAGGCTGCCCACGATGCCTACGAACGTATATCCGGTTGTACCGCGTGCTGCTGCGATTTGCCTTTCGCAAGGCCGTTTCTCCAGCCTAGCGCTAGCAGCTCCGCTATAGAAAGTGACGATTCCTATGGTTTCTCGAAGAGATGTAGCCAGACGGTGAGTTTTAACACTTTACCGACCGCTAGCGATTCAACAGCATACGCACGTCCGATCGGTATCTCAGGCGCCGGCTCTGTTTCGGTTTAGACTCTTTAATACCATTCTTTTCGTTCATCGCGAACGCTAAGTTTTTCAAATTGGTATAAAACTGTGAGAACTTATAAAGCAGCGCACCTACGCAAGGTACCTTAGTATTAAATAACGAATTACTGCTCGAATAATGAGGAAGATTGTCGGTGACAAAAAGCCGATTAATAGGCTATCGGTTGGTAAACGTCGACGACAAAAAGTTGATTAATAGGCTATCGGTCGGTAAACATCGACGACAAAAAACCGATTAATAGGCTACCGGTCGGAAAAGTATTAAGTATTTTAACTTATTGCGAGATAAACAGCGTGATAAGACGTAACAATTGTGCAAACGCAATATTATTAGTGTCAGCAGCAGTGCTGTAGAAGCTGACGATCGGTATGATCGTTCGATGAGATATGCCAAATCGTGAATTAAAACGTTAATTTATTAAGGACGAAGAATGCAATGTTATTAGTATTAGCTAAAATGTTAATTTATTAAGAATCAAATAATAAGGCGGAAAAATTGTACAGATGAAATATTATTATATTTATCGTATTAGCAGGTCTGCTACAAAAGTGACGATTCGTACGGTTGATCGGATGTACAGTGGAGGATAAAAGGATGTTTATAGAACGAGAAGCGTGAAGAGACATAATCCTACAAAATGGATTTATATCTAATAGAGCAACGAATAAATACAATTTACCTCGTGCAGTGAGTCGCTGTTACCAATATGGTAAGATAGTTCTTGTACAGAAGTTACTGAAATTTCAATCAATTTGAAACTTTCTTTTATCTGCCACCCTATATATGTAGCGATTACTTCATCAAGAACTAAATAATGCAATAATGAATACAAATTATGGAAATATAATATTATACCTTTATTCTTATGTAAATTAATGTAGTTACCAATGGTAGGAATAAGTAGATGCAACAAAAACGTTTAATTAAAAATGAAATTGAGAAATGAAAGGAAATGACCATTCGTCGTATAATTAAGTCGTAGAATATTAAGACGGTAAACTATCAAAGATCAAGTTGCGAAACGATGCATAGAAATTGAGTGAGTGTAACATTGTAGCAAATAATTTTGTACAAATAATATAAGATACGTTTTAACAAATACCCTTGATACAGTACATATTCTTATTCTCATACGTCGTATTAGTGTTTTTTGATCGTCCAAAAAATATAAATAAATATAAATAATTCTACTTTATATGTTCCATACACAATCTACAGATTTTTTGTATTTCTAATTTTCCAACAATTACATAAATATCTACTAACAAAGCGAGAAAGTCGCGAGAGCAGATTGCATTAACGGAGACGCACACGTTGCGTCACACGAAACATCATTTTTTTTTACGTGATTCAGTGCTCGTAGAGTCGCTTGCTTTCAAAGTTGATTAATTAACCTTCTAAGCAGTCGTTCGGTTTATATACACAGTGGCATCGTTAAACAAGATGATTCATTGAAAATGACGGAAACGTGTAGCTTGTCATTATCTCCTTTGATACACACTGTGATAAGGAAGGTCCTTGATCGTCTTGAACCGCTAGATATATCTTCGTAAAAGAAAATGATAAAAGCTTTGATTGTAATAAGAAAAGAAAAAGAAAAAGGGAAAAGCGAATCAAACGGCTGATATAGTTTGCAGTAATAAAAGTGTCATAGATTCATGGCAATCGTACGAAGTATAGTCACTAAGTAAGTCTGACAATGAGTGTACATCTTCTACTTTGTGGCTGCATTACGTGTAATCCTATTTCTTCTGGTCGAAAGAAGGTGCTTACGTAAAGTTTCAACAGAACGAAATGATTCATTAGTAACACGTAATTTTTTATTATCTTTCTCAAAGCGTACGATTTTCTATTGTTTCCTTAATGGTAGATTTATGTTTGCAATCATTGAGCTAAGTAATCGTTTAATTCAATCCACAGCATAGATCCAATCAAATTAATCTCTCGACAAATAATAGCACATACTTGTAAGCTTAATTTTTCTTTCGCGCAATCGCAATGTCAACGAACGTCTTCGTGAACAATTGTTTTCTACATGAAATCATCAGAAAATTCATTGTAACGTCTTAAGATGTTCGATATAAGATAATAATAAGACGGATATCGATTGATATTCTGTTCAAACAATGGAGATACTTGTCAACGATAGAAAAATGTAATTGGATGGAAATTGCGCGAAAGAACGTGGCAAGTTAAACGGGAGAGAAGAAGGAAAAGTAAAATCGAAACGGAAATTTGAAACCAGTTTCAACGATACGTTTCACTTAGACGCCGCTTTAAAGTGCACCCCGTCGGTTTTCGACAAATAAACATTCGTATGCGAGATCACGTCCGCGATACGTTTCGTCCACCGAAACATAGAAATCACCGCGTTTCGTTTCGCGAATTCGGTATGCCTGTGTCACTGTCACTTGACGAAATTTCGCGGACAACCTTCGTAGCAGCGTACTTTCCCGCCTTTTTGTCGCAATCCACGCGCCTTCGTCTCTCGCTTTGACGAGCGAGAAGATCGAAACTGTGTCCTTTTTTCTCGATCAGTCACCAGTTTTGTTACGCAGCCAGTATATTCGCGTAAAATTCTGATTCGCCAATAGTCTCGGACAAACTTTGGAATATAAAACGTTAAAAGACGCGAACCGCGTCGTACGACTATAAAACGATCCTAAAATTTCCAATTCTTACCCGTTGAGTTTCCTGAATAATAATATACGATAACAAGTGAGCAAATAATAAAACATAATTAGATATTATAGCAGAGAGCCGTGATACATTACCATAAATAATTTAAGGTAGTAGATGGACCAAGAGGTAGCCTGGAAAGAAACGGTAGGTCGTCTGAGGGATTTAAAAGAGAAAAAGAAAGAGAAGCAAGAGTGAAGACTGGGTTGGATGGTAATAAAGTAGAAATAGAATAGATTAAGTAAATAAGCAATTAGTTAAACAAGTTAAATAGCGATAGTAAGGCAGGTATGAAAGGAATCGTAAGCCAAATCTATTTCTAGGCTGATGAGTCCAAAATTATACAGATAATAATAATAATAATAATAATAATAATAATAATAATAATAATAATAATAATATATGTATTACATAATATAATGAAACTTCTCAGCTGTTGATAAAAATTAGTTTATATACTAGTTCAGATTTTTATTTAGATACATTATTATAGTAACACAGTTATATTCTGTGCAAAAGTTCTATGCAATTAACCCTTTGCACTGTGAAAATTGTTAGTTAGAATTTCATTTAAAATAGTACTTGACGTAGCTGAAAAAGAAGTAGAATAAGACTGGTCCTGGTCAGCCAACAATGTTGCATTCAAGCAGCCAAGTCACTACGAGGAACAAGTTTGAAGTGGATACAATTATTGAATCTAGAAAGTAGTATTAATTTATTTGCTTAAACAGCCTCTTAATATGTCCTCGTCGAAGTTGCAGGATTATTAACAGAAAAGTACTGTAATATAGGAGAATTCAATTAGCGAAATGTTGCTTCGTAATCTCATTCTGGTGAATAGTCAGTTGTGGTATTGCTCCAATTATTCAGACGATATACTTGCACGATAGTGGAGTAAAGTTCAAGAAACGAAACCGCCTCCTTTCTCTCAAAATTCGCGGAACTTCTAATTCCCTTTATAATCTGAGCCCGAAGCATCAATGACAAAAACATTCATAAGAAGGAAACTCTTGCCAAAAACAAACCACGAAGAGCAAACATAATCGAAGAGTACAAGGAAAATGTACGTCGTTCTCCTTTTAAAACTATTTATTTTTCAATCTAAAAATTGATCTGCCTAAAAAATTGCTCGAAACCTGATGAACTTCAGTTCCTTGAGCGACTGGCGATCCTTGTAACATTGGTGCTCGAGGGCGTTACACGCTATACTTTATATTTATACGAAAGATTTCACTTTTTATTCGTGAAATCGGCCATTTCATATTCGACTTAATAAGAAAAATTGGCAAATCGGCGCGAGTGTTTCGCAAAAATCGCGTATCGAACGAAGAAGTCGAAGGTTCGAAGGATAATATCTCCGCCCACATTCCCCTGGCTTTTCGATCTGCATTTCGATTAATCTACAGTCCGAACTCGACCGACCGGCGACGCTAATCGCGACTTTCACCTTTCCGCGTAATCGCGAATCAACGGCTGCCTTGTTTACAACCGTTGAAAATGAACGCGATGCCAAATAAATCCCGCTCCGATTTCCCATCAGGAAGCAATCTGCATCCACTGATTATCATCGCAGGGATTTGCAATCGCGAAAGTTTCTCTCTAAATCTCCAAACGAGAGAAATACAACTTGTAATACGCGAGCACGATCTTTTTCCACGTCCACTGCCACGATGGTCATTGGTGACCCACCTTACATTCACAATGATGAAAATAAGATAAATTTCGTCGACTAGTAACTTTTCCATCATACGGATGGTTTAGATTTAATTTGCAGATTGTCGGAGGAACAGTGCGCACACTAAACGTTATGGTGTAGTTATAGTGTGTGGTAAAGTGTGTAAAATCAACGTTAATTAAGTTTAATTCTTTTTAGCAAAATTATAAGCAAATTATAGCAAAGTAGGACTATCTGAAGACGACCCGAGTAGTCATGTAAGCTTCTCAACATCTTGAAATTCAATGTTGAGCTTCGCGCAGAATAATCGAACTCATATTTCATCGATCATCATGAATAATCAAAACCATATTTTTATGACTGCGATAATTACATAATTTTTTAGTATTTGGTAAGTAATATTAATAAAATTGTGTAACTGGCACATGTATTAGTAGTGCAACTATCGGGCCATCCCATAAGTAATACAGCTTTTTTCGGAATTCTATTCAAAACAATGGAAGCTGTTATCAAAAATTGGAATGGAAAACTTAATAAGAAAGATAGTAAACGAATTGCAAACAGTACGAGAAAATTCATCACCGGTCGATTATCAATAGATAATTTTTTATTCTATTAATATTATAAACGCTTCGAGTCGAAAGATGATTTTCCTCGATTCAATTGCGCCCAGAGCAGAGCGAAGCTTGGTTCTACCGGGTCGGTTCGTTTCATAATCGATCTAACTACGTTAGAGGATGTACGGTGGTGCACGATGTGTCTATAAACTATGTTAAACGTGTAAGCTCGCTTGGAGAACCGCTCTCACTTTTTTCTCTTTCTCTCTCACGATCTTGGTCTCGCTCGCCGGATCTCTCGGCCTTTATTTACCCGTCGTCGTCGCCGTCGTCGTCGGCGTCGTCGTCGTCGTTGTTGTTGTTCGCTTCTTTCCGTACTCTGGCGATTTAAAACGAGAGAAAAAGGGAGAAAGAGAGAGAAAGAAGAAGGAAGGCAAAAGAGAGTGCCACGGCGAGGCAGCAGCCAGCCTAGGCGTGAGTCATCGTGAGAGACAAGATCTCGAGTAAGGAGGCGGCCTTGATGCCGCAAAACTGTTCGTAATATCGATACGGGTCCATGGATCGCTGGCTTCGATCGTCGTCATGCCGTGGCAATATCGCCGCTCTGTTAATCCATGCCGCCCCGGACACCTCGTCTAGAGAACCTCTTCACACAATCTTCAATAAGCTTCAATAGGGATATCGTTTATAATCGTTGCAATCGTGTAGAGAATCGCTTGCCCGACGTAAATTACAGGCATATTAGAGACATGGAAGGTAATTTTGAAAACACGTCGAGTTATAAACGATCTAGCCAAATCTAATACAAATCATCGTTATCCTATGAAAGGATGCTTCGGAATAATCTACACAACAGATATCTGCTATGAACCATAATAGGTACTCGAAGCTAATCCAAATTGCTAATGAATACATACATAATAGGTAACGAATAAACACAAACACACTGTGCAATTGTAGTACACCAAAGAAACCAAGTAGATATTGGAATTTTCTGAAACTGCTGTATCATAATACGTATCCAAATCTACACCTAAGCCGAATTCAAACAGGTTTTGAAACAACCTATAGAACAAACATTTGCCAAATACCATGATACATAGGCAAACCTATGAACCTGCTATGAACCATAATAGGTACTCGAAGCTAATCCAAATTGCTAATGAATACATACATAATAGGTAACGAATAAACACAAACACACTGTGCAATCGTAGTACACCAAAGAAACCAAGTAGATATTGGAATTTTCTGAAACTGCTGTATCATAATACGTATCCAAATCTAGACCTAAGCCGAATCCAAACAGGTTTTGAAACAACCTGTAGAACATACATTTGCCAAATACCATGATACATAGGCAAACCTATGCCAAGCCATAGGTCTTAGCAAATAAACGAAGACAATTTACGAAACGAATCTGTAAACTATAATACATATGTGTCCAAGTTGAAGTCGTCATAATATGAAATAACGCTTCAAAACACCCCACAGAGTAAACATGTGCTAGAAGCCATAATACGTAGCCAAACCTATCCCGAACTATCGTCTTACCAAATAACGCTTGGGAACAAAGAGTGCGAGGAATATCTATAAATTATGATACGTATGTGCCCAAACCTAAGCCAAACTATCATAATATCAAATAACGCTTCAAAACACTCTACAGAACAAACATCTGCTAGAAACCATAATACGTAGCCAAACGTATCCCAAACTATCGTCTTACCAGATAACGCTTCGGAACAACCTGTGCAACGAATATCCATAAACTACAATAAGCGTGCGTCCAAACCTAGGTCATCGTCATATCAAATAACGCTTCGGAACACCCTATAGAACAAACATCTAGAAACCATAGTACCCTATGAACTAACGTATTTTGAGATCGCAGCTCACCAAAGGAGCCAGATAGTGAGACATACTGGTGTCTACTATTTGCTAGTACGAAGACTATTTGCTGGTGTTTCGCCTCGTTTGTCGCGATGCGCGAGGGTTCACGGATTATAATGGCACTCGACTCAGCCACCAAGAGCCTTAAAGCGAGTGCCAATTATCGCTGCTCCGTCTTGACGAACGTTCATCCCCTCCACCTCGCCCCTTTGACTCGTTTCTTTTATTTCGATTTTAACGGTATACGTGGCCGCGAAGGTAGCTCGCCGCGGTCTCCGTGTATCCATTAATCGAACGGAATGCGAAAAGTCATGCTTCGGGAAAAGGGAGGCGGCGGTTTCTTAAAATACACTCGAGTAATTGAAGGGCACCGATATCGCAAGAAACCAGAGCCGCCTTCTTTCCATCGTTTTTACCCCCCTCTCTCTTTCTCTTTCTCTCTTTTGATCTTCCTTCTTCTTCTGGCTCTCTTTATGCTATCGCGATCGTTAGCCGCAGGAAAAACCATCGGAGACTTTCTGATGCTGAGTCGACCGTGAGATTTTCTAAAGGGAACTCCACGTTGTATAGGATTTGTCAAAGAGACGCGGAACATCCTAATTTCTAGGAACCAAATCGAATGTTTGAACATTTCTTAACTGGTAAATGAACTATCGTACCTGATAGCTTTCGTCTGATTTATTTTCATGAAGCTTCCTCTTGGGAACAGGTGGTAATTCCAGTTACACTTCTCTTTGCTTTACGTATCGTTTGGTGTACTTCTCCAATCACAGAGCTTAATTACTTCATATTTAGACTTAAAGCAATTACAACTTACGCTTAACTTGGAAATGTACCTCTTGTATTCCTCATTCTCTATGTCTTTACTGCTCATATTCTCACAGCGTCAGAATTTCCATAATTATGTAATAACTCTAGTGTAACATAGCTAACATCTAATAACGTAACTGTAACAAAAATATACTATAGAGCTATAAGTTGTGAAACTATTCCCTATTTCTCTTTGGTTTTCCCCCCCTCTCTCTTTCTCTCTCTTTCTCTACTAGTCTATATTATACCTATTAACATTGAGATACTCAATTATTAAAATTAAAATAGTACTAAATACGCGCTAATAATCTACATCATTAATAATCAACAGCAAATAAAAACTGGAGAAATTTCATGGGTCATCCACGACTCGAGTTAATGTTCTGTCTCCAATGACCAAGGCTGTGGACATTTGCACAAATTGATATCTTCATACGTAATTTCTTTATTAGAAGACAGGTTCTTTGCTAAAGAAACCAAACCTAACAAGTTCCACTATAACGAGTACTCTATTTTACATATTCCTGACATTTCGAGCGCTCTGTACAACTTTTCACTTTCAAATTTCCCATAAATACATGAAAACACGCAGTCTACCGATGATGACTAACTCTGTCTAGCATCCTGCCAATAAACGAACTTTAAAAAAAGAAAAAGTCCCTGTGTAGCGTCAGCACGATAGCTACGATGGCGCCGTGACACAACGATTTCCAACGAAACGACGCGAAACTTTCTTGCGACGGACCCGCACGTGGCTCCAAATGATCTCTTGATTCGAACACGCCGCCGCATCCTTTCTTCTGTCTTCTGTTTCACGGTGTCCACCGCGGGGAGAACGTTTCTTGCCACACTGTAAGGGATACTTAATAGCTGGCAAACGTGTAACTTGGCACAGCGTAATGAGCTCGAACCTCGTTTTTGCCACTGACGCGAGCATTAATGTAACAAACGCGTTTCTTCCCTAAAGAGCCTCGAAGATAGAGGAAGTTCCGGTATGGAGCGTCTCTAAGCATAGGGCGGAGGCTACAAGGACTTTTCTTCCCTTAGATTATACGTGTTCCTGTTTGGTTCTACTAAACGAGGATCTCTTAATGGCGAAAATAAAAAACTATTATTTTACTTGAAAAGTATAGCGAAATCTTGTTGTATGTAGATATTCTTTTGAGTAGTAGCTTATCTCAAAGTCGATTAGGGGTTGATTAACTACATAAATCACGAACTAAAGGAACGACGGTGCTATGGATGTTGTTCTTCGAAATTTACTTTGAAATTCGTAGTTTCTTGTACAGTCTCATATAATAAACGAACTAGCCGGTTTTTTAGCTTCTTTGAGGACACTAATCACTCGGTGAGATGGCGAAATATTTAGTAGAAAGTAGAGTCAATTTAGCTTCTCAGAAGATTACATATAGACCTTTTGACAAATATCTGTTTGAAATTTATTGATACTTCAAATTACTAGCCGCTCCTCATTTTTGTAATTCAATTGGCCGTTGCAATTAGCGTCAGCTTGATGGAATAGTAAAATGTCAATGCATGAAAATAAAGTAGATAAATTAAAAAATTTGCAAAAACCTCAATTTGAGACAAAGGTAGCGAAACTTTTGAACATTCAGGTTCAAGATTGCTTGTGTCATTTATAAACTACAAAACGATGTACAGAGCGTACTGTTTTTCACATATTTGTCAGGGTAAGATTGACGCAATGTTGTTTATTCAATTTGTAATAGGAAATTTAAGGAAATATTTTACGTTTTAATATCAATAACGCGATGTCTAAGTCGTGCGTACGACAGACTTAATGCTCCTCGGTGTGACTTTTAGCTACCAGGTATGTAAACCGCAGTATGAATTTATGTGCCAGTAATTTCTGCGCTCGTTAAAGAGCGCTTCGTCGCGCCGCCTTTCCAGCGTCGCGGCCACGATTCTGCTCGCGTAATACGACAAGCAAACATATCTTAAACGACATTATTCTCTTAACCCTATTGCAATCGTCCACATTTTTATACTTCAATCGTGTTCTCATTTTGACAAACAAAACAGGTTTCTAATTTTTGAAAAATTTTAAAAATGCCCTTCTTTTCGACGATTGGTCATAGCAAATAATAGCAGGTTGGATGTAAAAGCGTTTACAATTTCATAAGATTTGTTTCCAATATTCTTCGTAGCAAAGACTACATTCACATTGTTGGAAGCATTTTGGTCCACAAAATTTATCTAAATAGCTTTGATGATTTTCAAAAATTTAGCAAAACTGTGAGTCGTCACTCGTGACCGACGTTATAATTTCCGACGACCCAATTTCCATAAGAAGTCAAATCGTTCGTTCGTACAATAAGAAGAGAATAAAATGAAGATAAAAGAAACGATAAAAATAAACAAGAAAGGTTAAAAATAAAACAATTCTATATCTTCGAATAAAAAATGCGTGACACGTAAGTGCGTAACGTAGAACGCAATAAACGCGAGACATCTGCGTGAGTCAGAATTCTGTCAGATGCCAGTGTCACCGTCCGATGGTTAAGCACCACGATCTCCTTAAATTTTCACGAGATCTACTTCCAATAATGTCTCGCCTTAAAAAAAAAAAAAGAAAAAAGAACGAAGCATAGTGTGAAACTAGTACCAAAAATGGTAGAAAAATGGTCCTAAAGAGCTGGTGTACGAGTCATCGAAATCGTCCTTCACACGGCGCTGACCGCGTGACTAATTTTTAAGAATTGCCCGCGATTCCTATGGCCGCGCTGGAGGACACGCCGCGGTGCCAGCGAACGCGGTCCTTAGGACTCCCCTAGATGGCAGCATTTTTTTAGAGGAATTGCCCATGGTGGCCGCGAACAGATCACCTGGCAAGGATACACTTCCTATTAGCGCCACCGTGGCAGATCCGTATATGGCTTAAGGCGTATCTCGCGACACGACCGGTCGTTTCTGGCCGAAGGTCACTTCCGAAATATCCCGCCACGAGGAACACCAAACGCTTGCGAAATGCAACTTACTGGACATCATGCAATCCTCTCCTTTTCACGTTTGTCCCTAGAGAATTTTCGACAAGGACGTCTTGGAAAGTTTCGTTAGGATATCGAGGTTTGTCCGCAAGATGACGATGGTTTCTAGATCTTAGGTTATTTCTGAGAAGATCATTTCGAGTAGCTTAGGTAGAGTATGAAAGTTTCAGGACGTACCTGATAGATGGTAATGTTGGGTGGATTGTTCGTTGATACGAAATACTCTGATTCAAGTATAATACGTTTTCAGAATTTCCTTGGGGTACGAAGGTTCGTTTGGTACATGACAATGATGAGTGAGCTTTTAGAATAATTTTGGAAAGAGTGTATTAGGCAAGCTTAGTTAGGATACGAAGATATACTAGGAAAATCTCCATGGTGAGCGAATCTTCGATTAGTTTGGGATACAATTTGGGAATTTGGGTATGTTTTTAGAGTTTGGTTAGGATATGGAGGTTAGGTTGGAATTTGGATTATAATTGTGGAGAGGACATATTGGAAAGCTTCTAACCTAACCTCAACCTAACCTTAACCTAGTCTATGAAGGTTTCCTCCACGAAAAAAGAAAAAAAGTTAGGATATGAAGGTTCATTTGAGAGATGGCAATGATGAATGAATTTTTGATTAGTATGGGATAGTTTAATTTATAGATATGTTTTTAGAGAAAAAACATCTTGAAAAGCAGCGTAATAAAATATGAAAAATATATAAATGAAAGTATTCTTGGAAAGTATACTATACGGTTACTTTCGAAGTGAAATTTTTGAATAATCAACAGGACGACTAATAACAGTTTTGAGTGAACAGATAAAAACAAATGTCTGGTTATCGCTTGACAATCAACGCTCGAAAAAAATCTCTGTTTTTTAGCGTGAGCCTCATGCAATTTTTATGAGGTTTCTTTAATCTTGCTCGGGCAAGCATATCGGTAATGGAAACTCGAGCTAGAATCGTTAAATAGCATACGGTTATCCTTACATAGGTGCCCCTACAACTGTCCAGTCGCATTGCCGTCTCACTTTGTCGGACGTTTGCACCCACAGATCTTCTAACTGACTGTTTTTCCCTCCTCTGCTATATTAGGAATGACGAACAGCGTACAGTACCTCAGACTAATTCCAAATCGCCATCTTCGGCTGACATGCAAAACGACAGGAAGATTTATCAAATCATTCGGTGATCCATATTTGCAGGCTAGGATCGTTGAATACGATCGATATAATTCGTAGACCAGAAAAACACGAAGACAGGTCGTTTCTCTTTTTGTGCGTTGGGTCTTAATTTAAATTGTTCTGCTTAGAATTTAACCTAAATCTCCTTTATACGCGTTCTCTGCAACTGATGCAGGAATTCAATTTACAATATCACGCGAATATAATCAAAATTTAATTTTATATCATGGTTTGTTCGAATTTTCACTCTATTAAACCCAATCGTCGATTTATTCTACAGCTATAAAATTCTGTAAATAATATTTCCTCGTCTTGAAAGATGCAACAATTTCCCATAAGAATTTTTTCAAACATTCTCGTTATTCGCGCGATCGAATTATTTACATTTAGATAGATTTGTTAGACAGATACATTTGTGTGTTTCTGGCACACGCGTTCCTTTTTAATGTGTATTTGTCGCAATAAATGCTACCTCGTCGACAGTAATAACACCGTACAATCGATACAAATGTTGAAAGATATATTTGAAAAAAATATCTCTCATTCTTCATATAATCGAATGACGTTCCATACCGAGTGGCACAGCGATCTCGATCGAATCGATAAGCTCGATCCTGCCCTCTACGAAGCAGATGCGAAAGATAGGGTCGTATCTGACGAGACACGTCAAGGAATTCTAAAGGCCAGCTCGTTCCGGGTTGAAAATAATCGAGCACGGTCGCACGAACTTTCGACCTGCGGCGTATGCACGTCCGCCAAAAGGGGAACGACAAAAAGGAGTGCGAATCGCGACTCGGCATACCAGCTGCACGCCATGGACCGTGCCGGAAGAGACTCGACGCTACGTTTCGGATAGTAGTCTGTATGATGCACCGTCGGTCTAAATTAAAGCCTCAAGTACAGACACTGTCTGATACGGTGACGTTCCCTGCGTAACATTTCACTTTCTTCGAAAAAACACGGTTCGACCAAGGCTATAGCTTGCTGAGCTTCTAGACTTTTTAATTATTACAGTAGACATTTTTAATAAGATAGCAGTAAAAGTGGTAATTTTTAAGAATTTGAGGTAACCGAGGAACGTTTGTTCCAAATAACATCTATTTTGAGGGCTATTCAGCGAAAAGATGAACATTTTGGAATGGCTGATTCGTGTTGGCAGCTTCATTAAAGTCATGAAGGAGCACCGTGCAGTAGTCAAAGATTGCACAATTGCGGTGGTAATTTGAGAAACTGCAAATTGAAGTCGATCTAGTTTCCTCTCACATTCCATATGCATCCTTCGCACGGCATAAGCCTTCCTCATTCTTCACGTGCCTCTTGTGTCATCGCAAACACGTATCCAACTACTGTACAATACTCATACCTAATGAATATTGTGCAAGGAGTAGATATGATATTCATATGGTGCAGAATATCCGACTGCTACCAGTGAAAAACAAATATCTAATCTAATAGTCTAATACAATAAATGCTGAGTATCAAAATTTAAAACGCGCTTCTTAACCGCACCTGTAGCGAAGTGACCGCAATAATGTCAGTATACGTTCTAAAATAAATTGTTAAAGTTAGTTATACGTCGTCAAAATTGAAAAAAAGGAAAAGCGTAACTCATTGTTAGTTACGTAATTTGATCATCACCTTTAAAACCAATTTGGAACTAAGTCAATGATCAAACCATAAACTCACTGATAAGACCCAAGTGACATATGAGAGGAGAAAACCTAGTAATGAGACATTCCAGTCTTCTTTATTGCCTAACTTTCCTCGTGAAAGAAACCTCGATACAACAACAACAACACAACACAACGTTAAAAGTTAAGC
Source organism: Bombus pascuorum (assembly GCF_905332965.1). NCBI lineage: Eukaryota > Metazoa > Arthropoda > Insecta > Hymenoptera > Apidae > Bombus > Bombus pascuorum. The sequence goes on along the minus strand of NC_083501.1, from coordinate 4,507,540 downwards.
GACAACAAGTTACCAAAGGTTCGATGAAAAGATTGCTTTATCCCGAATCGCCGACATTCGAACGACGACTTAACTCGTCCACACCAATTAAGAGGTTAATCCTCATCGATCGTTCGGTCTGATCTTTGGTGAAACAACGTGACCGGCTCGGCGTTTCCCACGGCGTGTGTTCCACAGTTGTGTCCGCGTCGCATTCATCATTCCACGCGTATCCCCCTTAACCGTGAAGCAATAAGTTACTGAAAGCAGATCAAAAAGAAGTCGGTGACGCGCGCGCGTTGCTACACCGCCGCACGATCCGCCTAATTAACATATCTCCGTACGAACCGAAGAGACCGATTTAATATCTTCTTTTAGCCGTGGCCACGAAGGTGACACGATGCTGTACAGAACGAAGACCGGTCCGTAGTCCTTTCCACTTGTCGCAACGCCATACACCGGCGAATAACAAATCAAGCAGCAAAGTAAAAACGTCAATGAACGTCTGTCGCGATACAGACCGGGTTACACGGTCTAACAGACTTACTGAGCCTGATTACCAACGTGTTTTTCCACGTATACCTGATCATTATTCGTAATCATCATAGTCGACGTTCTGCAACTTTCGTAGCATCCCTCCTTGAAAAATTTGTCATTTCACTGTTCCCAGAACTATGGTAAATTACGCTGTTCTTTGGCTTAGAGGATTCGAAGAAGCTGAGTCGGATGCTTTTGTGGCAGAAGCTTGTTTGCGAACGAGTTTTTCCATGTATCCCTAATTATTATTCGTATTATTCGAGTTCGCGTTTCGTGAGTCTCGTTGGACGTTTAGACGGACATTTGGATGTTCGACGTGTTTCAGTGTTAGTAGGAAATATTGTAAATTGCCTTGTTTTCTGGTTTCACGAGCTTGAACAAATTTGGTGAAAGACCTTGTAACAGATCTCCATCTAGACTACTGTTTCTATAATTTTTGGTCATTTTTCAAGCCTACAAAGTTTCATCCACCACGTCATAGTACGGCCACGCGATCGCAAGGATTTGATACTGTGAAAACGAAACGCATAAATGCCGATGCAAAATCCGCTTCGTCGGAGAAGGAAGATACGTATCAATACCTTCCGCAACCACAGTATTTAAGCGAGAATAAAATCTCAGAATTATACGTTTTCAACGAAGTTAACGTCTTAACGTTACAAACGTTGAACCATCGATTGCTCTAAGTACGTCAATTTAGTTTTACTAATTTATGAAAGAGGTTAGGCAGTAAACAATTCCCAATTTCACGTTGTAAACGACGTCAAACTGGCTGGACAAATTGGCTGCGCGACGGATTCGAGGATCACGAAAGCGTCCCTTTCAACATGGCGCGGGCCGATTTCACGAACCGTAAAATCGCGCTAACGAGCGAGTTATCGTAAAATTTTTATTACGTCGGACGAGAGGGAACGAGAGGCGCGATCCTTGTGCATCGAAGAAGGAACGGGACGTCTCGGCAAGCGATCGTTCCGGAGATTTATGCTCTCACGCGAAGGGTAGGCGAATTTTGTAACGCCGCGCTTTATAAATCGCCTCTGCCGCGATGAAACGTATAGTTTACAGTTTACGATTGAAAAATTACCATGTAAAGCGAGCAAATGGACCCATTACTTCGTTCAATAGTTCAGCCTTTTGGCTATTACGGACAGGATTGCGAATGAAACGCTACGATAATCGTAAAATATCGTCGCTTTGAGTTTGACAAGTTGTATACAGGCGGTTTTATTCTTGGAAATGGCAATTTTAACATTCGAAAGATTGATATATCGATTTTATAAAACATTTCGTCGATCCCAACTTAAGTTTCTAGGTCGAACAAACTAGCGCCACCAATCAAGGATAACCACAATCTATCTCATTCTCTTCCTACCGAGTCGTCATCTACGTGAAAGAAACCGTCATATACTTCGTAGAATTCCAAGATTTTCTTCTTAATTGGATTTAATATTTAATCGATAAATATGTCCATTTATCAAAACATCGAGGAACCGCCTACTTCTGAATATATGATTAACGATACTACATCGTTAATTAATTGAATATATGATTACTACATAAAACAAACTACGATCCACTATTTAGCTTGTTCCGTAGTTTCTTTTTTTAACTATTCTGCACCAATGTTGGGCAAAATAGCAAATAACGAAAAGAAATAAAAAGTGAAATTTCATTCGTTGCTAATGAATAAATATCCAGTCGAACAAGTATTTATCCGAAGAATGAAGATTTATTCGAATAAGAAACTACTCGTGTAAGGGTTTTTCTGAATACAAATTTAATCGAATATATCTAACCAAACTTAATCCTTGGCATCGAACAACTAGCGCCACCATCCACATGTTTCTGCTACCAAAGAAAGACTTAGAACAACGTGTGACGAAAGTGTTTACGTCTCGTACGTATGACGACGTCTGCTGACAAATCTGACTCCCACGATCTTTCTCTCAAACAGGCCAAATATTCAGCCTCCAAACATGCACGCTATTGCATACTCGTCGGTCAGCGCCATAACCTGCACATTATCCTCGCGAGACCCGTAAGAGGCGAGAAGTTCAATCGTTCCGGATTGCTTCCTTTTTTAAAATCATCGGCGTGACCCTCGCGAGAACTAATTCTAGGCAGGATTATGGCAGCAGGTGAGCCACGCGGAGGCTTTATACGGCTCGACACGAGGACTACGTCCTGAAATGGCGGCTTCAAGGTTCCTTACTTCCGCGTGTCCCTTCCTCTTTTTTCCCCTCCCGTGTCTCTTGATTCTTGATCCTCCTGGTTCGCGGAGTTTCGCGCTCCCGTCATCGCGCGCGAATCGTTTCACGCTGCAGGACCTTCGATTGCCATATACGCGTTCTACAGGCGCCAACATGTTCGCGCGCGCGCGCATCGTGTCGCGATGACGATCAAGCTCGATTTAATCGAGCCGCGCCGCGCTCGTTCGAGGCGACGCAGAAATAGAACGGCGAACTTTAATCGGCCTGTTCCGCGTGTGCCACGCGCGCCTCCACAGGAATTCCAGCTTCTTTCGCAGCGTTTCAGATTGACGATGACGACGACGATGACGATGGGGATGCTCCTTAGAATCCTACACGGTGCGCACCGGTATTGATGGTGTATAAAACAGGTCGAAAATGTGGAATAAGAGTTTTTCGTTTAAAGGTTTGCTTTCGATAAAATCGAGTTTGAATTTGGAGTTGCACAGGCGCGAATAATCGACGGCAGCTGTCTATGAGAAGAACTGCTGTACTAGAACGAAAAGAATTTCGTTACCGGTGGAAGTTACTTTCGAGATACAAATCGGCACGACGAATCGGAGAAACGGAGTTCAAAGCAATTACTCGATCAGGGTAGACTTTCCGCGACTTGGCAGGCATGACCGAGTGATTTGTCGAAGCGAGACGCTGGACTGGCTGTTGCACGCGATGGATTTGCGTGCGAGAAAAGTGGTCTGCGTCGAATGAAAACGGAAACGTCGTCTCGCCACTGGTGCTCGTTTGTATTTATTACGGTTGCAGTGTATATATATGGGTTATATCGCGCGACAAAATCGAGGCGTGTCTATATGGCGCGTCAGCATGCATCATCGACGTCAATCACGACGCAACACGACGCGACAGTCCGATCCGGTGCATGCAAATAATGAACGATATCACCGACTGGTTAATTAACAAACACGATACGGAACGTACGTGTCGCGCAAATCAATTTTTCTTTCCTTTCTTCCCTTTCCTTGCGTTGCTCGTAAGTACATCAGAAGTTGTACCAATTAGATCAGATCTGGTACAATCTGGCATACGGAAGACAGTCTTGCGTGGTACTTTTTCAAGATTCTAGCCTTACAGTTGAGTAACTTGCACCTATAGGCAGTACAATATTTCATGGGTTTCGTCCAGGTCGATCTTCCTTCTTCCATTCTTATACGCATATGAACGTGAGAAGAAGCGATTAAATTAGATGCAGCGTAATTTTGGATATAGAAACAATTCTCACGTGCAATTAAAAAATTTAGTCATATGGCTGAGGTGATTTAGGACTGATCGAGGATTCTGTCGTTATATTAATTTAGAGAATTGAATATTTGATACGACAGTCTTACGTCTTATGGCCTGATCGAGAATTCTGTCTATCGTTATATTAATTTAGAGAATTGAATTTTTGATACGACAGTCTTACGTCTTATGGCCTGATGTAATTTCGTTCTGATCGAGGATTCTGTCTATCGTTATATTAATTTAAAGAATTGAATTTTTAATACGACAGTCTTACGTCTTATGACTTGATCTAATTTTGGTCTGATCGAGGATTCTGTTCATCGTTATATTAATTTAGAGAATTGAATTTTTGATACGACAGTCTTACGTCTTATGGCCTGATGTAATTTTGTTCTAATCGAGGATTCTGTTCATCGTTATATTAATTTAGAGAATTGAATATTTGATACGACAGTCTTACGTCTTATGGTCTGATCTAATTTCGGTCTGATCGAGGATTCTGTCTATCGTGATATTAATTTAGAGAATTGAATTTTTGATACGACAGTCTTATGCCTTATGGCCTGATGTAATTTCGGTCTGATCGAGGATTCTGTCTATCGTGATATTAATTTAGAGAATTGAATGTTTGATAGGGCAGTATCCTTATGGAACCCGATACCATTGAGAACTGTGAGTTTTATTTGCTACCACCGTCATATGCCTATCACATAAGGTATAATTACATCAAACTTTCCGAATGTCTCTATCTTGATATTCAATGAGTTAAATCTAACTTAAATAGATGGAGGTATACGACAAGTAAAGTCAGATTAAATTACACCTGAACCAGGTTGAATATAAGTTACTTTAAATCAGCCTAGCGTCAGATCGAATAACTTGCAGCAGTCCAACTGGCCTATAGACTAATGATAGGTCCAAGTCGTGCACTCGAATCAAACCCTCAGTCACACACGTTCTACATAACTATCTCTCCAAGCAATATTCCAACGTATTCCAGCAAACTTTCGATACCATTTATGATAGTCCTAATCCTCTACCAATACTCATTCGCCAAGTATGTTCCGGGTCTCGCTCCTCTCTCTCTCTCTCTCTCTTTCTCTTTCTTTGGGCAGAAAAATTGCACGAATCAGCTTCCTACGATCTCTCGGGGAACCTGTTATTAGCACACCGAAGTCCGTAGAAAACTGGGTCTTGGATGTCGACATCCGGCCCCGCTGACCAGATTACGATACGCGCTTAGGAACAGTTGCCTAAAAATTCCGATCGCCGCGTGGGCCGGTACACGGCATGTTTGTTAGCGGCTCCTTCGACGTAATCAAAGTACGTAAGTACGCGCTCCATCGCGATTCCAACGCCATTGTTCCGTCTGTCAATTCTAATTGCACGAACGACGCCAACGATATTCATTGAAATCTCGCTCGCTACCTCCGCTACGTCGTTGAAACGCGTGGTACACACCGCGTACGGCATTAATCATTTTGCAAAGCACCTGGCTGCGGAGAAATTGCTCGAAACGTTTCTATGTGAATCTTACGAAAAAATTAGAGTGTTTTCAACGCTATAAGCTATAGAAAGCTTCGTTTTTGTGTTTCTGGTTCGCGTAGAAAGGTGCGAAGAATTATAGAAAACGTGAAAACTATTTTTACACTTTCCGGAACGTTAAAACAAAAATGAACCGAATCGTTTGTATGATTTTGTATTATAATATAGAACAGAATTAATATGGATACAGGCGAATAGGAGAAGAATTCGTTGAAGTCTGAAAGAAAATGGATTTTCCCGATCGTAAACTTTCCTTCCTACAATTCCTCATAGGTTCTCCTCGGATCAGGACTCTGCGAATAGGAACGTCTTCTCGTCGAAAAATTGTCTTGTCGTCTTCTATTTCGGTTGTCAAAGACAATAATTCACCGTGTGACATCTGATATTCTATAGCGTTCAATTTTCCCTTTGAGGAGACAATTTCAATTTTACATTTTCTTGAAAACATCGAAGAAATAACGCAGGAAACGCGTTCGAGTTTATATAATTATTCACAGCACTGTATATAGTGGGCTTCTATAATGCATCTACGTTTCAAATACATTTTTGTATCCTGACAAAATAATATCTCGTTTGATTTATGTATTTTTTTCTCACAATGTCTGCGCTTAAGTTACTTTTACGCACATTATTTCACAGTTTGCTAGTTAATGGCAGCTTAGATATTGGTTCGCTGTACGAAAGATCAGATTAAATTACGATTGAATTTAAATTAGATCTGTTTGATATTTCTCAAACAAGGTTTAGTTGTATCTACGTTAATAGGCGAATATCGAAACTCGAGTGTACAAATTGAAAATAAATTGAAGCGAGTCTAAGTGAATTACGAGCTGGAAGGCGAACGTGTAAATCAGGTATACATTCTCGAACGAAAAGAGAACAACGAACCTCGCCACCCATTTTTTCTCTCTTTTTCATTCCATTTTTCATTCACTCTGTAACCTTGTTGCGTGACGCGTAAAGCTTCCTTCGAGACACTGCAATTTACCGCGTCATCAATAAGCCACATAAAGGTTCATTACGAGTATGTGTCGACGTGCAATGGCGATTATTATTAATCATCCATCGTCCATCGATCCGTGCCCTTTTAATTATAACCTATACGTTCATTTACAATTAAAATCATCCTTTCCCTTGAACCTACTCGTACTTACGTTATTAATCTTCATCGTGCGAAAGGAAAAGAGAAAATATTTGAGATATACTCGCAGCCAGCCATTCTTTATCGCCATACTTTGTTTACCAAAATTACGACCACCATTACACATATCGAACTTTATTATTAATAAAATATCATCGTCGTACTCCAATTACACCTAATTGAGAAGGTTTCCTCAATGAAAAAAGGACCTATAAATCTATGATGAATATATGCATGTGTATTGAATCACTAAGTACATGTTGGCGTGTAACGTTCCTTTTAAAATGAACGTGAATAAATTGACTTTAAATTACGTTAAACTTCATCTTCATTTGCTTTTTATTTCCACGCTTTTTCTCTCATAGTATATACTCTTCTTCCTTATATTCTATCTATTCGGACGAATTAGACGGTATCACAATAATCAGCGTAAAATACAGCTCTAAATTGAATTCAATGCAGCCCTTAAGCTGCCTGATAATTTCAACCAACTTGAAGAATCCACCACTGTCAGCATACAACTTCATTTTCATTTGCTTTTTATTTCCACGCTTTTTCTCTCAAAGTATATGCTCTTCTTCCTTATATTCTATCTATTCGGACGAATTAGATGATATCACAATAATCAGCGTAAAATACAGCTCTAAATTGAATTCAATGCAGCCCTTAAGCTGCCTGATAATTTCAACCAACTTGAAGAATCCACCACTGTCAGCATACAGACAGGAACCAACAACATTTTAATTAAGTATGTCACTTGCAGCTGAAGAACTCTCTCAAGAAAAGCTTATAAATCATATAAATGTTTCTAAATATTACATTATGATACACTTATGCCGTAATACAAGGTATAATATTCTATTTTCTAACGAAATAGTCAAATTATCACAAAATTGTTATTCGTGTACTTTGTAAATGCTAAGAGAACAAAGTTCTTCGAGAGCCATTACAGTTACCATGTTTGAACGAAGCTAGTTTCACGAGATTAGGGCCAACGTTTCCAAAGCAATTCACCCAATTTATGGGCCCAATTTGACAAAATTTATTTTTCCGTATGAATCCTTTCTTCAGCAAGTTCCTCGATTGTTATCGATGATAACGACTAATTAGAAGATTGAGTTATAAATAGCGTGAGTTTTAATTATCGAATTGATGGTTTCCGGTATCCAGCGCTCGTCTGACACGAGCCCTGATGACTTTCTCGATGTACACCGTCCGCGAAGGCCTCTTTAGCAGCTTGTTGTCCGAGTCTGAAGAACCAACGCCACTTGTACCGTTCAGACAGAGTCGCGCCATTAACTTCTCATTAGCGTCGCGACCGCTTTCCACGAAACCATGCTACGACCATTCAGCTTCCCTCGTCGACTGTATTTTCACCAACAGATAGCTCGGGTCAACGTTTTAATTGGAAGGTCGTGAACTCGCGGAAGTCTTTCTTATTAACGCGTTACACCGTCTCTTCTCTTCATATTTCGCGCATATTTCATTGCAACATATGGGGTCCCATATAGCGCAGTTCTGCTGTTAAGAGACCAGAAAATTGCTACCGCGCTCTCGTGCAACGCGACTGCAAAATTGCTCCACTCTACCGCTTTCTTCGACTCATTTCTGATCAAATCGTATCTTTGGCTATTAGAAAGTATTTAGAAAGATTGTTGTCCCGTTTATTCAATTTTATTATTAGAACATTTAAATCTTCTTTACGACGAATTTTCTTAAAACATTCAAGTCTTTCGTCAGGTTGATGTAAATCCAGCGGAATTTGTTAATATAATTTAGCTTTAGGATAATGGAACGTAAGTAGAACCCAGGAAAAAGTATTAAGTTCTAAGTGAATAACTATCGATCTAGATGTGCAGGTTTAAACTGTGGCGTATACCAAATAACCTCCACGTAATAGACACGTAGTTTAGAGTACCTTAAATATTATTATACCGTATATTATTAAAATACTTTCCTCGATCTAAAGAAGAGAGAAAATTGAAGAAGTCTTAGGATCCAGACGAAGGACGAAATGAAGGCAAAACAAACTTCGGAATTCAATGATAAAAAGCAAAATTCAATAACGCACGTCCAGTGAAAGCGAATGACGAAATAATGAAAATAACAGGTGAATAAAGTGTTCCATGAACGCGTATAACCCTTAACAGCTTAATAAGAAATACGAGGAATATTCTTGACGAATTCGTCTTTGAATAAAAAAAAAAAAATTGCTCAATCTCATAGTCAGTCGTGCTACAACGATATTCTACTAATTGTACGCAACAACGAAATGGTCCAATCTCTAAATCTTCTTCACAAAAGAGCCACGGAATAATAGTCGTATTATTCGCGTTAAGATCATAGAAAAAAGGTCTTAAACTATCCTGAAAGAATCAATAAGGGGACAAAGAGGGAGAAGAAGGTTAATTCCTTTTTTACCATTGAAATTTCAACCGACAAAGGGACGATTAGTCGCGATTAGTATACTTGTAACAGGAATGAAAAAAGAGTCTCTGTTGGCGCAACGTGGCTCTTTCATTCATGAGTTATACGGGCGCCCTCTCGGCGATTGTAAATTCATGAGTGTAGAAAAAAAATGACTTGTCGAGCAACGCGATCGCCCGGTTGTTTGCGATTTCGTAGGCCTTCGCTCGAGCAAGGACCCCCAAGGTTGCCTGTTCTTTCGACCGATATGGCAAGCACGTAACCTACTACGAGCCTCATCCTTTACCGCCTGTCATCGGCGACCCTGACAGTCTCTCTCTGTTCTCCGGGGAACTACGACCTCTGTCTGAAACAACAACTCCGCCGGAGACAGCATTCGAACAGAAAATCTGCCGAATTTTGTTCACCTGACAGTTGGATGATATTTTTTAATTGTTTCTTTGATTACTTCGTTTTTCGTTGCTTTATTCAATAATCTTGAGATAACAAGGCATCGAACTGACTTTTTTGACGAAGGGAACTGATCCGTGTTGGACGTGGGAAGAAATTTTTGGGGGAAAGAAGAGGATTTTGAGAATCTTTCTATTTGATATAACACGGAATATTTATTTGCTGAAGTTTACTTGGATTTGTGTGGAATTAATTTAGATTGGAAGTTAGAAGGAAAGCGTTGAATATAAATCTAAGGAGAAAAAGGACAGGATTCAGGGCGAGAAGTTCTGCAATGGCCTTATTAAATTTTGATTGTTCGTAGGATGCATAGTATTAAAAGTTGCATAGGGAAAAGTTCCTTTCGTTTTATAAGGAAATGGTTGCACAGCGTTTTTCGTGTTACATTATTTTATCGAATTACGTATGATCTATTTTGTTCTACCAAGATAAAGATTACAACGTTCGACAGATTAGGTTTCACGTTTGTATAAAGATGCGTCGTTGTAAGAGACGTGTCTGTAAAAGAAAGACACTTTTCGGGCAACCTAATACACTAGGAACAGGAAGAGATTTAGATTGAAAAATTGCCAAGTTAACGCTTTGTGTATATCCTATCTTCATATCATATTCATCAATATCTTCGCATGGTTTTAAAAACTATCAAGACCTGAAATATCAAAAGAAGAATGAAATCCACGTGTCGTTACCCGTCTGTATCGTGTCGAAGATAAAGTCTATACGTCTAACATCTTCTTACACATAAAAGTTGTAACGAGTCGAAGTGGCAAAAGAAGATTGAAAACCACACGTTGCTAATCGTTTTCCCCGTGTCAGAAACAGAAAATTGTGACTTTGTATCGTGTAAAAAATTGAAAAGAATGAAACATATTAAAAGAAGGTTGAAACTTGTACGCTATTAATCTCCATTAATATCAAAGGCTACTTTTCAATCAGTGGAAAATCGTTTAAAAGGTGCAACGTGTGTATCGCAATACAAAACAACTAGAAACTCACCGAACTGTAAAAAGTATGTGGAAACGTGTGTCGTTCAGCCGTGGCTGATGAAAGATTAACACGAGCATCGACTCTAAAACAACTTATTAGCCGCGATTAATGCCAGGTTCGTACAGTAATAACTGTTATTCGTCGTTTGCTGATCCTCTTATGCAAAATTATACGAATGTATTATTACTTTGTACATGAAACGCATCGCTGCTTCTTGTGCTGCAAAACATTCCTTCAAATCATATTTCATCGTGGAAACGTTACCATTAATATTCAATAAAAAAATTACCTATCTTTCTTAGCCTCGTTTCGATAAAAAATCTCCAAGTTATTAGCCAACTAAATCAGCATAATTTCACGTAAACAGCTTAATATTCTGCAACTTTCAATCTCGAGGAGAAATCTCCCATTTTCCAAATCCTCTGATTTCTTCTCTATTTTCTTTCTTTTTTTTTTTTTTTTTGCCGAGCATGTGCGTTTCTTTCAGATCTTCCTCAGCTTCCAACTCACACGAGGAAGAAATCATAGACACAATAGGAAATCGAGACCATTCTGCGATTAATTTACGAATTAATAATATTAGAATGATTAAAACAAGATAAATTTCCACGTCATTTTGCAATTAAAAATGTTCAACATCGGTCATAGTTACACCCAGACCGTGTTTACGCAAATTCAAATTTTGATATCCACTTAGAAAAGAGGATCTAAACAGAGATCAAATACCATAACTAAACTGCGGATGTTGCTACGCTTGTAGAAGATCTGAAGACGCGAAGATACACAGAATACGCAGAGTATGCGAAAGTACAATACGTAAAATATCCAAAGTATCCTACTTTTCACGCTACTTAATAGACAAACCAACTTTCCATCCAAGTTCCATTCTCTCGATTATATTCATAAAACTATGTATACGCGTAAATCCGTACTTTGTATATTTTCTACACTCCTGTGTATTATCCTACATGTCCTATAAATTCTGCTACGTTCGAATCTTCCATAAATGCACAAACATCCGCAGTTTATCCATCATCCAACCGCTTGCATAAGTCTACGGATTAACGACCGATAAACAATGTTTATCGAAGCTGTGTTTCCTCCGCGATTCTTAAACAATCGTCCGCAACGGGAGCGATTTCGCGCTGAAAACGACACCTGGCCGTATGTAAGTGTATGCACGCGTGTCGCGTCAAAGGAGATTGTGATACTTACCTCGAAACGCCAGATGTGCTACACACATCGGACAGATATTGAAATGCATGGGATATGCAAATAATCGTGGATAGACACTGGTCACTTGTGGATAGGCAGAGATCGTTGCCAGAGATCACTGGCGGAACGGTACACGCGAAAAACATTTCTCCCACGAGTCCGCTGGAAAATACGAGTCGTGGTTAGCTGCTGTTTTATATCATAATATGTTATCGGTGTTTACTGCCACTCGAGTGCAACCGACAGACAGTAAAGTTCGCCGATTGCGGGACACCGATTTTTCCCTCTTTCTGCGAGTCGCCTCTTTCGTTTTCTACAATATTTCTTCGCCTTTTCTTTTTCCTGCGCTTCGATAGCGCCACTTCCGGGTCACGTTCGATCGTATTGGTCTACTGCCGTTGGCAATTTGGTGTGCACATAATCGAAGAATCGCATTATATCGCAGCTTAGAATGCAGCGTTTAAAGATTTCAGTTTATAGTTTTGAGATTGTAACTGTCTCTTTGTTTTATCATAAATTTTTCAAAAATGTTATATATCGGGGAAAATTACAGAGAGGCAATGTTTAAGAGATTTAATTAGTAAACTGATCTGAAAATGCAAAAATACAGAGAATATATATTAGATTGTCTGTCTATCTTTTACAGGCACGTCGTTTACCACGACGCATCTTTATACAAACGTGAAACCTAATCTGTCGAACCTTGTGATTTTTATCTTGATAAAACAAAATGGATCATACGTAATTCGATAAAATAATGTAAAACGGAAAATGTGCATCCATATTTCCTTATAAAACGAAAGAAACTTTTCGGTCGACCTAATATATATAGACTGAAAAGTTCGTGTAGTTTTCCACGTGTAAATAAAATGTAATTCTTTTTGTTATAGGAAATATCCTCGCTCAATAATGTATTGTCCATTCTGATTTATAATCTTTTCTCATATTTCGCACAGTTTCATAATCCCACGTTTATCAAAATTCTTATCTGTCTCCAACAACAAAGTATCGTATCTGCTGCTTAATTCCACTACCAACTTATTGGACAACCTAATTATATGCAAAAACACATAAAATACCTGAAATATCTAAATTATTCCTCCTTATACTCAATATTAAATGTCGAGGTTGAGTGGATGAATTTGTAATAGAAAAGTATATTGAAGTATAAGTTTATGCTAATTTAAATCCTTACCCTCTTAGTGTTACTAGACGGTAGAATGATAGGAAGCACGTTCATATATTTACAGCAAAAGGACATTACCAAACAAAATGAAGCTTATAGCTTTGGCTAGAGGCTACAAGGAAAACAAATAGAAATCTGTTTAATTAGTTTCTTTGTTCCTAGACCTTGGAACCCAAAACATAATGTATACTCAAGGGTACAATAATATGCACCTCTTCTTATTTAGAATATTTCTGCGTAACAGCAGTCTTCAGATCATAGGTCACGGATAGACATAAATAAAGATGTAGAGTATTACTTGAAGTAGTTTCTTCAACATTAAACAATTTTCACGTTTCAAACGTCTGGGTCATATTTTCTTTTGTTTTTTTAATTACTATCTTAGAGTAAGAAATATTACTTAAAGATAGTCTCAGATGATCTTTAAAATATGAATTTGCATAAATATCCGCAGTCTGCTAATGGCTAGGGTGTACGAAAGGGAGGGCACCGACCACGCAATAGAAAGATGTTCGCGGTCGTGAAAGAACGATGGCGTGTTAGTTCGGATTACAGACGGACTATCCTCTGTCGTAGGTCTTCAAGTCGGAGTCTTGCTTCTTCGTGTAATCGACTTCCTTGCACACGTGAATCGAACTTTCTCGAGGAGGCAAGCGTGCCACGATTCTTCAGCCTATTATCATGTTAAGTCGATTAACAGCGGGTCGTTGACGTCGATTTGTCGTAGGTCGGGACACGGAACCGTGTATCCATCGTTATACCTTAGCTTCGAAATTAAATTATGTCTATATATGTATACGGTGATACGATAAAATCTCCTTGAAAGAAATCTATCGAAGACATTTTTCAGTGCCTTCATAAATTTTGTGCTGTACTCAGTTTCGTTATTATTGCATTGGACAAGATTTTAATTTCTTTTGGTTGCATTTGAAGTTTTTCTACAGTAAGTTCCTGGTTATGCCATTCTTCGACACTGAAAAATTCCGAATATTTCGATATTCGAGAATTTTGTACTTAAAAACTGTGATATTTTAATTTTCAATATCCAAAGCTTTTAATTTACCAATCTTTTCAATATTTCAACATCCTAAACTCTAAATTCCAAAGATTATTAATTATTATCGTTTGTTTCCCAATGAAGTCTAAACAAATAATAAAATTTCATCTGCAAATAGCAAATAATAAATAAATTACTTCTGGCATCGTTCAAGTGACTTTTATTTAAATATGAAATTTCGTTCTTATTCGCTAAACTCAACTAAAATATCACTTTAATTTCTTATTTATTATACAGTAGACAAATAAAATTTCACCCGACACTGTCCTAAACGAAAGACAGCAACGTAGAAAATATTACCTCTCCTGTCGATCAAAATTTCATTCATAGTGTTTCGCTCGCCCACATGGCGCGGTTATCTCACTTTGCCAAATACTCCAAAGATTCATCTATGCAACATCACATACCGATCATCCTAACACCGCATGCCGATCCATTCAGACACCTCGACGTGGCTATTATTTCATGCTCGAGGAACCCGTTTTTGTCTCGGCAGTCCTATTAATATCGCGCTATATAGCAATGTTTCTATGAATGAAAACCACATTCCTCCGGAAGGCATTCGCTCGAGACACAACGAAAGCTGAGAGAGCAGAAAGTGGACGAAACAAAGGAACATAAAACGCGACGCGAGGCAAGAAAACGATGTTCGATCGTAAAGCCGCGGCTGTTAGTCGGCCTGTTCCCGAAGGTGCAATGGTTGGAGGATGAAGAAGGGCGTAGGCTGTTGTTACGCGGTCTGGCACCACTTGTAAAAGGAATCAGAGGCACCTGCACACCGCCCACGAGGAGAGTAACGCCAAGGGCCGGTTATCCCAGACGCTGGAGGTCGTGTTCGATATTACTCGAGAAACGGTGAACATCTTAACCCTTAACTGGCTAATATATCACATCCGTTGCGCCACTTTGCCTGGCCTTTTCCCTCGCTGGTCGCGATGGCCAATAGGGGGGCGGTGCCGAAACGATGTTATTAAGGGTGGTCATAAATAACGCGTTTCCTTCGCGACCACGTGAAATTAGCAATCGTATTTTCGACAAACATCCAACTTTCATCCTCCCTGAAACAAATTGCCTCGATATGAACCTTGATTCCGTTGATTCGAGGATGATTATAGCGTACTGCACGGATGTTGGTAGGGTTATCGGTAGACTGGCGTTCGTGAACTTTCGGCGGGCAATCTGAGGTGGTAAGGACGCGTTGGGTGTTATTAAAGTACTTCGGTGTTTAACTTCAACAATGTTTGTTTCGATGTCGACTGTCCGTCGTTTTAGATCGTAACGTGACGCACATCGAGCTCGAGCGATAACGATGCAGAATTGATACAGACTTGATACCAACTAAACGTGACTATCTGTCTGTCTGACTAACCGCGCGACAACCAACGACTACTGTGAACTACCGTGAACGATTTTGGACGATTGTGAACGACTCTGGTTGATTCTGAACAACCCTGGACGACTCTGAACGACTATAAACGATTCTGAACGACCCTGGACGACTCTGAATGCCTCTGAACGACTCTGGACGGCTTTGAATGACTCTAAACGACTCTGGACGTGTCTGAACGACCCTGGACGACTTTAAACGACTCTAAACGACCCTGGACGACCTTGGACGACCCTGGACGATCCTGAACGACCCTGAACGACCCTGGACGACCCTAGACGACCCTGAACGACCCTGGACGACCCTGGACGATCCTGTACGACTTTGAATGACTCGAAACGACCCTGAACGACTCTGAACGACTCTAAACAATTCTGAACGACCGTGGACGACTCTGAATGCCTCTGAACGACTCTGAACGACTATCAACGACTATCAACTATTATCGCAAGCTTTTTCTCGTTTCCCTTTTCATAAGGTACCGAGGTCTTCGGAAGAGAGATTTTTTTTCTGAGGTGGGAAGGGTAAAATCCATAGACGATAAAATAATAAATTGTCCCTTCAAACGCTTATGGGTTTTTTAGTAAGTTCCAGGATTTACTCTTTTACGATGTGCTGTTTTCGAACTTCGTTTAGCAAGCCATGTGGCCAACACGTATGCTTCAGCCGTGAAACTTTCTCTACGATCATGGGCCGCTACAAATCTAAGGATGCGAGGATCCACGGAACGCATATAATATTTTTTTTATTATTTAATTTGTACTTTACAATTTGTCCAGGACATTTGATAAATTTTTCTAACTTAATTGCTAAGAAACATGTGGATGACTACCCCCAGCGGAATACCATCTTCGAGTTTGACTATTTCATTTCTTTAATGAAATCAGTGGCGTGTTTTCTTTTTATTTTTCTTTCTATTGCATATAATATAATAAAATATCCAAAGGGTACTTGATAATACTTGACACTACTAATATTTCACATTTAAGTTTCATTCTTTTTATCTTGTTTCGTTCGGAGGAACGTAAAATCTGTGACGTTCTTGCGAGCAGATTTTTACGGAGTTTCAAGGGGAGAGTCTTAATATCTTTTAGGCTATTTGGAAATCATAAATATCGAGTAATTATCACGGAGATTGCCTAGGATTACGTACACTTTATAGCTTGAATTAGTGGTGTCAAGCACATATCCTGGATTGAAATATGTGACAGGAAAGTAGTGGTCTGTCCCAAATTCCCAGGAATCGATTAAAAAAATGGCATTGACGACTTAATTTATCCGATATATCGAGGTTTTAAACTTTTATGGCTACTACGGTAGCCGGTTTCTAGACACGTTAACGTTTCTTCCTGCGTTTATGAAAGGTTTAGGCAATTCTGTTAATGTATCAACGTATCATCATAACGAACACTTATAATGTAGACACTACCATCCATAAGTATTTTGACACTCCATGCAATTTATACATATCCATTTCTTATTTACCACAAGCTACATTCTTAACTTATCGCATGTTGGATTTATGGAAATCAGCTGCCTATTTCCCAAAAATTGAATACTAATCGTGCATCAGGATAATGAGATTGTTACAATCAGAAAAAGTGGAGTTAATTGATTCGTCTTTCGAGAGAATCAAATAGGCGAGCCCAAGGATATTTTTGAGCGATAGTGTACGTTGTACTGGCGTCGTTTTACTAAAACTTGATCGACGAACATTTGTCGGGAATTTGACCAATTAGGCAGAGCACCTCGACCGAGATACGCGGCGCGTTAAGAGCGAAGAAAACGAAGACACGACAGTCGAAGAAGTTATTAAGAAATTTGCATACCATAATGTTGGACAGTATGTTGGTCCACTTCGTGGGCGTGACAAATTGAGCCTATAATTCTGTCCGCGACCTTACTATCAACATCGAACGTACACATACTGTACCGTATCATCAGCTTTTACTCGTGTCGCAGATAATAAAACAAAACGTGATGGAACTTTAATTAAAAAGCTATCTCGAGTGTTTTCCCAATTGAACGTTGAAGCAGACACGTCTGCAAGATGGCCGCGTTGATAAATGCACGGTTGAGATTGCGCAATAAAGTATATTTATTCTGCGTAAGTGAAACCCGACGTCCTGGGGAGGGTCGTCTTTTTTCTGGCGAATTTTCATACATGAAAATGGTCGAATTTGGCCAGAGGTGAGGTCGCCGAGGCCCGACAGCGTGGGAGGACTTTCACCTCGCCACTCAAACGTTCATTAAGAACCGAGTAAAAACGCGAAACATAATGCCGGCCGTCGTTAAAATTCCGAACGTTGACAAATCGACGCAAGCACCAGTCACAACTTATCGTTCGCCTTTGTCCTAACATCAGTCACATCAAAATATTCCACATACTTTTTGTTACTTTAAGAGAAGCTTGCTCCTTTTTCAATACAACGTATCTTCATTGACGCTGTCTTCGGATACCCAACAAATCGTGAAAATCAGTTCTCTCGAAAAGTCTGACACGCACGAGTTTCGTTCTACATTTTGGATCCAATTTTTGCACGCAGAATATGGAAAATGAATTTTGGAAGATCACAGTGAAATTTAGAAGAAGTTTAGGACGATGTATCTTCGTAGAGTTCTGAATATGTTTGAAGGCGGGTGTGGGATGAACTTTCTAGGTGAAGCTGCTCGAAATCGATCTAAGTTTACATCGTGAATCCCGAAAGAGAAATATCGAAAATTCATAGTGAAATTCAGACAAGTTAAAAGACAGTGTATCTTCATAGACGCGTACCCAACGATTTTTCAAAATCGGTTTTCTCGAAAACTAAGCTTCGTATGGAAAGAAATCTTACCACAGATTCTACCTACTTTTTCATAAACAATCACCTTCGAGTGTAGAAAGAATGGCCCGTTTGTGTAACACCTTCGGCCTTCAGGGTCCAAATTAGTACAAAATCGCAATGGTTGCGCGACGACAAATTAAACATGCAATCGTTCCATGGAATCTCGAAAATATATACGTATGCAGGTTTGGATTTGCGTACGCAGAGAACGTATGCTGCAATTTCCATGAGATCCCGCGGAGCAGCCAACGGAATGCGAAATGAACAGTCACGTTCGTTCATACGTATCGTTCGGCGTGTTAAATGAGAATCATTAGGGCGGCATAAGTGGATTTTCTAATTGCCGCCATTACTTTCCTGCGGTTACTTTGCATCGACAATTACGAGTCAGCTCCGGTAAACAATTTGCTCTGGCAACTGCGAACCAACTTGCCGCGAACTGAATTATATCGTTGTCGCAACGCTGTCGTGATAAACGCGAACGACGAGATGAATGAAGTGTAACATGTTTTTATGGTGACTTTTTCCGCTCGTAAATGACCATCGGGACCTATGGCGATTTATTAGTGGAAAACAGTTACAGTGGTTTCTAGAAATCGATATTTCAATGTCTCTGTGGTTGAGCGTTTCTACTTTCCAATATGTATATCCAATATGTGTACGTATACGTCCAATACGCGTTTAAACGCTTTCGTTACGCAATATTTCAAAATTACAATATGAGAATTTTTTAAGTTTCTTTCTTTTTCTTTTTTGCTACTTTAATGTAGTTGATAATTTTCTAACATTCCATGCCCAAGTAGCAGACGTACAATTTGAGGTTGGTGACTTGGAACATTTACTCTCCTTGTAGTCTAATATTCCATAGCTTCGAGTATTCTATGTATCAACACTTCGAACGTCTAAATTTCTCCACGCTTCTCAAATATTTTTAATTTCCTTACGTTCTCGTATTCTGAAGTTCCAATTGTCGCCTCTTCCAGTGCTTAAATTTTATTTACCTATATTGCTATAATTTTATTTAAAAATTATAATTTACAATTACCACGAGCCCGAATTTTTTAGCATCCTAATACTTTGGAGCTCCGATTTCACAACGCGCCAATACCACAAACCTTCCATTTCCCTATACGTATGTACTTTCGATACTCGAAACTCTCAGTTTCTGAACGCTTCAGTGATTTAAAACATCCAATTTCCCAATACTTGAAATTGCTCAACCTATGGAGCATCAACTGGAATACAAAAAAAGTGTGTACCTACCAGCGACGTCTCACAAAACGTTCGCTAATCGTCTCCATTATTTGCAGCGTACACGATTCCTGGGATGGAATCGTCGTTGTTATTATCGAGGCTACCGGGGCCTGTCATAAATCTCCCGGCTTGCGGCCGGACGTTTTAAAAATGGCTCCCTTCCGAGATCCTCGTGTATTATAGTGGATGGAGCCGGCAGGCCCCAGACACACAGAGGAAACCGCGTGCTGACTCACGTATACACGCGTGCGGACTCACGCCGCCAATGTTGGGCCCATTGTTGGCGGCTGCTGGCTGTCCGAGAACAAGAGTCGTCTCGCCATATGCGGCAAGGACGCCGATGACTCCTGTCTATTGGGCCTCGTAACGGGCCTCACGCTCTTGTTTACCTCCGCTTAGAGCTTGCGTTATCGCAACAAAGTTCGCTATTGACACGTTAATATACCTGCAATTTCTTTTACACCTTATCCGATGTAATTGAAATGAAGAGATGTCTTGTGGATTATGCATTGTGTACGATGTTTCATTTTTCGGCTATCGTGTTCGATATTTTGAGAACTAAGAGTTAAGTATTGGCATTAGGTGCAGCTGGTGTATTGGAAGTAATTATTCGTTGGGTATTTGATATTTTGAGAGATTTAGATAGTAGGTATTGACATTGAATATAGCTGGTGTATTGGATGTATTTATGTATACTGGCTATCGTGTTTGGTATTTTGAGAAATTTAAAAATTAGGTATTGGTATTGGCATTGGGTGTGGCTGGTGTATTGCACGTAATTATTCGTGGGGTATTTGATATTTTGAGAGATTTAGATATTAGGTATTGGCATTGGGTGTAGCTGGTGTATTGGACGTAATTATTCGTTGTGTATTTGATATTTTGAGAGATTTAGATATTAGGTATCGGCATTGGGTGTATCTGGTGTATTGGACGTAATTATTCGTTTACTGGGTATTTGATATTTTGAGAGACTTAAATATTGGCATTGGATATACCTGGTGTATTGGATGTATTTGTGTATACTGAATACCGTGTTTGGTATTTTGAGAGATTTAAAAATTAGGTATGGGTATTGGCATTGAGTGTAACTGGTGTATTGGATGTAATTATTCGTTTACTGGGTGTTTGATATTTTGAGAGATTTAAAAATTAGGTATTGGCATTGAGTGTAGCTGGTGTATTGGACGTAATTATTCGTGGGGTATTTGATATTTTGAGAGATTTAGATATTAGGTATTGGCATTGGATGTAGTTGGTGTATTGGACGTAATAATTCGTTTACTGGGTGTCGTGTTTGAAGATATTTCGGTATTGGTATTGGATGTAACCGGTGTTTGATGGTCTTCGTATTGCATCCAATACTTTGGATATTGATGCGGACATGATCGAATGACGAAAACCTGAAGTAAAGTATTTCGTATGTGTGAATAATATATGAACTAAAATATTTGATATTTGTATTTTGAAAAAATATTATATATAGAAATAGAATATAAAGTAAAATAATGTCATGAATGACAGTGGTTATGAACATTGGACCTTATATAGAAATAAGCATAAGAATAAACTATATTCGAAACTATATTAGAAACTATGTATGCACATATAGTAATAGAGCAATTACTTAAAGAAAATGCGGCCCAATGATTTTGTCAAAGCTTTTTATTATTTTTTTTTTTATGCAAGTTTTCTTTCAATTTACAACTTCTCGTAGATAAAATGATATAACGTAATATACTCAACGTTGCGTATAATAATCATAATAATCAATCAGCATCGTCATCATCTCTGACAATGATGATAATAATATCGTAATAATAATAATCGCAATAATAATAATGATCATTCTTAATAAGAATAATAGCGATAGTTCCGCAATTCTTGCAATAATAATATTAATATTGGTAATCATCGATATTATTTATTTCTTGTCATTTTGCGGATAGACACCGCAGCTGCATGGGGTTATGAAGCTTAGGCTTAAAAATACGAATGGGGATGTTCACCCCCGCGTTCGAGACTTTGAATATCTACGAGCAATTTTGTAGCATGCCTTCCGGAACGAACTGTGGCCTCTAATATTCTTTTTTCCTTTCTTTTTATGTCTTTTTTTTATAAGAAGAACAGTTCGGACGTTTCCTCGATGGAATATCCTCGAGGAAATAGCGCTTTGTCGAATTGGAAATCTTTGCCCGAGAACCGCTTTTGGACGGTAAATATTTTACAATATTTTCTTGGACGTGCAATTTTTTACGTATTTTTATTTATTCACTAATTTTTTTGCAAGCTTTTCTGTCATTTTTTTGTAAAAAAAAAAATCGCGCTTCTATAAAGTAAAATTACAACTAAAAGAGAGTTAAAATATTTTTCTTAAAACCGGTTGATATTGTTCATCCATAAAGACGTTTTTCGTTAACCACGATATAGAGAACGCTTACTTTAAAACGAAGTATATATCTTTGGCATGCATTATATAGAACAAAGAGATAAAAGAAGAAAGAAAATTTTCATAAGAAACTACCACGTGGTTTAAAAAACGTCTTCAACAGCGATCTCAATTCCAAATAGATCGCCGATCTTAATTACCCGAAGATCAATAAAAAAGAAAAAAGGAAGAAAATACTTGGAACCTTTTGCTTTTCAAGTATCGAAGAAATCTTTTAAACGAAACAATATTTTCTACCTAATTGGAAACATAATTCTTAGATCATACAATGTTTCATAATGTACCAAAAAAAAAAAAAAAAAAGCAAAAACTAAAAGAAATTCCTGTTTTAAATATTACATTCATAAAAATTGTCTCGACATTTATGAAACTCCCTGTACGAACTAAACCTCAAACCTCGTTCTCTTGAAAAGCAAACAGCCCGCAAACTAAAATAAAAACTGAGTAAAATTAAAGAAAAATTAAATGAAAATAATCCACGCATCGTTCGAACGTCACAGAGGCGACACACAGTAACTTCCGGAAGTGCACCTGACGCGTATTACTAAAAAATAATTCCCTTTCTTTCTTTTTCCTTATATCGGGCATACGTGCGTTTCGCGTTACAATCTCTACTCGAACATCTGGTCAACAAAATAAACTTCTCTGTCTTCCTGCCGGAAGTGTACCTCTTAATTCGTAATCGGCGGGGACCAGAGTTTCCGTGGCGGGACGTAGTCCTTGTCGAAGAAACTTCGAGAGGAAACGAAACATCGAAAAACTTGGAGAGGCCGACCTTAGGCCGTAAGGACACGATTTCTCTACTAGGCTATTATAAAAAATATTAGCTCCACACTTTCAGCCTCTTTCATCTTAAGTTCGCTGCGTTTCACTCGCGCGTCTCGCTTCGAAACAATTTTTGATTAAACGCTATTATCATATCTCCAAGTATTTTGAATCGGTGGTGGACACAGAGATTTTGTAATATTCTTTTCTCTTTATTGTATATATTTAGAAATTTTCCAAATCTCGTTTGCAACTATAGAACTGAAAATTTAGAATTACAAATTTAGAGGTTAGAATATACGTAGTATAAAAAGCCTAAAGTATTCATTTTGGAATTTTTCGATCTCTTCTTGTAACTACGAAACCTAAACGAAGTTAGGATTGAAAATTTGAAGGTTAGAGTTAGCACTACGTACGATGTCTTCTATGAAAATTTTTTCAATCTTCGTTTTGCAACTACAAAATTCAAAATTGTAGAATTAAAGAGGAAATTCATCAAATTTCTTGACCTAGTTTCAGAATCAGAAATATGAGTCTTTAAAAATGATACATAACCTAATTGATTCTTCCACACGAGATACCAAATACTCACTCACTCGAGTTACATTCTGTTGAGCAATGTATAATTAATTTACAGACGTTCAATTCTACAGCAAGGACTCTACGTACAATTCTTATGCAAAAATTTCCCTGTACATTTCCATTTGTCTAGTTTCCATGAAGCTGACACGCGAAAACTGAAACACGTCCCGCCCGGACGCCATTTTCCCCTCAAGACACTTGATACAAAATGCCGCTACGCTCGCGTTTTGGTATAAAAAACATTGAAACATTGGAATGGCGTTTTGTTCGACGACACGTCGCTATCTACAATAATGCAGTCTGTTTTCTGGGGTGAATTTGATTTCCTTTTTTTTTTCTTGCTAAGAAACCTTCGTTTCTCTCTCCTCTACTCCGTTTCTAACCTATTCCTCCTCGACTCTGCATTGTTCTCGTCGTTTATTATCCTCCCATCCTCAAGAGAACTCGCAACGCGCAAATAAATCGTCTTTAATAAATATAACCGATAGACTATATAAATAAATAATTTCTCGCCGGCCCGGCGGCCGTGGTAAACGATCGAACGTAGAAATTCTGACTGCGAAACCCGAGATCTCGTCGATCCCCCGACGATCGTTTCTTCTTCAGCGATCGCGATCGTCGAAAGATCGCGATTTACGCTCGTCGACCTCTTATACGTACTAAGCTAATGAAAATGATCACGAAACGACGTGATTCTCTTTTTCCCTTTTCTTTCCTTGTTGTGATATAGCTCGATGTAACTTGTGACCGATCTGTGAGATTCTGTCAGGTTTGAAGAAAAAGCTTTGAAGTCGATATCGAAGAAAATTCTGTATTCGTTTTCCTGCAAAGTTTCGTGCAATTTTTATGTTCATGTACGACTTTCATGATTCTATATTTTATCTTTCACAAAACTTTCTGCAATTTTCTTTTATTACCATATTATATGCCCCAAATCTTTTTCCAATACATAAATATTCAGCCCCCTATAATTCCTCGGTCGGAGAATGTCCATTAGCTCCGCAATAAAAAAAAAAAGGAAAAGAATTCCCGGTAAAAGAATTCAATAAAGCAAAAGGGAAGGCTGCGAAGTATCGATCACAAGACACACGGAAAAAAGAACGTATCACGACAAAAAAGAGAGATCGCGTCGCGTGTGTCCACGGTGCAAAGGTGCAATCTCTCGTCTCGGATGAATCGACGAGCTGTCAGCCGGAGTGCAATTAACTGACTGGAAGCAAATCGATCGGGAAGCCATTAACGCAAGAGCCGTACACCAGCTAATTGCCTGCTTGAATTCTGTCTGTTGTTCGTCAATCGAAATCGTTGTTGTTCATCGACGAGACGAGTCTCCCTCGCCCTTACCTACCTAACCTACCTTTCTCTTTTTTTCGTTCCCTTTCTCGTCATCATTTCAGCTTCTCTGTCGTTCTTCCTCTCCCATCGCTTTTTTTTCTTCTTTTTTCTTTTTGATCTGTTTTTTTGTTTGTTTAATTTTTTTTATTTTTATTTTTGATCACCTTATAATCTTACTTGCATCACGAACGTCATCTCGTTCAGCACCATCCAAGCACCACCTCGATATACACGTGACTCCTACGAGCTAACTGATCGACCACGTACCGTTAAGGCCCGTTAAACTTCCACTCTAATCGGACACCTTCGATTTGTTATCGTACGACACGTGGAAACGCGGATTTTTTTACATTTCAAAACGTGGATGTTTGGGATTTTTGTGAATCGTGCACAGGTGAGGAAAGGCTGATTTACCCTTCAAGCATCGTTTCGCGGTGTTTAAGTATAAAGGGATTCTCTCTTCTTCAAGGGGGAAAAGAACGTGATTTCTATTCCTCTAAGATAATTCACAATAGAAAAGGGAACAATTTTTTCTAAAACACTTTCAGTAGAAGCGTTGCTATTTACAAAATGTTCCAAGAGAAAAGGAATCTCCCAAGCACCACAGAGACACGTTTCATGAAATTACAGGGTTCCCAGAAT
This sequence comes from Bombus pascuorum, assembly GCF_905332965.1. Lineage (NCBI taxonomy): Eukaryota > Metazoa > Arthropoda > Insecta > Hymenoptera > Apidae > Bombus > Bombus pascuorum. The sequence continues at coordinate 4,482,286 of NC_083501.1, read as the reverse complement.
TAGAACAAAGGGAACTATCTTAAACTCCTTTCTAACCCCGGAGCATCAGTTAGGCCCATTTCGACCAGCGATCATTTCTCGATGCAATTGGGATGAGTAGTCTATACTAATTCAGAAAATCTGCATATACATTCGACCAATGTTGTTTATTGAACGATGCAGCAGAGACACCAATGTTACGTTAATTCCGGAAACACTGCATTTAAAATTAGGATCATCCTAACCTCACTCTTTCCCTTACTTAAACACCTTTGGAATCACCATTTCTCACCTTGAAACACCTTTGACACCTACGTCTCGTCACGTGTCCACGTATAATCAACAGAGAATCTGCTAAATCGAGGGCGTCACGAGCAAGGAAGCTGCGAGAGCACTGGCAAGGCTCCGCGTACACACAGTCTAGCCTATGGGCGATCGAGGAGCCCGATGACCTCGAGGACACGCTCTGAACCAGTATCATCGTCGCCCTCTAAACGTTAGAAGCTCATAGAGAAGCTTTACACGCTGTCAGACGCGACAGACATCGGCCTCTTGTAAACTGGCGCCGGTATCCTGGAGAAACCTCCCCTCTCCGAGACAGGCTTGGGATCCTTTCTAGGACTGGCCGTCATCTGATTGTCCTGAGGCAACGCTACGATCCCGTTACCATCGATCCACGCCCTGGTGAACTCCATATTCGCCATGCCATCGCCAGAACTATGCGACTGATAATCCCTCAAAAGATCCTGAAGCTTCTGAACCACTTCGCGTTCGTCTTGCAAGTGACCAACCTTCTGTAGAATCTGCTCCAGCAGAGGATTCACCTTGGTGGGCGAAGACTGAAGAGATCCAGTGGTAACTTTGATTCTTCTTCCATTTCTGTCATATTGGATACCACCGTTGGAGCTTTGCCTAGGCAGACTTTGCCTGGCTGAACTTTTCCTGGTGAAATTAGGGGCGGTGGCACAGGTGGCTGGTACTTGAGGGTTCAGAAAGGTGTCTGATTGGATACTGGGTCTCTGTCGAGTCTGTCTACCGTTCCACGTGTTGCTACCACTCACTGGATTCGGACAGGTTTTTGGTACAGGAGATGCTTTGCTTAGACTGCCTGTTGGAGGTTTTCGAAGGCTGTTTCTGATCGTTACTCGTTTGAGAGGACTTCCTTCTGGACTGGAATTGCTGTCTCTGGGTGTTTTACTGCCTGACGAAGCTCTTGAGACGTTGCTGTTTTCACGTACGATGGAATTTGCTCGAGGAGTTCGGTCCCCGGAGGAAGAGGCCACGCTTCTCGAAGGCGAAGCGCGGAGAGGACTGGCTGGACCTATGCGAGTCTTTCGAAGGCCTGTCTCGATGCTCTCTGTCTCCACGCAGGACCTCTCCTCAGGTTCAGGTTTCACGGGTTGCTCTGAAACAAGGGAAGAAAGAGATGTTTCTTCTTTTCTTTTATTATCGAATATATTTTCGGTTAGATTGTTACAGTCCATAGGGCTCGACTTAGCTGTTGCAGAATTTCTGAAGATGGATTTGGGGAACGAGAGAGACATTTTGCTTGTGTATCATTTGAGTATAATGTGTGGCATTTATCACAGGTAAAATGATTTTAATATCGCGTTGTTAAATTTATAGGTTCATAGTTCTATAAGAGTCTCTAGGAGAATAGATGAAGCTTACATCCTGAGATTCTAATTTCAATAAAATATAAATTCCACTCTCTGGTTTTTTTAAATTATTGAAAGCACGTTTCCAAAAATTCAACACCTTAAAATTCACAGTCTTATTGTAATCTCTACTTATAACTCTTCTAAAATCATTAAACATACATTCTGGTTTGAAAGAGCGGAATTAGTTCTATGAATGCGTTCGGTATACGCAATCGCGATTGCGTAACGACGAATCGCGTTGTTTCCGCGTGCAATCGCATGCAAATGTCAACCAGAGAGCGTCACCAGCTCCCTCCTCGCTGTTTATTCGAGCGTACTTGAGTGGATTTCGACGGGATTTAGGATTCGACGATCATCGCATAGCACTGCGTGGGCAACCTGCCGAATATACGGTCGACATAATCGTGTCTGACTTTTTCATATCGCAATTTGGACCCCCCTCCCCAGCTGAGATCGCCAATAACATTTCTCGCCAACTATTTATTTAGTTAACATTGTCCGCAGATCTTTATTTGGATTTCTTAATCGATAAAAAATGTAAAAATAATTTTATCCAAGAGGATATTTATCTTCCAAGCACAGTATAACTGTTCGATCTTCTTGGTCAAATTCTGATGAATTTGAGATATTTTATAAATGATTACGTTACTGTATAGAAAATTTATAATAATCTTTCTTTAATTTGCTCAGGATTTCCTAAATGTTGGATTTCTTAAAGGAAATAAGATTTAATTTAGGAAGCATCGAATTATACCATCGCATTTGATTAAAAGTATCTTAAAAATGCTATCCGCGCGTAAGTTATAAGAAAAGTTTCAGCAATTGATTATTACCGATATAATTACGATTTTCTTGAAGAGGAAAATTTAACTCGCCACTTTCTTATCTTTACGATTTCCTTGTTCGGTGTAACTGTGCAATTTTAATCGTAGGAATTACGATTGAGTAATTTCTATAATAGCAGATGGAATCGTTCACGTGTACGCTGCTCATTAAAAGAAACGAATACACCGAGACGATCTTATTGGGCGTAAAAGAAGCTATTAGTGGAGGTTTGCCAATTACAGACGTATAAATGCGTTTTACGTCGCGAGAACCAGTTCGAAGGAATCGTAAAACGCATCTTAATGGCTCGCGGGATCTTCGATGTGTTGCCAAAAACAATTTTTACAAATGCTATTTCGGAAGAAGCATTTAGTATGCTCTGGACCCGTTCCAAGATAATTGACACATTTTTCGGGAATTTTTAGTTCTCTGGAGACGTAAATTGAGAATTAAATGAAAGTTCGGACGAGAGGATCGTCGACTTTAATAGAAAAGTAAGAGATTGAGAAAATATTGAAGTTAAAATTAACTTGGACTACTGAATTTTTACGAACGAGATATGATAAGTAACTTATTATAATCAATGATAAGCAACTTATCGGTTGAACAAAAGAATCTATAAGAAGATAAGCTTGTTTATAGTGCGTCTAGTCCAGGAATAGTTGAGTGAAGTAGTTCAAGTAAGTAACTATGTCTTCAAATTAGACATATAAACGAATTTTATATACAATTTTCTTTACAGAAATATACTCTAATGATACGTAGTACTTAAAATAGTATTTTAGGATTTGTAATCTTGTATTTCCAAGTTTCCAAAATATTGAAATTATTAAAGATTCGCAAACTTTTAGACTGCCAAGTCTAAAATATTTATTTAGATTTTACAAAATTCCAAAATTGTAATCTCTATAAATATTAAAATCTCTTGTACCGTCTCGAGACTGACAAATTCTACATTTTTGAATCATCAGCATTTTAACATTTCCATGTTTATGCCTTCGATACGCTCGCTTCAACACATAACTACTTTCTCCTTCAAAATCACTTCTCCCTAACCTTCTCCACCCACAGTCTCAACCGAAAAGGAAATCGATTCATTTACAGAAGCCAATCACGGTAGCTCCACACCCATCACTCTTCTAACGTAAACAAAACGCTCACAATACCATACGTAATCGGCAGCGTCTCTTTTCATCGTCCATAGTAATCGAGCAACCCATTTTGGACCACCCTGTAGCTCATTAATATTCAAACTATACAAATACATACACCTAACCTGACATTTAACTGGCTGTGAAGGATTACACGAAGAATGAGATATCTGTGTGCGCATATCGCGAAGCGTGGGCGATCTTCAACAACAACCTGTCCACGGAACAATCACCAGCGGTCGATCCTCGATAACGCTTTGCCTCGAATACCGTGATTCACGCACTTGACACATACTCTGATCTTTCCACTCGGAGCAACGGTTTCCGCGTACTACTACTCTCGTACCTACTTTATTTGCCTTTGAAAATTCAATTTCTTTCTTTTCTTTTTCGTAACGAGGAATTGTTTGAAAAAGAGGTTAGGTTAGATTTGAATAAATTACGGTTTCGTGTACCACTGCTTTCGTAGCTTCTTTATTTGCATTTGAAAATTTATTCTCTGTCTTCTTTCATCGCGAAAAATCGTTTGAAAAGGAGGTTAGGTTATATTTGAATAAATTACGGTTTCCTATACTAGCATTTTCGCAGCTTCTGTATTTGCTTTTTGAAAATTGCATTTCTCTATGCTTTTTCATAACAAAGACTTGTTTGGAAAGGAGGTTAGGTTAGGTTTGAATATATTACGGTTTACTGTGCTAGTATTTTCATAGCTTCTGTGGCTTCCCTTGAAAATTGAATTTCTTTCGTCTTCCTGCAGGAAGAATTGTTAAAAAGGAAGTTAGGTTAGGTTAGGTTAGCTTTAGGTAAGAATTATTAGTATGTAGGTTAGTTTTGTTAAAATGGAGATGGGGATAATCCGAGAATTTAAGTCCAATTATTAAATTTTCTTTTCTTTTTTAAATTACTCAAGAAAATTAAGATTGTAATTAAAATTGTAGGGAGTATTTGACTTTGATGGTATTTTTAACATCTGACAATTTTATTAAAAATATGTAAAATCCTACAGTATTGTCACCATATTAAATATTAAGTACAGACATGTGTATTTTAGTTTTTATAAATGTTTACTTTTGGAATTTGATCATGCTTGATGTTGCATTAAATTACTATTTGTGTAATGTGTAATTTGTAGTTTCCTGTAACTACCCTAGAAGGTTTTTCCCCTAGATTCAGGATTCTGATTGAAGAAAGTAGAACAGATTATAGACTTCTCTTCTCTAGATGAAGATGTAGAGGTTTGACGGTGAGGAGTGGCTAGATGGGACAAAACGCGATAAAAACAAGCACGCGAGGCAATTCTATGCGCTGTTATGTACAAAAGAGTTGAAAGGATGGGGCAGTATCGCGAAGATTCATCGAGCTCAGACGCGAATTAAATTCTTCGCTGTCAGGTTTGACAATCTTAGATAGAAGTTACCAGATAAACACTCGTTTTATTCTATCAACTTCCGAAGTCTTCAGATCTTCATAAAAATGTAAAAAAATAATTGATCTTATCTATACGTGCCATTAAGTGGTGAATTACGAATATATAAGAGTAAATATTAAAAGAGAATTTCTATAAAATAATTTCTTATTATAAGATAAGAAGAAAACCATATAGAATTAAATATTAGACAAAAACATTTATGAAATTCCTTTTCTATGTTTCACAGTCAAATGTAATTACACTTTTCCACAGTTTTTAATATACTTTATAATTCAGTGATCAATCGATAAAATTTACAAATTCTATATTGCAAATTTATGTGGATTATTTTTAAAATGTGTAAATAAAAATAAAGGACCCTGTTAGAAGGACCCTATTGAAGAAAGAAACAAGAAAAGAAAAAAGGAAATGAAAAATGTATGAGACGTCGAGAAAGTTGAAACACAGAAAAATAAGTAAACACACAATAGCTCGTTTTGTTCATCCATCCCTGATACGCTCGTATTAAACTGAATGACTGGCTTTGATCGAAAAGCCATGCGAGCTATGTGCGTTTTCTTCGCAGCGGGACGCGATTATCGCGATCGCCGAGGCGATTTCACTCGGCGCCCTGTTATGAAACGACCTATACGCTAAACGAGTGTATTTAGCCAACACGCTTTCTTTCTTTTCTCTCCCGTCTTATTACTTGGCGTTGTCATTTAATATTCGAGGACAGCTTTTACAAGTACCTATACCCATAGCATTCGCTGTTTATTATATAGAAAATTTAATCACATTAGAAAAATATTTATAGAATTTATTATTGGATATTGCTATAAATTAATGTCAATCGTCAATGATGATCGATGATATAATTGAGATTTCTGCGTGAATCTACGATTTCTAGCGGGATATAGTTCGTCTGAAGTAACTTGCTTCTCAAGGACACTCTCCCCACCACCAGCAACTTTGCGAAGTTTACTCGCTTCCACTACTATCATAATCTCGCCAAGTTCTTCAACTGTTACTAGATACATTTTAAGTATGTATTCATACTAGAGATTTTAGTCGTGACAGAAGTGGTCTTTAAAGTAAACTTATTACACGATAGAGTATATTCTATTAAATAACAGTTCTCTACAGAAACGTGTCACTGACTTCTCAGATTTTATTCCTGCATCTTTGCATATTCCTTGGAAAGTAGTACAGGTTCGAAATTTATAGTTTGAATTGTATTGTATGTACCTATTTTATTTTTCCATTTCTTTCGCTTCTTCTACGCTTTAAAAAATCTTTTTGATGTTCCAAATAAGGAACAGACCATTACAAAATTCTTAGGTATAAAGATCACTTAAAAAATGTTCATATTAGAAAGCAAAGAAAAGATCAGTAAGAAGAATTCTCAACTTTCAAGTACGTTCTAAAAGGTTTAATTTGCCTAAACTCTAATCTCCCCATTAAAAGTTAATTAGAGAAGACCAAACAGAATCCAATCATAAAGAAATTTCCTAACGTTCGAAAGTCTAACCTAAAAGTATCTAACAATCGAGACACCAACACACTCCCCCAAAAACTTTCGCCATTCACGAATTCCTGCGGCAGCCTCGATCTGACCGGCGCATTACAACATGCTATTCGCGTAACAGGCGTGCCAACCCACGCAGTTGGGGCAGCCCATAAATCCCAGCGCGTGAATAAACGGGATCGCGCGACCGAACGTCGAAAAAAGCACTCGCCACGTCGAAAATAACCAGATCCGAAAAGTAAAATGTACCGATCGCAACATCAAGAATTGCCAGCAATGTGCGACACTGGCGCACTTTACAATAATGCGCATTGTTCTGCACAGGACTTACTCTCGCGCAAAATGTCTAGTTACATTCTAACATTTGATACAATTCTGCCAAAAGATCGATATTTGTGTTATATTTTCAAAGTTGCGGTCGAAGAACGTGTTTTTTACTGTTAACTTCTTTTTCCTACTATAAAAATAGTCAAACTTTGCCTTATTCATTTTTTTCACTAATTCTGCCATTCACAACAATTGGTAAAAGCCATATGTAATATAAAAAATTTACTCAGGCTATCATAACAGTTTTGAAACCCAAAATCGAATTAAACCTTGTTGAGTTTAGATACTTTGTTAGGGTTTTTTTTTTTTTTACTCATTAAGGGCTAACATTGAGTTAGTCACAAAATTCCACGCATTTCATTTGTCATTTTTTCCCAATTAATTGACGCTATCGATTTCTGTTCTTTAACATTGAGACCACGAAAAAATTCCATCTGGATTTTACAATTTTGTGAATTTTCGAGAATATTAAATTTAATAACGTCATGAGAAACGATTGCTTGGTCCTTAATAATTTGATAGCCCTTATAAGAGAAAAATAAAAATTATACTCACTTTGACAATCGGCAACCGTGGGCGATCCTTGCGTCCCGGGATTTCCGTTTCCACTGGTTGGCTGAACTGCTCCCAAGCTTCGATAACCCTCGTCAGATACTTCGCTGCAATTGTCTGAATGTTCTCCATCGTGTGGTGACTTTGTGTAATGTGCATTCGCGGACACATCTTTGCTGAAACTTTCCAAGACCGGCTCTTCTTTAATTGCTGGAGGACTCGGCGTTGGACTGCGACTACTGGAGTCCTCGCGACACTTGTAGTTGTAAATTGAGGGCTCGTATTTCGGTGTGTCGTCTTTTTCTATTGTTCTACGCGCTACACCACCGTCGACGACGTATCGTTTCGTGAATTCCTCTGTTACGGGAACTTTCGTACGGATCTCTTGGGGGTCCTTCTTTGCATCCTAGGGACAAATTTAGGGATTTTTTTACTATCAACTCCAATGATAAGTTCATTCGCGTTTTCTTAAACGAGCATGTCAAGGGTTACTACTGTCATATAGAATTTTTATATATCAAAAAATTCAAATACATGTCTCAATTTTTATAACTTTCTCCAAGATACATGCACTAGTATCAATGAATATATAATCAACCAACTATATCCTGTTTAACGACTCTAAAACCCCTAAAACGCACCCCATCAGTTATCAATATCTGCAAATATCCATCAATATCCCCCAAATCTCTACCCCTCCCCATAACCCATAAATAATTCCACCCCAAACCTAACTCAAACCTTCCCCCTCTCAGATTCCCAGGATAACCTAACCCAATCCTAAATAACTCTCTCCATCTCTATCCGCGGGAGGTCCAAATGGAATTTTAGAATTGTATTACTAAATATATGAAGCAAGTGCTATTGTTAAGACACGTTTCATATATGTTTGCATATTATGTGGATTCTATGTATTTTTATATCTTCAAATTTCCCATGAATGCATAAAAATCCACAGTTTATTCGTCACCCACCTTAGCTTCCTGATGCCTTCCATGATGAGTCGGCGAACGTGAATCTTCGTTCGAACTTCTGCCAGATGAATCCACGTAAGATCCACCTTTTCCATGTTCCAGCTTCGTCGTGGGGCTGTTAGGCCTTAGCTGAGCCTTCGGTGTTGGCGATCTCGATCGTTGCTTGCCAAAGTCTGGCTGATGACTAGGGCTACCCAAGAACTTCCTCTGTGGCGTTGGACTTCTCGATCGGTTGATCTTTCGTTGCTCCTCGCTGTTTGATTGTTGCTGTTGCTTGCCGGCAGGCTGGTGAGGCGTGGGCGATCGTGACCGATTGCTGGAAACGCTCTTGGCCGCGTGCAGCTGCGTCGATTGTTGCTGATTCTGCATCGTGCCTGCGCACGAACCGACGCTCGACGCCGAACTCCGTCGTGTTCTAGGAGGTGATCTGCGGATCAGTAGCCGAATTCTTTTTCGGATGCGTTAGGGGCAGGCGACTATGCTAGCTGGCCGTTTCTATACACATTTTTGATATCTTTCAAGTTTCTGCTCTACGTACAGAAATTTGGCGCTTTTGCGTTCAAAAAGTTTTTTCACGTTTATGCTTTTTTCACGAATTTTTGTATTTTTCACAATTTCTCAAATTTACCGGCGGTACAGTGAAATTTGGAATTTTTGCATCTTCGCAAGTTTTCAAGGCCAACGCATACTTTGCCTACCCCTCCATTACAAAATGGATCCCGCATTTTCGGTTCACTTAACCTCTAATTTAATATTTCAAGAATCTTTAGAGGTTAGTTGTTAGAGATTAAGAAGATTAATATAATAAGTTAGAGTGGAAATGAAAGGAGTAAGGTCCACTGCGATAAGATACGGTGATTATACGAGTCACTCAGACATACTGATCAGCTTAATAAGTTGAAAAATACAAAACTGAGATAGTACAATTATTTATGCTATCATTTGCGATAAATTTATAAAAATAGGACATTTATTTTGAAATTTTAGATCTATTTACATTCATATGTACAAAGAGCGAGATCAGTTTGACTTGTGAGGGACTTGTACAAAAAAGGAAATGTTTCGAATACTAAAAGGAAATAATATCCAAAAAGAATAAGAGCGATTAATGAAGATATAAAGCTGAAGGAAGTCCATTAAAAATTTCTGCTCGAGATTCTCAAGTTCGTTAAAATTCCAACGATTAAAGAAACTTATCAAACACATTCAAATAAAAAGCAAATGAAAATGTTTTCAAATACAATAAAAGCTCAGTTCATCGTCCACAAAACAAGCAGACCAGTCGGTGCTCGTTTAAATCCGAGATCGTTGGGTTTCTAAGAGACGCACAACATAATTTTCTCGAGCAGCATCCTTTTATCGAGGAAGCGGCAGAAAATCTCGGCTCTAGAATGAATGACTGCAGACAGACAAATGACACGTTAGAGGCAGAAAATTACTCACCTTTCGTAATGCACCTGCGCGCTGCCAAGGTCGAACGACCCTCCAGCCTTTTGAATCAACTTAGCTGAGATCATCGAGCGATGCGCTGCAATAAAAGATAAATAATAAAATGGTGAAAACACGTAGCCTATGTGCACGGCTGTGTATAGTGTCGTGCATCGTGATTGTGATTGCACAATCGGTCACGATACACGTTTTTCGTCCGGTTTTCGCTGCATACTCGTTAAAGGATAATTGAAACGTCGCATCGTTTAGCGTTAATAGGCACCTGTAAGCATGGAGATTTCAATGCCTCGAGACGAAAAGTTGAGGATGGGGCGCGTGTGGATGAGAGTTGAGCGTGTTACGAGATATAATACGTTGGACAACGAATAGAAATATTATTCCTGTTTTTTCTTAGATTTTTCTTTTTTTTTTTTTTTTAAGTTTGGATCAAAAATTGAGAGAATATTTGAGTAACGTGATTTTTGACGAAGATACAATGATTGGAAGTAGATAAAAGAAGGATAATTTGAATGAAATAATGAAAATAGAAGAGATAAGTGTGACATAGCATAATTCCATAATAGAAGTATAGTAATTGGGAATTGAATCGAATTGGAATTTTTAGTAAAACTGTGATTTAATGAAATGAACATATCATTCGATGAAATATCATTTATCATCGAAGTTAAAGCTGCATTAAGCTATGAGTGGGTTTTATAATACAGTAAAAATATTATAATTGAAGGATTGCAAGATCCATAAACTGTGCGTCGAATGATGCAAGCTTTTTTGTCAAAATTTAAATCTACTAAAGAAGGCGTATCATAATGAAACGAAACATAATTTCCTATCAAAGCGAAGTTAAATTCTACTAAATCATCAATTTTATTACTCAGCAACGTGTAATTTACGTATGACGTAATGGGACATCCAAATATAAAGTGACATATATCATAATTGAAGAGAGGTTAAAAGGACCATAATCTGCATCTTGTAACGACAGAAATATTAAACATTTTTCCTTTTCCTTTTTTTTTTTTTTTTTTCTGGTAAAACTACGATTTAAGAAGAGTAGCATATCGTTCAAAGAAACGTAATTTGCTAGATCGAATTAAAATCCCGTTAAACCATCAATCTTATTATTTTTTCTCTATCCGTAAAAAAGAAACGCGTTAAATCATCGTGCTTCTTTGACAAACACAAATCATCTGACACTTCGTAAATTTGTAACCAAGAGAAAGAGAGAAAAAGAAAAAGAACAGAAGGATGGTTCGTCTTTCACGTACTCGTAACACGTAACAAAATCGAAAGTCTCCGATCATCATCTTTATTTTCAACGACAATGAGCTCATCCTTGTTTAAACTGTCACCGACGTCCCATATTTTTTATCTGTCTCAACGACTAGTACCTACAGGATTTACAGGAAAAAATGCAGAAAAAAGAAAGAAAGGAATAAGGAGAGAAAAAAATTCGTGAGACGTATTGAAAGTTCACTTACAGGTCTTGCATCGGCACGGGTCGTGCTTGTCCAGATAATGGCTGAGGGTGTCCCAGCCGCCACCCACTCGCACCATAACGTGACTTCGAAGAATTCGCACGAAGATCAACACCTTCGTGTCTCCGATACGGTATTTCCCTTCGGAAACGCGGATCATGGGGAACTGCGTTGGACACGTGCACCTTTCCACCAAGTCTCGAACCTGAAGCATAAAAATGGGAAAATATTGATTAAAAGGATGTCGAAGAAAAATATTTTCAGACGAAGAATCTCTTGAAAGTTCGCTAAAGTTGAGAGAATTCGTCGAAATATAAAAATGTATACTTCTTTTTATACGTGTTTGATGCGTAATGTTTATTATTTAAATTGCCATAAAGAATATTTCTTTAAGCGTCTTTTATTTTTGTTAGAAAATTATAGATTCTTTGGATGAAATGGATTCCCATTTCCTGTAATTATTCAATTACGCACGAGTATGGTTTTATGGGTCGACGTTAAGACATTCTTATGGAATCTCGAACGATCGTTCTGAAAGATCTCGAAATACTCGGCTAATTAGATTGCGGACGTAATCAAACCGGCTGATATTTCACGTTTTCTTACAACATGTACTTCGACGTGCGACAGATTTAGATTCTAATCTAAACTGCGATGTTTAGAGATACAAAAGCCTGGAAAACTTAACTAGATTAGACACATAAATATCTGTTCATTATTCCCCTACAGCTAGAAGCCACGTGTAAAATGTTCATATCGAATAAAAGAATCTAATTTAATTCTGACATATGTCCTCAATCCTATTAACTCCTGTCAGTCAAAGAAACACTGGACACTCTTGATCTCCGTATATTTAATAGACTACATACTACTGTCTTACAACTAAATATTGCAAATCAGATCGAAACTCTAATTTGACAATTGCTCTCAATTTCCAACATCAAAAACTGTATAAGCTAAATTATACTCTAAGCACGCTGTATAATACAGACCTTAAGTACCTGTTTCGTTGTAAACGCGCCATGTTCTAACCGATGGCTAAAAAAAAGAAAAAAGGAACAGAATAAAAGAAAAAATACGAATCAACGTACTTTCCTTCTCGACTTATGTTCATGCACGATAGCCATAAAAATTATCCGAATAACATGTTTAGACGAAACGATTCAATAACAGAAACAAAAGTGACATGGACGCCAGTTTCCGCCGGGCAACGTCGAGTTTCAGCGCCGCCACTATTTGCCTTTGGGTATATCTACGTTTTTGCTAGTATTCAAAGCAGCGAAGTGAAAGCAGGACTGCGCCCTATCTGTCCGTCCGTCAAACGCTCGCGGCTCCGTATGATCCCTCCGAAGGATTCGAGTTTTATCGGCTCTTAACCGCTTGTTAATTTCGTTCTCGCCCGCCATGACACGAGCAACACGCGCACACTTCCTTCTTTAATCTTTCTAGAATCTTTTTTTCTTTACAGAAGAGAAACGAACCACTATTCGAGGAAATTATGCTCGAGAGAAAATCATGAGAACGTGTTCTTTCTGTGCTTAGGTATGGTGATCGTGTTTCGCGCATTTAACGCTATTAATGCTAGTGCGCTGTATGGGTTCAATCACTTAACCTATCAAAAATTCCCTAGGACAGTTTAGGGGGCACTAAACATTGTCAATTGTCATATAGTAACTCACGACCAATTGCTTCTCAGCTACAAACGAAAATTACAAGAAAACAATTTCTATCGAAAATTTGACTTGGTTTTGATACTTGTCTGGGATATTTAATTTGTAAGAGGAATTAACTCGTCATATGATTTCCCAAACTTTTAGATGTAATTTCTTTATATACGAATCTCCTATCTTTTAATGCTGCATTTTATTCAAAGGCATTTCTATTTGAGTCAAAATTGGGCTTAGAGGTTGAGTATGTACTTAAGACTCACAGTCTCAAATGCAAAAAAGACTGTATGCAGAAAATTCTCATACTGCTGCTAACGTATAATACAGATGAGCTGTGTCTCTTCCAATTTCTTACAATCAACAAAAAAAGTTACTAAATTTAAACTACAACACGTAGAATTAAGAAAACTGGTAAAAGTTCATCTACCAAGCTCGTTTCCCATGTTTCAAACTTACTGTACACTCGAGTCTAAAAATACAGACAAAGTGAATTACAACGAGACCGCGAAAAAATTGGGAGAAAAGACTCGAACCAATTATCTGGAATCACTTGAGGAGACAAGCGCAGCTCCGTTATCCCAGTCCACGACTTTCTTCTCCCGGCGCATTAAGTCGCCTGTGTTATTGATTACGCTGTGTTATCGCGGCGGCGAATCGGCCGGGATAAATATATATCATTTACGTGCGAACACCCACGGGCGAGCTTTTGACAGCGGAACGGTGAAAATTATTTATCGCCGGATCGGCCGTATCCACATGGTTCAGGATTCTTGAGCGTGGTGGCGCTCGCGCCGCCAATTCAACCTTCCCCCTGCTGTTCTGTCTGCCAATGACATTTTTCCCCGCGAATGATTTACGTCGCGTTGTGTAAATGCTTGTCGCAACGATTTTCTGATATTCACGGCGAGCAACCCCTCGTGCAAATTTCTGCCGGGATAATCGATTATGGTTAGACTGCGGATTTCTGTGCAAACTCATGTTTTGGGGATGTTATCAAAAAAGTAGAATCTCGAAAAAAAAATTGTTTTGCGGTGGCAGACGAAAGGAAGATTCTAAAATACGAAATATAAAGAGACATGATTATTTTATAGGATCCATTTAAGTATAATAAGAGCAATGAATAGATATATAGCACAGAACAGATGTCACTGTCACAGATATGATGAAATATTTGTAGTATAGCATAACCTATATACAATAACATAACCCCAACCTAACCTCAATCGCATTTATTGAGATTGCTACAGTGTAGATTCTAGCGTATTAAGAGAGGAAGATAATAAATAGAAAGTAGGATAAGTGAAGCGGTTTAAAAAAGAAGATATGTTAATGATAAGCTGGTTGAGAGGTTTGGGGAAAAAAGTATAAGAATATAGATATAGAAGTAATTGTAAGCCAATGGTAGATATGTGACGGTATATAGGTTAAGTGTAAGATAATGTATATAGATTAAACGAAATAAAGATATATATTTAATTGCAGTGTTAGATATCAGACAGGATAGGTGTGTTTGGATTAGAAGCATAGATAGGTTAGAGTCTTCGGATATGTTGGTGCTCTAAGAGCAGGATATGGGAATGAATGACAATTAGATACTACATGTATGCCAAGACCTTTTTCCAAGCTACGAAGCCATAAAATAATACATATACATAAGTATATATGTACATATCATCATATGTATATATCATCAATTCTAAACTATCATTTTGTAGGGGGCGTGGTCTAGAATGGTTAACCATTTTGAAACACGCAGTATAAAGTAAGAAGGATACGAACAGCAAATTGTACTTCATTTTTCGTGCAAATCGCTTACACTAAATTTTAACGACGCTATTGAACTGTCTTATACAGAGTGTTTAAAAGAGATAGCTTAAGAATTTATAGTATTAATTAAAATTACAGATACATCTGAAGAGATCATTGTTCAAGCACAGATATCAGAAAAGTGAAGTACGATAATCGAGGAAAAGGAAACGATGGACGATAAGTCATCGGCGCAAACAGTCGATTGGAATTCCTGAAGCGTACACGTTGTTCCTGTTGACGTGGTCACTTTGCGTCACGTCGTTTCTCGTTCCAAATATTTCATTTCGCGCGGGCCATACAGGATGTGTCCACTCCATAGTAATTACCGGATTATGCTAATCCACGAAAGGACATCACATATATGCTTCTAACATTAACAAATGACATTTTGATCGAGCTAATAGTGTATTACAAATTGCAAAGTCGATAGTAATCGATATTGGAGTTAATTGTTGTTAATTGTGTTTAAAATTGAATGAAATTTTTGGTTAAGCGAATTTCTTTTTCGATGCGTATGGCGGCAGTGGTTTTAATTTTTAATAGCGTCGATCGTGGCGTGGACGTTTCCTACTCTGCTTTTGCGACACACCAATTGTCTACGACTCGGTAACTTTCTAGGCTGTATGTTTTCTGCTTGGCAACATTCGTTTCAATCTGTCGTATGTAAAACAAGAAATCAATTTCTCCGTGTTTGTTAATTTATTTTAATTTATTAATTTATTAAATATATTGCTGTACGTTCTTAAATCACCAGTCACATAAAAATTATACTAACATGACAAATACACCCACTTGCTTCAACAATTGAAAAACAGAATATGCGAGATAATTAAAAGCATTCTATAAAATCTTCCAAACTTTGGTACATCTATGAGTCTGATATTTGAAAAATATCCTTACCCCAAAATGTCTAGTAACATATTCGTAAAAAGAAGTAATAAAATTTATTATTTAAGTTTAAAAAGAAATTGTAAGAAGATTTTTGCTATGTTCAAGTGTCATTGACATTAAGACCGCGGTGATAGTTTCCACAATTTAGTCGGTACCTACATTGTGTTTCATGTATCGCTTGGAACACACAGCGTGGCGCATTGCAGGTGAGCGGACAGGATGAATGGTTATGATGCTATAATGCAAGGCCGCCACGGGTTACGTAATAGAACCTAACCCAACGATACGGAACACGGTTCGTTATCGGTGCAATCGTTTGGAAATACGTAAGTATAGAAAGAGGAGCCTCGTGCTTGGCAGGCTTAATCATCCCCGAATTTGTCATACGAATAAGTTGAATTGCAAGGCATTTAAGAATTCTGTGGAGCATTCTTAAATTCTACTTTCACAAATTAATTTAGCTTTCCATTCATATATAAGGTAGATAAAAATTGAGGAATAGATGGCAAATAGAATCGATAAAATTGCCAAGTTATTGTAATCTTTAAATTTAATAAATATTCTACTTTAATTTTTTACTTTTCTTTAATCAGCAAGACTAATCTGATTTTTTGTTAATCATAGTAAGATAGAATTGAATATCAGGGATTTCTAGATATATAAAATATTTTTGCATGTATAGAAAGATGTAATGCATGGAATGAAATATAGAAATATGGCAGTAGATGTAATGAAATACGAAGAATCATCAAAAACCTAACCTTTCCAAGAATTTCTAAATCCTATTTCTCTATCTGTATCTTGTACTCGGATCAAAAGAGACTTATCAAAGAGAGAGCTCGCTCTAATCATAAGCAGCCACTCGTCAATTTTATCAGAAAAAAACCACCTGTCAGGCAACCTAAAGAAACATAACCTACGTTCGAAATGCTTCAGAAATTAAAGACTACGCGTGAATTTTTTTTAGTTCCTTCTCTGGCCACGAGGGGGAAAATCTGACAAGCCTGCACATTAACTCTCTTGCGTGTTTTGTTCTTTGCTCTAGTCGGTCTTCCTTCAAAGGCGCATTAGTTTCTCAATTTTCACAAAGCTCTAGTTAAGATCATTGACATTGACAGCTTCCATCAGCAACGATCGATAGCTAATGGAAAAAATGCACGAATCCCGAGTTGTTATCGCAACAACTATACACCACGAGATCGCGTAAATTGTAATTATTGGCTATACGAGGAATTACCCGGTGCCATTACCGTCGATTTCAGCCTTCCGTTTTCTTGTGAAATCATTTTTTCTTTTTTGTCGACTCGTTGGATCGACTTTCCCTCGAATCGTGACGCAAATGGAAAATTTATCGATTCTGAAAATAAGTTCTGGTGACTCTGTCTCGTCCTTTGTTTAACTCTATGCTTTAACCTCTCCAACTGCGATTACACATTATCTAATACATTAAAAATATCGTTGATCATTTCTGTTATTAAATATTATGAATATATAATTCTTCGCAAATACAATTCTTCTTAATAAATATTATACTATTTTCACATAAATTCCTACATATGAAAACTACAGAGCAAAAAGAGAAAATACGTGCTTTTGAAATGTATAAAGCGATCATAATTGCGACAATATTTTTTAACGTTTGAGGTACTAGTAGTTAAGAGGTAAAATTAATGAAATTTCAAATAAATTTCTAATACTCTGTAATGTAGTTTAGGTTCCTAACAATTTTAGCTTTATAAACATTTTTAGCGTTTCTTATCGCTAATACGAAATATAATGTACATGCATTGTGTCGTAACAGGAAATGAAACGGGGCGAAACAAATCGCGCGCTTTATACCGGAAGTGAAATAATTCCGCGAGTAAGGTGAAACGGCTGGCAGAAAAATCGAGGAATTAATTCGCTACTAGTGTGTGCGTAGGTGTTGTGCGAGTTAACAAACTCTCCTTCCTTCGTTCTTTCCCTTTCTATTATACTAATATCTTCGCCACAAAATCGATTATTAATTATTATCATTATATTATTTTTTCGTAAGGTCGTAACGATTAGGATGAATCCAAGTCTTCCTATTTCTCACAAAACTCAACTTTAACCTTCTCGTTCTTTCGACTATTACCTCCAAGCACCATAAAATAAATTTTTCTCTAATTAAGAAGGCTGTAAGTCACAAGGAGACTTCGTACGGCGACCATCATAAATATGGTAGGTGCACGAAAAAGACATTTCACGTAGAAAAGTACAAGAGGTCATGTGACCAGCCTGCAGACTTCAAAGGAAGGAAAGTTCCTTTTAAATTCCGGTGGGATTAGTTTTCCACGGCCGTTGTTATGTTAATGGACACGTCGACACGCGGAAGTACCATCGCGACAAGGATACGAAAGGTTGTCGAACAAACGAGCCTGCCATATTGGTCTCTATTCACCGATAATCATCGTAACACGCTTACACGTGTAAAATCGTGGAAAATCTCGAGATCGTTAAACAAGAAAGACTTCAATTCTATTCCATTAAAGATTCGTCGCGGTTTCGTTACCTTTGCAAATATACCATGATGAATCGATCGCTCAAGGCCATCTAGAGTTGATCATTCTTGTTTCATTATTTTATGATTTTGAACTATTCGCTTTCTCGTGGGACACGACAGACGATAACTTTCATTAAAATTCTTTCGACGATACTTACGAAATCGAAGATACTTCGTAAAATTCTGTAGGTTACTGCCGTACCAACCGAGTACAGCAGTCAAACGCCTCTTGCTTTAAATTTATTTCATCTTATGAACACGCTACTCCTCGACCGACGTAAAATGTAAATATAAATAACCAAATTCACAGAGCGTATAAAGAATATATTAATCCAAATCAAACCTCCCAAAATTTCCTATATTTCTCTCGAACCAAAATCTTCCACCCAAAAAATGCCTACTTTAAACTCGTACAAAATTAACATCGACATATAAAGATTCTCGACTTTCAGTCTGTCAGACGCGCGTCCAAACATACACGAAACGCACATCCAAAAGGAGAGCGTAATGAAAAGAAAGGACGACATTCAACGTCAATTCTGACAAAGAGTGCATACTTGGCAGACGGACAAATGAATCTCTATCGTTACGTCACATCGACACGCGCCAGAAAAAAAAAACTGTCCCCAACATTTATTAACACGGTGTATACACGGCGGAGAAAGTGACGGAACCTCCACGGTCGACATCTCGATCGCTATCTCGCCGCTATCGCCGGCAGCCGATCTTCTCATGATGATCGGGGGAGGCTCTCGTGGGAAGAGAAAAAGAGAGAGAGAAAGAGAAGGAACCGCGAGCGATGCTTAGTTCCGTGATTGCGATTCTTGATCATGAAAATGAGCGGCCGCTTCTTTTCCGGGGAGAGAATGAAAGTCCCGAAGGAATAGTCCGAACGACATCGATCATGTCGTTGCGAGTTTGTACTTACGTTTCGTTATAGCTCGCGTGAGATCGAACGGCGTTCAAGGTCGATAGCGCGCACGGTTCCCCCCACTACATAGCGCGGTTTCACTAATGGCTTTGGGCTTGGGTTGCAACGAAGGATAAAGAAGTATACGTGTATTGTCGGTAATGTGGATGTTTTACTAGTGATTTATTAATCTCGAAATTTGTAAAGTTGGAAAGTTGGGAATTTGGGAAGAAGTTTTGTGTATTTAGGAGCTTAAAAATTTGGAAGCCTGACAGTTTTGAAGAATAGAGATTGAAGAATTTGTGAAGATAGAGGTTTGGGAATATAGAAAGCTTGTAAACTTAGAAATTTGGAATTTCTGCGCATTCAAAAGCGTAGAAATCTACGGACTTTGAAGTGTAGAAATTGAAGAATTTGTGAAGCTAGAGATTTGGGAATATAGAAAGCTTGTAAACTTAGAAATTTGGAATTTCTGCGCATTCAAAAGCGTAGAAATCTACGGACTTTGAAGTGTAGAAATTGAAAAATTTGTGAAGCTAGAGATTTGAGAATATAGAAAGCTTGTAAAGTTAGAAATTTGGAATTTCTACGCATTCAAAGGCGTAGAAATCTACGGACTTTGAAGTGTAGAAATTGAAGAATTTGTGAAGCTAGAGATTTGGGAATATAGAAAGCTTGTAAACTTAGAAATTTGGAACTTCTGTGCGTTTAGGGATTTAGATATTTTTAAGGATTCGGAAGTCTAGAAATTCAGGAGTTTGGAAATGCAGAGATTTTACGATTTGAAAACATAGAAATTTAAATATTCAAGAATCTAGAAATTTAGAAATTTAAAGATTTACGTTAGATTCTACAAAATTTTGCCCACCATTGTAGGAAATCTTGTCCCAAATATTAAACGTTATACCATCAATTGAAAATAATCCCAGCTTTGCAGACATCTCTGTTCGACGTTTTCTCTAAAAGTTACTTAACGTCCTACTTCGCTAAAACACCGACCTATTTTTCAGGGATGGCACATTAAAGACGAGACCAGAGGCCGGCAAAAAATCTTTGTTCCAGTTGAACGACGTGCACAAAGGAACTTTTATCCTCCTACATACACCGTTGGAATAAACTTTTAGATAAGAAAAGTACAATCTGGCCGCAGCTGCATCGAGAAAAGTACACTGCACGGATATCTGGCTTTTTCAGCTGTCCGTTTAGATCATTCTCGCCTTATCTTCTGCTTCTGATAAATATTCTCGACGTGGGACCATTTGTTCCATCAGCTGTTTACGTGTTTCATATGTCTCTGAACAAATGACTGGACCTCCAGAATTATCCTTGAAATTACCGAAGTGCTGAATTGCATATATATTTAGAAATTTGTATTTTGTTAAACTGAGTATTGAGCTGAAATTTAGCTAAAATTTAATGCATCTATATACATATCAAATTTGAATATTTTTTAGAAATTCCATGAATTTTAATATCTTTACTTAGTGTACAGTTTGGATTTTAGTACAGTGTGTTTCGTACAAGCGTATCGTTTGAACAATTTCAATGCGTAAGGAAAATTTGTAAATCTTCGTTCTATGCATCGTACTCCTATCAGGGGAAAAAATAAAAAGTAGCCTTTACAACGTCAAAAGCATAGAATTTCTATTTTACTACTTATCATTTAAAAGAAACTAGACTTCCTATTTGTCTTCTCTAAAGATAGAGTTGACAAATGAATTAGAAAGACAACGAAAGCAGATTATCATAACAATATCGTAACAAGACGCTTCTTTCTAAAACACCCAATATTCAAATTCCCAATCAAGTACAAAAGACACAATACCCCTAAAAAGAAAAAAGCACCCTAAACTGCTCGGAAGAACTCGTCAGAAATCATCGAACAGTTTAACATCCCCCAGCCGTCTCCCGTCAACAACGACCAACCGCGAACCTCGCTATTAAATAAAAATCAATTACTTGTCTCTACCCATCCCAGCAAGATATCCTTTAATTAAGAAGCGACGATAACTGGAAGAATAAAAAATGGCGGTTCGTTGCTCGTCTGTTGGCTCGTTCAACCCCTTCCTTCCGTTGATCCAGGCGAAGAAAGGCCCCGAAGGGAAGGTGGAACGCGAGCATGTTGAAAAAAGAACGGCGCTGCTTACTAATTAGGGCCGCGGCGCATTGATAAATCGGCCCGATTATTAAAAGTCGTACGAACGCGAAGGCGTGGCCCGCCCACACGACCCTTTTCTTTCTCGCCTCCTTTTTGTTATCCATGGCCGGGTTGCGGTTTTTGCGGCTGGTAAAAATCGCGCGAGCGGAACGAACCGACGATCCTATTCGATTCTTCTTCTTCTTCCTCTTCTTCGTATGCTTGCTTTCTCTGTGAGGTGGTAAAAATTGAAAGTATACACGTGGAGATGGCTGCTTTGTCGATATCTCCAGGCGATATGTTGCGACTGTACGACGAGGATTTCGAATTGGGGTGGTTCCTTCGATTCTTCACCAGGATATATAAAATGCAATATCTCTCGAAGCTTGGAGGATTTAGTAATATCTATTTATTCGAATTTTTCCAACCTTTTCCTACACCTGTTTCGTTTTTCTTTTCCATTGTATTTTCAATTTCGCTGTATTTCTTTTTTATTATTTCTTTGTGATCCGTGTCCTTCGCCCTTCAATTACGTGCCCATTTACGATATCTTGGCTTGTCTCACCTTAAGTGCTATTCTCACCATAAAATCTGTTTTCCTACCCTTATAATCTTGCTAAGTTAGAATTAGAATGAAGAGTGAAACTTCACACAGATCACACGGAATTCAACTTGAACTTACATTTATTAAACGTAAAAATATACGAGTCAGAATCATATCTGTACCTTCTGTCGCATCATATTCTAATTTTTATTCTACTCTCTTCTATTTCAATTATATTTAGTATTCTAATATAACGTTGCATTCTGTATATCATTGTACATGTATTTTCTAGTCTTGTGGCTTAAACCAAATAATATGATATTATATAATAATAAATTATAATATGTATTACAATGTTATAACTGTAACCTCATCAACTTTTACGCCCTTTCTCGCCAATGCTTCCATCAATCTCTAATATTTATTATTATGTATATATTTGCTATAATTTAGAAGCTTCCGAGGATTTAACGATATTCCAATCTTCAGAATGATTGGGAAAAAGTTTCCATGACGAAGGAAATTTCTTGCGATTATCCTGCCATTCTAAATCAAATTCTAAATCAACAAACGGTTTGACATCGTTTAAAAAAATGATATTATAAATCGTAAAATATTGAATATAAAAGTTTAAAAGATCTTGATTTTTTCAAAACGAAAACAAAAACAACGAATAAGATCGACTATACCAGACATCGAATAGAATTCGCTGGAGCAGACGACGATTTTATTAAACGATTGTTTATGATGTTGTTGAAATGAAAACCAAATAACGATTAACATTGACTAGACCAGACATGGAATAAAATTTGCTAGGGCAGACAACGATCTCATTAATCGAAGAGAAGAAATATAATGAAACGTCTGTTGTGTCACGTGCACGTCCGAGCTCTTCAACAGAATCTCGACTTCTTTTTCCGTGAAACATCATGTCAACGCAGTGGAATTGCGTGAAAAACATCGCCAAGTACTTGTCCGTGCATTCCTCTCGATGATTGCCGATCGATCGATTCCGTACAATGGGGCTCGTTCGTGCAACCTCGCCTACCATGCTATGTGTTACGATGGAGAGTAGCAAGAGTTAATTAATACGATTTCTAGACGATATTTCTACCAAAGCAACCATTCACGAAACATTCAACTCTATCGCAACTTTATTGAAAGATATTATTGTAAAGAATTAATCTGTTCGTTTGACATGGCTTGGTAATTTCATTTTAAGTGTTCAATAGCTTTTTAATTGAAACAACGTTTATGGTATATTTATAGTATGGTTTTTTTAACAATGAACACGCGTTAAAACAGCGAAACAAATTAATCTGTGATAAAATATTTTAAAATATTATTCCGTGCGTGCTTGGTAATTTTTGTTTAATTTAAATGTTCAGTAATATTAATATTTAATAATAATGATAATAAATTTAATTAAATTATCATAAAAGTATCTTGATTTCAATGTATCTGTCTTTGTAATAATATTTGTCTAAGAAACTCGCAATAGTATTTGTTTAATAAATTTCTAAGAAACTTAATATTGATTTTAAAAGTCCTTCTGTTGAAAAAAGAACATGGTGATTTATGTGATACCATGAAAAAAAAGTTCACGGAATAATAAGATAGGTATAACTCCGAGTATTATAGTTTCGAAACTGGTATTCTCAGAAAGGAGTAATTCGTGTATATTTTATTTTCCAAAGATTACGGTCTTCTCTTTGCGCATCTTCCATTTAAAATTATCTCTTCTACTTGTTTCCTCGGAAAGCCCATTCGGAATATTCTATGCAACGAAATCTCTACGCTTCCCACCGAAGTATTTGCTTATTTCGCAAATATTCGATGTCTAAAAATAAACAATCGTAATCAGTGGTACATATTTTGATCTCTGATAAGTTAACATAAGCCTACACTTTCGTGCTTAAATCTGATGAAATAAGAGTCATAAATTCACGCAAACGTACCTTTTTTTCTTTTTTTTTCAATTCTTTCTCGACTACATAGATGCACATGTAACTATACAACTGGTTTTATAATTTCACGAACAATATTTATTTTTCTATTCTTTTTTAATAAAAAAAAAGAGAGAAATACAACAGTAGGACTACAAAAAAAGAACACACTAAAAAGACATTGCACTATGTAATCTTTTCAGAGTTTTCCTCGACCGGCATGGTCAATGGATAATAATTAAAGCTACGATAGCCGATGCAAATTACAGGAAAATATCCAGTACACATACCGGTTTTATAATCGATTGATTTTAAAGGCAAGCCGCTACTCATGGATATCTGTATAATTACTAATTAGTCGATAATTGTAAACTCTAGACAGGCAAAAAACACGCGTACTTAACAAATGACCACTAGGTGGAATTGTAGACGATGGTAACATAAAAACTTTATCGGTTCCATTAGTATAATGTTCATAAAAGTATACTAAAAATATTTTCTTAGTCGATAAGATACTTTGATACATTTTTAGTTATCAATTACGAATCGATGACTCGGTGATCGGCTTCTCGCGTAAATTACGTATTTTTATTTTATTTATTAATTCTTGTGTTCTTTTAATTCAAACGAGACGACAAAAATTAGGAAATTTTAATTGAAGTAGATGCGAAGTAGACGTGAAATTTGTGAAGATTTTTGGGCGATCGAAAATCCTATCAGAAGGAAAATTTGGAAATTTGTCGGTAAACTCGTGAAGATCTTTCGTTCTTCTTTTCACCTTTGAATTCTTTATTTATTGTCGGAGTTACTGTAATTTTACGACCACTCTGGCTTACATGTTCTCAAAGGTTTCTAGAAAACTGTAAGACACAAACTGTGAAACGTGCGTGTTTCGACCAAGTTTCTTTCCACAAGATTCCCCGAATTCTGCACCCACGCGTACATTGAGGAATCGTAAACAAAGTTTCGACGGGAAATTTCTTATACAAAATTCTGGGCTCAGACTTCTTTAAGAATGTAAGACCGTGCGTTCTGAAACCTAAAGTGGAAATCTCTTAGCTCGAAAGTACGCAACCTTCTTGCAATTTTCAGTACCCGAGTCCTCCAATATATTTAGCGTGTTCCTCTCTACAAGTCTGAGTCCCTCTAGAAATTTATTTTTAATGATCGCCATTTTTATGCACAGGTGAAATAATCTGTACAACTGTTTAATGTCCCGAAAGTTACGGTAAGAAAGTTTCAATACACATTTCAACTCGCATTTTAATGTTATAATTAATAGCAGTTTTAAAAACTTACTCTCGCTTTGATTGCGAAAAATACGGCAGATGAGAAAGGTGAAAAAATGCCAGTCACAGGCAGACAGAAGAGGCAGCAACAGAAAATTGATCGACCAAATATTCTCCTTTTCAATTAATTCAGTATTAGAAAAATCTACCACAGTGCCAGCAAATGTCACTCATAAATAGTAAATAAAAAATGACGAAACGTTGATAACCGAAGTCCATACAAGAGCACGTTCTAAGAAACATTCACCTTTGCCAAGTATTTCTTTGCTTGGATTCCAACAGACCACAAAAGACGATGATAAGGAAAAATATAAAAGAAATTTCAGTCTAACAAAGATAAGGAAAAAATGTGAAAAGAAATCGGTCGCTGGAATATTCTTCTTTTTAATTAGTTTTATATTAGAACGATCTAATATAAAAAAAAGAAAGACCCAATTGTATCTATGCAAATGTACGAATCTCAAAAAACATCACAGAAGCCACCTACGACTGTTAAATAAAAGGTACGTTCCCAAACGTGCTTTTATTATTCCTCCTTCTTCCTTGCCAAGCGTATCTCCTCGCTCGAGTTCCAAAAGAACAGAAAACACGACAATAGGAAGAAATATGGAAGAAATTTTGGTGTAAAAAGGAAGAAAATAAGGTGAAAGCAAGTCGGTCGGTGGAATATTCTTACTTTCGTGGTTTCCGATTTGCAGCTGGTATCGGATAGCGTGGAGGACAGGTGAATTCCCGCAAACACGACGCCCCGCGGCGCAGGTTTTATGGCGGAGGGCAGCGTCGCGGCGCCGGCGTCTCTGCAATCAATACGTCGCGGCGCAATGTTCCGCGTGCTCCAACCTCAGCTGTTCGCTCTCTTCGCGTACGCCCTAACTCCTAGATCGTCTTATTTCCGTTTCCTCCACTCCGAGATGTCCAATTTGCCCGATTCTCGAATTTATCGAGACATCCAGACGCTCAACGTGCGTCCAGACAGTAGCAACGTTGGAATTTGATCGTAAATAAGGTACAGTGGAATTTGTTCACGCGTTTATTAAAGGGAATTCTCATGCAATTTCGCATTTTCTTTAATATAGCTGGACAGAGTTTGTGTTTTTATTTCTCCTCTCATTTAACATCTTTCTGTTATATCGTAAACATAAGGCTAAGTATAAACGAACAATTAAATAATTTAGTGTATAGGAACAACATAAAGAGAGAAATAAATAATTTTGTATATGAGAGCAGTGCAGAGAGAGAAAGATAAAGAAATAAATAATTTAAAGAACTACAGTGTTTGAATACCACAATAGCAATAATATAGTAACCTACTGAAGAGAAAATTTAACTTTGCTCGACCACCTATTGGGTTGGCAACTAAGTAATTGTGGATTTTGCTATTACTACCTAATGACAAAACTCGCATACTTGTTCAGTTGCCATTTAAAATTACATATTTATCATGTTACTTGATATTTTCAGCGCAAATGCCAGGCAGAAGAAGAGGACCATTACTTTTCAACGCTACTGTATAACATCCAATGTACTCGCATATTCTGTTTAACATTCAGCAGTAGCTAGCAATGACAGTTCTTAAAAAATTTGACTAAAAATAAATTACCATCTCATCAGCACGCTTTTTAGAAATCGAAACATTGTATGTTAAATCGCGTATGAGAATGGAAAGCCAATGAGAAAGGTGAATTTCAATGATGCGAACCTAAAGTGCCATTTGTCACGCCCTTTATTGAGAACTGTCATTCGCTTGATAAAGAAGATATTTCACATCACCTTTTTATCGTGGCCGAATCGTGATTCGAATTGAATCGCGTAAGCTCCCGAGCCTTAAAAATATCTGTCGGAACAATCGAATAAACATTTCTCGAGACGTCGCCTCGAATGATGATAAACCTTCTTCGGTTGAAGACGAAACCCGCGAACACAAGTTGCACGCTGTACATTCTCAATTTAGTCGATTCGATTCCCTTTCGCAGAGATTTGACAATTTAATCGTATCTTTCGAAGTTATTTATTTATTCGTTCAACTTCCATTTACGGTAGATTTAATGGAATTTCATTAAAATTATTCGTAGATTAATGTCAACGAAACTCAATTTTACCCATTTAATTTGTCGAAATGTTGGAAACGAAAAGTGAAACAAAGAATGGAGAAATTGGTTGATGTAACGAATACGATATAAGAATATATGGTTAAAGAGTATGATGAAACATTGTGGAATAAAAGTGAGAAGTGAATACAAAGTAGGGCGAGAAATAAAACGTAATATCTGAAAAGAAAATTTAAATTCTATTTCCATTAAATTTTTCTCGCTCATAACCCACAGAATATTCATAAATATTTATAAATTTCTTTAGAATCAAAAGAGAGAAATAGCACAGCTATGAATGGAGGTAAAGTGAGAGAGAAAATAAAATACGAGCGTATAGCGGTACGATGACTGATGACCAGCTATTCTGATAAAATTAGTTTTATACAAATTTTAGAGAAAATTTTTCTAAAAATACACAAAAAGAAGAAGAAATAAACGAAGCACACGAAAGCTACCCCAATGACTACCATCGTCAAAAACACCATTCCAATCAACGTAACATCGTTTCACACTCGGCTAGAGCAAAGCGAATCATTCGTTTCACAGACCAAGTTTCGATAAATTTCGAACTGGATGCAGTTTTCCAGTGGACGATCGCGACTTACGCTGTGAAATCTGATTTCTGGTCAGCGCACCCTCGATGCTACGGTTCAGGTCGGCAATCAAAGCTGTTTAGAAGCTCTTCGAGTGCACTTTATTGGAATAACCTAGATGTTGACGATCGAACGGTGCGCGAAAGGTGGCAACCACGTCGATTCCGCTTCAGGACCCTCGTGAAGCCTCGAGGGGACACGGGACACAGGGGGTTACCCGGTTTGTCTGTCACGATTTTTCTTTTAACTCGAGTGTTCGTTGAGGGAAAGTCGAGAATGGGGGTTCTGGGGCGAAACGTGGCAAAAAATTCTTGTGGGATTGAAATTTGTTGAATGAACGAATCTCTTGTATTTTCTAAGTATCTTTTTCTCAGTAATGAGAACATGGTCTACTCGAGGCCGTTTTATTCAAAGTGTTATAAACAATGGTTCTTTGACTTCGCAAACGTTTAATACGAACTGTAACTTTTTATTCAGAATTGCAGTTTTTGTTTACGAATATTAAATACAAATAGCGTAGAATATCTCGGTATTTCTTCCTCAGTTTCTTTTCTTAGCAGTTGCCTACAACTTTAATCTATGAACATCCGAGGCTAAGATACGACACCCTATTGCTAAAATAAGGCCATCTATTCTTCTCGACGAAATCCATTATCTTTCACTTCTATGGACAATCTTGCGCTAATGTGGTAATACATTTATAGCTGTATTGTCTGACAAAGTCTATGAACATCTACTACCAAGATTTGCAATCCTTCTGCTGAAAAAGACATGTGTTATTCTTCCCAAGCTAAACTTTCAAAGTTTTGTAAAGCAAATCCGATACTTTTCTAATCTAAAGCTAATATTTTCCTCTTTGAACAATCTACGTACCAACAAATCCAACAACACACCATTAAAGTGCAACGAAAAGCAGCCGCGTGACTCAAGCCGCACAGAGGCCAGGGAACCGAATGCTGGTACAGCGAACGTGTGTGTCTCTGGCTGGTTGAAAGTCGCCGATAAACACTGGATTAGCTAAGACTCAGACCGCAGCCAGACCTTGCACGGCTCGGTAGCCTTTTCTCTCCGCGCTATCTCGGGCTAATTGCACGTAATAACTAACACGCCTGGACTCGAGACTTCAATGCTATTTATGGTAGTTTCTCGTGGACAGGCTAGCGGGATCAAAGGGGACGCGTACATGTTTCTTCATTTTCTTCTTTTACCTTCTTTTTAACGAAATACGAGCTTATTGTTCCCTCCGTTTTGTACCACTTTTATATTGTCCTCTATGAAACTCTCTGATGGCTCGGGATGGCTCGGGATGGCTTTCGTGTCTCTTAGCGCGCTTGTTGGTCACATTATTTTAATAAAAAATTGAATAAATCAAGATGGTTTCCCTGTTATACTATCTGTTCCCTAACACGTGGTACCTGCTGCTTCAGGAATGGACAGGGAACACAAAAGTGCAATGAAAAAAGTTCATGTAAACGTGTCTCCTATCTGACCTATTTTCAAAGTTATGGTCACTTATGTGTCTCGATAATCTCTGTAAGCAACTGCTTATCTTCGTAGAAGATGCTCGAAATGGCCTTGGTCTGTATCATTCGTTTGTACATATGGAATTTTTGAAAGATGGCGAAATTGTTTGACACGACGACTGCAGGTTTGCATAGAAATCGAGGATGGTCATTTCGAGCACCTTCTATGAAGATAAGCTGTCGTAGATTATCGTAACGCAAAAGTGACTATAACTTTAAAACGGGGTCAAATACGACACATGCTTGTATGAACTTTTCTCATTGATTTTGTGTCCCATATCGACTTCTAAACTAACTCGTCTTATGAAATACCCTGTACATTAAAATTTCTTCTTGTTCTCATAATTCGCGATAGTCAACCCTACTACGATCGTCGAAGATGTTTAACACACGATCGAAACGAGAAATCATAATGCATATCAATGCATACCAAAAACAATTGTTTCATTCGAGATGGTACTTAATATCGGAAAAATACATTTGAATCAAAAATGATCGGAAGAACGCAGCTTCGACATTACGAAGCTCTTCTTATACTTATTTCTTCCTCTTTTCGCCCCATCGTGATAGGTTATGTTAAACGAACGGGAGAAAGAACGAGTAAATGTTGAAGAAGAAGGAAAATGGAGTGGAGAGAATAGAGGAGGGAAAGAATTCTTCAATTTCTTCTCTCGATCGTGTCACGAACCGTCCCCTTGCTTCGCCGGAGTAATTAACGGCCAGCAATGACGAGAGCGCTCGCCGCCTTGGGCATGGGTTAGCGCGAACGACCTAGATTCGCCTCCATATTGCGAATACGCCGACCACTCGACCATCCACGGGGCTTTTTCAGATTGCGTGAGAATTGCTTTTCACGATTGTTGTTCGATTGATGGGAAGCTGTGATTTGTGGTTGCTTGGTGATTACTGAACCAATCTAGGGAATTTTGAGGTTATGTTACCTCGGCGTTCAGAAAATGTTCTCTGTTGAAATTTGCATATTATGCTGGTTTAGTAAATCAGTAGAACGCGGTTTTTTATGCACGGATGAACAGAGTGCATTTAATATCGAAATATATGTCGAATGAATAATAATTACAGTCTTCCGAATTATGGATGAGAATTGAAAGTTACTAGACCAGTTTCTCAACTCTAAGTACTTACAAGTAAACTTCAATGTAGCTACATTTCATCGCGTCAAAGTTAGCCAAGAATTCCTGGACTTGCAGATTATTCCAGAACTTGTTACTCGCGTTAAATCGATATCGCTTAAACTCTTAATTAGATAGGAACGATAAATGGCAATTTCAAATACACGGAACGAGTGCGACGCACAATAATACGCAAGGATTTCGGTGAAAGCATTAGCTTTTTTTTCGATGACTAAGCACAGCAAATACGATTCATATTTACGATAAAACGTGTCGAGATATACAAATATAGAACATGGCCGCTAACTTTAGACGCCATGAAAGATATGCTCCAAATGAATCATACGAATTTTCAGAAACGTCGGATTCGTCATTGTTAACAACGACTACTTCGAACGGCATTCTTGCTATTTCATTATATTTAGAAAATTGTAGACGGGAAATCCTCGTATGTTTGACGAGCAAATGAAGTAGTTGTACACATTGTAAGGTTATGTTATGAATCAATCAGTTATGTGAACACGATCCGTCGTTTCCTGTACGATAACGTTTTCAAACTGTCGTCTTGTAGCGTGTAATGTACATTTATGTAATTTTCGCCTGTCATATTTGTAAACGTTGGACATACATGTACCTATAGGAAGTTTCATAAGTAGTGTACGATCAAAAGACAGCGGAATATCGTAGAACGATTTTTATCAATGAAATTACGATAGTTTCGGATTAGTTTCTATTTTTACAACTACTAAACATATGTACGTACTTTCCACAAAAATAATACTGAATTTTATTGAAGCAAGAATATATTATTATGATATGTATATCTATTATTATATTATCTATTTTCATCATGTCGCTTCAATCATAATTATTTAGCGGAGGGAAATGAAAAAATTGAACGATGTTACAAGAAAATCAGTAATTTTTATAAAATTATCGATCGACATTATATTGACACTTTTTTATAAAATCAATAATATCCATCGCTCTCGTCAAATATAATTCAGTTACGTAAAATGAAAATGAAAATTTTCTTTTGAACTCTTTTTCGCCTTTCACTATGTACGTAATTATATTTAGGTACGCATTAAAGCTCGATGATTTTAACGATTGAAACGAGTATGGGCACTTTAACGGAATAACGTTCGTTTTATTAAAGTACCACGCTACTATATTTCATTGCCTTGCATTCACGCATTTTAGTGTACATCCGAATCTGTTAGCGAAGGAAAAAATGTGTTCAACATCGACGAGAGCAAATATTTACGGAAAAGTATTAAAAAACATGGAAACGAGAGGCTACAGGTATCCGAGAACACGTATGCTTGCACACGTTCTCACTTATCGTCAGAAA
Organism: Bombus pascuorum; assembly: GCF_905332965.1. Taxonomy (NCBI): domain Eukaryota; kingdom Metazoa; phylum Arthropoda; class Insecta; order Hymenoptera; family Apidae; genus Bombus; species Bombus pascuorum. Next base: position 4,450,550 of record NC_083501.1, on the reverse strand, counting down.
TGAAGCGTACGCCAAATATCCGCAGAAAAATATGGGGATGTCGAGGAAATATTTTCTCTCCGATAATGAAACGTTTTTTTAATAAGAGGCGGATTTCAAAATCGGTCAAGCTTTTATCGTTAACGAATATATGAATAGATAATGACCAGCCGGAGCCTCGACACATCTATAATGATAGCGAAGGATCATTAGTTGCCAGAAACCAGGGCAAACTGTCTATTTTTAGAATAATAAGGTTGTACGTATTATGTGCTGTTAAAATACGGTTCTCTAAAGAATATAATAAATAAGGACGAAAAAAGAATTCTTTCAAGAAAGGAAACTATATAATTGTATATAGTATGACGCGGCTGTTCTAAGGATCACTATCTATCTAGTGGAACAAACCAAAATTTTCCAGACCAAGAATTCGAGTTAAATCATGTACCCTAATCACTGAGAATAAAAATATCGTCACTTTAATGCCATGGCCGCTTAAACTGTAACATCATTCTGCGCTTATTTTGCATAAGAATAGATGGTAAATGTCATTTTGCGAGAAATAGCATCTTTCATAAAACATATTCTCATGAAGGATAATACCATTATAAACTCAGACTCTGCTAAAAATTACAATGACTACTCTACTTTGAATATTTCATACATTATACGCATTCTACCCATCTTCGCATCTTTAAACTTCACATAAATAACAATTAGTTACAATAATAAAAAAGTAACAATTGTAATTTCAACGGCACTATGAAGCCAACCTTTTTGCCAATCGAACGACCGATCTAAAATTGCCAATAACTTTCACTTAAACTAAAACTTGATAAGGAAACGGCGATTAAATAACGAGGATCGTTATTCCTTTGCGAAGGAACAGCTAAGAAGAGGAAAGGGAGGAAACGCTTTCTCTTTTCCTTCGTTCTATCGAGCAACCCTCGGGCCACTTTGTGCAGTCGATATCCTCGAGGAGAAAGGAGAGCTTCGTCCTTCGTAGGAAACTTAAGGACTTTGCGCTTGAACTTGATACGAAATGGGCTAAAAGCGATCAATACGAGCTTTCGGCGCTTGCGAGGCAAAGCTCCGGCTGGCATGGCTAGCAGAGACCACCCTGCAAGCTCGCTACGAGCCACCATACTTGTTATCAGCATGGGAATCGCCATAGGCAGTCACAAATACCAAGTTACTACGTCTAGACCGGAAGTGAGCAAAACTTCAATTTACTACAATGGCATTCGACATCTAAATTTTAAGACGAGAATTTTTCTAAAGAAACCTTCACCTTTTAAACGAAGGAGAATCTGTGAATAAGAAAAAAGTATTGAAACGTGACAGTGAGTTTAGGAAGTTAAGTTTGTTCAAAGAAATAGCTGTAATTTTTGTTTGAAGATTTGCTTAAAGATATACATACAATGGTATTTGAAACTTGGACTGTTTCAAAGAAGGATTTACCTCTTTAAAGAAAGAGGAATTCTTGAGTAGGAAACGAAAAGAATGACAGAAACTATAGTTAGGTGTTTAAATGTGAAATATGAGAAATTAAGTGGTTCCCTCTTGGTTACTTGTTCGGAATTTACAGTGCAAATAGGTTCATAATTCTAACTTACTAATAGCAATAAACTACGAATAGTAATTTAGCTTGTCAGATAAGTGCAGGTTCTTTCCTTAGATAAGGCACTTCAAAAGATAAGAGTTTCTAGACTTAGACAAGATAATGATCAAGGATGAAGCATAAATAAGATATTCGTTATATTCGAGAAACTATTGCAATTGTAACAATAGATGAATAAAGATTTTTATGATTTCGTTGTTTGAATTCTTTGGAATAACACTAAAACACTATGTGTATCGAACTATCGAACTATACAGAATTATTGATCAGGTACCATATATAATTACGATATTCGTAAGAAACTACCATTTCAATTACAGAGATAAATGAATGGAGGAAATATTGATGTTTGTTAAGAGAATATCCATCGAGGCCTAAAAACAACAATAAATAAGATATTTATAAAGAACCATTCTATTGGCTTAGTTGCCAACCCAATAATTATGGTGAAATATCAACAAAGATTTTTATGAGAAAAATCAGTAAATTTTTAAAGTAATTTTACGACGAACAAATTGAGACACTCTCTACGCTAAACTTTATTTGCTTTATGACTATCCATTTGACAATTACACAATCTTTAAGCTAAGTGTAAGAGCCCAACGTGTTGTTCCGTGATCACAGAACTCCAGCTCGGGCTGTCCCAATGATTCACCATAAACAGGACCAACGCAGCGTGTTTTACCGTGTTCAGATTAGACAAGCACGCTTGTCAGCCTTTCCCTAATCGATACTCCACTAGAGTACTCGGCGTTTTTCGCATTTAATCCTGTCTTCAACGTAATTCGCGACTTAAGAATACGTTCGCGTAACACAGTTCGATAAGATCGAACTAAATTTTGTAAATGGATGATACACACGTCTTTTATATTCTCTAAAAATCACTAACATGGTGTTAGAATTATTTATAATATTTTTGATATATAATTATGAAAGATAACGTGCTGTTTTTTTATCACAATTTCATATAAATTTTGCATCTAGAACTTTTACGACGATGAGATATTTTGACATCAACTTTTTGGGATAACCCATCGCGCTTCCATTTTACATTTGCACTTGGCATTTACAATTTGGGCAATGTAACACGGTTTCAGGTTTCCCTCGAAGTAGACAGTGTGTACGAAACGCCGACCCAAAATGCAAATGCCAAGTGCAAATGCAAAATCCAGACGCGATCGTTCATATAAATTGTATGAGATAAAATTTGTAGAATTTCTAAATGTCGTATAAATTAAATTTCTATCTGAAGGGAATAGAGCTGTTAAAATAATATTATCTGATTATAAAGATGATATTATAATTGGACTGCGGATTTTTAATCATCGATAGAAAATACATTGAAATATTCAAAGTATAGTGTTTTTTATAATACTTACTAAATAAAATAATTTTCTCCCGAGGTTCTATTTTCTTAACTATATTCTCGAAAACGTAAATTTGCACAAAAATAGGCGATCCAATTACAATACTCTATTTTATCTTAGCTCTAAGAAATAATCTATTTAATATTTAATTCTGTTTAAATTTAAAAAAAAAGGGAAGTGACAAAGATCAAGTCCGAGTGTTTGAATATAAAATTTCGAAACGAGATCGTGAATCATTTCTACTTAAACGATTTATCCAACAGGGCAGCTAATTTTTTTGCGATCGCTCCCACTTCCACTTAACTCTTTAACGAATCAATAAAGTCGTTAGCTTTAAATTATAGCCAATTATCGAGTCTACAGAGGAATAAAATTCCATCGTAGAAACGATACACATACAGCATTCTGCGTGATTATGGGGTTACGTAAGCACTCTTGTTTACGCGACCGTTAATACTATTAAAAGTTCTTGCTCTTGTTTCATCCGGCAATAACAAGCTATCGATGATGTCTTAAATCTCATTTTCGCTCACGATACTTCTACAACATCGTATAATTATGACACAATTCTATCAAAAATCTAAACTTTCGGAAATTCCATTTAATTATTACGTATCTTCGATTCAAAATACCAAAGTACTTTCAATAAAGTTTATTGCAATACAACAAGATATTTGGGTGGAAATATAATAAAACGTGCAAGTATATTTGCAAGACAGATATGCCACAGTACTTGGCAAAAGGAGGTAATGAGGCAGGTCAAAGTCTTATGGTTAGAGCAAAATTTCATAATATGTGCGAGCGGAATAAATATTGAAAGAAAGAAGAAGAGAGAAAGTGCGAGGTATGTCAAAGGAATATGGAGAATGTTAAACACCAAATGGAAGAATGGGAGCAAAGACGTGGAAAGAATTAAAATATAAGAATTGAAAAAATTTTGCAGAATAGAAGGATGGGAGAAATATTAGAATGGCTTAGGGACATAAATAGAATAAAAAAAGAAATAAATAAAGAGACGAGGGATGGATACCAAAGAATAGATACGTGCAATAGAAGAGTTAATAGAGGGTAAGAAGTGTATAACGTTAGTTGCATGATTGTTATGGAGTAAAAAGGATGGAAAGGGGTAAAGTAGAAAGATTAGAATGTGTTACAGAGATACGTGTGTATGGTAATTAAACAGAAATTGGAAACCAAGCCCGATTTTTGACCGCGAGGTCGAGATTAAATAAGTACATATGTACATATGAACAGGGTAGTCACACTACTATTTCGCGGCGTTTTTCTCGTAAACGATAAGCATTAGAAAAAAACCAAAGAGGAAAAAGATGAATAGTTTAAGATGAACTACACGTGCGGAATAATTTTTTTTTCACAGGTGTAAAAATATATTTGCATGACCGATATATGCAAAAAGAAAGGGAAGGTTTTCTACTGAAAAAAGAAAGATGCAACTGTAAAATGCACATGGATTTTTGCATTTGCAAAAATAATATTATCGTAAATATGTAGCTATCTTCTTTCTCTCTTTCATTCTTTCCACGTACTTATCATTTACGAGAGAAACGCTGGGAACTAATAGCGCCAACACACTGTACATACATAGTACAGCTACGTAGCTTGGAACACGGCGTATGAACGTTAAAATCCATTTCCATCTAGCGACACACCCGCGCCATCGAAAAAGGGAAGCCTCCGCTGTATCGCGTCTATTCACCGCGACTTTTTCAATTTAATTAGCCATAGGCGACTTGTACAGGCGAACAGGAACACGTGAACGAGGCGCTCTACGCTGAAACCGATCGACCTGTACAGATTTCCCTTTCGTAATTGCCCTTTATGGAACGCGCACGCGAATTGACATCGCGCCGCGCAGAAATGCCCGTTTGTATTCATGCGGACGTGCCCGTGGATAAATCGCGAGCTGGACGAGCAGCCACGCAGCTGCGATTCCGTATACGATCCTTCCATAAGAAACCGTTTCCCGCCACGCGTGCCATTCTCTCGAATGCAAATTCGCGGGGTATCGCGACGACCTCACTCCAACGGGAACGTTTCAACACGTTACGAAACAACGCTCTCAAGGGTTTTCCAACGATAAATGTCGAAAAAGTCTTTCTACTCGGTACAGATACCGTAATAGTTTCAACATTGTTTTGGAAAGCGTGTAGAGGTTTGTTCAAAATTCGCGCACTTATAGTCTTGTACTCTATGGTTACACGTAGTTACCAAAGGAGATAGAAGTTGAAGATGTGAGATGAGATGAGTAGAGACTAAGGTTCGTTTGAAAATCGCGCGTCTAATACGTAGTGGAGGGGATAGAAGTTGGGGGTGTGAAGAGAACAAGGAGTTTTGGAAGCTTTTTAGTCTTCGATTATACTCTATTCTTTTTAAACGGTAAGTTGATTCGCAGGAAACGTTGCAACATTGTGAAAGACTACTGTAAAGAGGATTCCAATGGTAAATGAGGAAAACGTTTCCTAGTTTGTATGGAAGTTGGAAAAAGATTTTCGATATAATTTTGCGAGTAGTTTCGGTACAGTTTTGGAAAGTGTGGGTAGGTTCGTCAAAAAATGAAGTGCTTAGCGATATGTCACTATACCTTGCACATAGTGTAGGCTGTGGAGATGTGAAACAGTGCAACATTGTGAAAGACTGCGAAGAATGATATTTCAATGGTAAATAGAAGAAAGGTTTTTCCTACTTTCTATGGATATTGTGATGATTTTGATTGTAGTTCTAAATGTAGCTTCGATACAGCTTCGAGAAGAGTGAATAGCTTCGTTCATAAGCCGAACACTTAAATTGTAGGTACTTAGTGGAGGAGATCGAAGTTGAAGGCGTGAGGAGAGTTCTTCTATTCTCTAAATTATACAGTACGTCAACACGACTGCAACGAAAACGTTGCAACACTGTGAGAGACTGCATTTAAGGATTTTTAAATGATAAATATCGAACAAGTTTTCTACTTCATATGGGTAGATATCGTGGTAATTTCAGCATGATTTTGGAAAGGGTATATCGGTTCGTCCAAAAGTCACGCGTTTAACCGGCGGTGGTTGATTAAGGAGTGATGGAGCTAGATATTATTTCTTCGACTGTATAAAATCCGATGAAATTCGTCAATTTCGCTCGTCAATTTCTACAGAACGTTAACAACAAAATTTATGAGACTTCCTGTACACACCCTACGACTTTCCAGGCTTTAAGAATCCAAACGATGTATCGAGTCTAGCTGGGAATAACGATGAGATCAGACGGAAAAGAAAAGTTTCGTACCGTAAAATAGCAAACGCAAGGCTGCATTCGTTCCGATGGAACAAATTAACGAGCGTTTCTTGTCGCTTTCGAAAGCACACGCGGCCTTTCAGTCGCATTAAGCCCGCCAGACGCCGTTAGTTCCGGCTGAAACACGTTGGAAAACACCTTCTAGTCGATTTTTTTCGCGCGCCGACTCTCAAACAACAGCGATGTGCGCGCGCGCGAACACACGGCATTTCACGACGCAGAAATTTCCAACTAGCGCGACACGTTATCGCCGCGCGGTTCTCCGAGAATTCCCGCACATTTTCCCTTGGTTAGTCTTTGAACTCCACGGTGAACGTCGCTCATGTATAGTGAACTTTTATCGACACACCTACACGCACACTTTGTCACGTAATAATACCCAGTTTGATTTAATGTATCCTTTGTTCTTTAAAAAATTGCTACTTTTGGTATTTAGTGCTGTCGCATTTCACGTACCTTATCTTTGTCGTTATGTCGAGTTCAATGATTCTTTGTTACTGTGGTTATCGTTATCTTGGGCCTAATCAAAAATACAATGGATTTAAAAAATATTGGCACATCCTTATCCTCCAATGAAACTCGAAACGTCAGCCTCTACACTTTTACAGTATCAAATCTTTGTAATCATATGAAACTACCGATCATAAAAGACTCAATTAATTAGCATATAGATATTATAATAAATAGCGTGCCAATACTTTTTGTAACCACGGTATAAGAATTTCTGTCAGGTATTTTTACTATTAGCTTCTCGCAAAAGTTCGTGACTTTCAACCTAAATATTCCTATATAATCTATTTTATATAAAAATAGTTTTTACCTTTTAGTTATCAAGTAACATCGATATTAGAAAACCAAGGAGAATAGCCTCGTTACACGTTTTCCTGTCATTTTCAAATGAAACATTACGCTAACGCAACTTTGCTTCTTAATGGAACGATATTACAGGCCTGTGCATCGTGTATTCAATTTTATACTTTATCGTATGATCTTTGATTAGTTTTTCTTGCGCGCAAACTTTATTTGCGAGCCTGGAAGCCGTTAGGCGCAACGTCATATTTGTTGGCGCCGCGCCAGTGTATGAATTCTTGCGAACATGTATCAGCAGATTGCTCTTTTCCCATTCAGTCGACGCGCAAACATTAAGTCCGGGGTCGACTATATTCAAACAACAACCGGGTAAATCCCTCGGATGCCTAAGCGTGTTTTGACGCGCATACCGCGGATAACTACACAAAGAATGTTGGAAAATGGAACAGCTTTGTTATTTTAATTTCCCGAGAGAAGAACGCGGCCGACTCTTGAGAAAATTCTAAAACTCCTGCGATCGTGAGAAACACTTTGTACTTGATACTTTCTTCCCTGTACACATCTCATATAACGTGGTATTTGTAGAATGAATGGAATTTATAATTCAATTTCCATCGAGTCTAACAGCGAGCGATAAGCGGAGAACTAAAAGCGAAGATATAAATCTGCCGTGGCTTTCGATTGACATCGTCGAAGTAGATATAAATGAACACATTAATCTGAATTCTTTTGGGCTATTACATTTTCATCGCTTTTGTCCGTCATCGGCACGTACCACACCCTTTTCTAACTATTGTCTCAAGTACCATTATACAACTATAGAGGTACACTTTATAGCTCACATAAATTAATCCCTCGAGTTATCCAGCGACCAAAGCACAACTAAAAATAATGCCAATCACAAGCTCGAGTCAAGAACGGCCACAGCCGTACGATTCAATTAATGTAGCCTAACTAAAAGTCTGAAAGTAGCCTCTAACGTTACAAGAATCGGACAATACGACTATAAATTCCGTTAGCGACCATTCAGAGGAACTTCTAGCCGTTCGGTAACCTCTAACACGCGTGACCGACGGTAGAGCGCGTGAAAAGTGGACAAGTCGGGGCCAAACGATCGATTCCCACGTAGCACACGCCAACCGTTTACGATCGAATTGCAACGAAAACGAAATCGGTCTCGCGATACGTGCATACCGGGCAATTACGCTTGTTCTGCCCACGTGACGCGAACGCGTTGCGTTTAGCCGGCTGATTTAGTGGCCGTTTAATCCATTTAGAGATGGAAAACGCAAGTGGAACTGGAAGCGAGACGGTTTTTGCTCCGGTGTCATGCTAATACGATTTACGAGTGGCGAGCCGCCAGCGGAAGAGAGTTATCAAGGCGACGTTCAAACCGTCGTTTCCTCGAGCATGTACACTGGTTAAGGCTTTATGCAAGGGATTTCTTCTTTTTCTATCTTTTTTCTTTTTTTTTTTTTTTTAATTATCGGGCCACCTGCGACGACGATACGTCGGTGCGCTTTGAAACGCACGTGACGTGCGTTGGTTAGAGAACACTTTGAGGAAGGTTGGGAATTTTTGTTTTGCGATTGTCGATCGTGTATGCGCTTTAGCGTGGATTTGGCAAGGTTAGGGAGTAAGAAAATTATGGAAACGGGACTCCGTGTGAAACGACCGTAGACGAGATTTTCCATTTTTACTTGTACGCGACGACGAATTTGATTTTGCGGTATAGGAAATCTCTTTCGCGGAATAGCGAATTCCCTTTGTGGGAAGGGACAGCTTGTTGCGGTCTTTGTGGGAAAGGAATGTGATTTTGTGAGAGCCACCGATAAACGATGAATTATGGAACGTGAATTACACGCGTTTCTTTCGCCTTTCAACGCCGGAATACGAATAAACCACTCTCTTATTCCTGATCTCGTGATATTCACGGTCAGCGGGGAGCAACGCCATAAATACACTCCGATAGACCTAAGGGCGCGAGTTATTTTCATAGTCTGGGAATATTACAGTCGCGTCACCTTTTTAAAAATACGAGTTCGTTTTCTAAGCTGACTTGCGACTCTGGAATCCCACGAGTCGAAACAAACAACGCTTTGTCTATAAATTACCAATAAAAACGTAGTCCGCTAGCATTGGCTGTATATTGGGCTACTTCTATAGTTACATAAAAAGAATGTAAAATATTGTAATTAATATTCTACATCGAAAATTATATCGAAATGGAGGGAATCTTTTATTATAGAAAAAAGTAAGCAATTTCTTTTTTCAAAATAACTATACTATGTGATAAATTTTGATTGATTCCATCCAAGTCAGAAGAAAGCGAATATACGTTGCTTCAAACTAAGAACTGCTTTTAAAATCACTTTTATGATATCTATATACATATTTTGCAATCTCTTGATACAACTTCAAACAAAAGTCCGCAGAGTTGGAAATTATATCGCGGGACGTTTCGAAAGGCGAGTTATTATCAGAAAGCTAAATCACAGCATTTTATAGCAAATAACGAAATACGAAAGACCACTCACCATTTCGTCCAGGCTCTTCAGATCATTGGTGACGATCTGCGGCTGGGGTCCATAAATGAGACACGGTTCCTCCTGCTGCATATCCGCATAGTCATCGTCGCTCTCCTCGTTTCCATTATTTCCATGAGCTCCGTTCGCCGCTTTATTCTCAGCTGCGATCTCTCGATCGATTTGTCTCTCCATTTGTACCAACATTGGCGCCAGCATACCAAATTTCGCGGCTCGCCTGGCGACCTCCAATAGACAGAGAATCACGTGTCGTTCGTTCTTGCGCATAATCAGGTCGTCGGTCTCGAATAACAGACACTCGATGATACCGAGGCTGTTGCGGCACCAGCCGATAAAGTTGGACACATTGTCACGGGCGAAGAAGGTGCCGGCCTTCGCGTTCGGCAGGAAGGCCACGTCGCTCAGCTGGCTCATCGGCAACGCCAGCGACGAGGTCATCGATCGTGTCATCGAGATTTTGCGCGCTTGACGCCGCGCCACGTACTCGGCCGCTGACTTGCGTACGTTGTTCGCGTGCTGCAAACAGAAGATAAAACGGTACTGGTCAGAGGCGCGTGAGGAAGCAACAAACGTACTGGATAATACTGGTTTAAAGAATCGCGATGGTTTTGACTTGAATCTTCCTGTGTTTGATATAATTTGCCTTGGTTTGATTTGGTTTGATTCAATGGAATTGGCAAATGCGATGCTCTATTGAGCCGGGAGATTGGATATTCGTGTGTTTCAGTGTATTGCATTTAAGAAAGAAGCGAACACACCGACTTGATTAGTCGTGATGGATGGATGGCGGATGGAGTTGAATTTTTGTGTTTGATTTCGTTTAGTTTGGATTGCTTTGGTTTGATTCGATGGAATTGGCAAATGCGATGCTCTATTGAGCCGGGAGATTGGATATTCGTGTGCTTCAGTGTATTGCATTTAAGAAAGAAGCGAACACACCGACGTGATTAATCGTGATGGATGGATGGCGGATGGAGTTGAATTTTTGTGTTTGATTTCGTTTAGTTTGGATTGCTTTGGTTTGATTCGATGGAATTGGCAAATGCGATGCTCTAATGAGCCGGAAGAGATTGGATATTCGTGTGTTTCAGTGTATTGCATTTAAGAAAGAAGCGAACACACCGACGTGATTAGTCGTGATGGATGGATGGCGGATGGAGTTGAATTTTTGTGTTTGATTTCGTTTAGTTTGGATTGCTTTGGTTTGATTCGATGGAATTGGCAAATGCGATGCTCTAATGAGCCGGAAGAGATTGGATATTCGTGTGTTTCAGTGTATTGCATTTAAGAAAGAAGCGAACACACCGACTTGATTAGTCGTGATGGATGGATGGGGAAGGAGTTGAATTTTTGTGTTTGATTTCGTTTAGTTTGGATTGCTTTGGTTTGATTCGATGGAATTGGCAAATGCGATGCTCTAATGAGCCGGAAGAGATTGAATATTCGTGTGTTTCAGTGTATTGCATTTAAGAAAGAAGCGAACACACCGACGTGATTAGTCGTGATGGATGGGTGGTGAATGGAGTTGAATTTTTGTGTTTGATTTCGTTTAGTTTGGATTGCTTTGGTTTAATGGAATCAGCAAATGTGATACTCTAATGAACCAAAATAGATTGAGAATTTCCGTGTATTTGATTCGGATCGTAGTTTGGTTTGATGTCATTTGATACAGTAAGAATGACGAATTTGTCGCTTCGATGAGTCAATGAATGAATCAAATCTTCGTATGTTTGTTTGTCTTTAACTTGATTTGATTTTGTTTGACAACCGCCAAAATAGTGACTATCACGCGTCAGTAAATCTAGACAAATTGTTTCCATTGATTTAGTTTGCGTTGATCTCATTTATAAGATACTTGACCATTGATCACTGAAAGCATTGAAACTAATTGAACTAACTGTACAGACTCGATGCTCAATTTCACGAGGAAAATAATCTGCAAACATAATTCTATAATTCGTAACAGTTATTTAAAATTCCACTATATCAAATCCAAATTAAACTCAAATTATCTGTCTCGGTTGAACAAACAGTGATAGAGTTGGCTCGCACCTATCTCATTCTCCTTCCTACTGACTTCTAGAGCCACACGACTGGCATTCACCGGTAGGAACGCGGCCCGTTCGCTGCCGCTCATTTAAACAGTCAAACAGACACCGGCGATAACATCTTAACACCCGTGAAACTAATTGTTCCATTAATAACAGCGCGCACCTTTCTTCTCTGCCGCGATTAACATTCACGCGAGCGATAAATATTGTACAAGGCACCGAGGAATCTTCAACTTCTGCACGATGTAGCGTCCATGTATTCATAAGACGCATACGATTTTATCATCGACTATGAGCTGCTTAAGTAACCGGCTGATAATTGGATATCGAGATGATGTAAATGAGCTTACGTCTAATAACAGGTTTTGCTGCGTGGTCTATCGTTTAACATCGAGGAGTAGTGCGCCTGTTACAATCAGACGACCTGTTATATACGCCCTTTTCTCCATTTTTCATTTCTCTAGGTTAATTAGAAATGAAACGACTTATCAAGACGTAAAATCGCGAATTATTAGGCCGCTCGATAAAACACCAACTTCCATTCGAATTTTAATCCGAATCTCAACTTTCGTTTAAATTTAGAGTCAATTCTCGTTGTAGCAACGGAATTGTTCATAATTATCAAACCTTCCCTGTAGCAAGGCTTCCAGTATACACTGTTAATTTCCTGTTAATCAATCATCGATCCAACCATTTCCCGATCCTTTCTTATCACCCTGGCGCGTCAGTCACATGTCTAAGGCACGGAAAGAAATCGCGTTTCAAAGTCTCCCGTTCAGCGAGAAACAATGATCGCCCTTATTCTCAGTGCTATAACTATCGATACGAAGAACTCGCTACCCACACTGAATTCTTTATGATTGAATTGCCGATGCACAAAGGATCGCGCTGACAAAATTAGAAAAAGCGCTGGCTAAATTGGAATTAAATTTCAATTTTGATACTCGATTGTTCTCGATTAAATTCGAAATTCGTCGAAGAATACGCGTAAGAAATACTTGAAATAAAATGGAACTGTCAAACGAAATTACATTAACGTTACATTAAATCAAATTCATAGCAATGAAACCAAGTCAAGTGCATAAAATATTTGAAATATGACTCAAACGAAAGATTCGCGTTATCAACTCAAATATCATTCTCCCCTCTTGTGATCATAGTCCGTTTCAGTGTACGAGCGTCGCCTTTTCTATCTTCAATCTCTATCAACTTCGAGTTAGCTTAATAAAACAAATAAAAAAAAGAAGAAATATTCGCTAGAAAGGTCAACAGTGGCCAGAAAATATCCAGTATCGCTAGAGATTTCCATTAACGTATCAACTACAAAGTAACTTTATACTCGGTCTACAATGAAACGAAACTTCTATCGACAGATGTGGTTTCCACCGCAACAGAAGGTACACTCGGTATTATTCCTCTTATTTCTATCGAGAGGCAAAAGAAAGAAAGGAATAGATCGCGGTACGACAGTGAATTAATTAGTCGTAGCTTGTGAAATTTTTGCGAAATGTCTTGCGATATTTTTGGACGCGTCGATTCTTTTTGCTTTTTGTTGTCTGTTTGCCTAATTCCGAGGGCTGACGAGGTCAATGTTACGCGGATTAATGCCTTCTCATCTCACTTTCACCGTACCACATGCTCGCTGTTCGCGATTTTAAGCTACCAATTCTGGTATGTAATTTAGTAAACTAAATTTCGTTTATACGAGAAAATTCCTCTATCCAGAGTTAAATCGGTTTTTCAGAGGTTAAGTTAAATTTTGAATAGAACATTAAAATTCAAATAAAATTTCGCTTAACTCGTCTATGAGAATTTCAATCTCCTTACGAAAGGTTGATTATCTTAAGCATAATTTTTCTTCAAATATTTCTCTCGCTTCCCGTTTAAGGAAAGAAGGGAACGGTTTGTCAAGAAGTTTCTTCAAGAAAAGTATTAGAAATATAACGATATTCACGTGTACATTTTCTATGTTTTATCGACAATAAAAAACAATTTTTTTTAAATTTCATTTTGTTAAAAAATGACTACCAGGAAGTAAATTTCTTTTTATTAATGACAAACAACGGCTCCTTTTAAAAATACTCCTTTTATAATATTTATCAAGAAGTTTCTTCGAGAAAAGATATTACAAATATAATAATATTCACACGTACGCTTTGCTGTTTTATTTAACGACAAGAGACGATTTCACCTATGTTAAGAAATTCTGAAAATGAGATTGATTTCCTAAATGTTGTCTAAAGTTTCGAGGAATAAAATAAAATAAGATCGAATTTCTGAGAACAGAAGCGACCTATCAAGTTGGTAGTTATGCAATTAGAGCATTTCAAAACTCAATTACACAGAAGCGATCGTTTTCTATTGAGCAAACTTCTCGTACCATTCATACCGCGTATCTGCCGGCACCGTCGTTGTTAATCCGACTACAGGCGACTTGATAAAGCAGTTAAAGAGGTCAACTGGCAGACGCTGATCGATTGTTCCGTAATTCTTCATTTCCTGCCACGATACGCTACCATGAATTTCAATAATTCCCGACGGTAGCATAGAACCCAAGTCTAACAGCCTTTCTTCGAACCAATTTAAGAATCCTCTTTGTTTTCTAGTCTTACATAGATATTCGAGTCTTGTTCAGTTCGCTCAAAGAACAAATATTTCTTCTTTTCCTAAGATAATTGCTTGCATTCCTTTTGTTAAAAGATTTCTGTTCAAATCGCCGGAACTTGAGAAAGTTGAAAAATTTTGCTGTAGTTTAGATACAGTTTTCGAAGATTAAACATTGTTTGGAAGTTCGAGGAATAAATTCAATGTACCGAATTTCGTAAAATTTTAGAGAGTGAAATTGAACCTTGAAAAATCTGTAGAAACTTCAAAGACTGAATTCCGAGTTCCAAGTTTATCAAAATGCCAGAGAGTAAATTTAAAACCAGAATTTTTTTATGAATAATTGAATTCAAAGTCTCGAATTTTTGTCATAGTTCAGAGATGAATTCAGTATTACGAAATTCTCAGGAATTTCAAAGATTGAAACGTATTTTACAATGAATTGTATTGTAACATAATTATCGTTATTACCAAATGGATTATGGCGATTTTAATACATAAATTCGATTAATGTACATAGGATTTCTAGTCTTCGTCGTTAATGGTATTCCTAAATAAATTGTACTGACGTCAGACGAGGTTCGGAGCGCGTCACAGTACCAAAACCGAAGTTAAACATCCGCGAAATGCGAGAAACGGGGCGATAGAAGCGACGGCCAGCTGGAAATCGGAATAGGACATAACTGTTTCTCGAATTAATTTCCGAATGTTCACCTGAACGGCAAATTTCCGAAATCGGCAACGTAGAATCGATCTGTGACCCAGTCGCTTCACTCTTCGTGTCGAAAGCAACCCAATTTCACTGTAGAAACTTGGACAAACAATTTCCAAACATTTCATCGTAATCGAGAAATTACAAAATATAGCAATTGCAAGTATCACGTAACCTACTTAAAACTTCAAAATTTTATTCTGTAAAATATTTCTAAAAAATATATTTTTTAAAATAAGCAAATTATTCAATTCATTAAAACAGAGTATCGAATAATGCTCTTCGGTTCATGAAGAGTTACAATTAAATTTAAACGAAAGACAACATTTTTCATCCTATTTAATTGTAACCACGATCGTCAATTAAAAAATTCTCCGTCGAACGATAAAACCAATCAATTTCGACTAGTATGGAGCGTGACAAAAACGATTGTGCCCACTCTTGTCGCATTCGCAGGATTTCCAGACGCGAAGGCGAACGAAACAACGGCTGGTTAGGCCGTTGACACGTTCGCCTAATCTCTATATTATCCTCGGGGAGGTATCGAGCCGGGACGGCCGACCGGATGCTGTTACATAGAATTTTTACGAGTGTTGAACGGCTCCAGCCGTGGAACCGCTCGCATACCATCGCCTTATGGGCTCCACGTGCGCGCCGCTACTAGATATGAGCCCTTCCAACGTCTACAACGATCCAGTTGCCCTAAATTCTTCAATATGCATCGATTAATTTTCTCAATCATGCTAACTATATTAAAAATGTGGATAACCAAATTCTACAGTTCTAGAAAATTTCAAAGAGTAAATTGAAAGATTCGAATCTTTCAAGATGTCGAAGGATGAACTTTATTATCTTGATCAACCAATCTAACTATAAAGATCTTTAATTAAATCTACACGACAGTATAACCGTAAATCTCCAAGAGACTTAATAGAACTCAGGTATAGACACAAACGTCACACCAGCAGACTGTTGGAAGTATCAATTATGTAAGACTGTACGTAAAATATGTGGAAAGTCATTGAAATACAGCGAGATTCAAAAGTGAGTATATACCTTTCAAAAATGAAATTCGTGGAATATTGACCTATCTATGAATTCTTATTTACGTCTTTTTATCGTTAATTTGCATTCCTAGATGGCAACTTCCTTAGATTTTTTAAATTTATGATATGAATATCTTTTATATTTAAATGAGTTTCATACGAAATGAGTATAAATCAATGCTATAGATAATGAAATAATTTTATGAATTAAATTTTTGAATAATGAATAAATTTTATATTTAATTTAGTAACAGTGTTGTATAGATAGCTGGGTATTTCTTGTAATCCCATCCCCCCATGGGGCCATAGAATAGACTTGGTTTACAATGTTCTTTATAGACACTCGTCCCTCCACACTGTACCCACATCGTCCCACATCTCATCTGCACCAGCGTTCTATACTTAAGC
The DNA here is from genome assembly GCF_905332965.1 of Bombus pascuorum. Taxonomy (NCBI): domain Eukaryota; kingdom Metazoa; phylum Arthropoda; class Insecta; order Hymenoptera; family Apidae; genus Bombus; species Bombus pascuorum. Next base: position 4,434,118 of record NC_083501.1, on the reverse strand, counting down.
TTTATTTATTACGTATTCACCCTCGTAATATATAGATTATTTAGAAAATGATTGAAATTAATATTTACATTCTTGCGTAAACAAGCCATATATTTAACAAAATTTCATTCCTGCCTATTTCCACTACCTGTCCGCTTACTTTCCTTCCCAACTGTCTACACAGTGGTCGTAAAAGAGGTCCATAAAATAAAGGGTTATAATAGTAGCAAGAAACGTTCAAGCAAAGTACGTACGAAAGTGAATCCTTTCCATGTAAAATCGACTCTTAGTCTTCATTAGCGTTCGATACAGCGATCTGGTTCTCTTCGCATCACGTTGAACGTCGAGTTTACAACCTCGAACTAATACAAATAAAAGGTACCATTGGTTTACCATATTCGCTCGAATTCGCGATAAACCACTGAAGAATAAAAGTCGACTTTACATCGGAAGAATAGCTCCCAGGTTCCACGTTGATCAGACCATTCTTTGTTCCTCTCGGCAAGTACTAAGAATTTTGTCATTAGGTGGTAATGTCAATACGATCCCTTTAAGTTATGGACCTTTTTCTACGACCACGCTAGCGTGACAAAGACCATACCCAAATCCATGTCATTTCGCACTATCTGACAATGAATTTTTAGCCTTTCACCTTACCTTTGCACATGTCCCAATGCACCCCGCTGGGGGTAGCCACCCACATGCTATATTTATTTTATTTTATTTTTTTTATTTACCAATGAGATATAACACTTTACCAAATGTTCTTCAGGACAAATTGTAAAAACCAAAAAAAAAAAAATGTCTCAACATCAAATTTTCCCCATTACATAGGACACTCAGGATCCTCTCCTTGCTCCTCAACTCCGACAAACTCAACATATAAAAACTGCGAGCATTCGACCACGAGACTAGTCTTGGGTACAGCCTTGGCCGCGATTTGAACAACTATTTTAATACTTTAATACTAATTTTTAATATAAAAATATAAAAGGACAGTCAAGTTAAGCTATTGCTCAGCTCTTCCTTTTTTATCACGAATTTTACGTGACGCTATATACAACAATTTTCGAATAAGTGTCCTGCTTACGATATCTGTACTCGCTTCGCACTCTCGCTGTATCTGAAAACGTGACAAGGGGTTGTGAAAATGAGAGTCACTGGTTCGTAGGAGAGGAAGAGAGTAGAAAAGGAGAGAAACGCCACATATGGTAATATAACCGAGCAGATGAGAGTTTGACGGCAGGATGTCACATTATGTGGCCTTTGACCCCCTCCCCCCTTCTTCTCATGTTCTGACATGGTGTCGTCTGGGCCGCGCCGACGGTGTGGGCAAACGCGCTTAATGAAAATGGCTGGTACACATTCAACATCGTAAATTAGAGCGGAGCCTCGCGAGAGACGCGTAACGTACGATCGCAGGGGAGAGAAGCGCGCGCGACATCGTTAACCGTAATGCCATGGAGAAAAGCGTAACGCGCCGCGGTTTCGTTTATTTGCTCATCGCAAACATGAACGCTGTCGCTGCGAAGAGGAAGCAACCTCTCTCGACCCCGTACCGATCGTCCGATCTTCCCTTTTCGTTCATCTTTGAATTTTGTACTCCTTTTCCTTCTATTGGATTATTTATGGTCTCTTGTCTTCTTTTGTGTTCATTTATCGTCTTTCTTCTTTCTGTCTTTTCTTCTTCGTTCTATAGTCAACAGGTTTTACGGTAATCTTCGTTTGTAAATAATGGTCGATTTCTAGGAAGCTGTAAAATATTTTTCGCTTGCATATTTCAAGGTAATGTTCGTTAATCAAGTTATCAAGTATGGGCTCATAATCTAATTACGAAATTCGTTGGATGATTTTCGAGTCTTGGAAAATTGTAAAACAGTCGGTGATTCCTAATTGCAAAGTTGTTAAATAATTTTCGATCCCGGAACAGTCTCTCGCTTGTATTCGCTTCTTTCTTCGACCCCCACGTTGATCTTACGGATTTTCCTCTCTCGTTTTTCCATCGATTTTGCTCGTTTGTCTCTTGCCAAATAAATTATTCACACAGATCGATAGCTCATACGAAGAAATTATACAAAATCAAAAGGAAATTTAATTTGTTATAGGATAAATCGAACAGTAAATCAATAGACTTATATCTAAAAAAAAAAAAATAAAAAGAAGAAATAAAGAGAGACGAGTAAGGAAAAACAAGCTTTCTAACCAATTAATAATAAACATCGTAATAAACAATGTAAAAAATTCTAATGACGAAGAATCTTAAGAAAAAAGGAAGATAGCCTAAAGATGAGGAAAACACTAATCGACTTCGAGGCAACTATACTTCAAAAAAGTCTCGAATCACGTATCCCTCCTACTCAAAGACGATAAATATTGGAACTTTCACGTTGCATACTGTAATTTGTGGCTGACACTCGTGTCGTGAATCATCTGCATGGTTTTTTCGCGTGTCACGGAAGTCGACGAGAAGAACCTCTTCCGTTTTTGTCGTTGTTAGCGCGCACGAGAAATAACTGGTCGCACAATGGCCAACTTTAATTGGTAGTTTTTACGCATGGGAAAAGGAGAGTCGGAAAAGCAAGCATTCCTGTAAAGTAGACGAGTCTATGGGTGAAAATAGGAAACACCGTGCCCCTTAAGAATAGAAAACATCCGCTTTTTAACTCGTTCTACCGTTACAAGATTTTCCCTGGCCCGTTGTAGAAACTACAAGCTATTCTTTCACGGTCGAAAGCCGTGCTTATTATATGGCAGGCTCGTTATTTGCGTTTTGGAGCGAATCCTCTTTGCCAACTTGCATTTTCCTTTCACTTCGACCCGGAATTAGGAATTTCGATGCAAAATTCTTCGACTCGAGATTAATTACGTTGAACTTGCCTTCTTTCCATCATTTCCGGCCCGGTTGCATCTCTCTAACGTCAGACAATATCTCAATCTTCGATAAAATACGAAGAAATTGTTATCGACGTACGTTATTTTTTCGTTCAATTTTACGTTAAATATTTTCTTGATTCGTTGAAAAATGTCTATGTTTGCTGAAGTAAGAGCAAGATTGAAACATAAAGATTGGAGTATCGCAACGTATCGGATTAGGAATTGGATGCACAAGTGGTTAATCGCTACTGTAAAATTATACAGTAGTCTACGAAAGTATTCAAACACTTACAGAAGTTTTTAATAGATATATTATCAGTGTTGCTCGTGGCACACTTTGAAACCAGCCTTATGTGGAGACTCCTATCTTGATAAGATAAATAAATATATTCTATATATTATATATTAAAAAATCAAAGAAAATATTCTTCAAAATGAATCTCCACGTACATTTCTCTGTTTATCTTTCTGCATTGAAAAAATATGGAATATAGCAATTACTAATCAATTTTATCGAATAACAGAAACTCGATTAATCTAATCGCTAACAACAATAGGTTACGATACGTAATCACCCAACACCCGTAGTTTCTCCCATATCTAAAAACGCGTATCTTCCAACGATTCATGTATTATAGTATTGTTAAAAGTACTTTATATCGAAAGCAATCAAGCTTAATCTTCACACTCATCATCGATCTATCGTAAAACTTTTAAAAATAATTTCTATGAAGAGCAATCTAGCCTAGATAATTCTAGCCTGCGTGCAATTTTCCACGACAATAATAGAATTCAATGAAAGAGACAAACGTAATCGAAATAGCAGACAAACAGGTAGAACATGTGCAATTGCTGTGCAATTTTCTACGACTGGTATATTGTCGCGCGCACCTATGCATACGCAGCTGGCACACGTGTAGACTTAATTTTTTAAACATGATTATCTCGTCACGCTTATCCAGCAAGAGGTCACGATACATTATCTCCAATAAATATGTAGCCATTAATTACGCTACGAATTATTTTGCGCAGCCAATTGTACGCTCAATTACTTAATAGCCAGCTGATGTGGATTACTCCGCGACGGCCGGTACACTGTGGGAAAACTGCCTTCAACCAGTCGAACACCGCAATACATTACGGCGAAACCAATACCCATTGGTAAATAGATATTTATGACGCGATACCGACCGACTGCCAACAAGTTTGATTCATCTCGACGAGCCGAACGCGTTCCAAGAACCACCGCGTTCGAGAGTTAATTGAGTTAGCGTCCAGTCGTGATAGGTGAGGTTAGGCGAGGTTAGGTTAGGTTAGCTTAGGTTAGGTTACGTTTGTAGATATCGTTGGAGGTTTGATCGATGATACAGAAGAGTTTGAAATGTGAATTCCAAGTTATAAAGGAGAATTGTTTTGTAGAAAAGAAATACATTTAGAGTTTTCAATGTGGTTGAGGTTAGGTTTACACGTATCTTTGATGGTTTGATTGATAGAAGATTTTGATATTGTATTCGAATTTGAATTCATACGATTACGGGATAGTCTGGTGAAAAAGGAATAACGTTCAAGTTCGTTGTATGATTGAGATCAGGTTTGCAGATACCTTTTATAAAAGTTACAGATAAAAAGATCAGCAAATGTAACAGTGAATGGTGAGATAAATGGGACAAACAGGTTTTCTATATGATTGAATTTAAGTATGCAGATATCGTATGGTGGTTTGATTAATAATGAGAATTTAACATATCTGTATTTTGATTCATACAAATGTGATATAATCTGGTAAGAATGAAATAAATTTATGGTTTTCTAGTTGTTGTCTAAGTTTCCTAGTTGAGATTAGGATGGTAGAAACGGTTGATGATCCACTAACTAGATAAAGTGCAACTGCTTAAGAATAGGAGAAACGGTTTCTATTCGAGCAAATTTCGCGTATGCAAGTGTCTCGTTTCGCTTTCGTGCAAATGCCACCAGCACTTTACACCGAATAGAGCACACTTTCCATCGGCTAATCCGTCTCGACGGGCGTTTGAAGCGGAACGTTTCAACGATTCAAATGTCCCGTCACAAGAGCATTGTGAATTGTGTGACACGACACCGACGCGACGTTTCGGTGACACTCGCTATTTGGTCTAATCTCGAGATAACAGAGCTTTGTGTTAGATATCGCGTTGTACAAATTGGCGTCCAAAGGACTTTGTGACCGCTGGAAATACGATTTCAGTAGCTAAATTTGTAGCGGAGGATTTTATATCGAAATCAAAGTTAGAAAGATGCGGAGTGCAGGTAACGGATATAGTTTAGAAACTTGACTATTCGACAATTTTCAACCGGAACAATTGGAAATCGTAAAGTTGAAAAATCAGGATTGCGAAAAATTTGATAATTGCAACGTTTCTTCGAAATATCTCGCTGGAAAAATTGACAAGCAGACAATTTTTCATTTGATAATTCGAAAATTGAAACTCATTGCAAATTGGAAAATTTAGGGAAGTTATCAATCGAAGAGGTTGCGAATCGGAGAAATTATCAACTGATGTAGGTCTCAGCTTTCAGAAATTGATAACATTAGCGATTCGAGCATTTGTCAACTAGAAAAATCCGGACCTGGGAACACTACCAATTGAGGGAATTAGGAATGAGGTAAATTATCAATTAAGGTAACGAGAAACGAGATGGAATTGCCAATTGAGGAAATTGAACGTTGACAAAACTAGAAATTGTACGGATTACGAACTGAGAAATTGAATTCCGTAGCATTCGAGAGAAAATTAATTTCTATTTCTGTATTACAAGTGTACATTTATTTTTACACCAGATATAGAACGGAATTCAAAAAAATATTATTTTTACAGATGATAGATTCAGTTTCCATTTCACTATCGTATTATTACATCCAACTGGGTCTCGATCAATCACAAAAACTTGCACGCCAATATACTTGCCATAGATCACGGTGATTAATCTTAATTACCGAAGCATAACGGAGATTGATAACAAACAACCGGTGAAAGATCAAACACGGCAATATGTCTGCCGGCCAATTGCTTCTTGTATTAATTAACATTCCTCTTCGTATATCACGACATATCTATCTCATTATTCCATAAACCCATCCACTAAAAATAATAACCGATAACGATAAACTTTTCATACTACTACTCGTAATGTTACTAAAAATAAAGTTACTAAAAATAAACGATTTACAGTAGGACAACCTGAACCCTGTAGAAATAAAGTACAAAATCTGTATTTTTATCAATGGTTTTATCACTTTCTACTTTTCAACAAATTTATTTCTAAAAACGCGTCAAAACTAACGTAAACAGTTTAGTAAGCATCATTCAACGTAAATAAGATTATCAACCTTATCCAAAATATCATTGTCCAGAAAATACACCTAACGTACGAAAGTATAGCAAACCTTTATTCTTATCAAATTTTACTCACGTGTGTGTCTATCTTTTAAAAATTTGCTTCCAAAGACAGGAAAGGAGATAATAAAAAAATAAGACACAAAAGATTTAATAGGAAGAATTGTAAAGTAGCAGGACCTTTTGTTAGGCTGTCTACGTTTCCTGGAATCGTGTTTCTACTTCAGCTACCCTTCGCAAGGGTGGGAAATAGAGGCAAAACGATTTGCTGCCGGCTGGTCTAGCCGAATTTTTCTCCTTTTTTTCGAGGAATACCAGAAATAAACAGTCAGTCGTCCTTTCATCCGGCCTTTTTCACGTCTAAATATACCGATTCCTCCCCCTGGATGCAACACGGCGCATAGGACTGCGCTGGAAAAACAATCGACCAAAATAGAATGTCGAGCGACCATGATGATGCTGGAGACGACTGTCTAGGACCTTTTGGGATTTACATATCTTCAGTTGCCTTTTAATCCAGTTCCAAGTCGAATTCCTCTGACTAATCCACTGGATAATAGGTACAAGGTCTTTTCAGTTGATTTTCAACTGGTAATGACGTTTGAGGGTCTTTCGCAGGGGTCATAAGTCTTTTAGAACGTCGTGTAAAATTTCTTAGGAGTGGAAAAGTAAGATGTCATGTCCAGAGTAGAGGATTATCATATCTCTTAGACCTTTCTCTTGAGTGTTTTATTTTATTTTGGTGTTTCTTCATGTTTCTTATTTTTTTTATGGCAATTGTGGAGAGTTTGAAAAGTACTGGTAGCTTTAAATTATTTATTTTGAGATTTTTTAGAATCTTAAGATCAGATTCTTAGAATAATTGCAAAGGCAGGAGAAGAAATACCCAGTGCAAGGAAACAAAAATATACAAAGGCTATAATATCATTTGGATAATTTTCAATTTCAAGAAACGGTTCAATTCTGAGACGTGAATACTTAAGAAAATTATCACGAAATTAAAATCATAAAAGCTGTCGTATATTGTGTAATCCTATAGGCCGACAAAACCATTCGAATAAGATTAAAAAGACAACGTTGTGAAAAAGTATCGTTTAAATATTTCTATAAAATACTTTACATTACAGAAGCATATAGATGAGAAATAAAAGATTGAAATAAATGACCATAATGATGAAATTACACAATAAAGCCATCCATACCACACAAATCTTATAAGCCATAATTTCAAGAAGTAATAAATTATCACCAAACTAAAATAATGATGGATACTAATAAATATACGTAAAATGGTACTTTATTCGAAAAGGAAAGAAAAGTAAGAATTTGAATAAATCATAATGATAAAATTATACGTATATATCGCACGAATTTTATAAACCACGAAGCTGTAATTTCAAAAAAAGGCACTTCACCGTGAAAAAAGAAAAAGATCAGAGGTAAAATTACAAATGCACGCATACGTTATGCAAATGATGCAAATGATAACATCGTAACATATATCTCATTGTGCACGCGCTGTGCACAAGATATCAAGCTCAGTATACCACAACTACAGAGTTACATAATTATGTACATGTGTCTATTAATGAACGCTAGTGATAAACTAGAATGAAGGGTTGATAAAAGTTAGCAGAAAAGATAGTCTTTCGATTAGATTCGTTCCTGTTGACTACAAAAATAGATTGGCCTTCCGAAAAGGATAATCAGTTGGCAAGGACGACTGGCTGAATATCTTTTTGTATGCAAATGCAAGTAAAATGGCCTAGAGTCGTAGATACAGCGGTGTACGTGGAAAACAAGAGATCCTGGGACAGATAGGAAAACACGCGTGTCAGAATGCGGATCGCGAACGATCACGTGTCCTTATTACGCGATTCCTGTGGCAGTTTCACGTCGTGGAATTTCTTATTCGCCGTTCTTTCCCATACGAACGAACTGGATCAAATTTTGATAAAACCGGTCACAGAATATTTCGCGTTTTAAGCGGTCTGGAAATGTGGGTTTGTAGATTACGGGGTTGAACGAGTGAATTTTTATCCGCTGTTTTAGATTTTAGATTATTTCAGCCCAATGGTTTTTTAAATCTTAATCATTTTAAATCACCGAAGATAAAATCGTAGAGGAACTTATGATATTATGTTGGCAACTAAGTTTTTTTTTTTTTATATATTTTATTTTGGTTATTTTACAATTTGTCCTTATGGACATTTGGTAAAGTGTTATATCTTGTTGGTGAAGAAAAAAAAAATAAAAATAAAAAATAAATATAGCATGTGGGCGGCTACCCCCAGCGGGGTGCCTGCAACTAAGTGACTGCGGATTTTGGCATTAGGTGGTATTGACAAAATCCGCAATCACTTAATTGCCAACCCAATAATTCCTATGAGATCGTAATTCGCGATCCTTAATTGCATTAATCGATCACTGATCTAAATCAATTTCTGATGCTTTTAGGTATTTTTTTAGGTATCAGGTAAATGGGCTAAGAAGGTGAAAAGTTTCATTAAAGAAAAAACACATAATTTAAAAAAAGAAAACACTTGACATAAAGCTAGTCGTAATAAAAATAACTTCAAACTAAACAAAATAAAGACTTTCGCCGTGAAAATATATACAAGGCATCCCGCATTCTGCATTTGCAAACAATAAAAAGATTTTGTGTGTATATAATCCTGTTCTACCATGTTTCCGAGTTACAATAAATAATTCTATCGAAAGATGGATAATTGAACTAATCTCACATACTTATTTACAAACGTAATCCAATATTTGGATGTTTGAAGTTGAATCTTGTATTCTGACCCTGCAAACACTTCCAGTCAATGATAAAGTCTGCAGGTTTGCGTTCGTACGCAAGCAGATCATTTTGAATTGAAAGTAGAATGAAATAGGACATGTCTGAATGATCGTACGAACCTTTCATTATATAGGTTCCATTATTAAGAACATCAAGTTTTTTCAATTGTTTTCATACGTAGAATCCAGTGGACCAAGTGATTCATCGTTGTTGTGAGACACTCTGTATATAATATACTTGAAAAGATACTTGACTTAATATGAATTCCAATAAAAATAATTCCAAGGAAAGAGGAAAGGGATGTCATTAAGAAACTATATACGCAATTACTCGATATTAAAAAATGACACTCGGCCTAAAATAATTCTTGGTCGAGCAACAATCCCGAAATAGCTTCTAGCGAATCAACGACACGATTTAAGACGACAGTGATTTATCGGACAGCTTCGTCCAAAACGAAGCAACATATATCCTCGGTGATTAGCCTGTTCCCTCTAAGCGTGACACAATTAATTTGCATGATTCGCGCGTCGATCGGGTAAGGACAAGCGTCGTTTAATCCCAATTACGGCGTCGGTTCGAGTTTCTGCCAACTGCTAATTGGTAAAAAATCATCTTCGTCCAGGAAAGCGATTCTTGGAAGTTGAAAAAGGGGGACATGCCGCGTTACGCGAGTCGAGACCTCGATGGAGCTGCCGTAAATTCTAATTCACTGTGAAAGAAGGAAGACAAGGAAAGCAGATGTCGACAATTGCGCTTGATTAATCCAATGCCTGGCCATTCTCTCTTCGAGGAGTCTTAATGAAACGGCTTCCTATTTTACCAACAGACGTCCTTATTACCGATTTACCAACTTTCCTTCGAGGTATGTCTCGTGTACCTGCTGTTTATTGCGATAGAAGCGATTAAATTGAAATTGACTGGATAATAAAGTTTCGAGTTAGGTGAGCTTGAATAGTTCGCGATTGTCTCCTTTTACATCTCACTGAGATTCGCGGGATTCGTGAAAGGACATAATTAAAAATAAATTAAATAATTAAAAGTTTAATCTAATTAATTATAAACATCGTTCATGGAACGAGGGTGAAAAATCTCTTGACATCTAAAGCATTAACATCTTTCATTGAAAAGATTGGAATTAAAGAAGATTACAAATTGAAGTCTTAGGAGGTATGTCAAGAGCTATTAAAAATTCCAAGAAATCTTATACTGACTAGAAGAAGCAATGATAGAGTAGAATAAGTCGAGTAAATAAGCAATCGGTTGATTAAGCAACGATAGTGAGACAGCTGGTATATAAACACGGCAGGTATAGTACAAGAACGGCGGTATAAAAGCAATTGTAAGCTAAATCCATTTCTGTATAAGCTGACAAGGCTGGTATTAAATAAAGAAATAAGTAAATGTAGATTACGAGAATTAAAAATCTTTTACGATCTGGTACCCTTGCCGGCCAATATCTCAGATTCTTTTCAACAACCCTCCGCGAAAGCTGCGCGCAGACACGCAACACCCACGAGCACCTGCACTTTTCACGCAACCAAGCGCAGTTCACCTAAAGCTTGGCCCACGATCGTCCACCGCAGATCGCCATAGGTTGCGGCTTGTGGACTTGTGGAGCAGCCACAGACGGTTATCGTGACTCGTTATTAGCGATTGTCGTAGTTATAAATTCATGCCAGAGAAATATTTAGAGTAGGCAGCCGCGATAAAGGAGCAGACAAAGGGGCAACCGAGTCGGTACATCGGCTACTCGCCCCCGTTGCGCCAGCAAAGGATTACAGACATCTTTGTCTCTTTCTTTCTTTCTTCCTCTCTTTCTCTCTCTCTCTTCGATACGACCGAAGTCGCATAGAATTTCCAATCCTCGCGGCCTATTCGCGAATCACCTTCTGCGACTACGTAGACTTTACGAGCCGTGACGACAGCCAAGGTAGAAGAGAAGGGCGACCTACGTAAATGGTAGACTGCGGATTTTTGATGCATTCGTAGAGGACTTTGAGATACAGAAGTGCACAGAATTGATACTAGATAATGTTGATATTCGATGGCTGGAATTTCTCAGTTTGGTTTGATAACAATGGAATATTCGAAGAATTAAATGTAATTCCACATGAAAGCTAGATAGGAAGAAGCGGGTTCGATTCGGTGGTAATAGAAGATAAAAAGAAGAGACGAGCGTGGTTCAACAGCAATGGGAGATTTAAAGAATTGGTTTCATTTAACAAAAGTAGATTATTCGCGTGGAACAATGATATATGAAAATGTTACAGAAATCGCAATGGGGAAAGGCGCAGTGTCTGTAGAATTAAAACTGAGAATTTGGTACCAGAGCCATTTTTATAGATTTGACTCAACGATTTTGAGAAAAATATAGATTTGCGAAATTAGGTTGATGAAGATAATCGTTTGGAAATTAACATACGGTCCATTAGACGATGGCAAACCTGAAAGATTCGTGAAATTTATTCAGAAAAGTAGAATGTAATGGCAGAAGCTCGTTAAAACATTAAGATTAAATCTATTTGCACTACAGCTTACTGGTGGCTTATCTCGCGATTAACACGATTCGATACGAAGTCGGTATTACTAAACAGAAGTTGTAAACTGCTAAAAATACTTTGACAGTGACTATGCGAGTAGAAGTGCCATTAAATTTCCCAATAACTGGTTTCAATATACGAAACGTTTATTGCCGGAATTAACCTCGGACACTTGGAGGGACTAACCTTAATGAAACCTTCTAATGTACATAGTTGGTTCTACATTCTCTACCACTTAACGACAATTTTTCTGTGTGGTATTAATACCTAGCTTTAAAAGAACTTGTTCTATCTCTTCGATATTTTAAAATCCTCGACGTTATTAAACTATTTGACAATTTAAACTAAATTGAAACCTAATTCAATTCCTCGTCCATCGCCATCCAATTTTTCATCCACCTCGATTACCTATATTATTTCTGAGAATATGCATTTTGCATATGAGAACTGGTATTTTTCAAATGCAAGAATTTTCAAAATCTCGTGAAACGATTTTTGAGACATCCTCTATGCATCATGTTACGTACGATTCGTCTTCGTTTTTGAGATATAAACAGAAATACCGATAGTCGTCGTGTTAGGGCATTATTCTCGTACTCGCTGATACGAGCTGCACGTTTTTATAACGATTATGTTTTGTATCGATAAGAGGGAAACATTGACCTCGTCAATAATATTTACACCGGACAGCGATGTTAATTAATTGCATTAAAAGTTAAATAGCTTGGATGTATCTGATTACAAACTTGTTCTATTCTACTTCACCATCGTATCTCGAAAACGAACCGACCCATCGAGCACATAACATTCTTTGCTCAAAATAGCCTCCCACACAACGTGGCAAAGTTCATCGATTGAGATCTGCATGGAACAATCTTTCGAATGACATACTTTTCTTTCTAATACGCTTTTGTATATTATGTGCATTCTGTGCACTTCTGCATCCGCAAATCATCCGCAAATAAAAAGAGCCTAATTCCGAATCCGATTCGGCGATTTTACGCGGCGTAACCGCGACAGTTCGCGAGGAGTCGAGTTCCAGCGATCGACTCCTCGTAGATCAGTGAAAGTCGAAGCAGCTACTCGCTGCTCGCGCTGCCGACAGCCAATCCGACACACGAGAGACTGCTCTATCAGCGCTGTTCAATGGCACACGCGATCGTGCGCGGCAGATACGAGACCCGTGTTTCTTTCGACACGCAGCCTTCCAACAGTCGCAACGCCACGGGGCTCCAATTTCGGCATTTAGTTTGACAGTTTGGCAAAGCATCGGGTGAGATCGTGTTGGCCACATCGCTCCAACGCTTCGATCGTCTGTTTCGATTAGCTTACATACAGTGTCGCTGCGAGGTAATTAATCGGGCTGGATTTTCGTGAATTTTATAGAATCAAGGGGTGGCTGGATTTCAACCCCCTCGCTGCGACGACGTTGATCGAATATTTATTAGAGACTACAATTGAAGGGTTCGTAACAAAAACGATCATTAACTACACACGTTTGCTTCTTCTTTTTTTCTTTTTTTGGAAATTGAAAGAATGCTCTTATTATATTCTGTAATTAATCGATTAATATCGTCGATATTGATATAATTATAGTAAACGTATCTGTTACATAAACGAAATTCTGCAAGCTCGAGAGAGTTGCTTCGAAGAAATAACGACGTTAAATTCGTATGAACATCGTAGGCGGTTCAAGATATGCAAATATCATGATTATCATTAGAAACTCAAGCTGCGTAACTGGACAACTTATTTATCTCTCAATATCCAAATTTTTAAGCCATTTAGGTACATATATCCGACGGATAAAAACCAAATACTTCATACTCGTTACATTATGCAGGTGTACTTAGATACCTTTATCGAGACCGTTCGATCAGTAATTCAGACCTATCGAATCTGTTCATCTTAAACACACCCTGTAGTAGCAGCTGCCGGAGCGGCAAACATCGAAAAACCAACATGCAGAACGCGATCTTACTAAATGATACAATTATAGGTGTATCGATCGTTGGAAACATTTTGACTACTATACTTTATATTAAGATCAAGATACAGTCCCATTCGTAAGTATTAAGACACTTATGATCTCGCAAGAAGGTACACAGAAAGAATAGAAACACACCCGAACACAACGAACAACACAACAAACATCGCAAGAAGACTAAAAAGGAAACACCCAATAGATCTCATAAAAAACGTAACCTAGCAAACACGATGATGGCACCCCGCTGGGGGTAGCCACCCACATGCTATATTTTATTTTTATTTTTTTTTCCTAATAACTGAGATATAATACTTTACCAAATGTCCTTCAGGACAAATTGTAAAAACCAAAATAAACTATAAAAAAAAAACTTATGATCTTCGTATGAAATTCGACGATTGAGACGTTTCGAAGGTATCGATGGATTTTCTGAAAAGTCAGAATCCATGGAAATTGTAATGAACAAACGTGACAGCTACAAGGCAAAGAAGCAGTTTATTATCAAACTGACGAGAGTATTACTGCACTCATCGTGAGATTCTTCTTATAAAACATTGAATATTATAACAATATTCGAACAAGATAATCGTTCGAGACCTTACAAGATAATAATTAGTTTGCTAATAACGATTGGAAGATAATTTGGTAATAAACTGTTCAATTTTCACGAGTGTCTCAATCGATAAGATTACATGCATGTAACTCAACAACGTGTTTATGACTTCGAACAATTCTTCGAAGGAGATAATAATTCCTGGACGTTTTGTTAATTACTTTAATAGCAACGATTAAAAGATGGTCTCGCGATAAATTGTCAGGTCTTCGTGATACGTATTTCTGTAGCCGAGCGTATCGTTAAACTAGTCGCAGTTGACCATAAACCGAGCTAAGTTACGCCGCTATGATCGCAACCACGCGACGACCAGTTATTTCCACCCGATGCAAATTCGCCTTTTATCTGGATTGTAAATTCCGTGAAATTTATCGCAGATTCTTCCAGCCAGTACCCTCCCTTTGCAACGCGGATATCGTTTCTGTTTTGCACGCCTATTCGCCCGTAACCCTAAACTAAAACGCGATAGAACAGAAACGAATATCGATGGTGGCGTGGTTAATAATAATCGGCATTCCAGTTGCAGACGCTGATTTTTCACGGTTTTCGCGACCATTCGGATCCGGCCTAATGATCGCCTCCGGTTCCAATACTCGCCACGACATTCTCCACTTCTGCCTTTGCTCTCCAAATGCTTTATCGCGCGCAAAAGCACGTCGAGAACTCGTTTCGAGAGCTCGATGTGGACCTTTGATTATTTTACTGAGGAATTCGTTCAACGGTTTTACCACGCGCTGGCTCGTGCAAGAATTCCAATTATGAGGCTACCGTTTTGCCTGTTAGCAATCTATCGCTCGAAAATTTTCACGTTTCAATTTTTTCCAGCATACGGTTTTTTTACGGTTGAGTGTTTTTAGGAACAGACGAAAGTGCATCTGGAAGAATAAAAGTTGCGTTCGAGGAATTCTTCTCCGTTTGATTAAAATTTCACTTTTCGTTTCTGTATGTTGTTAGAGAGATAGAGCCAGGGTTGTTACTTTTAAAACTTAAAATTCTAGAATATTACACGTAACGATTCGGATTGTTAAATATCATTCTGTATCTTGCATTTCCTCTTATTTTACGTTTACTAAATTTTAATATTTAATCAACAGCGTGGAAACTAATACTTTTACTCTTTACCGTTACTCTTATGTTGTTCTCATAATGAGAATAAAAGTGTCGTTATTCGCACAATTTCTGTATTTTCGTCCAGTCGCGGGGAGACGCGTCAACGGGAGTCGTAAATTCCCGTTACGATTATAACAATCGACACGACGAACAGGTCGATCCCCTTATTTCTTGTGGGATAATAGGGGTGTTTGTTGTAAATTTTCAACAATTTATTACACTTATTATTGCGCCGTGTCGGAAGATATATTTGATAATTGTATACTTGCTAGTGCTTCGTATAAGCAAAAAGTAGATTAAGTTAATGTCGCGTAGACCGTAGTGGGGCCTAAGTTTGCAGCAACGGTAGATGACTACGTCGAGATTGAAAGAACAATAGATTTGACTGATCTAAATGTGTAGCAATAGTAATGACTGCGCTGAGATGGAAAAACAGTAGATGACTGCTCTAAGGATAAGACCGTTGACTCGACTACACGAAGATTAAAAGAACAGTAGAAGACCCGTCTCGTACTATTAAGGAGAAAAGCTCGGTGTGGGTGCCTTTTTGAACTAAAGTGAGGATAACGATTGGTTATAGCCAACGATAATAAATAAAAACATGAGGAGAAAGTCTCCTGCAGTTAAGGCTCATGGGTGTCCTTGTTCATGGGAAATACCTGCTATTCCTCTAGACAAACATCCGCTTTCTACGTAATTTGTAAGAGCGTGCAATAAACAGAAGGACTGTTCAAAGGACCATCCATAAACCGAAAATACTTATACGAATAGAGATTACGCTAAAAAGATTCGGTTTATGATGGTTGCTTAGGTTTATTGCGGGTCAGTGTAACGATGTGTAGGCCTTGGCGACCAGACCATGAGGGACGTCGCACGGACCATCTCACGCGACGTAACAATTTCACTGGAAGCTAAATTACTCGCGAAATTAGAAGAGAATCTAAGAAAGTTCAAAGATCTCGAGCTAAAATAAGAAACGTTCTAAAATAAGAAACAACTTATTAATCGAAAACAGAAGACCGGGAGAAGCGATGGTTCGCAACCGTGATTCTCAGTAGCTTCTTGAAAATTCTACGCGTGAGTAACGTGAAAACGGCGCGTGCAACAAATACACACATTTATACGACTATTAATACAGTGAAGTGTTAAATGGAAATGCATAGAAGCCACATGGGGCACGTAGTTTGGTCGCGGATCGTGAAACAGAGGAAGAAGGATGCGTGTGACGTCCACCGGAAGCTGTTGCTTCAACGCCACTTGAATTATGAATTAAGTCGGCGCGTGCAAGAAACTCTGTGACACGATGAGGAGCGACTGAAACGAGCTACTTGGTGCCCCTATTTTCCTCTTTTCTTTCCTTTTAAATTTAAACCGTTGCGGCGACAAAACGAAAACGTTTATTCTTTCGTTATTCTACCATAAGTCGAGTTCTTAAGTATCTGAAATACTATAACTATAAACTGTTACTACAATAAAACAGGACCTGTCTACGAATAATTTTCCTATTGTACTCTTTAACACACAATCCTAAATATATTACAATCTACCAATCATTTAATAACCAGAAATGCCGCGGTAATAAAATTAACTTACGACACGACCAAACGGAATTGAATTTCCTTTTAACAAGACTTCCTTCACCTTACAAATATTAAAAGTCCTCGCAATATCATAAATCTCCCGCTTTACGATACGTCTCTAAAGCAAATAATTGTAAATTACGCACATATACACGGTGAGTCAAAAGTTACACTTTTGAGAAACAAAAGCCTAAAATCGAACCTTCGTCCTATTTCATTTTCAATTCACCGTGCATGTAGATATCTTTTCTTTACTTCACGATACATAGTCGTGGAGGAATTGAACACACCTTGTTTTCCGTGATAAGAAACGAAAAAGAAAAAGAGAAGAAATAAATAAATAAGGTACTACCGTTGGCAAACATAAGAGATAAGATTGATCATTGATCGAAATGGGGGCAAACTCTTAATTTTTACTTGCCAAACTTAAATCGACGTTCTTCCATAGTAATTTGCGTAGAATTTCTTCAATTTCCACGCGCGGGTAACTATTTTTTTTAAATTTTTGATTTTACACGAAATGTTCCTATACACACGTCTATCAATATTCTATTTATCGAATCTTATCCCATATAAATTCTACATGTCGATTTTTATTTACTACGATATTAAGTTTCATTATAAAATTGTATTCAATTTTACGCCTTGCGACTGAGGCAATCTAGAAAAATAGTCGTGTCTTACGAATGTTGATAAATTCATTGGAAATAGAAGATAGTCAACTATGTGTATTCGTGCAGCTTTTACTTTTCCTTTCATAAATCATAATTTTGATATATCGTCGTGTATACAGGGTAGTTTATCCGTTTCATGGTTCTATTTAGGTCTACCCTGTATATAGTTTCATACATACGCGCGAAGATAGACAGTTGGAGCTAGTTTATATGTACTTCTGGGAACGTATAAATCGTTCTACGGCCACTTACTTTGCAAAGAGCGACGCCGGTGTCCAACCTGTCCATAAAATTGTCAACGTTGATTCTCAGCTCCGGATACAGCGCGTTCAACCACTCGGCCAGGTCCTCTTTCATCGCGACCAAATACTCCTCCGAGGATTTGAAGGGCCTGTAAGACCTCGCCTCCAGAAGCACCGACATAATGCCTGATCGATACCTGAAACACCAATTGATCCTGCTTATCACATGCTTGACAAATTTTTGCCTTTATCGTGATATTACGCATGAAATTTCCAAGTATTTAATTTTGAATAGTAATAGCCACCAAACGATGACTTTATTTATTATTATTCCTTATATATGTGTGGAATTCATTTTGGATATTTACTTTAGATTAACAGAATAAGTAGCTTATTAAGCAGTTAACTGCGTTCGACGTGTATACTCGTCGTTGTTTGATTTTATCTGCGCACCCCGTAAGGTATTTTTGAAACTAAATTCCGCAGCTAACGAGTTAAATTATTTTGCGTAATAATAATAGAATAAACGATTGCAAATAAATGAAGTTGCATATATAATTTTTTAGTATTGAAGAAAATAATATCTTCGTAGTGTTTATTAATAAAGTATAGAAGTATATCATTAGAAAAAGTTAGAAAAATATCATTACTGTCTAATCGTTTCAACTATGATGCAGAAATGCTACACTTCCAAATATACTATACTCGTATTACACATATATTGTTTATGATTTTGTTTTTATTTCTCTGCAATTGTCTGTCCTTTTTACTTTATTAGAAGTGGAAGTCGATCGAGCACGAACGTTTAATTCAGTCCGATTTTATTTATAGATTGGTTTATGGATACGAGTGGGTCGCGGCTGATTGAATATGAACGGTTATGGGCTTTGCGGTTAGCATGTGCATACTGTGTGGTAGGTGTTTAAATGTCTTTTTATCGGCTGTGAGATTCGTGATTACATATACGCGAATTTAGGTGTTTCTACGATCTTAGCAAATTTGTTAACTACCTCATCGGTACTTCGTTAAATAACAATAGAACTCAATCGTTAATCGTTAAAGGAGCGCATAAAATTATACAGAAACTATTCCAATTAACTGTAGGATATCTTAAAACTATACTTAATAATACAGACTAAATCGTATTAAAAATATTAATCACCAACGAGTGGAAATATTAATTTAAAAAAAAAAGTATTTAAAAAGACTAAAAAGGGAACAATTAATTCATCAAACCTTCCCTTTCACAAAGGTACACAGAAATACTCAAATGAAGCTAAACCGATAATTACAGGTCTGGCTGGAACAAAGTATCCCAATAGGATCATTTATCAGCGAACACAATTTGCAATTATAATACGACAGACCGTTTTCCCAAGCTGGACGATCCACCAGTAACCGATTGAACGACGTGTCAGAGTGAAACACATTGTCGATGAACAATAAAATTTCGAGGGATTTGCAAGACAATGGCCTGGCCTGGTCGTTTGCTTGTATCGTCCTAGAGAAAATTCTCCCCTCTGATGGCTACTACCGGTTAAACCACCCCAGAAAACGCTACCGAACAATGTGGCCAAACTCGTGCCATATCCCGCTCGAAACTCCCCTGGCTACCCCTATAAATTTCCATTGGTCTCATAAAACGATGGACCCGCCGATGCGATTGCCCCTTTCCAAACGAACGTTCGGCTTTGAAGGGCCGATTATGACGAGCTACGGGACCATCAGGCCTTTCTATGTTCCTTTAGGTTAACGAAATACGATCTCTTCTCTCTTGTCTAGTTTATTCTTTATTCACAGAGTACAATTAAATTAAGTTAAATTTTGAAACCGGTCGTTTGACCGGGGCTGGTAAAGTTAATGTTAATCCACAAACAATGGAAATGATTATTAATCGTTAGTAAGGTAAGACCAATCTATGAAAGCAATTGTCGAACATTTTCAAGTCAACGAAAGCTATTCCCGAAGATTTCATAAGTGAGAAAAATTATTTTTCGTTACCGTTGTAATAAATTCCACCAACTACAGAACAAATTTCCAATAATTCCAAGTCAACGAAAACGACTGTTAATTTCAAAAGGTAACAGAAACGATTCCTGGCCAAGTTAATAAAAAGATACCTAATCAGTCAACGAAAAAAAGGCAACAAATCGTCCATTATATCGGCATTCAACCCTAACCTCAAACTCCTATCGTCTCGAGCAGGAATCTAAAAAATTCTTGAACAATGAGAATCACTGTCATAGAATCGCGGTACAAACGCTTCGCCGACCATCAATCCCAATAAAAAGCTAACGAAGAGTACAATAGAGGCGGAAAATACGAACAGAGAAAACGAATAAAGAGAAGGGAGGAAAGGAAGCAAGGGAAGAAACGCAGCAGAAAGGAGACGCGACTCGAGAGGGAAGAAATCATAAAGGCGAGGTCGATGGTTCGTGAGCCAACATCGGCGATTGTGGATTACAGGCTGGCAAAAGGTGGCTTTAAAATGTCACCGTCTCGTGTTTCCCTCGGCTGCAACAAGCGTGACTTACTCGTCGTTTACACAGCGTATCTATCCCGTAAGCTCTTCAGGGGACCCCGTGGTTCACGTGCTAACAGGTGTTTTCTTCTTAAATGGCAAAGTGCGAAACTTACGTCTCTCTAGGAGTTTTCTTTCTATGAAAATGTTGTTACAGTTATAAGCGAAATTCCATGGGTTGTGATACAGCGAATTCATGGTTAATTTCGAATTATTGTTCATTTCACTGGTCGTAGAATTTTCTAAAAATCTGTTTGACAGATCCTTGACATTTCCTTGAGAAATGCAGGTCACGTTAAGAAATGTTAAGATTAACTAGCTTTTCATTGATGTATACATTTCGAGGAACGTTGCAAGAATCATTTATACGACGTGAAGATATATCTGCATTTACCAACAAATGAGCTAAATGAATGACTCTTTGGTTAGATAGACGTGCTCTTTTAAGAAAATCCGAACGAACTTGTTACTCCATTCGTTATATACAATATTTCATCATCAAACCGGTGAAGAATACAGCGCACACCGATGCCCTTTAAACAAGATAATATCCAAACTAAGACCGATCATCTAATGTTTAACAATTTTAAAACGTCTACCACAAAATCTTAACTTCAGTCGCCTAAAGCTTCAAACATTCTAAAAAAAAAAAAAAAAAAACATCTATACCATCGACATAATTGGCAAAGTAATCAACCCTACGCAAAACTTTCTCACATCGAAGTGACAAAGACAGCAGGTGAAAAGATATGAAGACTTTATGGCTCGTAAAACGAGCTACTTTCAATGAAAACTATACGTGGAGCTGGAAAATTTCAATTGGACACGGCGAGGAGGCGAGGATGCAGGAAGTGGTGTGTCACGATGTAAAACGAGGCACGCTCGTTTCCATACACCTACCAGCGTGGCGCGAGCGAGCAACGCTTTCACAAAGTTGTGGCAAAACGCGATCGCTATCTCGCGGTAATTCCCCGAGAGTGCGAGCGGCGTGTGCGCGCGCATCGTCCCGCGCGATTTTTCAAGTCGGACAGCTGCGCGCGCAGTAAGCGGATCGATTTATGCCCCTTCGCGTTCTCGCGCGGTTTCCATGCTTCCCGATGATCTATGGATCGTCGCGAATTCACTCGGTCTTCCGTCCTTTGCAGATTTATTTTCCATCTTATGGTTTATCGCGTATGGTAGCGGTTGGAGTTTCTGTTCGGGCTTTAAGTTATTGAATTATTGAATTTTAAATCCGATACCATGATAAATGATATAACAAGTAAGTATTTTAATTTTGAATGGTAAAATAAGGGACTAATCGAACTACGATGGTGAATTATCGAATTTTACATCTGTTAGTACGTTTTCAACGTGTTTAAGAGGTAAGATACGATATTATTCACGAAACCACTATAACTATTATGTTTTCAGTGAAAATTTTCAAACTGTTACATCGTGTATCAGATCACCCTATAAGTAACGAAGAAATTATCATTTATCTCGTTAAACTTCTTCAAGGTTTCGTTCAAAAAATAAAATATTAAAAAATGCGCGTTACGTTATAATCGATAATGAAGTACTTTTTCTAATTCAGAAGACAAGTTCTTTTAAAGCATATTTCGCATGTCTACAAGAATGAAAATCTGTCCAACAGCCCGTCAGTCGATTATTTCTCCGCAAGACATCACCGTAGATGTTTATGTTTATGGTTCGTAGAGGAGGTACAGTATGAAAAGGTTGCAAGTCGAGACGAGTTTTCCTTGGCAAGGAAGCGGTGAAAGAAAACGAAAGACAAGGCGGACGAGCTTCGGGGCTCTCGGAAAGTTTAGCCTCTAATTTACGGTTAGCTCGTAGTCAATAGAGGCGCGCATGTTATCGCGAAACCAAACGAGGGAGTTGCTAAATCAGTAGCTTCGACCACGCGGCTTGCAGACGACTAGCAATGGGAATAAACTGCTTCCAAATCTATACAGTATTCGATATGATAATTCAAACTATCTTTGAGATACAAATTTTAAATTAAAATTCTAAATTAGATAATTTATCAACGAACCTGATCAAATAAATCATGGGAATTCAATATTTTTTATGCGTATATTATTATGAAAAGATGGGGAAATTGTTAAGAATATTGTAGGGTCTTACTAGAATTAGTTGATTTAAAATGGATTAAACAGGTGTTGGTTAAACAGGAAACGATGGTTGTTTAACGTGAACTAAATACAATAACGTACTATAATTTAAACAACTACATAGTTACCTTACAACTTTCGTCACCATGGTTTCAATGCCCTGTCTCACGCGAACTACACTATCTTGACAACGCAATTCACACTCTCTAACTTCTCGATTCGTACTCTCTGACTTCTCGATTCGTACTCTCTGACTTCTCGATTCGTACTCTCTGACTTCTCGATTCGTACTCTCTGACTTCTCAACTAACACTGACTGTTATTTCGTCTTTGACCCTTAGCATCCCTTTGTCTCTTCTCTTACCTCCACCATGAACATGTCCGACAACCGCTCGTGGCCAAGGTCACGCAGGCCTTTTTCCCTAACTATTCAATTGAAAGACCGACGATGGACCTGCCGGCACTTAGGATTTCTTGCGACATTGTTTATAGTTCGCCCGATATCTCTTAGGCCTTTCGTCCACAATACTACAATATTTAATTGTAATAAATTATCGTGCGTGTGTTTGTAAAAGAAATTGCTAAAGAACGATGTTTCTTACAATGATGAAATACATCGATGTTCGTTTCAATTTAGTAAAGTGAAAGTAGCTTGTATTCAGTAGCATGATACTAACAATAAAATTACATCATAGACACATATTGTGTAAATACAGCTTGTTTATTCAATATGTTAAAAACTTTCACCCCCTTTCCTCTGGATGCAATAAAAATTCTCGAAATAAATTACACTGTGTTTTTGTCATTACACACATGTATATACATGTACACACTGCAAAATTCATTACGCTGTGTCAGTAATTAAAATCTCTTAAAAATAACCGTCTGAGAGAAAGATCACAAATAAGAGGAAGGAGAATTATTTAATATCGTTATAAAATAAGCGAAAATTGCTAATTGTTACGTACACTCGTTCAAATGGAAATTGGCAAAATTCCTTTTCCATTTCCTCTTCTTTTTCAGTGTATATAGCTAATGTCACTAAATACTATTTCGCAATTTATGTCTAATTTAATTAACGATGAATTTCGTTTTTAAAGCAATTTTATTATCATTCTTTCCCTTTTCTAGAAAAGCATTTATTTATTAAATATCAAATTTAGTATAATTAAATACAATTATCGATAATAACTTAGACTCCAGACGACGATTACTAGAAACGTTCAATTTTCTCGCAATAAAATACGCCTTAAATAAGAAAAGGAAGAAATGACAATGAAATTGCTTTGGAAATAACTCTTAAAGGACTAAACAATCATCGTGCGATTAAAGTCGTGAGTAACTCGCAAGAAATTCAATTATTCCATTTACGTTAACGTGCTATGAAACGTCAAGATAACCTTCGCGATTCCCAGTCGTGATTTATACACTCATAACTTCGTTCGACTTCATCGTATCAACCTTTTTCCTTTTACTTCGGCCTTTTCTATCGCGTAATAAAGACATCGGTATGTATACTAAAAATCGCGAACGCGTAAGAAATCGTGCTCGTGTTCGTTTTCTGCGTAAGTAGATCGGCTGGTTTCTTGTCATTGTCTCTCCCTCGAGATTCGAGCCTCCTGGAACGCGTAATGAGGTTAATTGGAAACGTACAAACGAACGGATGAATGAACGGATGAATGAATCAGCTGTTATGAATGAAAAAGAGGGTTCCAGGCAACTCTCTTACGTTAATTAGCATTCGACCGCTTTTTCCTATCTATTACAAGTTTCGTCATTTTCACTTTTTACTTTTTCTCCTTTCGCTGTCATTCTCATATAATTTATATATATATATATTATTAAACCGACTAATTAAATCGATATAATTTTTGTTTATACTATTGTTGTAGTATTTATTTGTTTATACTAACAAAACGCAGAAGAAGAAGAAGGAGAAGAGAGACATTCTTCAACGTCTTCATTTCAACATCACTTTTCTATTTTTATTTCGATTTAAAAACAAATATTTGTTCATATCTATATCGTCTCTTATTACTGTTAACCAAAAGAACATCTGAATGAAGAAGACAGACATTCTTCAACGTCCTCATCACCCACTCTCCTATTTTTATTCCCATTTAAAAACAAATATTTGTTAATATCTATATCATCTCTTATTACTGTTAACCAAAAGAACATGTGGATAATAATAGATGAATAAGAACATCGAGATACTTTTTATAATTATTTACTACTATTAATTGTAATAAACGAAACGAGAAGAGGAGAAAGAAATTCGCCAACTAACAAGACGCAGGAGAAGAAGAAGAAGAAGAGAGACATTCTTCAACGTCCTCATCACCCACTTTCCTATTTTTATCTCCATTTAAAAACAAATATTTGTTAATATCTATATCGTCTCTTATTACTGTTAACCAAAAGAACATGTGAATAATAATAGATGAATAACAACATCGATATATTTTTTATAATTATTTACTACTATTAATTGTAATAAACGAAACGAGAAGAGGAGAAAGAAATTCGCCAACTAACAAGACGCAGGAGAAGAAAAAGAAGAAGAGAGACATTCTTCAACGTCCTCATCGCCCACTTTCCTATTTTTATCCCCATTTAAAAACAAATATTTGTTAATATCTATATCGTCTCCTATTACTGTTAACCAAAAGAACATGTGAATAATAATAGATGAATAAGAGTATCAAGATATTTTTTATAATTATTTACTACTATTAATTGTAAGAAACGAAACGAAAAGAGGAGAAAGAAATTCGCCAACTAACAAGACGCAGGAGAGGAAAAAGAAGAGAGACATTCTTCAACGTCCTCATCGCCCACTTTCCTATTTTTATTCCCATTTAAAAACAAATATTTGTTAATATCTATATCATCTCTTATTACTGTTAACCAAAAGAACATGTGAATAATAATAGATGAATAAAAACATTGATATATTTTTTATAGTTATTTACTACTATTAATTGTAAGAAACGAAACGAAAAGAGGAGAAAGAGATTCGCCAAGTAACAAGACGCAGGAGAAGAAGAGACCTATCGTTGCTCAATGTTCTCTCTCATTTTTCTGTTCCTATTCTTATCTACTCTTCCACTTGTTCACCGAGTGGCGTGCATACACTTGACAACTCTTCTCTCTTTCTTTCCGCTCGCAGTGTACATCGCGCGATATACCGTTACAGCGGGCTAAGTACACCTTTAAAGTACGCTCACGTAGGTAAACTTAGGAACTGGCTCTTTCATACCAAGGGCCACGCACCTTTTGATATTCCGTCCCTTTCGCGCGGTTCAATGGAATAATAAAAACCCTACGGGCGCGACTAGCCCCTCCTATACTTGCTTCTTCATCCATTGGCATCTTGTCGACGAGCTGTTACGATGGCCAGTCGAATGTTACGTAAGAATATGGAATTAAAAAAGACACTCTTTGCAATGTAACTTTGGAAAATTAAAAAAATCGCGAACGAAAGAGATGGGTAACTCTAACGATACTATGCTCCATTTTGCAGAAAGAAGAACTGAAATTGGAAGGAATCGACGATCGTCGAAATTCGAAAGATGCGATTTCCCGCGTTAAGAAAAATTTGAAATTAAAGAAAGAAGAAAAAGGAAAAAAGAGAAGAAATTAAAGGAAAATTCCACAATCGAAGGAATCGATAATCGTAAAGACGTAACTTTCTATCCTTTTAAAAAGAAAAGTACGGATCGAAGAAGCCAACAATTGTAAAAGTACAACTTTCTACGTTTCTAAAAAAGATCTTACATCGTAGAAATGAAAATTGTAAAAATACAACTTTCTACCGTGAAACTTGAAATTTTCTAATTTATACAGTCAATTAGTAATACATAGTTTGATAAACTGAGTACGCGTACGTTGAAACATGGTAACTCGATTAATCATATCGATTTTCCTAATCGGTTTACCGTAGCCAATAACAACGTAAAATCGCGATATGCGCAGGTTAAATCGATAATTTCACGAAAGTATAAACGCTATCGAATTGAACGAGCGCGTAATTAACGGTCATTTGCTCTTTTACTGGCCGTTAAATGTCAACTAGATTTCTTTTCCCTTATCACCTGTCGTTCTCTTTTTCGTTATGGATCCTACCCGATTGAGTAAATTATCGGGATTCTGCATAATTGGTTTTGACTGTGGGTTCACGTAATCCTTCGTTCGACACGTTGTAATAATTATCTTTATGGTATAATGCCAGCCCCCACGATCGTCGAGATCGTGTCATAAATGAGAAGTTGTTATTGAGTACGTGACTCGGCTGTTAAGTAAATTACCAACGTGATTCTATAGTGGTTCACCTTTTTCTTTCGAAGAAATTTTATGTATATGAACGTTGGAACGAGAGTATTGCGGACATTTAAAACAATTGTGTAAGATAACGCGTGTATAAAATAAAAGAGCGAAGAAGAAGAAATTGAATGCAAAAACAAGGACGTTGTGTAATACTAAATTTAAGTAATCATAGTATAAGAATACGTATATTGTGAAAGGAAAAATACAAGTGCAAAAATAAAAAAAGAAAAAAAGAAAAAGGAAGAAAAATATAAGAATGGGAAAGAAGTTCTGAAACTGCAATGCTAAAAGCTGGACGAATATACCGCACAAATCTAGACGACTGTATTGGAAGTAACGTAAAGAAGAAACAAAAGTGAAGAAATAAACCAGCACAAGAATAATAAAGATAAGTAACACAGAATACTAAACATAGAAGAAAACAAAGAATAATCTGTAAAAGGCAGACGAGAAAATAAGAGGATGAAAAGAAAGAAGAAATAAAATAAAACAATTTCTTCTATTTCTTCAAAAAAAAAAAAGAAGGCGGAAGAAGAATCGAAATGTCTAGAAAATTCCGGTTATAATTATATAAGGATAGAAAATCTGAAAATTAAACAAATTAATTCTTAGTGACGCGTTTCTACAGCGTAGACTTATTGATTAGAGGCATCTCGATAATTAATGGCGCTAAATGCGCGTGACATCCAATCAGCTCTGTGACGCATAAGTCTATTAACTGCTATGTTTCGCCTTCCTTCTGAAATTTTTATGTAGCTTCATAGATTTGAACTCTACAGACTTTTAAATTCCACCTCGTCGTGAGCGACAACTACATATTTTAAAATTAATTTCATTTAATTTTACTTTACACTTTAACCGTAAAAAATACAGAATGAAAGCTCCATTTTCTAAAAAAAGAAAAGAAAAATAGTCTTGGAAACAAATTTTATCCCTTCTATTCCATTTATTTTTAGTTGATTTCACATAGAAAAACCTTCTTTGCCAAAATGTACTATCCATTCCAATATACATATTTCAAATAAACAAAAATCTAACGAGGCAGTGAATTTAAAAAGATACAACGATGATATTAGAATTGCACCAGAAACGTATTCCATAATTATATTCCGGTACAGGTAAGAACGAGCTCGATTGAAACTCGTGTCTGGAAGTTTCGTGTGTGTCGTAACAGGCAACGATTTCATTCATTTCGCGACCAGAAAATGAACCTGCTTCGTCGTACGTCGTCGGTGGCATGCGCGTCGAATGCAAATCGCCCAGAGGCTCGAGCCGAGCTCTCGAAATGCCTGCATCATAATGCCGTAGAACGCGGTAACTCGTTGTTGGATACGGGATATCTGGAACCGGTATCAACCGAATGGTGATAACGTCCGAAACATTTCTGTACTCGTTTGTCATCGTACACGCACCGATGACTATTCGCTTGCTGCGTATTAATCTCCTTCTTACAAATGAGACTCTAATCGCCAGTAATCTCTTTAAAATATCCTACACGAAACGAAAATAATTTTTTGTATTTATAATAGTATTTTCTCTAATCAACTAGTCTTTGATTAATCTAACTATTTGTTCCATTAAGATATCGTACATGGAATGAAAATAATTTTTCTATGATTCCATACTTCAACTTATCAATTTCTTGTCAATTTTATTCTTTCTACATATTTTTCCTATCCATTTATTTCCAAAAATATTCCTTCCAATTGTTTCCTATCATTAGTCGAAAATTAATAAATAGAACAACTCAGAATCTCAGAACAACTCTGATCGATAATATTATCTTAATCCGATTCAATTTAATCCAGTTTATTGATTTTCAATAATATTCCCTCCAATGCATTGCTAACATCGTTTGAAAATTCCTAAGCATCCAGAATGACTCTAATTCATAGAAAATCCTAGCTTATTCTTCGTTAATTCTATTTCTTCCGTTTCCTTCGCTTTCTGTATTTCCAATAATACTGTTTGCAATCTTATCGACCTAACATCTACGTCTTCCATACAAATTACTAGACTTTGAATAATTTACAAGCACGAAATTCATACTTCTATGAGCGTAACTAACATAGTAAACTGGACTTAGGCAAAGATTTGCTTTACCAAATACTAAAACAGGTACTACATCTAGGATATTTTAAAGAAACCTTAAATTTCCCATAAACAGAGAAAAATCCACCATCCAGGTATAAATTGTTATGTCTCTCTCTGCTTGTCGTCCTCGAGATCAAGAAACCAGCCTACCAAGATTCAATTGCTCTCGTTAGAAACCTACCTCGGTTCCCGACAATTACATACAGCCATCTTATAAATTCTAATGCGGTGGCAAGTGCAATTTGCAACAGTTGCACAGCGGGGAGGGAAACGCGAATTCCTAGAGCGAGGTATCGCGTCTAGAATAGCGTTCTACGCTCGTGAATCGGATTATGCAAAAGCTGTCCTTATTCTTAACGACCAGCACACAGCTTAGAGATCGTTATCTGCCTGTATTGCTGGTATGACTCCGTTTTCATTGAAACGAAACCATCGTAGCCGGGAGAATTGAACGCGAGAGCAGAGGATAAAAGCCATGGAATCGTAAGTTCGATCTAAACGACTCTGTCAGTGGTGTAAATCAAGCAACTTCTCGCAGAATGGGACGTAATTCGATTAAATATCTCGTTTCGTAGCTGGACCTATATGCTTTATAACGGAGGCTGGCATATGTTTTATCGCTTTCCGAGATTTCGAATTTTTCTCTATTTAAACATTGTGTTTTATTTCATTATAGGTAGATATTTTTATTTGTAGAAAAATTCGGATTTTTTCTATTTTTTCTATCTTTATGGAAATCCCTTCTTTCTATGTTATTTTCTAAGAATATTATTTTCGTCGTCTCTCGAAATTACGTGGATTTCGCCTGCTTGTATTTCTTATCCTATTCGTGGATCTAAGGATATTTCACCTTTTCTATATTCCTATCCTTTGGAATATTATTCTCTTCCATTTAAATTCCTACAGGAATTAAATTTTTAGTTTTTTATTAAATACCTTAGTTTTCGTTTTTATAAAGCTTTCGCCTATTCCTACTCTCTAAAAAGTCTACTTTTTTTACTTTAAATATTCAGATATCATTTTGTCCTATTTCTTAAATAAATATTTTACATTTAGATTTTGCATATCTAATATTTTACTATACTAATGTTAGGTGTTATGAAATTTTGATTTTACATTCTCCCACTCCTACAGAGAACTACATCGATCAACATCGTCACGGAAACACAATTTATTCCTAGAAATTTATTACTGCCTGTCGTTGGTTCCACAGAAATATCTTTAGTAGCTAAGCCATCGACCGTAGCCAAATTGGACACATTATAAATGCAGACGGAATAAGATACACACTGTAAAATAGAAAGGTGTTCGACAGCTCGAATAAGACGAGAAAAATCGCCTGGCAAAATGTTAAAATATACAGCGACACGATAAGCCTGTTAGAACTATGCACGTTTTTAAATGATCGATCGTATGACACCGGTAAACAAATACAAATTTAGTCGCTGTGCTAATATGGAATGCACCGATGTTATCGATATGCGCCTCATTTTTTTTACTCATAATACCCCGCTGATTTCGACTATAAATTATGCAACGCGATAAAGTACTTAGAAACTCGTCGACGGAGGACAGGCCATTTACAACGGCTCCGATTTGATAACGTCAACGCTATTTATGTAATCCATCACGATCTTTTAACTTTCTAATTTTTTCCATTTTTCCGCCCATTTAAGCAATTCCGTGTGGTAAAAAAGACAGATTGCTTGGAAATGGAATATTTGGCGATTGGGAAGTATTTTATCTATCGAATTTCAGTTTCGAGGAAGATTTCACGAGGAAGTTAAACAATTCAACTGATTAGTTTTAGGTAATTCTGTTTAGCAATAGTCTTCAATCCTATTTATAAAAATATGGTATTCTTAATATAAAAGTTACATATGTACTGCATAAATGTTCACAACTTCCTGATCTTCATAATCTCCAACGACAGAAGCTCCAAATAACTTAAAATATAATGAAAAATCGAAAACTAAGAATTAACAATCCAAAGCTAAAAATTGAGAGCCCTTCGAGCAACCTTCGCCCCTCTAATCGCGTCTCTAACCTGAAAACAAAAGAACGAGGAGACAGCGACGTTCTTCGTTGACAAATGCCATGAAAAAAAAGGAGAACGTGCGTGCTGTGTCGAAAATAATCGTCCAGCGACGAAACCGAAGAGACACGCGCGGAATTTATTCGAAGGGCGCGCATAGTCCCGCGGTTGCGCGTGCGTGCGTGCGCAGCAGCCTTTAACTGCGCATGCGCCGTGCCTATACGCGCGCGCCGCGAAATTGACCGACCGCCCGACAGAAAATCTTGTGAATGAGCCGCTTCTCCATTCACTTTTAAACCGGACTCGCCGGAACACGCGCGCAACACCATAGTCACGCTTTGCTGCGGATAGCTAAGCATATTTTTAGATTAATCGCAAATTTACCGGTAGCCTGGCTCGATAAAAACTTTCAAATTAATTGTAATCTGTTTGTTATAGGAAAAGTTGCTCCTAATGATAAGCGATGAATTATTGTACAAAATAGATGCATTTTCACAAAGATGTTGTGTTAAGTTCTCTAATTTAATCTGATGTATCTACGTTGCTATTATATCGTACAAGTATTATTACATTATATCATAGATCTTGTATTATACGATTAGATTCTCTAACTGAATCCAATATATGATTAATAATACTTTAAACGCGACGAGTCAATAAATAAGTACAAGTTAATATATAAATAAATCTTCCAATATGTTTTTC
Organism: Bombus pascuorum; assembly: GCF_905332965.1. Classification (NCBI taxonomy): domain Eukaryota; kingdom Metazoa; phylum Arthropoda; class Insecta; order Hymenoptera; family Apidae; genus Bombus; species Bombus pascuorum. The sequence goes on along the minus strand of NC_083501.1, from coordinate 4,402,544 downwards.
GTAAATTCTCCCATAAAACCTTTCCTTTTTCTGTCTTAATAATTCGATCACTGAACTGGAATGTTGGGTTCGCAACTAAGTGATTGCGAATTTTGTCATTAAGTGGCATTGACAAAATCCGCAACCACTTAGTTGCCAACTCAATATATCCACAACGTGTATTCGAAGTAACTTTTATATAAGCTACATAAACTATATTTGTTACCTCGGCCGACTCTCTACCTAACCCAGGTCACTCACCGTGGGCAAGACGGTATCTAGATGTCCGCACATCCTTATTGCGTACCCTCGATAGTTTTAAGGACCAACCATAAATCTCAGAAATTTTCTAGTTAAAATCCTTCAGACCGAACAAAGATCTTTCACTAAAGCGTATTTTAAGGTTTATGGTTTACTACGAGAAAACACGCGAAAGTTAATTTTTCATCAACTTTCTATCGAGGATGGCTAAGACCCTTCCTGGACCACCAGTCTTCTTCTTCTTCAATTAGGAACAATGTCTACTGTCCTCACTTTCCTAACCAAAAATGTCATTAACAAATTTTATGGTCCCTTGCGCTAGACAAACCCATCGCTATTTTTCCTCCGACACAGCATCGTCACTAAACTTCACTTATTCTTCATCATTAGAATAGCCAACATGTCTGTAACGGGTCTACCCTTAAATCAATCACTTACTTAACTTGTACCTACGCACCAGCATAACTATCCTCTTTTACAAAGTTGTGGAATAAACATTATTTTATACCTGTTAATTCAGTGTAAACTCAATTAAACCACCCCTATTATCGTAATAGAAATAAGGGGATCGATCATCTAATCGTAACGGGAATTTACGACTCCCGTTGACGTACTTTCTCGCGATCGCGTCTCTCCACGAACGGTCGATTAAACAATATTAATTATCAAGAAAAAATCAACAATGAAAAAGAATTTATAAAATGAGATTCGACGCTTATAGACATTTAACTATTCGCAATAAATTAGTAAATTCCAAGCTTATTTCCTACCATGTAACACTGACATAAGATTCAAACAAAGAGAAGTTCGTTTACCGGCATATTTTCCTTTCGCGTTATGCTAGATTATGCAATCGTATTCAACTTTTTATTTCATTGGGATTCGTACATTTAATTTGTCGTCATCGTGCGTTTACCGGTTCGTGCAACTTTCCCCTGTGGCCGCGCAAATATTTTCATCGCCATTGTTTACGCGCGCACGGTTGCCTACTAGTTTTCTTAACCGCCTTATTTGCATTCCCGGAACCTGTGTATCAAGACATAATATGCAAATAGCCCGTCCCTGTGTCTCTCTCTATCGCTTAAGTATCGAACAGAGAATCCATCTTCGTAGAACCGAGCCTGGTGGCCCATCCGGCGCCTCCTTTCTTCTTATTATCGCTATTTATTATAATTTTCACTCTCCGTTTCCATTAATCTCTTCCGCTTTCTCTATTGTGCCGAGTAATCCGACGTGAATCCTACGAGATTACGTTATTGTTCGGCCTAAGTATACGTGATTCAGAGTGAACGTTAATTTTCATTGTCGTCGAATCAACGGAGGATAATGATCCGTGAAATTTTTTTTTATTTGCGAATCAGGCAAATTTCGAGACGCAGACTTTCGTGATACGCTCAAGTATCGTGAAAGTTAATAGAAGATCAAATCAATGTAGATTATCTTTCGTACAATATATTAACAACATAGAGACAGCATAAACGAGAGCAAAACAAATGTAAGGATCTTAGAAGAAATACGAGAATGATTGGAAAAGAAGCTTTGGATTTTCTCCGGACGTTATTCAGAAACTTGATACTGGAGGTATAAAAAAAGAAAGAACTTTGAAAAAGGTACACTAAGGAAACTGCAGAAGAATTTTTGGACGCCAGAGTAGCACTAAAACCATTAAGTTTAACGATAAAAAGAAATGAAATGTGAAAGTTGCGAGGTAACAGAATACGTTTAAACAATGCGAAATATTCAAAAAGAACGTTCTTAAATCTCCAAATTACGCTAAAAATTGCGAAAAAGAAATTGCAAAAATAAAGCCTACGATATCTTGCACTTTAATCTAAAAATAAATTAAAATCAAAACACAAGCCTACGATATCTTGCACTTTAAGCTAAAAATAAATTAAAATCAAAACACAAGCCTACGATATCTTGCACTTTAATCTAAAAATAAATTAAAATCAAAACACAAGCCTACGATATCTTGCACTTTAATCTAAAAATAAATTAAAATCAAAACACAAGAACAACAAAGATATAGCAACTTACTAAATTACTACAGAAAGAAAAAAGCAAAATGAATTTCCTAGAAAATAAAGAAATATTAAATGTTCCTCGGACGTAACTTTAAAAAGTCAACCCTTTAGATTTTTCCATGCTGAAAAGAAAACCTTTGATTCTGCCTATTCCCTGTCCATAATCATCCAAGAATACCATACATCGGGTTCCCCCATCATCAAACACCGAGCAAATTACCGCACGCTATAGCGCATCAGTGATTCATCATGCACCGTTTAGAGGCGAATTTCACGGAGGGTAAGCAAGCAGCTTTCGAAAGATGCGCCGGTCCTCGATTATCGCAAAAGTGCATCTGGCGAGCGTATCCGAGCGCCTCGGACTATCATCCGACTATCTCGGCTGTTTGTTTCGCGTTTCCATCGAGCTACAGCGCGAGATCTCACCGAGAACCTTTGTCCTCCCTTCTTCATCTCGATTTCCACGACATCGAACAGCATCGAGAACTTAACCTCGAGTTGAGAATTCAATAAAACTAGTCGTCGCATCCATTGTCGGATAATCGGTTTAAACGGTGACGAGGGTGGACGCGTTGGAGAGAGATGGGGATGGAAGAGACATGGAAGAATCAACCCCTTCTGCTTTAAGATCTACGATAGATGTATCTCGGTATAGATTTTTGAAGTTCGCGCTTTGTTTCTTTCGGGTGACTTCTTTTCAATATTTAATCTACGGATGAACAGCCAACTTGTTACTCATTGATATGTATATAAACATATTATATGTACATAGACAAGAAATTTCGAATCTCAATTTGAGTTTCGTTAAAGTAATTTTAAACGTAGAGCAGCGGGTTGGAAAACCACGAGGAAATATATTAGGTTGTCCGGAAAGTTTCTTTGGTTTCATAAGGTGATAATAGATAAACAACAATTTGTTTTATATTATTTTATTGAGTTAGGTATGATCCATTTCGTTCCATTTCTATTATTATGTTCGTGCTTAATTGTAGTTATTTCTTTATTCAGAGGTAGGATCGCAATAGCTATTATTTTATTCTTTGGATAAATCTATCACACCGTTCTGAGCCGAAAAACCTTTATTGCACATTCTTAAATGGACTAGAGATAAAAGCAAAAGAACATCTTAAACCTATCGATTGTATCTAGAACAATCTTCTAGTTACTATTTATTGTAACTAGCGCAATGAATGGTGAGCACGAACTCACGTTGTCATTTTCGACAATAATTCAATAAACTAATATAAAACAAAAAACATTGTGCGTCTATTATTTCCTTATAAAACGAAAGAAACTTTTCGGACAACTTAATATAAAACAGATTGTAACAGATCCTAAAATAATTATAAGAAAGTATAGGTAGCTTCGTAAGGAATACTAAGAACGCGAAATAAATCCAAGAAAAGAAGAGTCGTGAAATACAACGAACGTTAAAGAAGCAAAAATTACAGGAGAAGTTCGAAAATGCTACATCACCCTGTAAGTATCTAGCCGTTAAACTTTGTTCAAAGAAATCGAAGAAAATTTCAAAAACATAAAAATCTAAAAGAAAGAGATCTTTGTATAAATCCTAAAAAGAAATCTCGAAAGAATACAAACACAACCAGTGAACTTCTCACCTACGATATCTACAATATTCTACAACATTTATATAAAACCTAAAATATCTACGAGATCCGTAAAAAAAAGCAACATAAATTAGAATTAAAGTAAAACATCGATATAAATCTCGATATAAATAAATAAACCATCTTCCACGATCTGTGTTTACTTTACAATGGAACGAAGTCTAGATCGTATTATCGATATAATGTATCACTGTTGCAGACAAAGCCTGACGATTCCATAGGACGAGAATTCGTGATTAAATGTGATGCAGACTGTAGAGATCAGCGCTACATTCGTTGGAAAGAAGTGTCATTGCGTACGGGATTTATTTGTTCGCCTAGCTGCACGTTGATACGTTAATCGCCTCATTTGCCTTTTAAGCGTGTTTTTTTAAACGCGCTAAGGACAGGTGAGTCAGCGTCGCGCTCTCGGAAAATTTATTAAGACTTTTAAGGTAAAGCGACTTAAAAATAGACGTCAATAACGATCTTGCTAAGGATACAGAATGTTTCCAGCATAAATCGCTATTAAATTCGGCGTTATATACGTTCGATATCTTCTTGAAATATATCGTTATTTATCGTCGTATTATTTGCCTCAATATTGTTTTCTTGTACTCCCGTTTGTTATCTGAGATAATTGTATTAATTGTGTAGCAGATATTATAATCTTCAAATATACATCATCGATTACTCGAGAATATTTTATCGAATTTCCGTTCTATCGCTTAATATTTCTCTTGCAAGTAGGCACACATTTCGTGGAAAATATTTGACAATCAAAAATTCGATAGCTAATAAGAAAATGATTTAGAAGGAAGACAGCGAAGAAAATAGCAAGCACGATTAACATTTGTTTTAATAACGATGTACCCTGATATTTCACGTTCTTAATGAAATCGTTATTGACCTATACTTTTATGATTTATATTTAAAAATAAAAAGTTCGGATACTTATAGAATTTCCATTCTATCGCTTAATATTTCTCTTGCAAGTAGGCACACATTTCGTGGAAAATATTTGACAATCAAAAATTCGATAGCTAATAAGAAAATGATTTAGAAGGAAGACAGCGAAGAAAATAGCAAGCACGATTAATATTTGTTTCAATAACGATGTACCCTGATATTTCACGTTCTTAATGAAATCGTTATTGACATATACTTTTATGATTTATATTTAAAAATAAAAAGTTCGGATTATGACAATTATGTAATTCGAGGCTACTTAAAATCAGAGTTTGCCTTTGTTATTAAGAAAAAATTATCTGGATGTTAGAACAAGCAACACCTAATTGGTTGTTTGACGATCAATCACGCGTAACCGCGAAGGCAAACATTTACCGCGCTAAATCAATAAAAACGTTGTTCGACCGAGACACCTTCGCGGTAGCGTGTCCTTTTCGATTAGATCAACTCTGAAATAGTATCCTTAGACTATAGATCGATATAATAATTTATATCGGTTTAGTAAAATTTAGAGTATTTTATATTAATATAAATCATTTTGCTTCTTAATATTAGTACTAACGGAAGATAATTTTATTTTGATAAAAAGATTTCTGATAAAAAGAAATTAAATTAAGAATTCCAAAATTAAATAATCCAGCTCTGAATTATTATAATCCCCAATGGCTTGATAATAACAGTTCAGACGTTAAGAGCTATAACGTTGCGTGTATTTAAAGTACGATCAAAGAGAAGCTTATCGTCAATCTCTTTTCGCGGCTTCCAAGATAATACGAAAAATCGCTGACCTGTCCCTGCCACAACACTGTTCGATCCATCAAAATTTTGATAATCTCTATGCACATATACGTTCAACGAACACGAATACTATTCCGTATTTCTTTATTCAAACGCTAATACGCAATTATATTACGCGCATTCACATTGTATAATAAGCTATGATCGCATTATTCGTCATAATATTGTCATATTGAACTGTGTATGTATATACAATGTATAGGATAGGAATTATTATATTTTGATCTGATTGTATTCTTAATAATCAGTCGAGGTTTCTAATGATTTAAAGAAATAGCTAAAAGAAAATCAAAACAAATAATAAAACAAAATATAATTAGATTGAGAATGGTCGTAACAAAATAAAAGCAAGGTTAAGTATTCATAGGTTAAGGAATACCACTTACTTAGCTTCAAAGATACAAAAGGAATTTTGTTGCATGTTTTTTTGCACTTCGTATGCGTAGAATATTGTTTGAATGAGAATATTTTGAGATTCATACAAGTGGCGAAACTACAATGCTTACAAGAGCTACGTGCTAGGTTAGGTAAATTGTTACATTAAACTAGTTTTAAACGCAATCTTTTTGAAATCATGCTTTCTATCCTAACACGCAACAGATATTCGGCACGATTTATCTAATTAATAACAAACTTCGATATATCACACTTCGTGTTTTCTTCAATGCTTCTATTAGTGAAATTTGTAGATACTTTCAAAGATTATTTCTTCTAGAATATATTTGTCAATAGAAAGTCAACATTTTCACTTGTCCTTTGAAATGATTAAAATCATACGCCACACACGTTCTTGGGAATATATTACAATGTAACATAAAAGTTGTTCATTTTTTCTCTCTTAACGCTTCTACCAATTGACAAGATTGTCACACATGGTTTCGTAGACAACGTTTAATAACTCCGCCATTTTGTAATTTTGACGAATAGAAATCCAACTGAAATGTTTTCTAACGACAATCTCAATATTTCGTCGAATAACTAAGTATGTATTTGAGATTCAAGAATGTCGATTTTATCTATCTTTTTAGACCTATAAGATGACGCGTTTTAAAAAACCGTTGTTAATTTGACGATCGACTGCGACCGTTAAATCGAACGACGCAACTGACCGTTGCGCTATGGAACGATCGCAAGATACATAAAAAAACGCGGGACAAAAAGCTACAGCGCAATACTGACCAAATAAATCAATAAACACTTGATATTTTCTCACTCACTTATCAGTCGTGTCCACAAAGAGGAAACCTTCTTCACGTATCCCTGACAGGCACACGCGACAGCGAGTGTCGCATCGACGAACGATTTAATCCCGAAATCGTCTCGATCAGTCGCGCGCGAGACCGCCAATTATCATCAAGGCGATCGCGACGTATCGTCTCGAACTAGTCCTGTGTTATACGATCGATTCACCGGACATCAGCGGAGTGACAGTTCTCACTTCGATACGGTACGATGCCACCGAGACAAAAGCTCGATAATTACCAGGCCAGAGGATACGTCCGTTTCTGCGCGTTTCTGTATCATATAATTTTTTTTCCTGTCACGACGATTTGTTTTCAATGCACGATACCGTTCACACCTTCAGGGGGTGCACTCAAACCCCACACTCACGCGTCGCGTCCCAACTAGAGACTAAAGCGCCTAGTTACTCTCCACCCGTATAAATGCCTCGCTGCAGCGTGAATGTAGTCGTAGGTTCGGGAGCTTGGAAGGGAATATTGTCGCTTTCTTCCGTTAGGGGCGCCATGATGTAGCTTATGGCTCTGGGGAGAAATGGTGGAAGAGTGGGAGATGTAGGTAAAGAAGATCTAAGAATTAAAAGAGTAATGTTATCGACCGTGGAAAATTGTAGATTTTAGTTGGTACTGATTTTGGTAGTTTATAATGTCAAATAGGCAAAATATAGCTAGAAATGGAGATAAAATGAAAAATTAAGAAGGTTGGTTTTGGTAAGTGGTTACTCGGACGAGGTATTTGTAAAGATATTTTTTATCCACAGTGGTTAAGTAGATATATCAGATTTCTTTATAGCTTATGAAAGATAATTTTAACCCATTAAAAGGTGCATTCCAGTTTAAATTCACATTATTGAATTCATATTGAATTCATATATAAGAAATTTGTTACAAATAATAATTAGTAAGTTACGTAAAAAGATATTTACTACTCTATAGGGAAAATTCATGTACTTAACATCTCAGTCACTAATTAAGAGACAAAGTCCACGCGAAAACGTAATTATCAAGGCTACCGTAGCTTTGATGACTACTTTTTCGTTTGAACGACAGGTGCATCGAGTATATACGAAGTTACGTTATGGGGAATCGCTATGGAAACCCATAAAATGCTACAGTCGACCATTGGAAGTTGAACGAACCTTGCTTCATGTACTTTGACGTTAAATGTCAAGCTCAAAGGGTTGCTAAAACCAAGTTCTCAGTTCAATTAACGTCCATTTACGGATAATTAATTACGTCAATGAGCGCCAATAGCGGAAATAGTGTTAAAATGAAGTACGATACATCGAAGAATAAAGTGACTTCCGCTCAAAGAGATTTATATATCAGACCACTATTAAGGTTGAAACAACAAGAAGATATTTTTGATAAAGGACTTGTTGGTGCGATTGAAAACATGAAAATAGATTCGAATTTGTTACAGGATATTATAAATGAACACAAGGAATTGTCATTGAAAAGGTATTTGATCATATTTTACTTTAGCAAGTTTGAATTAAAATTCGAATTTTCTCATTCTTAAATAAAAGATAACTTTTCATAGTACAAAAGCAAAGGAAAAGTAATAGAAATTTAATGACTCTTAATATTTTGCGCATTAATATTAATTTACTATTTGGCAGACGAAACTTTGTGAACACGATGTACAAAAATATAAAAGATATTACTTCTGAATTGGATTCTGTGAAACATGTGGCGAAAAATCCAGAAGATTTACAAAAACTAGGCAAATATAAATATTTCGCAACTATCTTACTATTATATTTATAGTAAACAATCTAGTTAGAAGATCAGTATCTTTTGTAATAATTTTATAATTATAAAACCTTTATACATATTTTCATTTAGATGTGAACGCGTTCAAGTCAAAATTGATCAAACTTTCGCAAAAAATGCAGGATTTCGAGAAATCTTGTCCTATTCAAACACTGATGGAGGAAGGAACTGCATTAAATACTGAAGTACATGAATTCGAATTTAATTTAGATAAATATGAAAAAGCACAGAAAAATTGGACACGTTTACCGTTATTATGTAAAAGTAAACTTGAAAATAAACACAATACAGAATGCAAAGACATAGACGATTTTCATGCTCTGGTTGCAGTAACAGGTAACGAAATTATTTGTTGAACAATTATGTTACGTCGCGCGAGATGGTCCGTGCGACGTCCCTCTCGGTCTGGTCGCCAAGGCCCACCCCTCGTTACACTGACTCGCAATAAACCCAAGGAACCACCATAAATCGAATTTTTTTAGCTTAACTTCTATTCGTATAAGATTTTTCAGTTTATAGATGGTCCTTTGAACGGTCCTTGGGTTTATTGCACACTCTTACAAATTACGTGGATAGCGAATGTTTGTCTAGCGAAATAGCTGTTTTTTGCAGGAACAAGGACATCCATGAGCCACATCTGCAGGAGACTTTCTCCTCGTATTTTATTTTTTAACATTGGCTATAACCAATGGGTATCTCGGATCGTTACCCTCACTTTTCTACCGAAAAGTGTGAACAACCTTTCCTCCTAAATAGTACGAGACGGGTTTATTACTGTTCTTACACCCTCGGGCAGTCAAATCTACTGTTTTTTCACTCATCGGACAGTCAAATCTACTGTTCTAACATTTCTCGGGCAGTCAAATCTATTGTTCTATCAACCCTCGGGTCAATCATTGTACTTTCCGACACGACGAAGTCAAATAATTTCTGTTTACGCTATAAGTTTTTTTTTTATTTTATTTTGGTTTTTACAACTTGTCCTGAGGGACATTTGGTAAAGTGTTATATCTCATTGGTAAATAAAAAAAATAAAATAAAATAAATATAGCATGTGGGTGGCTACCCCCAGCGGGGTGAAAACTTCGTTTTTTTTTCTAAGTTATATCTTTTATGGCTATAAGTGTTGTAATCTGGTGGAAATATATATATTATATAACTGTAGACTGCAGTTGTATTCAACAACAAACACCCCTATTATTCCAAAAGAAATAAGGGGATCGCCCTGCCCGTGGTGTCGATTCGTATAATCGTAACGGGAACTTACGACTCCCGTTGACACGCTTCAACGCGATCGCGTCTCCCCGCGACTGGACGAAAAAACAAATTAGAAAGTTAGTTAAGCTTTTTACATTCTTTAAATCATTTTTGGCCAAATCATAGTTTTCTATATTTATTATTTCAAAATTCCTTAAATTCAAGGGAACAGAATTATTATTGACACGTTTGACTTCTTGTTTCTATATTATGCTAAAGATTTTCTTCAAACATTAAATGTCCTTTTCTTGGTTAAAACGAAAATGGGAACATAAAAAAATTCGAATGTCGCAGGAGTCACTTAAGACACCCAGAAAGCCATTTAAACACTGGGAAGATCGTTACAAAATTTTCTAAATTTCTCTAAATATGTAACAGGACACACGGAAAATTGGACCATGGAGGATCATCTATTTTTCTTAAAAACGCGAAAAAGGTGTGAAAATATACCAGCTCTGGTTGCAGCGATCCAAAAAAAGTGTCCAGATCTATCTACTGAAATTATAGTAAACCACGAGGCGTGGTACAAGCAATACACAGATTTACGAGAAAAACAGAAGGCAGCAGTGAAAGAATGGCGTCAAAAGAGGGAATCAGAAAAAAAGAAACATATCGACGAAATAGATAAAGAAATCGGGAATTGTTACGAGGATGAAGATTTTCTAAATGAAATCCCCAGAGAGAAAGCAACATGTATTTTACGAAAAACAAAATCGTCTACAACGGAAACCAGAAGTACCAACAGCAGTGCCAGTTCGACCGAAAGCAAGAAAAAGGAATTGATTAAAAAGTGGAAAATGGAAAAAGAAAATAAGCGTTTGATGGACGAAGAACAGATAAAAATGCAAATAAAATTGAAGGAGAAAATGGAGCAAAATAGGAGGAAGAAGCGTAAGGAAAAGATCCAGGAAGCTCTGGAACAATATAAAAAGAAGAAATCTTTGGAAAATATTTTAAGAGAAAGGGATGAACGATCTAAAGAAAAATGTACATACGATGTAACTTTGATTAAAGCATTTAGGTAAAATTTATGCAGAATTTATAACAAATTCGAACATTAGAAACAGGACAAAAAGTTAATAGAAATCGAGTATATAAATCTGTATAAATAAAATTAAGTTAAACGAATAAAATACAGAAATTATGTTTTCAGAGAGCAAGACAAACAGTTTACTAAAAAAAGAAAAAATTTAATTCTACGTTCTAAGAAGCCAAACAAATGCGAATCGGTGAATATAAGAAGGATAGAGCTCGCAGAAGCAAGGAGCTATTCAACATTGTTTGATACTACAAAAGTTTGGAGAGAAAAATGCAGAGTGGAAGATTCGACAATGCGTTTTAACGAATTACAATATATCAAGGACGTCCCAAAAATGTGAGTAACCGGATAAATTATTAAACTGTTTATTTATTTACACATGGATGGTATTACAGGTGTATCCGATGGAGGAACGAAGAATCGGAGGATCTAAAAATCTAACAAGAAATATATCGATTAAAAAATGTAAAAGACATTAGTATAAACGATCGTGTTATCGTATGCCTAATTTATTGTATATACTCGTACAAGTTTTATTGTTTACGTGTAACTTGGTAACTAACGCGACTCAAAATACGTATAAATATACAATTTTGTCATTGGTAAACTTTACATCATTTTTTTATAACTTTTAAAACAATGTTCAGCAATAAATCATGCAATTTATGATAACCCGAACGCAACTTAAAAGGTGTCTATCTTTTATTTAAGGAAAGTACAATTATTTTCATTAACCCTTTCATGATCGATGTTGCGTTCTGACGAAGTTTAAATTTCTTCCATTCAATTATAATTTTACTTTACAAATCAAACTTCAGTTTCAGTGCGTTAAGCCCTCTTTACAAAAGTATTAGAAAGAAATGTGCGTTCCTAAAGAAATATTCGATCCTGAAAGGGTTAATTGATCGATTCTTATGTGTACACATATTTAGGAAGAAAACAAATGTTTATGGCTAAAGAATATACGATATGTTTCCCATTACTCCTCCGCTAATTTAATATTATAATTTTTAATAAATTAACCAACCGAGCACACTTCTAGACCGGCGAATCTTCAGCGCAATTTCTGTATAATAATCTGCGTAATAATCATACTTCAAGGTATTTACAGTAATTGTACTTACTTCCTGTTCGAACTTCTCCCAAACTCCGGAATCACTTCATTAGAGCCGAACGAAATCTCGGTATCTGTTTTGTACTTCGTTTCCGAATCGGTATACTAAAAGTATATTCTCCTATAGTAACAGTCTTTCATAGGAAATGATCCACGAACACGGCAACTCCATGAACATAAGCAGTAACGAGGACAATCCCTCGTGATCGACCCGCCATCGACGAATCACTATACTCGAAAAAATTGTCATTTTTCTTGTTTTATTTACAATCGCTAAAATCTTCGAATTCGGCAATCGGCCTCGAGGAAATTCGCGCGATCAAAAGCGACGCCGTAAGTGTCGGCTGTACAAATGGATCCGCTCTGAAAAATGATTTCAACGCGTTGGACACATTCTGAAAACGCGACCTCAGCACAACACGACGCAACGTTACGAGTCGATGGATATATCCTTTTTTTAGAAATTCTCTTTTTGATTTTGAATATTTTTCAAATTGCGAAAAGTAAAAACGTCATATCGGACGAGCGCGAGAATTGAAATAATGGAGGGCAAGAGGAAATGAACGAAATGAACGATTGATATATACTTAAGTTTATTTTTCTTTTACGAACGTACCGGTTTTTTTTCAGACGATGTACATAATAAGTTATGAGTAAAAGAGCGTTGGCTTTATCCAGGACCGTTAATTTATTCGACTGCTCAGAATGAACTGTTAATAATCAATTAATCAATTAACTAATTAATTTAACCCTCTCCCCTCACCCAAACCTCACGTTACCTGAGCGATCGCGCGCGCGCGCGCGCACGTGTATCTGTGTGAATATATTGAACGTGGAAAGAAACATACGTAGAAGGATCGGAGAGAACGAACGAAGAGAGACAAACTTAAACAAATATATAAGTAAATATATAAGGACGAAAAAGATGATTTCCTGCTTCCCTCTTCCGGTCAGTCGTGGATAATACCAATTCTCAACGATTTTACTCAAATATATAATATACTTTCTATTAACCTTCTGTTCGTTAATTCGATATTCTTTTTTGTAGATTTTTTTCTTCTTTCCTCTTCGTCTTTCGTTAGATGACCAAATACAAAAACATAGGTGATACAATATATATACTATATATATATGTATAATGTTATAATACAAATGTGCCTCGTACTGTGCTGAGTACGATAGATCAATCAAATTCGTCGACCGTTCATAATTCATATTTTATCCTTCTGTTTGTTCATGTATTTTTTTCTTCTTTCCTTTGTTCACATCCTCAGCTACCCCTTTCTCGCAGATCATTATGAGGTACCATTATCATTATGATCATTATAATTCACAGTCACGCCACCTATCATTCACATCTTCGCTCTGTTACGAATTAAACGTCACGCTATAGCAATATTGATAATTCCTCCGATTTTCTTTCTCCTCGAGCCGCGTATATATACACATATATATGTCAGCCTATATATGTGTATATATGCACAAAGAAATATAACCGCTTACAATTCGTTTCTTTTCAATAATTGTATACCGTTTCTCTAGAAGTTTGTTACAACGAACAATAAAACGTTTAATTGAACGCTTTCAACTTTCCACCTTGCGCATTCATACGATCATATTTCTCCGTTGTATTCGCCTACACAAACACACATACGCACACTGTATTCATCCTCACGTTCCCTTATTATCCTTCATAGCAACAAGCATTGTAGGACGATTGACGTTTTTCTTTCCCATTGTTCGCCATTTTCTTCCTCGTAACCTAACATCGTCTTTTTTGTTTTTTTTTTCTTTTTTATAATAAATATGTACACACTTGAACATTTGTACAGGTCAAAGATCTTCCTCCCTACGATTAGTTTAGTCGTTTTGAAACTCCCGTCTAACAATATTTGTCATCGATATCCTCACGCGCAGCGCCTCGTTTATTCTCTCTCTCTCTGTTCCAACTCTATATATCCTTTTTCACTTGCACAAACTATAGATGCAACAGGTGTGTGTGTTCAATTGCTTTTTTTCCTCTTCTCTCCTTCCATATCGCTTTTTTCTCTCTCTCTCTTCCTCCTTTTCTTTCGTATCGATCGATAGAACAAGCATGATCGAAAAGTTCGCGACGCTAATTTCAACGAACGCACGACTCTCGTCCTGACGATCGAAAACTGTGCGTATCCCTTTCTTCGTTCAGGGACGCCAAGAACAGCGTCGAATCACGACGTCCTCGAGCTATTATTTTTTCAAGACTTCGACGCTCGGTTAGCTTAGTTATGATTTTCTTTTTTTTTTCTAATTTCTAACATTGCACACGGTTCCAGGACGGCAAAGAATCGGACACGGGATCGATCGTCTTTCGGCGAAGAATCGCGCGCCGTTGAAAGGCACGGGCGAAGATGAAAGGGAACGCGATCGATGGGAGCGATTCGTCCAAGTGTATAGATTCCCATTTTGAACAAATCTTTCAATTTTGGGTTTCTAAGGAATCGCGACGGTTTTCGAGAACGTTCGACTAATCTAAAAGCAAGAAATGCACGCGAATTTTTAACGTCTCTCATTTCTATGATTAAGGAAATTAATTTAATACATAAATGTAAGGTTTCATAAAACGAACGAAATTTTGTTAAACATTAAACGAAGAAAAGAAATGAATTTTTGACAAACAGGATTCGCGTACATTCCTTGCGAGTATAGTTGAGACTCTTAATAACTAATCGAATGAATTCCATACTCCTTTTACTGCCAGATTTATTGATGAGATATAGATGAAGGTACATCTGGGCCCCAATAAAGTGCTACTTTAAATCGAGATTAAAACGAAAGAAGCGTATGTCACCTAGTAGATCATTCTGCTCGCGATCGTTCGCCAACGTTCCGCGGACTAACGTTTTATCCGTTGAACAGCTAGCAATATCCCGTTTTCTTATATTTCTTTTTCCCCCTGTTGTTTTTATTTTCTCCCTGTATAAATGAACGACCAACTTGTAAATGCAACAATGATTGACAATGATCGTAAAATGGTAACGTTCTCGCAGTAGAAAGTAAAAATCTCTAATCTTTCTCTCTTTCCATCCATGTCTGTCGCGATCTTTCGATCGTTAACCAAGGCTCGTGGCTCATGCAGCTACTCATCGATCGATCGGCTCGTTTCCTTCGTGTACTTGTCTCGTAAGGACATAAACGTTTCAAGCTAGCGATCTAAAGAATATGGATGATGATATCGCATGTTGGTTCGCTTTCGATGAAGATTCGATCGGGTGTCGTGTGATTAATAATTTAATCGCTAACCAGACCATAGACCTGGAATATGCATATATGTATGTGAATGTATTGAATGTAATATTCGACCATCCAGGACAACGAGATACCTTGAACTGCTCTGTTTCAATAATGTTTTTATGTTAATGATGTCTGATGGAATTCCTATAAACGTATAAAAAAGACGAATTATACCGCGACACACCTGTCCGCGCTTCAATATCGCTAAAGATCACAGTTGCGCGGTCCATTTTCTAGAATTAGGGACAATCGATGAGAATCGCCTTACGCTTACACGCCTTAGACTAACGCCGTTACTCTCGTTCCTGGATAGTCAAAATCGCATATGCTGCGATTCACGAAGAAAACGAATCGTCGAAGAGCTGCGTGACCCGTCGAGGATCTTAAGTTCCTCCCTCGATCGCGCGTTTTTACGAGTCTCCAATGTTCTTTCTTCCCGGCTTTTTATCTCTTTGTTCTTTCATCTCATTCCACCCCCATCCCTATGAATAATTTCGTTCATTTCCCCGTCGAAAGTTACTAAATCCGTCCTTTTCCTTTTAATTCTTCGTCATCCTTGTATCCTCTTTCCTTTTACTTTTCATTCTGCACATTTTTTGTTTTCTGCTTTTATTTTGTTTACTTCTAAGCTTGTATAAAAACGATAGTTTTTTTTTTTTGTTTATTCAATTACACCAAAAGACGAGTTGTGTGCATAAAGCAAACTATATTGGGACAACATGAATTCTGAATAAATACTTAATATTACAACAAAATTTTAAGTATTCTTTCGTAATGTCATCACTATATAGTTTGTAAGAAAATAAGATACTTTACTTGAAATTTGTATGTACAGATATTACAAACCACACACTCTCTCTCGCTTCGCTCTCCCTCTCTCTCATAATGTATAGGCAATGTGTTTGTTTTCTTTCATTTTGTTTCTTTTTTCTTCTTTTAATCTTTTTTAACTAAACGCTTCTCTATAATACATCGCTGTGGAGTAAGCCTAAATAAATCCATTTTTCTATGCGGATCTTTCTTTCTCTTATGATTTTTTTGTTTCCCATTGTTGTTGGCTTTCTCTCATCATCCCTGTTTTCCCGAGTTTTCTTTTGATTCGTATCTTTTTCTCTCTGTTGTCTCTTTCTTCTTTTTCGAGATTTTGAAACAAAAATTTACGATACCAATTTTTTCAACATCTTGACAAATTCCTTCCTCAAAAAAAATTCAAATCATCCCGAGTACTGGCCACTCTATCTATCTATCTTCGTGAAAAGAAAACTAAAATCTCGTATCGATCTTGGTGTTATTATTTAATATTATTTACAATAACAACGTTTAGTCGAATAATGCGTGATGTATTCCAAGAAAACGTTACAACTCGGGCTTCACCTCTTTATTAAATTAGATACTTGGTTCGTGTTGTATCAACAACATCGTTTTAGTCGATTCTATCAAAATCTATTCTTTAAATTACGATTACGCACATAAACAAATTATACAATTTTCTTATGTTAATATTCATAGAGAAATTTCATAAATTGTTGTATTAACTATAAACAAAATTTATTTTTCTTAATTTTAAGTTAAGTTTCGAGAATTGTAAATAAAAATTCTTATTTTGTAATTGCAATTAAAGTTTTGATGCCAGTGGAAAGAAAAGAACGACAAAAAAGAAAGGAAAACGAAAGAAAGTTTTACAAGGAATTTTTCCATTTGAAATATGAGAATCGACTCGTGGCTGAACCAAGTTTCTCCCTCTAGTCACGTCATCGAAATATTTCGAACGGTTTAACACGAACCGAGAAAATCTTAATACGTGCATTCACCACATGCCCTAGCCAACAGATAATTCTAATAGATCGTCTCGAGATGATCGATCCTTAAAACCTCTCTTTCGTTTGAACTCTCTCAATCTCGTTCAATCAAACTATGTCGCAGAGAAAGATCGCACGCATTACCGCAGAGCACCATCGTCCTCTGTACACATTAGTATCCTTTCTAATCCACATTTTGTATACTTATTATTTTGTGATTAGTCTTGCTAAAAGTTTTAGTCCATTTCCGTGATCAATGGGGCTACGTCGCGATTTCAGAGCGTCCGGCACTGGTATTTCCTATAACATCAGTGTCATATATATTTATATATATATAAATATATATATATATATATATCTTATATATTTTTTCCTCTCCCTTTTTCTCTCTTTCTTTCTTTTCCTGTATTCGAATTCATACAAAAGAAAAAAAAAAAAAAAAAAAAAAAAAAAAAAAAAAAACGCAAATAGAAGAAAAAACGGAACGCCTACATTCACGATCGACAGGAAAACGCACCAAGAAAAAACGCCGCACACACACCAGTACGCACATCAGCCACTTATTTTAGAGGTTCTCGTACGCAGTATGTAATATGTACACGTTGGACGCGGGAACACACCACCGCACTCACACTAAAAGGTCAGGATCACTGTAGTCTTCGTCACTCTCGCTGCTATCGGAGACTCTTCTCCTTTTCTTCTTTTTGTGTTTCTTCACCTTCTCGGTTTTGTGCGCCCGATGTCTGCGGTGTTCCATCGTGCCCTCCTGGTGGTTTTCATACATCGTTAGCTTAGACACATATAACGCCGCTATGTGTAACGCTGATACGATGTTTATGCGACGCGTGGACCGGCGTGGAGATCGGAATGAGTCCACTGGCGATCATCAAGTTCACCGAATTGATCGGATGCTCGATGGACGAATTAGATTACCTCGTTTGTATCTTCTTCTGGTTCTTCCAAGTCGAACTTCAGCATTAACTGTTTGAAGTCCAAGTACTCTTTCACTAGCTTCCTCCTGCCATCGGAGTCAAGCTCAGCGCTACTCACTCCCTCCTTCAGTCTCTGCAGAGTGGCCTTTGGTTTGAACAGCAGATTGCTCTTACGGCTTACCGCCTTCTCGTACACCTTCGCTGCCTCTGTCGGCGAGTATTGGCCGATTTTTTGGTCAGAGAAGCCGTACAAGTCTTTCAAGTGCTGCCTTAGAGTGAGCAGCAACAAGAAGCCTTGGCTGGCGGTAATGTAATCCCTCAGCAGCGTCGTGTCTTCTGGTAACCTCGCCAGCAAGGCCTCTTCGTCCTCTTCGTCATCCTCTTCATCTTCTAACGCTGATAACAACTGGTCTGGTCGCGGCTGTCCATCTGGTCCACAAGATGCATGGGCCTGATGTTGCTGGTGTTGATGATGATGCAGTTGAGATTGACTGCTGCCTTCTTTTGGTAACAGCGCCTCTTTAAATGACTGCACCAGATTTGTACCAGACATTGAGATGATGATATCAATGTGATGGATGATGAACAGAGGCTCGTCTTGTACTTGATATGTAAAATAAGCGAGATTGTCAGCTAAGTAGAGCATCTGCGATAAGCTTGTCTTTGCAGACTCATCGAACTGCTTCAGGAAGGACAAAACAATGGCTCTCCTCTGTTGCTTCGTGTTCCTCAGGATGGTGTACAGAAAACCGTTTAGTGCACCAGGGAACTCGCCATCTTTTACTCGCATTCCTCTTACCGTGATGTCGTTCTGCAGGATCTTCTGCAGCCGGTAGCTCAGCTTGATGCCTAATTGCGATTTCATATGAATAAAGCCCGGATATTTCTTCTCGATGTCTTGAAGTTGCTTGTCTGCGCTGTGACTCACTGCCTTTTCGCAGTCTGTGCTCATGCAGATCAAGTAGGGAACTATTTGGACTGGATGAACTAGACCTTGAGCCAGAATCAGCTGGATTACTTTAAGTGCTGCGTGTCTGACACTGATATTCACGTGCAAAAAAGATTCTAGGATCTCTTTCACGTATAACTGGATCACTGTGCTAGCCATCCCTGATGATACGTCCCCCATTTCTTTTAAGTTCTCCTGTTTGGACATCTTCGCCCATTCCATGTCTTGTTTAATCATCCTTTTGTCTTCCTCCTGCAGATAAACCTCAACATTATTCAGTACCTGAATCCTCATATGAACCAACGCATTTTCCGATGTAAGCAGATGATGGTACAGTTCCTTTAACTCAGGAAGCAACATAAATTCGTAATGACGGATACATAAAGAACCAATGGCGGACAGAGTAAAGTGTCGAATATCGTCATTGTCCAGATGCACAAAGTAATTTAATGTTTCAAATACCTGATCCTTTATATTTTCCGCTAATCCTTCGATCACTTCAGGGTCGGTAAAATTGAAATGTCTGAGCAACAAACCAACAGTGAATAATGCTCTCCTGACAAAAGGCCGATACTTTAAAAGCATAGGATTTGTAGGGTCTTTCTCGTAAAAGGATTTGTACTCAGTCAGATGTCCGTAATATTTCTTAAAACAGTCTCGTATTAATTTAAAATTTCTGGTTACATTGTTCACTATTGAACCTAAACAAGAAAGACAGCTAGCCACAACAGATCTATCGTGTTGCAAAATCAGCTTCACCGAATCCTCTTCCAACTGTGCTAAAAAAGTCTCGCTAGGATGTTCCATCAGTGGCACGACTAACTCCAATGTGTGAGCTACGCTACTGATGATCTGATAATCGCCCTGCGTTTGACACTTCAAGCTCAAATAAGGCTGTAACGTGATCGCGTGATTGACTAGCAAATGCGGCCGTATCTTAGCAAACAGATACAAGGTTGTCAAGCAAGCGACCAATCTTTGAGAGGATCCTTTTTTCTCAGACTTTTCAGACTCCTCCAGATTCGTCTCTTCTAATCGAAGAACGTTTTCAATCAAGCAATCAACAATCTGTTTGCACGCCGTCAATAATGCCTTTGTGGGCTCGGTTTTCATCTTTGTACTATCGTCTTTGTCTTCCTTGGGCTTGAACAAGCTAACCAGCAGCTGTTCAAACCACTCCAAACCCATATCTTTACTAGCTGCCACAACATCCGTGATATTCATAACCTTCCTTAGCAATGACTCGGAATCTAACGTGGGACGTTCTCTGACTGGTGTGAACCACATATTTTGAAACACCTCCATTACCAATTTTCTAATACCTTCCTCGTCATTCACTCGTCTGATCATCTTCACGCAGATCTCCGGGATCTTGGGGAAATCAGGACACTCCATGCAGATGTCCTTGAGAATCTTGATTACACGCTTACGAACGCTAACGCCAGTATCAAGAATTCTAGCTGATAGCATGTCGTAGTATTTATCTATTAATTCGGGCCTACTTAGTACAAATTTTCCTACCAGATCGACGGCTGCCTCGCGCACCGACGTCGCATGGTCTAGAAACGAATGCTTTACGCCCAGCTGCATGTCCACTCGCGCCAAAACGCTTGGATCCGCTTCAACGATCATCGTCAGGCACTTCATCGCCTTTGTCCTGATCGCTATAGATGACTCTGTGAGCACGTGTAGGATCTGTTTCAGGTATCGATCGAAACTCTGCGAAAACGGCCTTTTCGAAGCGAGATACTGTGATATCAGTTCTGCTGAATTATAATCGATATAGGTCTGAAGAATATCCGGTTTTGTGCCAGTGCTGTACGGCCTTATTCTACTTATAATGTACTTCTTTTTCTCTTCTATGATTCGGTATGTTTCTGAGTACTTTTGTTCGTTATTGTCATTTTCGTCGGCATCAGGTTCATCTAATTCTGATTTTGATTCCTGATCACTCGTGTGGTGCTTGTGTTTCTTTTTCACTCTCTTCTTATGCATTTTCTTACTGGGACTATTTTTTACCTGACCAACCCTGGATTTTTCTAACGCACAATCTCTATACCATTGCGCTAGATAGAAATGGCGGGCGTAACCTAAGGCAGAGTCCTTGGTTCCGTTTACAGCCAAGTAGTCTAGGAGCACTTTCTGTAAAAAACCAGTCCGTTCTTCGTCCTCGCTCAAACCTACAATCTCTTTATCTTTCACCTGATCATAATCAGAATCCTTTTGTTGTTCAATCTTGATATCCTTTATGATCTGGTCAATAGTAGATAGCTTGCATTGAGAACTTACCGCGTCCTTCCTTAATCTGGCTGCGACAACGCCGAGGTAATCGATGGAGGCCACCCTGAGCGCCATATCTGAACTTTTATTAGAAAAATGACCTACCAACAAGTTTCCAAGTAAACTCAGAAGCAACTCAGCCGCTGGCCATTCGGGTTTGTTGACTGTGGCCAACAAATCTTGCACAAAATTCTCGAACAGTGGCCTGTAATCAATTTCCTCACCTTTGCTGCCGCATTTGTTCAGAAATACCGTTAAAAAATTCCCCGCTATTCTGGTGGCGGTTTCGTACTTGTTTATGATCAGGACATCTGCATCTACGTGATTTGTTTTTTTCTCTTCCTTCTTCTCTTCATCGTCTTGTGACTTCTTATTTTGTGGGACTACATTTTCGGGTAATACAACAACGCATTGAATCAACTGTAAGACCAACGCTGTCAACATCTGTATGTGATCTTCAGAATTTAACCTGTAAGTTCTTAGACTCCTTTTGCTGCTAGGAAGTCGAGCTATAGACGCCAAAATATCATCTAACAACAATCTCCTATGCTTCTCGTACTTAGTAAATATTATCGTGACCAATTTTAAAGCGCTCAATTGAAGATCACTAACAGATTCAACAAAAAATGGCGCGACACCTAATGTAGAGGCATGAAGGACACTAGTATCTGTTAGAACCTGAATGTTTAATAGTTCAGCGAGAAGACCAACCAATTCGTGCATTTTGTTGTATACTTGAAGGATACTCTTCTCACGGACTTCTTTCATATGGCCTCTTTTCTTACGACCACTAGAATTATAATTGTCAGTCTTGTTTTTTGTATCTATTTTATAAACCGGATCGAATGAAGGATAAATAGTATTCTGCAACTGAAACTTCATGAAAAGGACTATTCTGTCGATCACATCTTCCAGATAGACCATTTTTGGCATGTTGTTAGAAGTCATGATGTGTAATGCAATTAAAGACGCATCCACGGCACGTTGTACTCTCTCCATGGCCAGCTGTGTCCATAATCGACTTTCATCAACATCGTCGTCCGGATCTGCCAATGGAGACACCTTGGCTCCATCCCGAATGTTTTTCTCTAAAATGTTTAACAGTCTAACCAATCTATCTGCTGGAATTGACTCCATTGCTCCTAATGCTTTCAATTTAGCTGCTTCTGTGCACAAATCGTGTAATTGGTATTTAGGAATTAATAATTCTGGAGGCACATCACCATCATCATCCAATTCGGCATTGGTTGCTACGTCTTCTGTGTTTTCAAATATCGTTTCTATGGTTGTATTGAAACGTTGATACGTATTAGTTTCCATCAGCTCCTCCACGCTAAGTTTCGCCAATACAGGAACGAGTTTCTTTTCTACTTTGCGGATTTTTGGTTTCGTGGGTGTAAAAGATTCTTTCTTCTCGTCTTCGTCATCGTCATCTATTATCCTTTTTCGTCTGCGCGTTTTATCTTCGCTCTTCTTCCTCTCAGCTTTCTCTTTTTCCCTTTGAACCTGACGCTCTTTCGCGCGTGCTTTAAAATATTTATTATTTTTACCGATTTCTTCCTCGCTATCAGACTCAGATTTTACATCTTCACGATTAGAAATGCCCATCTTCGCGGCCCGACTTGGCGACTTCTCGGCAAACGCGGTTAGACTCTTCTGCATCAAAGCTTGATCTGCTAAGGATAGTCTGTCCAACATGACAATCGGCTCTTTTAGTTTCTCCGGCAAAGAAACGGGTATTTTCATCCCTTTTTCCGAATTGTTGTTCTGCTGGTGTTGTATTACTGGCGTTGTGGTGTTTAATGTATTTACCATGTCGGTGGTATCCATGCTTGGATAAGACGTGGTTTCCGTTGTAGATAACAGATGTTGCGTCACGTTATCCATGCTCTGCTGTTTCGCTTCGATATTTTCTATGGGTATATCAATGTCAGGAAGACCTGTGACTGGATCGAGTAAAAACTGCTGATTTTCTTGCACTGTACTATCAATGTCCATTGGTTGATGATTTCCTAATGGATGATGTACTTGTTGATTCATTATAGGATCGTACATATTTTGCTGGATATTAATAGGTTGATGTTGTTGCAAAGGTATATTAGCACGCATAGGAGATGCCATATGCATATTATGTTGAGGTGTCATACCAGCCATATTGTGGTGTTGAGGTGTTACATTACCGAGAGTTGTTAACGGCGTCCCAGGAGAACTCATATGTGCTGGAGAATACATATTTGGTTGCGGAGTCATGTTGGGTATAGGGTTTATGCCGGTAGGCGGGGGTAGCACTGTTCTAGCAGCAGCAGGATGAGCTGGACTACCTTGAGGCGTTTGTCTCGACCCTGAAGAACTCGAGTAGGATGGTGAAAATCGTTCGTAATTAGCGGATGTTTGATTGGTATGCATCATAGGTGTGCCTTGGGCCCAGTTTCGTGGTGAATTGTATTGAGGCCCCTTAAACACATGCGGATTTATTTGTAAAATTGCCTTAAGTAACTCCGGCGTATTTTGCTCAGTTTCCAAAGGCTGTTCTGCATTTGCATAATTATCTTTCAGTTCAATATGATCGGATGAGGTTTGAGATAAAGATAATATTAATTGCGGTACTAAGTTTTCATTACGAACACTTAGCAATATTTGTGCTTCCTCTGCCACTCTTGGATGAAATAAAAGGGACTTGTTAGTTAAAGTCTGAGGCAGCGGTGTTGGAAGGGGCATTTCAGGTAACAAGTCAGTAAGACTCGCAATACCAGCGAGAGTTGTGATTGGCACACTCGGTATAACCCCGTTCATCTTGAATTTGACTTGTTCTGGCATTACAGCCTGGACAAAAAATATTATTGAAATTAGGTCCAGTCTCCTTATATGTACCTTGAGGTTCATAGAATTATCCAACGTAACAAACACAGCACTGACATATTAGAAAATGTCTTATTCACAGTATATGATAAATATAAATCAACAGAACATATCTAAATGCACTGTTTCCACGAATGCTTAAAGAAATCATTGTTAAAATCTTTACACTCGCATTTTCAAGGCATCCCGACATAAAAGATCTTTCACTGTCAAGGAGAATTGTACCTAACGCTTATTAAAGAACACTAGCACTAAGGCATATATTGGGAACTTAACAAAGTCTCTTTTAAGTTCCCATGATGCAGTAGCGATTATCAACCAAATTTTGATGAAGCACGTGGATCCTCCAACAAACGGTCCATTGTTAGCAATAATTTTTTGTCCTGAAACAGACATGTAATAAATATAATGGCATTTAAATTATTGATTCGACATATTTTATGTATATAAATTAAATCTATATAAAAAATAATATTTCAAAGCAATGAATAAATCTAAATACTTTTATTATTATTTCAATTTTTTAAATATACAGTATGAAATATACAAATAGATATATTATTTTGATAAACAATAAGGTAAAATTAATTTACACTTATATAATGTCAAATTAATGACATACTTTTATGAAAAAATATTAATTTCAGATAAATTTATTTTTCAGATCTATATTATATAAAATTAATAAAAAATCAATTTAAGTGGAAAATAGGATATTAATACTTTATTATACACTTAAAAACATTGAATATTAACAGAAAATAAGAATCTCTCTATAAAGGTTAGACTAATTACAAATGATTTTCTGGAAGCTAAATAAAACAGAATTTAAGAAAGTTCTGCTTTAAATTTAAAAAATTACATTATATTCCTATTCTGCGTAACTTACAACAATATTTCATTCATATTAATTATAAAATACTATATTATAATTCAATATATTTGTACATACATATATACATATATATGCATGTTAGAATGTCATAACAAAAATGTAATCAAATCAATTAAATCATTTCCAAAATCAGTGCAATATTTTTCACAAATATCAGCATCATTAATGGATTAAATACAACACATTGAAACAACTCCACGTTAACTTCCATTTCAGATCAGCGATCAAATGAAGAAATCGCTTTACACGAACAATGTCAAACGGAAGTGTTATAGTTTCCCAACACAAACCATCTTTCCTTCAATGATCCTGATCATTTGTCTCGTTGGAACAATTTTACAGAAAGTATTCATCTAACATAAAATGATTGATTCACTATCACCACATCAAGTTGTTATTATTACCTCCAATTGTCGAGTATCTACCATCCAACATCATACATATGATAACATGGCCTTAACCAGGTTGCTACAGGCTGGAAATCTCCCAAGTGTGCTCAATTCCACTAAATAATAGAATTGCCATAGTCAGTGATGGTAACTGCGACAATCGTATGTCATTTGATGGATGAAAACAAACATCGGTGGAAGTTTTGTGTGAATTGCCTTACCTGGCTATCCAACAGCGATTATTTATACTGCAGAATGCGAGTAGTGAATGGAATTTTGGCGGGAGGTGTATCAATATCCAAGATCCCAGTGTTGTTCGACGCGTGGAAATCGTCGGTATTTACACATTTGCCAAAAACAACAACTCAGTTCGTGCGAGTCCGTTCGAAAAAGTTTTCGTCGTGAAACGATATTCACTCAATTGTCATCCGTAGTTCTGGCCTATTTGGTTGGACGGGTTTTCTCGTCGATCACCAAGGAATGCACTTCGATTCGTGGCGTGTCACGATTTTCACTTATGTTTCTCGCGGTACCGCGCAAACATCGCCATGTCAAAGGGGATCCATCGCAGTGAAAACAGTATTTATAGTGTGAATACGAGGAAAACAGACACAAAGGCGTCCATTTTGGTCAGTAGCGAGTTAGCGGAAGTTGCGTAGTACATACAGGCTAGATACAGGTATACCGGCGCTACGGCGTCTTATTTCGAATTACGATGAACCGTTCGCATGAAAGCGATACTATTAATCCGAATTTTCGAACTTTTATTACATATATATGTATCTTGCAACATCACTAAATATTCATTTATGCTATAGTACAAGTTTTATTGGCAGCTCTTGTTACTTAGTAATAATTTTTATGCAAGAACAACTATTTATCTTATAAATGTTACTATAGGATGATATATAATTCATATGAGAACAATTATTCATTTACTTTTATTGTATTTAAAAGTAGTTATTAGTAATAAAACGTCTAAAAAAATAAGTTTGGAATTTTTTTATACATTAAGCGTATGTGAAATGTTACGTGTCCGCCTTTATATGATACAGATAATGGTTGTGAATCTCTTCTAATATTTCTGGCACGAATTTCAAATATTATCAAGCGTTTGAGGTAATAGGTACTAGCACGTAATTCGAAATTTAAAAATTGTTTCGCAGTTTCGTTCAATTTATGTAAATGTTCTATATAAAATATAAGAAAGTTATTTATAAAGTTTTTCATTTATTTGAAAATCTGCGTAACAACACTGGGCTGTTCACATAAAAGCGGTACAGTTTATCCAAATTTTGTGAATTCTATCAAATATATTTTATGTATAAAATTTATACACATAATTATATTCCATTATATGTTACCAGTTAAAATGTGTTTCGTTTTATGAAATAGTTGTCCAAAAAACAGTTGGTAGAACCTGTCACACATTTTGAAGCACATTCGATACTGTATTCAATGACCTAGCAATAAAAGATTTTGTAGGTGGCGCCACTAGGCCTTTTAATTATACAACTTTTTGATAATTAACGTTTAAAAAGATATCTTTCAATTAATTATCGCTTTAACTAGCTGATTTAATATTGCTATATATACTAATATATTCAATCGTTGTTCTCGAACAACATATCTGAATGCTCTTAAATTATAGTTAAGAATCAATTGTATAAACAATTAGTTATTCTTTCAATACTATAATGAACAAAAATATATAAAAAGTAATGGAAAATTTTGGGATATTGACACGCTTTTTAATCTAAAAGCTTGGATATAAAACAAAAAGGCTCATATTTATTAATTATTTACATATACATATGTATACACATATTTCGACGCGGAACGTTTTCACGAATTGGCCGGCAGATTCCTCTGCGGTCGATGTAATTTCACTTCTCGTGGTTGAAGGCTTGAGGAAAAATAAAATTCCGAGTAAAACTCCAAAATGGCGCGATTGCTGAGTGTAAACACCCAGTTTTGATGTCAAGTAAAGTGAATTAATCGCGAGGTGTTCGCGTGAAAGTTCGATCGACTGTTACATCCTTTTTGTGTTTCACGGTGTAACGATCAAATTTTACCTGAATGTTCACTGTATCCACGATCGCCCAT